>NC_136476.1:50568745-51168745 GCF_902686455.1 Sciurus vulgaris | reverse complement strand
AGAGGGAAGGGAGGGAAGGAGTGGGGTGGATGGGGATGGGAAGGATGGTAGATTGAGACAAGCATTATTACCCTGTATACATGTATGAAAAAAAATTTAAATCAAAATAAAATAGTATCTTAAGTGACCAACAGATGTAATGCAATCTGTATCAAAAGGCCAAGGATATTTTTGCTGAAGTAGAAAAATCCATCCAAAAATTCCTAAAAATGCAATCTCCAGGAAACTTGAATAGCCAAAACAATCTTGAAAGAATAAAATTGAAGTTCTCATACTGATTTCAAAACTTACTAAAAGGCTACAGTCATCAAAACACTCTGGAACTAGCATAGTAACAGACATAAAGATCATCTCTGGAATAGAAAAGAGCACCCAGGAAAAAACCCTCACACAAACAGTCAAATGATTTTCAACAAGAATGCCAAGACCACTTAATGGGGAAATAACAATCTTCAAAAAGTAATCCCTGCAAAGATTGAATGTGGGCCTTTATCTAAGACCATACACAAGAATTACTTCATAAAAGACCTACATATAAGGTCTAAAATTATAAAATTCTTAGAAAAAAAAAAAAAAAAAAACCAACAAAACAAGGAAGAGGTTCATGACATTGATTTCAGCAATGACTTCTTGGGGAAAATTCCAAAAGGAAACTAATTAAAGAAAATCTCAAGTACTTGAAAATTTAAAGCTTTGGTGCATCAAAGAACTACAAACAGTGAAAAGGAAACCTGAAATGGAAAAAAAAAAATCTATCATCTATCTGATAAGGAGATAATATCCATAATACATAAAGAATTAAAACAACAAACATGATTTTAAAAAACCAAAACAGAAAAGGGACATAAATAGATGTTTAAAGAAAATACACAAATAGTCAATAAGCATATGAAGATACTTACCATCATTAATCATTAGGGAAATGAGATACTACTTCACATCAATTAGGATGGCTAGTATCATTCGTAAATAAATAACAGGGGCTGTGCTGTAGCTCAATGGTAAAGTGTATATTTACCAGGCAGGAGGCCCTGGGCTCAATACACAGCACCAAAAAAAAAAAAAAAAAAAAAAAACCAAAATCCAGAAAATAACATTGCTGAGGATATGGAGAAACTGGAAACCTTGTGCACTGCTGGTGGGAATGTAATTTGGTGCATGTACGATGAAAAAAAGAGTATGATGGGGCTGAAGTGTAGCTCAGGGGTAGAGCATTTACCTACCATGGCACAAGGCCTGGATGGATTCCATTCCCAGCACCACCAAAAAAAACCAAAACCAAAAAACCAAAAAACCAAAAACAAACAAACAAACAAACAAAAAAAAAAAACCCACCACAAACAAACAACAACAACAAAAAGTTGTGGCCACAGGACAATGATTCCTCAAAAAATTAAGCAAATGATTAGCATATGATCCAGAAATTTCACTTCTGAGTATATGCTGAAAAGAATGGAAAGCAAAGACGCCAAGAGGTACTTTCCCATTCCTGATGATGGCACCTTATTCACAACAACCAAAAGGTAAAGCAACTGGAATGTCCACTGATGGATAAGTGGATAAAAAAATATATGGTATACATACCATGGAATATTATTTAAATTTTAAAAAATTCTGAAACATGCTACAAAATGGATGAAACTTGATATTATGTTACAACAGTCATGAAAGGACAAATTTGAAGCTGCTCAAATGGAGAGCTGGAAAAGAACAAATAAAGTGAACTAATTACTTAATAGATTACTATAACAGCAATGAGAATGAGTGATTCTCAATTACACAAAATAATACAAATAAAACACATTAATGTAACTTCAAGAGAAATAAGCCAGACACATAACACTCACATTGTATAACTCCATTATGAAATTCAAGAAAAGGTAAATCTAATCTATGCTGTTAGAAATTAGGATAGTGATTATCTAGTGGATGGGAGGACAGTTCTGGAAAGAAGCACAAGAAAGTTCTATATTGCTTGTAATGTTCTTTTTTCATGATCTTGGTACTATATAAATAGGTGCCCCAATTAGAAAAATTCACCAATCTGTATACTTAGTTTATGTGCCTTACTGTATTCATGTTTTGATAAGATTAAAATTTTCTCCTCGTAATAAAAAAGTTAAGTTAGCTGGGCATGGTGGTGCACACCTGTAATCCCAGTACATCGGGAGGCTAAGGCGGGAATATCATAAGTTTGAAGCCAGTGTTAGCAAGTTAGTGAGGTCCTAAGTAACTTAGTGAGATTCTGTCTCAAAAAATAAAAGGGGCTGGGGTTAAGGCTCAGTGGTTATGTTCCCCTGGGTTCAATCCTTGGTGCAAAAAAAAAGTTAAAATATAACAACCTTGTGTATTTCAACATTTTGGAACAAGATTTATATTTCTGGCAAACTTCAAAGATAAATTACTGATAAGCACATTAGAAAGCTAACTAATGGGAGGTATAAAGGTTGATCAACTCTAGCAAAAATGAAACACTACATGTGATTGAAAATGTACAATGGCATATGGGGTTAATGTATTTATGAGATAGGGTGTTATCATAATGAGGGAAATTTTCATCTTCCATAGCACAAATTTAATAGTTAATAGCAAACTGAACAACAACAACAAAAATGAGAAACAGAGCTGACAATATGGTCCAACTGGTACGGTGGTTGCCTAGAATGAGGAAGGGCCAGAGTTCAAGTCCCCAGCACCGTGTGATGGACAGACAGAGGAACAGACACTTTTGGACTGGGGATATGGCTCAGTTGGTAGAGTGCCTGCCTCATAAGCACAAGGCCCTTGGGTTCAATACCCAGTACCACAAAAAAACAAAAGAGAGAAACAGTCATAAAGATATTTGGAAGTATGGGAGCAATATAAGACAGAAATGGTTCAAAGTAATTGGGGAACCATGTTATCGGGAGGAAGGGGTTGGGTTAGTGCAGCAATCCACTGTTTTTATTTTAAATCTTATAAACCGTATAGCAATTTACTAATCAAGGTTTTGTATCTATACTAGTAAAATGTCAATAATACTAAAGCATAAAATGAAAGTACATCAAGTTAAAGTTAGTAGATATTAAGATAAAAATAAAGTATATTCTTTCTAAATTTTTCATGTAAAAACATTTTTTTTTGCAGGGGTGGTACTGGGGGTAGCTGGGACCAGTGGTGAACACATGTAATCCTGTAGCTTGGGAGGCTGAGGCAGGAGGATCACAAGTTCAAAGCCAGCTTCAGCAACTCAATGAGACCCTGTCTCTAAATATTTTTAAAAGGCTAGGGATGTGGCTCAGTGATTAAGCACCTCTGGGTTTAATTTCTGGTACCAAAATAAAAGTGGGGGTGCCCTACCACTGAACTACATCCCATGCCCTTTCTATTTTATTTTTGAGACAGGATCTTGCTAAATTGCTGAGGTCAGCCTTGAACTTGTGATCCTCCTGCCTTGGCCTCCCAAGTAGCTAAAATTACTGAGTAGATAGGTTTACAGGAACACAGCACCATATTCCACTATGAAAAACTTTCATTCTACCAGGTACTTTTGACGGGAATGACACCAAAAGATTAAAAACTCTAAAGAAAATAATTAATTTTGTAACACTAAAATTGAACAATTCTATGTAATAAAACAATACAATAGGGCTTGGATTGTGGCTCAGTTGTGAAGCACTTGCCTAGCATGTGTGCGGCACTGGGTACAATCGTCAGCACCACATACAAAACAAAATAAAGTTACAATAAAAAAATCTAATTAAAAAAAAAAAAACCCAATATCGTAAGTATGGGGAAATAAGTAAAGCTCCTCACAAAGAATTACACTAAATCAAAGCACAGAAACTAACCCATTTATATGGTAAACAGGCAAGGATATGAACAAGCCAAAAAGGAAAAAATGTACTACTTATCAGCCTATTCATGAACTCTCTAGGACTTTGATTCTAGATAGAAAACTGATTAAGCAACTTTTTAATAAATAGGGTATATTTTAAATAGGGTGATGTGTGTGTATGTGTAAGCCAGTGGAAAATGAGGGTACATCGCACACAATTTAGCTAAGCAAAAAATATATACCAAGTGTCAAGTTTATCAACAACAATAAAAGGAACAGTAATCTGCCAACATACCTAACTAGCCACCAGAAAAAGACACTACATATTCTTGGGCAGACGATATGCTTGATAATCGAAGGGAGTTTAGCCAGACATAAAGAGACCAAACCTGCTGGGTGCAGTGGCACAGGCCTGAAATCTCAGGAGCTTGGGAGGCTGAGATGGGAGAATCTCGAGTTCAAAGCCAGCCTCAGCAGAAGTGAGGTGCTGAGCAACTTCACTCTGTATAAAATATGAAATAGGGCTGGGGATGTGGCTCAGTGGTCAAGTGTCCCTGAGTTTAATCCCCAGTACCCTGCCCCCAAAAGAAAAGAAACAAAACTCTAAGATTATATAATAAAAAGGAAGAAATCTCTAACTCTTGACTTTATCATACCAAATGACAAGCAATAAAGTTTTATTACCAAAGATGAAAGCAGATAGCAGATACCTCTGGTGATAGTCATTTAGAGAACAAACATTAAACTGAAAAGATTTTAAGCCCCTTCCTTCATGAATCCATATTTTTCTTTCTTTTTGCTTTTTTTTGCTTTTTGTGAACTGGTGATTAATCCCAGGTCCTATCCCCAGACTTTTTTTGTTTGTTTATTTGTTTTAATTTTGAGACAGGATCTTGCTAAATTGCCCAGGCTGGCTGTGAACCTGCAATCTTCCTTAGTTTCCTGAGTAGCTATGATTACAGCATGTGCCTCTACTTCTGGTCATCAATCCATACTTCACTGTCAAACAGTAACAAAGCATAACAAATATGTCTTCTTTTTTTGAAAATAAATTTCTGAGGTATAGAAATTTCTGAGGAGAAAAAAGGAAAAAAAAAAAAAAAAAAAAAAGAATCCTCATTAAAACTGCAGAGGGGGATTGGGGATTTAGCTCAGTGGCAGAGCGCTTGCCTAGCATATACAAGGTCCTGAGTTTGGTCCTTACCCTGTAAAACAAAACAAAACAAACTGCAGAGGACTGCTGAGCAGAGTGGTACATGCCTGTAAGCCTGTAATCCCAGTGGCTCCGAAGGCTGAGAGAGGAGGATTGCAAATTCCAGGTCAGCATCAGCAACATAGTGAGGCCCTAAACAATTTAGTGAAATCCTGTCTCAAAATTAAAAAATAAAAAAATAAATAAAAACAAAAGGGCTAAGGATGTAGCTCAGTGGTAAACTGGCCCTGGGTTCAATCCCCAGTACCCCCACCTGCCCCCCCAAAATTGAAGAGGACTGTGAGATCTTGATGTATCACATTACTAATTACTGAAAAATAACTTGTTAAAACTTAACACTGAGTTAACTCATGTTCTTTTTTTACCACACCACCCCCAGAAAGAAGAAACACATGTGTCAGACATGCCAAACAGAGAAAAAATAGAAATTTTATGTTATACAACCACAGATCTCTGAAACTTCTGATTCTAAATACACATTACTTCAAGATTTGAACAAATGAAAAGTTATTGACAGTAATGTTTTCACCAAGCCAGAGTGGTATGAAATATATGCCTTGCTACTATCCCAAGATGTTGAATTATCGGGCTAGGGCTGTAGTTCAGTGGCAGAGCATTTGCCCAGTATGTGTGAGGCACAGGGTTCAGTTCTTAGCACCACATATAAATATAAATATAAATATAATATAAATATAAATGAAGGCTGTCCCATCTACAACTACCAAAGAAAGAAAGAAAGAAAGAAAAACTAAAAGAAAAAAGAAAGGAAAAAGGAAAAATGTTGAATTATCACTCCTCCAAAAAAAAAATTTGTAACCTAATCAGCAATAGAAAACATCTGAGGAAAGCCACTAGGAATTAGAGGAAAAGACAAAGTAATACAACACTGATTTACACCAAAGGCTATGATGTCAGAAGGAAAATAGGCTCATTATACCAATACTTGGGCTGTCCTGAAACTTCTTTTCAAGCATAAGATTTAACAGAAAGACTTGATAAATGTGTCTTCCTAAAATGCAATTATATTAAAAAAAAAAAAGTTTACAACCTTCAAGGATTTATGTGCTAAACATTTAACTTCTATTTAAATAACCTAAATATAGTTTATTGAATCCAAAAGCATTCTGGAAAAAAAGTCAAAGACACAGTCTCAAGGCTCCTATGTCACACAAATACATATGTAAACTTTTACCTTTAGCTATTCAAGGGGGGGAAAATTCTAGTTCTAATTATGTTTCTAAAATAATGATGTAAGGAAGAAAACTCATATCTAAGAGGTCATCCAAGTCCTAGAAATTTATGAATTCATGAAAATCATAAATTATTGTTGTTCTCACTTTGAAAATATGATCTACAATGTTATAACAGGATATTCTCAGGGTCTAAAACTATGAGGTAGGGCAGAGATTTTAAAATAAACTTGGGCAATGAACCTAAACAAATTTAAATGCAAACCATTCTTCATAGTTCAGCTAAGTTTTCATAAATACCCAAGCATGTCAGTTTGAGGAAATCAGATCATTCTTAATCTCCCAAAGGCAAATTACATGAACAACAACTACAGAAGCAATACAAATATGGAAAATATGATTTTTTAAACTAAAAATTTACAAAGGTTTTTAATAGTTTTCAAAATATCTGCATTATACTATCAACCATAATTCACAGCATACAGATGGTATCCTAACTTACCAGACCTTACAATTTTTCAACTTTCAAATGGTACAAAAGCAAATACTGATGAAGCTGGTGGGACATGCCTGCAATCCCAGTGACTTGGGAGCTTGAGGAAGGAGGATTTCAAGTTCAAGGTAAGTCTTGGCAAAACTTAGCAAAACCCTGTCTCAAAATAAAAAAAAAGGCTGGGATGAGTTCAGTGGCAAAGTGCCTGTGGGTTCAATCCCCAGTAGGGGAAAAAAAAAGAAAGAAAGAAAAGAAAGGTGTGTGTGTGGGGGGGGGTGATACCTATTCAGTAGAAACCTTACTCAAATTTTTATTATTTTTTAAAATGTTGACAGACCTTTATTTTATTCATTTATTTATATGTGGTACTGAGAATCGAACCCAGTGCCTCACATATGGTAGGCAAGTGCTCTACCACTGAGCCACAACCCCAGCCTCCCTTATTCAAATTTTGATCTTTTCCCAGGCTAGCAATAAGTGGTTCCATGCTCTCTGGGGATGTTGGATGACAGCAGCAAGCCAGTTCCCAGTCAGTCACACAATAAGGGCAAACAATCAATACTCTATAGGATACTGGTACTGTGTTGTCAACATTTTTTGGATACTAGTATTCAATAAATTAAAAGAGATATTCAGGCCAGTGGTGGTGGCGTTCGCCTGTAATTCCAGGGGCTTGGGAAGCTGAAGCAGGAGAATCACAAGTTCAAAGCCACCCTCAGCAACTTAGTGAAGCCCTAAGCAACTCAGTGAGACCCAGTCTCTAAACAAAATACAAAATAGGGTTGGGGATATGGTTCAGTGGTTAAGTGCCCCTGAGTTCATTCCCTGGTACCCACCCTACCACCAAAATAGAGAGATTCAAAACTGCACTATAAAATAGGCTTTGTGTTATATGGTTTTGCCAAAACTATAGGTTAACTAATATGTGTTTGAAATATGAGTAATCATTTTTATATTTGCTTTAATCTCAGGTTAAAATGTGAAGATATTGTCCAGGAGAGAAAGAAGCACTATCTTGTAATTATGGCAAGCCAACCTTTGAATATGTAAATATTATCCAAATATATATTGGGTGGGGGTTATGGGACCAGGGAGTGACTCAGGAGCACTTAACCACTGAGCCCCATCACTGGCCCTTTTTATTTTTTTTAATTTTGAGACAGGGTCACTAAGATGCTGAGGCTGGCTTTGAACAGGAGATCCTCCTGCCTCAGCCTCCTGAGCTGCTGGGATCATAGGTGTGTGCCATGGCACCCAGCTCAGAATCTAATTTAATCTGAGATAATTCTTAAGGTATTTCAGGATACTATATCAAAACTGTTATTTCCAACACTCAGTAATGTACTACTGTGTGAAAATAAGCTGCTTTTTTGTGGGGCGTGGGGGATTGAACTCAGGGGCACTGGACAGCTGAGCCACAATTCCAGTCCTATTTTCTATTTTGTTTAGAGATGGGGTCTCACTGAATTGCTTAGAGCTTCACTATCTTCCTGCCTCAGCCTTGCAAGTTGCTGGGATTACAGGTGTATACCACTGTCCTGGAGGAAAATAAATATCTTATCTATTAGAACAGATATGTTAAGTTTTACTATATGCGATAAGTGCAAAATAAAGTTAGCATCTTGGCCTCATAACAGAGTATAAACCAGGACTTCCTAACATATGTAAGATTTGAAAGAGCATATTTCTTTAGGGTTTTAGCCATTCTTAAGGAAAAACTAAACAACAAATTACCTCTCTATATAGGCAAAAAAAATTAATGTCCCATTCAAAAAAGTCATTTTTTATACAGTTAAAGCATAAGCGGATAAGAATGTTGCCAGTCTAATCAGTTGAGTTGTTTCACACACATGTACACAAAGTTAAACATTATTACCTTGAAAAGTAAAAGCTAAATGTGACTTTTAATTATGGCTTATTGCAATAAGCAACACTTTCTAATCTAAAATGAAATCAATACTAACCAGTTTAAATACAGAAGAACAAATGTTAAGTATAAAAGCCAGACTAATTAAAACAACAACATATAAATTCACTGAAGATAAAGAAAATGGCCTGGTCTGATGGTACATGCCTGTAATCCCAGCAACTCAGGAGGCTGAGGCAGAAGGAGCACAAGTTCAAAGCCAGTCTAGAAAAAGTAGGTCCAAATCTTCACCTTGTTGGCTTAGGATCAGACTTCCTTAACAGGACTCACATAGCACAAGAAATAAAAGCAAGAATCAATAACTGGGATAGATTCAAACTAAATAGCTTTCTCTCAGCAAAGAAAACTATCAGCAATGCGAAGAGAGAGCCTACAGAGTGGGAGAATATCTTTGCCTCTCATAGAGCACTAATTTCAGATACAGCACTAATTTCCAGAATATATAAAGAACTCAAAAAACTCTACACCAAGAATACAAATAACCCAATCAACAAATGGGCTAAGGAAATGAACAGACACTTCACAGAAGATGTACAAGCAATCAACAAACATATGAAAAAATGTTCAACATCTTTAGTAATAAGAGAAATGCAAATCAAAACTACACTAAGATTCCATCTCACCCCAATTAGAATGGCGATTATCAAGAATACAAGCAACAATAGGTGTTGGAGAGGATGTGGGGAAAAAGGTACACTCATACATTGCTGGTGGGGCTGCAAATTAGTGCAGCCACTCTGGAAAGCAGTGTGGAGATTCCTTAGAAAACTTGGAATGGACCTACCATTTGACCCAGCTATCCCACTCCTTGGCCTATACCCAAAAGACTTAAAATCAGCACACTACAGAGATACAGCCACATCAATGTTCATAGCGGCTCAATTCACAATAGCCAGACTATGGAACCAACCTAGATGCCCTTCAATTGATGAATGGATGAAGAAACTGTGGTGTATATATATATATATATATATATATATATATATATATATATATATATATACAATGGAATATTACTCAGCTATAAAGAATAATAAAATTATGGCATTTGCAGGCAAATGGATGAAATTGGAGAATATCATGTTAAGTGAGATAAGCCAATCTCAAAAATCCAAAAGAGGAATGATCTCACTGATAAGTGGATGATGACACTTAATGGGGGGTGGGAGTGGGACAAGAATGGAAGAAAGAGGGACTGTATAGAGGGAAAAGAGAGGTGGGAGGGGTGGGGGGAAGGAAAAAATAATGGAATGAATCAAATATCATTACTCTATGTAAATTTATGCATATGCAAATGGTATGCTGTTACTCCAAGTACAAACAGAAACAACATGTATCCCATTCGTTTACAATAAAAATAAATTAAAAAAAAAGAAAAAAAAAAAAATAGCCAGTCTAGACAACTAAGCAAGACCCTACCTCAAAATAAATAAAAAGGGCTGAGGGCTCAGTGGTAAGCAGACCTGGGTTCAATCCCCAGTACTGAAAGAAAAAGAAAGGGAGAGAAGAGAAAGAGAACGAGAGAGGACAGTAAATGAGATAGAGAATTCTGCAATTAAAAAAAAGTAATTTAGCAGACCTCAGAAGGTTGAAATCTTAGTGTGTGGGAGATGGGGGAAGAAGGGTTGAAGCAAGTTCATGTGTATAAAGAAAACTGGATAGGCTTAGGAACAGAACAGTAAGTACTTCTGAAAGTCAAGGTGGGAGGTGGGGCTGAAAATAAAAGGATGGAAGGATATATAAATAAAGTTTAAAACTTTAAACACCCAGATCTCTTCTTCCAGCCCTTTTAGTCAGGTGATTACTCCTACACTGTAGAAGACTAACGATTTATATTCTGGAAAGATTAAATAAGATTCTCTAACGAAGTATAGAAATGAGGTTTACTGAAAGTAAGGGGAATGAAAGCAAGGGGAATGAATAATAAATCTACAAGCTTGTCTCACTCACTCACCTGCCAACCCTTTATCCCTAAAGTGAAAATTTACAGAATTCTTTTCCAGACACACTGCTATTTCAAGAGAAAGGCCTATGGATAATGCTGTTTAAGGGCACCGCATTAAAAAAAAAAAAAAAATCAAGCCTCAGTTTGCTGAGACCCAGTAATAAGCCAGCTGCATTCAGTTTCCCACTTGCTACTTTTTAGAGACTGACCTAACTTCCTTCCTTCCTTTCTTCTATAGTGAAGACTAAACCCAGGGGGCACTTTATCACTCAGTTACATTCCCTTGACCTTTATTTTGAGACAGAGTCTGAGCTAGTTAAGGACTCAATAAATTGCTGAAGCTAGATAGCCTCGAACTTGCTATCCTCCTATCTCTGCCTCTGGAATCCCTGGGGATTACAGGAGTGTGCCACCGTGCCTAGCTTAGTGACAGACTTAAATATAAATAAATATGAAACAGCAACAGAAATTAGAAAATCTCCAAAATAAAGGACAAAATTAGAAAAGAAAAAACGTAAAAAGGAACCTAAATAAAACCAATACAGACAAAGATTAGAAAACACCATAATTAATACACTCAGGGTTTTGTTTAGTTTTTGCAGTGCCAGGGATTTAATCCTGGGCATTACACATACTAGGCTGGCACTTTACCACTGAGATCCATCCCTAGACTTCAGAGCTTTCATTTCGTGAAACAAAAAACAGTAAATTGTGAAAGGGAAAAGTAAGAGGAAAAAAATGCCCTCTAATAAAAGAGTTTAAAAATCACAATAGAGAAGCGCATTAGATTATAACGGTGTGAGGCATGACACCTAAATCTGCCTTAAGAAACTGAGAAAATACAAAGAACAAAATGTGTATCAGTAAGTTTGGTAAAATGTTAAACTAGGATTTTGTTGTTGTTGTTGTTGTTTTGCTTTGTTATTTTGTTTGGTATTACTGAAAAATGAACCATTCTACATCTCCAAGCTTTTTTTGCTATTGTTGTTATTCTGAAACAGGGTCTCACTGAATTGCAGATGTTGACCTTGAATCTGAAATCCTTCTGCCCCAGCCTCCCAACAGCTGGGATTACAGGCATGTGCTGCTGTGCCAGCCCCTGACATGTTTTTAAATTTTATTTTTGAGACAGGTTCCTAGGCTGGTCTCAGCCTTCAGAGTAGCTGTGATCAGAGGTATGTGCCACCTCTCCCAGTAGTACAACGATATTTATATTAATTTACATTGTATTAAGTATTAGCAGTAATTTAAAGATGATTTCAAGTAAATAGAACTGGGCATGGTGGTGCACAGCTATAACTGCAGAGACTGAGGAGGCTGAGGCAGGAGGATCCCAAGATCAAGGCCAGCTTCAACAACTTAGTGAGATCCTGTCTCAAAATAAAAAGATCTGGGGATATATAGCTCAGTGGCAAAGTGTCCCTGTGTTTAATCCCTAGTAAGTAAGTAAGTAAAATAAATAAATAAATAAATAAAATGGAACATAATGTAAAATATATGCGAATTCTATGCCATTTTATATAAGGAACCTGAACATCTAAAGATTTTGGTATTGAGTAACGGGGGTATGTGTCCTGGAACCAACCATTTTCCATACACCAAGGGACAACTGTGAATTAAAAGATTAGAAAATTAAAGTTGAAACAATTAATAAGTACAAGGAAAAGACAAAGATATAGAAAATACAAAAAAAAATTAAATAATCAGATTTGTCAGCAATGAGTTCCAGAAAAAGAGAAAAAAAGAAGAAAGCTAAATAAATAAATGATAAGTTCTTCCAGAAACAAGACTGGAGTTTTCAAACTGAAAGAAGCCTTCAAGTAATTAAAAACCTAAAGTGAAACTGAGACTATCTATTTGACCATATGAAAAACAGTATTAAATACATTTTATAGTTCTATTAGAGAATTTGTAATCATAAAATGAGAATAACAAAGAAAACCAGATAAAATGGAAAAATAAAGACAATTATTAATTCTAGGGAAAACAAAAGATTTCCAACAAAGGAAATGTAAACATAGTATATAAATGGGAAGAGTCTCAACACAATACTTTCATAGATTCAAAATAAACACTAGATATTGCTATAACTGTATTGGAAAAAATAAAGGGAGACTATAGTCAGAGACAGTGGTATAAGAGGGTTAAACTCAGGCTCCACAGTAGCAAGTCAAAAGAAAATGTTAAAAATTCAAAAATCATTAAGTACTAGTATATGTACACTATTTAGAAATCTGAAAGCAAATACTGTTGTAACAAGACTAGAAAGGAAATGTGGGAGGGAATAGGTAAAGCAGGGAACTACTGTTTATTATTATAAGCTTAGAAGTATATTTAAAAGAATTTTTTTTGTTAATCATAAAGCAGGGTATGGTGGCTGATGCCTATAAACCAAGTGAATCAGGAGGATAGGCAAGAGGATCACAAGTCTGAGGACAGCAACTTAGCAAGACCCTGTCTCAGAATTTAAAAAACTGAAAAGGGTTGGGGATATAGCTCATTGGTAAAGTAGCCCTGGATTCAACCACCAGTAGGAATGAAGAAACACACATATTACTTTGACAAAACTTAAACAAAACAAGACAAAACTTTGGAAAATGATGCTTTCCTGAGGAACAAGAAAGCCATCTGGGAGAGAGAGGTAAATGAATAGGGTGAAAAAAAGCTTCTGCACTGTGTCCTCGGTTCTTCCCCATCGATAATTTGGGAATATCTTTGCCTAACCCTTTCTCCAAACAAATCAACAGCCATATCAGTTTGTAGGTGTATATAGGGTAAAATCAGGACTGTGTAACAGCTCTGCTACTCTAAGACATGGATGAAAACAGGTGCAGGCTGATACGCCACCCTCAGCATTTATTCTTAAAGCCCTTTTCCTTTCAAAGGCTGGAACAGACTATATAATCTAAAAAAAAAAGGTCTTCTTCATTACTGTCTGTTAAATTTCAATGTAAAACCTTGTCTAGCTGGGCACAGTGGCACACGCCTATAATACCAGCAGCTTGGGAGGCTGACGCAGGAAGATTGCCAGTTCAAAGCCAGCCTAAGCAAAAGCGAGGCACTAAGCAACTCAGTTGAGAACCTGTCTCTAAATAAAACGCAGAATAGGGCTGGGGATGTTGCTCAGTGGTCAAGTGCCCCTAAGTTCAATCCCTGTTTCCCCCCTGAAAAACCTTCTCTAGTGTGGTTACATAGTGAAGTAGCAGAAAACAGAAATGATTTTGTGGTACTTGGGAATCATCCCTCTCCCAGAAAAGCACAAGTCTTCATCCTGGCTTTCAATTATATTCCCAACTACATTAACAACCATAGTAGCTAAAAACCTCAGGAATGAGACTGAGATGGGGGGTAGCCCAGTGACAAAGTGTCTAATGTGCATAAGGCTCTAGGTTTGACCCCCAGTATTACAAACACACACATACCTTAGGAAAAAGAAACTCATGAGTCAAACTAATTATCTGAAGACTACATACAATGAAACAAACAAAAACCAGAAAACATACCATTCTGAATACTTTATTTCCTTAAATATACATCATGCTTATTTTAAGTTCTTGGTTCATCTGTTCCAAAGTCCAACTATATGTTATCTACAAGATGTGAAATAGTCTAAAAAATTTAAAGGACAGAAAAACATAATTGGAAAAACAAACTAAAAGAATGCTGAAAAAGCAAAGGGGGAGGAGGGGGAGAGGAAGGAGGAAGAGGAGGAAAAGGAGAAGGAAGAGGAAAAAGAAGAAGAAGGAAGAAAAGGAGGAGAGGAAGAAGAGGGGGAGAAAGAGGAGGAGGAGGAAGAGGATAAGACATAATAAAATTCAGAGGGATGAACTTTTTATCAGAAATTAAGCTCTTTAACCCTAAAATAATAAATTAAATATTAAGAGCAAAAGGAGAATTTTTAACCTCCTCATAATTTAGAAGCTAAACAAACATACTAAATGACTTGGGTTAAAAAGAAAAATAAAGCCCAGCACAGTAGCATATGCCTATAATCCCAGCAGCTCAGAAGCAACACACATTTGAGACCAGCCTCAATAACTAACAAGACCTTAAAGCAACTTAGTAAGGCCCTACACCTCAAAATAAAAACTACAAAGGGCTAGGGATGCAGCTCACTGGTTGAGCACCAATGGGTTTTCAACCCTAGTACAAAAAAAAAAGGAAATGAAAAAATATTTAGAATAGCAAAACACTACATTCTGTGAAGCATGGGTAAAACAATACATAGAAAAGTTGCAGCTTTAAATACATTTATCAAAAAACAACAAAAAGTGTTCAATTCAAAAGGCCTAAAAAAGAACATACCAAACTGAAAAATTCAAAAGAGAAAAATAGGGGTTTGGGGTACAGATCAATATCAGAGAACAGCCTAGCATGCACCAGGGCCTGAATTCCATCCTCCCAAAAGATCAAGGGCAGAAGTTAATGAAACAGAGGCTAACAAAATATAAAAACCAAAAGATCATTTGAAAATAAACAGCAGACCTCAAAGAAAGAATTGGGGGGGAAAAAAAGTTGCTTCCACCAACAAAGTCAAGTTCTAAAAAATAAGAATAAAAGAGAGTTAGGAGGGGGTATCTTACATGAAGGGTACACTCCCCACCAGTTCTTTTTTTTTTTTTTTTTTTTGCGGGAGGGTGGTGGGGGGCAGGTACCGGAGATTGAACTCAGGGGCCACATCTACTGAGCCACATCCTGAGTTCTACTTTGTACTTTATTAAGAGAGAGTCTCAACTGAGTTGCTTAGTGCCTGCCTTTTGCTGAGGCTGGCTCTGAACTTGAGATCCTCCTGCCTCAGCTTCCCAAGCCACTGGGATTACAGGTACACACCACCAAGCCCAGCCAAATCCTTTATTTTTCATAAGAATTTTTTTTCAGTCCTTCTCTTCCTCTTTAAAAATTAAATTTTATTTATTTTGTATTTATTTTCATTCATTTATTTAGTTATTTTACTTTTTTCCATTCTGTGTGATTGTGTGTATTCTTGCTGAGCAGATAGGTACAAAACATACACATATTCATATAATTTTTCTTTAATTTTAATGCTTTCTTATTCATCCATTTATTATTTAGTCTTGATTTGACTTTGGTGGAGTAAGTTTTTCCTGAGTTTGGTTTGTTTTGATCTTACATTTGTTTGTTGGTTTGTATCCTATTTTTGTTCTCTTATTACCCCCCCCCCTTTTTTTTTTACTCCTTCATATTTATAGTCATTATGTGCTACCTCTTACTTCTCCTCTGTTCTCTTTTAAATATTTCAAACTTTCTCTTACCTTCCTACTGTGCTTTCTCTTCACTTAAAAAACAGTAAGTCAACTATCTGGTAAGACTTTTTATAGTATATGTAATTCCTATCCAATTCATGTTTTTGTGATTATTAATACAGTGGACGAGTTAGCAGATACCTGCTGTTTATGTCTGATGTAGTTCATGGAGGTTGTTTATTTTTTGGTGATGTTAAATGTTAACATAACCATTCCCCTATAGGTGGTAATTAGTGTTACAGATGTTAGACACGTTGATATTAAGGCATGCTGATATTAAGGCTGTTCATTGGTTGTGAACATTATTGCTATTCCTTGCTCCACCTTCCTCTAAGTGGGGCTGGGAAGTGATGGGGACACTTCAAGTTCACAGAGTAGGCTGGGTGCACACCTATAATCCCTGCAGCTCAGGAGGCTGAGGCAGGAGGTTCACCAGTTCAAAGCTACCCTCAGCAACAGCGAGGTGCAAGGAATTCAGTGAGACCTTATCTCTAAATAAAAATACAATATAGGGCTGGGGATGTGGCTCAGTGGTCAAGTGTCCCTGAGTTCAATCCCCAGTATGTCCCCACAAAAAAATTCAGAGTAGAGTTTGTTCAGCTTAGAAACATTCACAACTCAGCCAATTAACAGTAAACCTCACTTAACACATGAACTAGCTCTACCTGAACCTCAACAATACTTCAACAAATAGAATAGGGAGACAAAAACCCCAAACCAACAAACAGCCCACAAATAGGACAAGAGGAGAACCTGAGGTTCCACTCCTGGACATCTCCTCATACAGCCTGGACATCTCCTCATACAGCCCAAACACAAAGTTCCTAGAACAAAAAATACAACTACACACCAAAGGACATGTGTATAAAAGAGGAAGAAGAATCCATGTCAACTGAAGCAGAAGTACAAGACCTCTAAGAACATGAGGTAACAGGTAAACAAATCTCCTCCAAAAATCCAGAATCCCCCAAATAAAAGAACCCACAGATATGGAAGTGGACAAAACTCCAGAGGAAGACTATAAAAAATGATAATTAAAATGACATACTCTGAGGCCCTGGGTTCAATCCCCAGAACAGAATGAAAAAAATAAAGAAGGGGGTGTGGGGGAAGCCAGTCAAGGGCTGGGGTTGTGGCTTAGTGGTAGAGCGCTTGCCTCATAAGTGTGGGGCAATGGGTCCAATCCTTAGCACCACGTAAATAAATAAAGGTATTGTGTACATATACAACTAAAAATTAAAAAGCGAAGATTGCTATATCCAGCAAAACTATCTTTCAGAATTAATGAAGAAATTTTAAAATTTTCCATAATAAACTAAATGAATTCATAACCACTAAGTCAGCGCTATCATGAATACTTAAAGATTTGCTACACAAATTATAAGGACTCGAAACAAAACTTAAAGCTCCCTAAGAGACAGAGATCACGAGAAGAACAACTAATTTAAACCAAGACCAAATCAAATATAGTAAATGAACCAAAATGGCAGAAATAACAAAGAGAACCTCAATAACACTGAATGTAAATGGCCTCAACTCCCCAATTAGAAGACATAGACTGGCAGAATGAATTGCAAAACCAGATCCAACTGTACATTATTTCCAAGAGACTTGTCTCATAGGCAAAGGCACTCATAAGCTGAAAGAATGGGCAGGGGAATATTCCATGCAAATGGAATCTGAAAACAAGTAGGATGAATTATTGTTCTATCTGACAAAGGAGATTTCAAGCAAGAATTAGTCAAGAGACCAAGAAGAACACTACATACTGGTGAATGGACCAATCCAACAAAATGATATGATATTTATACGTAAATGTCATTGTACCTAATTACATTAAAACAAAAAACAAAACAAAACAAAACTTCTTGACACTAAATCCCAGAGAGACTCCAATACAATACTAGGGGATTTCAATACACCCTACCACCAACAGGCAGGGCATCCAAACAAAATTAATGAAGATATTTCTGACCTAAGTAACGCTATAAACCAAATGGACCTAAAATATCTACAGAATATTTCACCTCAAAAGAGCTGAATTCATTTTCTTCTCTGCAGCTCATGAAACCTTTTCCAAAATAGACCATACACTAGGTCACGATGTGAGTCTTAGAAATAAACCAAAAAGTTGATATAATCCTATGCATCCTATCAGATCACAATACAATGAAACTAGAAATCAAATGCAAGAATAATTATAGAAATTAGTCAGCCAGGGTGGCACAAGCATGTAATCCCAGCAACTCAGAAGGCTGAGACAGGAGGAGCACAAGTTCAAAGCCAGCCTCAGCAACTTATCAAGACCCTCGTGTCAAAATTAGAAATAGGGGCTGGGGAGATAGCTCAGTTGGTAGAGTGCTTGCCTTGTAAGCACAAGGCCCTGGGTTCAATCCTCAGCACCCAAAAAAAAAAAAAAAAAAAAATGAAATAAAAAGGGCTGGGGATATGGCTCAGTGGTTAAGTGACCCTGGGTTCAATCACCAGTAAAAAAAATAATAATAATAACAACAATAGAAACGGGGCTGGGGAGATAGCTCAGTCGGTAGAGTGCTTGCCTTGCAAACACAAGGCCCTGGGTTCGATCCCCAGCACAGCAAAAAAAAAAAAAAAAAGAAACCACATAAACAAATAAGCTATACCCCCCAGTCCTTTAATTTTATAATTTTGAGACAGGGTCTAAATAAATTGCCCAGGCTGGCCTCCAACTGTGATCCTCCTGATTAAGCCTCCCAAATAACCTGAATTCAGGCAAGTGCCAACACATAAGCTGTATTATGTTTTGTGTTATTTTTATCTATTTACTTATTTATTTATGGGTGCTGCGGACTGAACCTAGAAGTTTTATCACTAAGCTATACCCCCAGATAAGTTGCTAAGGCTGACCTTGAACTTGTGATCCTCCCCTCCTGAGTTGCTGAGACTACAACAAAATATTACTTAAAGCAATAACCCCTGAGGCTGAGGCAGAAGGACTGCTTGTTTGCGTGGGCAATTAATGAGACTGTGTCTCAAAATAAAAAAAAGCTGGAGCCAGGTGTGGTGGCAGTCACTCCCCAGCCCATGGTTGTTGTAGTCTCTTCTGTAAAAATTTGAATGTTTTATTATGTCTCAAAATAAAACAACAAAAAGAGCTGGGAATGTAGCTTAGTAGTAAAAGAACTTCTGGGTTAAATCACCAGTCAGTAACAAAAGAGAAAGAAGGATGAAATACTTCTGTGAAAAGTAAAACAATAAAGTTAAAAACTCAACTTTGAAAAAAGGAGAAAATTTTATTATGCAAAAACTTAATCCAATTTTGAGATTCTTTTCAAAGGATACCTCAAATAATTACAAAAAGATATTTCATATACAAAAAAATCCTATAAATTAGCAAGGAAACACTAGGTGCATTCCAAAATAAAGTCCAAAAAATTTTAAATAGGAACTTATGAGGAAACCCAATAACAATGTGAAAATGTGCTCAAACCAGTTATTTTTAGACAAAGACATTTCTTTAAAATGAGATACTTCATGTTTATTTAGTTGGCAAAAATGAAAGAGTTATATTGTTGAGTGTTGGAAGAATGCAGAGATAAAGGAAATAGCATGTGTTTTGAGAGTAAAAGTTGATAAAGCTATTCTAGAAAGCAATCATACCATTTAAGTCATATTAAGTATACATCATGTACAATCCAACAATTCTAATCCTGAATCTATTATTTAAAAGAAATTTTCACAAAAGTACATAATAGGAGCCAAGATGGAAGTTCACTATGGCACTGACTGTTACCAGATAAAACTGGGCAACCTGGGAGGTTGTCACAAAAAAATAGGTAAACTGTAATGGAAATATATCATATATTATAAAATTAGTCATAAGCGACAAGATTAGGTATATGTAACAACATTAGTAATCTTTAAAATAATATTGCTTATTGGTTAAAAAATTAGAATGAAGTATGAAAAATATCTATAACTACATAAACACAAACTAACAATATGTATTTTATAGGAAAAAGTAACAGTCAAAAATTACATATCAGAATGGTTGCCTATGGCAGGAAAGGAATGAAAAATAATTTATGGGTATAAAAGGAATTAATCAACCTGAGAGAGGGCTTACACTGATCAATAACAATATGGGCCATAAACTGAGTACTGTGATTAACTTAACTCTCTACCTCAGATACAAACATAATTAAAATGTTTGTGGGTGGATAAATGAATTAGCAGCAACTTGAAAATTATGGAATACTAGAATTTAAAAAGAAGGGAAAGTCAGGTAGATCTGCTTCCGAAGGGAGAATTTTTTTCCTCAAAACGAGTTCTGATAGTAGGCCTTACCTACTTCTTGAAAAAAAAAAATTGTTTTGAAGTGCTAGAAAATATCTCCTACATAAACTACCCACTTAATATCATTACCCTTATTTTTGAGACAACTGGTCCTTCCATCGTAACTCATTTTTTCCCTTGCTAAAAATTAATCTTATTCTTAATTCATACATGTTAATTAAAAGAAAAAACAGAAAGTACATGTTTTTAAAGAGAGAAAATAATAATTATCAATTGAATAGTTAACACATCAAACCACCATTCACTCCTATCCTCACAGAGGCAAGACTTGGAAGTGAAAAGCAGGCCACCTTCTCTTAGAAAGCAAGAAGGTAGAGAAGTCCTTTTTCCTACCCAGTATTTTCCTGGTCCAGTCTCCAAGGATTGTGCCAAAGAACCAGGCATTAACTAACCTCTCCTGAAACTGCTGCCAATCCCTGGAAGCATTAGCAAACCAAATTTGTCCACATTTGTATTTGCAGGATTGTGGACAGCTACCGCGAGGTGGCAGCAAACCCCAGCCTGGACCAGGCCAGAGTTGGAGCAAGCAGTTTGATTTCTGTAATTGTAGGACAGATAGAAATAATATTACATCATCTTTTGTGTGATTAAATTTTTTTAACCCCACTTATTCCCTTATGGTAAAGGTTTACTTACCACCAATCAATAACCATCCTGAACAATCTAGAATACGATCTTCTGGATTTAGAGCATATTTTAATATTTTTACAGTTATATATTAAAAATAAGCATAATTTATGTCAATGTCATTTATGCATAAAACAAGAAGTATTTTATCTGAATGTATATAACCCATTTAATAAAACAGGAAATGAGTCCATAAGGTTATAAATAAATAGAGTAGGAATAAAATCATTATGCAGTTTCAAAGTATTTTCCCACACACAAAAAAAATTTGCCAGGGGAGAGGAGGAACTGGGGAATTGAACCTGGGAGCACTTTGCCATTCAGCTACATCCCTAGCCCCTATTTATGTTTTACTTAGAGACAGGTTATCAAGGGCTTCACTAAGTTGCTGAGGCTGGCCTTGAACTTGAGATCCTCCTGCCTCAGCCTCCCAAGTCACTGGGATTACAGGGTGTGCCACCATGTCCAGCTTCCCCACACTTTTTTTTTTTTTTTTTTTTTTTTTTGCGGTGCTTGCAAGGCAAGTACTCTACCAACTGAACTATATCCCCAGCCCACCACAAAATTCTTTTTTTTTTTTTTTTTTTTTTTTTGCGGTGCTGGGGATTAACCCAGGGTCTTGTGCTTGTAAGGCAAGCACTCTACCAACTGAGCTATCTCCCCAGCCCCACAAAATTCTTAATTGCACAGATGAATAACTTCAAGTGAAGAAATCTGTCAGACATCTTCTAAAGTGACCAAAGTTAACATTACTGATAATGACACAAATCAAAATTGTGTGCCACTTGAACCAAATATAAGATACATGATGAATTTTAAACATCCAAGTGGAAAGGTATTCTCTAAACTAAGTAATATTATTGTCAAAATTATCAAGGCCATGAAAGTCTTGGATAGGATCAAGGAATGATTACAGGATGAATCAGACTGAATCTATGGCTAACTTATAGAGACAGGAAAACTAAAAGCAATAAGTGACTCTGAATATTAAGATAATTAGCAAAATTGAATGGAATCTGATAATTTGATTATTGATAATAACTCTAATGGTGCAGCACACCCTTGTTGTAGGATATACAGTCTAAAATATTCAAAGTAGTGAGACATCAGAGGTTGGTAATATACCCTCAAATGACTCAGGAAAAAAATGATATAAGCACATGAGAAACGGACGCCTAAGAAGCAGCAGGAGGCCGGGTGTGGTGGAACACAACTGTAATCCCAGCAGTTCAGGAGGCTGAGGCAGGAGGATCAAGAGCTCACTTTGGCTGAGACACTAAGCAATTCAATGAGACCCTGTCTCTAAATAATATAAAAAATAGCACTGGGAAGGTGGCTCAGTGGTTGAGTGACCCTGAGTCCAACCCCTGGTACCCCCCACAAAAAAAAAAAAAAAAAAAAAAAAAAAAAATAGGAGGGGGGAAAAAAGAAATGAATACATACATACATACATACATACGTACCAACCACAAACAGGAAATGGCATAGAATGGCCAAAATAATGATAAAGAATCATAAATTGGGGCTGGTGGTGTGACTAAATGTTAGAAGCTTTCCAAACATGCTTAAGGCCCTTGGTTTGACATCCAGCACAACGGAGGAAGAAAAAAAAAGAACCATGAACTGAGAAATATGGTTATTAACTCAATCCTAGAAACAATAACAAAAAATGTTATAAGTAAATATTAGCACATGTGACTAGATCTAAGGGTAGGGCTCACTTCAGGTGTGGTTATTATGCTGGAGGTAACCAAAGACATTCTCTCCATTTTTAAAAAAGCTGAAAGAGGTTGCTATTGGGTAGTGAGGAATGGTAGGGGACAAATGTTCCTTGTAAAAAAAATTACATGGTACATATGACTTTTAAAACTATACATATGAGGGCTGGGGTTTTAGCTCAGTAGTACAGGGCACACCCAGCACATGTGAGGTGTTGGATCCTCAGCACCACAAAAAAGTAAACAAAATAAAGGTATTGTGCCCATCTACAACTAAAAATATTTTAAAATATATATATGAAATACGTTCATAAATAAAAATTAAAGGAAAGAAGCAAGCGTTAAATCAGTAATATGAAGGCACTAAAGAATCTCAATTAACAGCATCTAGAAGGGCAGGCAATTTATAAGAGGTTAAGGTGAAGCTAGAAATCAGGAATCCAGACAGGCAGGTTGGTTAAGTCACCAGTCATGAAGACATAAATGAAACTTGGTATTGCAAAGGACATCTAAATAGTAAGTTCAGTAGCTCATCAATTCAGCTGATTCTTACTGCACAGCTGGTTATCATGGGATGAAGGGTGGCTATGGGTGATTGAGAAATAGTTACTAATAACAGCATTGTTCCCAGTCTTTGTAGCAATTCTTGCAGCTATTTTCACTTTTCAAACATACCCACAGAATCAGTACACCCTTGACTCCCAGGAGCAATTCTGACTTTTTTATAACCTAGATCCTCAACCTCAATCCAATTCTAAATGGTCTAATTACTGACTCCAACTTCTTTGAGCATAAATACCAGTGTGTACCCCAACTCTAATTTTGTTCTAAAAGTATATCAGGCTGGGGATATTACTCTTGATAGAGGGCTTGCCTAGCATGGGGGAGGTTCTGGATTCAATCTCCAGTATCAAATACATATAATATTTTTAATTTAAAAAAAGAATAGTTTCTGTTTGCCATGGTCACGTACCTCTTCCTGAAGGCTGTACTTTTTCCCCAACTCCAACTACCAGCAAGAGTCTAACTAATCCTTTTACAGACAACTGTCTGGTAAAATCTGTCGAACATTCAAGTAATACCTGCTTTGGAGGAGAGCAAAATATAGTTTAGGCAAACAATCTTAATAAGATGTAGAATCAATGAATGCAACTAATCTATGCAATCTTGAACAAGTTTCCTTTTTTTTTTTTTTTTTTTTTTCTTCCCCCGGTGCTGGAGATTGAACTCAGGGCCTCACAAGGTTCAAGCTATATCCTCAGCCCAGACAAGTTTCTTAAATTCCCTGTGAGACTTTATTTCCCCACATCCACAGAACTAGGTTGGTGAGATTTCATCAGGCTGCTATCAGAAATACAAGATAGGGCTGGGAATATAGCTCAGTTGGTAGAGTACTTGCCTTGCATGCACAAGGCCCTGGGTTCAATCCCCAGCACCGCAAAAAAACAAAAACAAACAAAAAAAAAAACACCAAGACAGTATTAACAACTCTCATTTATTGTGATTACTATGTACCAGGCTCTCTTCTAAATCCTCTAAATGTTTATGCATGCACAAGGCCTTGGGTTCAGTTCCTGGCACCACCAATCAATCAATTCTAAATGTTAACTCATTTAATTTCTAAAATAAAACTATGAGGCAATTTAGTATCAAACCCATACTGCAAATGAAGAAAATTAATTCAAAATTTTAGAAACTTGCTACAGCTCACAGTGAATAATGGAATCCTGATATTTGTGTGAAATAGTATTTCTTTCTCACTCTTTATATAAACATGCACACACACAGATGTAGACATTGTCCCCTTAGCACAGGGCACGGTACATGTTAACTCAATAAACAGCAGTGATGATTATTTTTGTAGTTCTCTGTTGCTATAAACAATTTTCTCATCCTAACAATAGACTCAGCTAGGTACTGCAGCAGGTGCCCATAGTTCCACCTACCAGGGAGGTTAAGGCAAGAGGATCCTTGAGCCCAGGAATTCAATAACAGCCTTTGGGAACACAGCAAAACCTCATCTCTTAAAAACAAAGATTAGGGGACTGAGACTGGGGCTCAGTGGCAGAGTGCTTGCCTGGCATGTGTGAGGCCCTGGGTTCAATCCTCAGCACCACATAAAAATATTGTATCCATCTACAACTAAAAAAACCCCAAAACTTAAAAAAAGAATTTAAAAAATTAAACTTCTCAAAAAATAAAAACTAAAGATAAGAAAACTGCCTGATTATAAACTAAACTGGACCATTTTTCTACAAGTGAGGTTGGCTCAAGTTCAAGCAGTCTTATTTCAACCATGAGAACAAATCTGATGCCAGATTTCCACCTTACTTAACTTATTCTAAATAATACCCATACACTATCAGGTCACAATCTTTAGCAAATGATTTAATGATTAATAGGATCAGGGGTGAAAAAAATCATATGAACATCTCCACAGATGCAGAAAAGGCATTCAAAATAATTCAATACCTATTCTTGATTTTTTTTTTTTTTTTTTTGGTGGTGCTGGGGATTGAACCCAGGGCCTTGTGCATGTGAGGCAAGCACTCTACCAAGTGAGCTATATCCCTGGCCCCATTCTTGATTTTTACTAAAGTTTAGATGCTTCATCAACATCATAAAGCATATATGTCTAACCTAAAACCTAACATAATGTTAACTACCACATGTATCTCAGTAAAATCAAGAAAAAAGGGCTGGGGAGATAGCTCAGTAGAGTGTTTGCCTCGAAAGCACAAGGCCCTGGGTTCAATCCCTGGCACCGAGCAAAAAAAAAAAAAATAAAACCTTCACCCTAAATTGACATGATTCTTCAATTACAGCCAATGTAATCAGAGAAGAGAAAGAAAAGTGTAAAATTTAGGAAGATCTAAAACTATCATGATTTTCATATTATATGCTTTACGTGGAAACCTAAAAAGAATCAACTGAAAAAGTATTCCAAATAGTAACAAAATCCAGTTAGAATGGTGGTACACATTAACACAATAAAATCAATCAATAATATGCTCACATACCAATGATCTATTCAGAAAAAAATGAGATGATACTCTACTTTAAAAGAGCACCAATTAAGTTAAATTAGCAGTCAATATAAATATGCAAAATAACTTCAAAATGTAAATAAAAGGAGGAAGATACTTTAATGATATGAAAAGGTCTCAGATGTATATAATATTTTTAATTTACAAATCATAATTGTACACACTTATGGAGTATAATGGGATGTTTTGATATATGCATACAATGTAGAATGATTGTCAACCTAATTAACTTATTCATTACCTCACTTATTTTTGTGGTGAGAAATTTAAAATTTACTTATTTTGAAATACATATTATGATGAATTATAGTCAACCCAAACCTATTCCTTATTGGGCGCAATCCCCAATACAAAAACAACAAAACCTACCTTGCTCCTCCCCACCTTAAAATTTACACCCTTTGACTAACAACTCCCCATTCCCTTCCTCCCTCCCTTCCCCCAGTCTCTGGAAACCATCATTCTAACTTTCTTATTTCCAGGGTTCAAATTTTTTTTTTTTTTTTAGAAGCTACATATAAATGGATCAACAGTTTTGTTTTGTTTTTCACTTTCTGTGCTTGGCTTATTTCAATTGGCAACAATATCCTCTAGATTCATCCACCTTGTCCACAAATGACAGGATTTTCTTTTCTTCAGGCTGAATGTATTCCACTGACCATCGTACAACTTTTTATCCATTCACCTGTTGATGGACAATTTAGGCTGATTCCATATCTTGGCTATTGTGAATAACACTGCAATGACCATGAACGTGCAGATATCCTTTCAAAAGACTGCCTTCAGTTCTTTTGGATATGTACCCCAGAAATGCAATTGTTGATTATATAGCAGCTCTATTTTTATTTTTTAAGGTGCTGGTGATTGAATACAGGCTCTGGACGTGTGAGGAAAGCACTCAACCATTGAGCAACAACCCCTTACCTGGTAGTTCATTTATTAGTTTTTTGAGTTTTCCATATTAATATACATTTCCACCAACAATGTACAATAGTACCCTTTTCTCTCCATGGTCTCCATAATTTGTTACCTTTCATCTGTTTTGAAAAAAGCTGTTTTAACAGGTATGAGATAATATCTCATTGTGGTTTAAATTTGCATTTCCCTAATGACTAGTGACACTGAGCACTTTCTCATGTGCTTCATGGCCTTTTGATTGTCTTGAGAAATACATATACAGGTCCTTGGCCCATTTCCAAAATTGGGTGGTTTTCTTACTGTTGAGTAGAGTTCCCTAAATATTTAGGACATTAACCCATATCAGATGTATGGTTTGCAAATAAATTCTCCCATTCTATGGACTGTGTCATTATTGTTTGATTATTTGGGGGAGAGGGGTGGGGGGGTTAAAACTCAGATCCTCAAGCATGCTAAACCTGTGCTATGCCTTTCAGCTACACCCTCAGCCTCCACTTAACTGTTTCCTCTATTGTGAAGTTTTGTTTGATACAATTTCATTTTTCTAGCTTTGTTTTTGTTACCTGCGCTTTTAGGATCTTACTTAAAAGTCACAACTAGACCAAAGTTCTGAAACCTTCCCCCTTGTTTTCTTTTAGTAATTTTAGTTTATTCGTATTTATTAGGTGAAAAAAGGTGCTGCTAATTAAGTATGCCCATTTGTGTAAAAGGAAGAGACCACCAATGGAGAAAGAACAATCTTTTAAAAAATAGTGCTCAAACAACTGGTATTCACATGTGTAAAATCATATGTAGAAAAGAATGGTGGCTCATGCCTATAATCCCAGAAGCTCAAAACTCAAGGGGGGGAATTCAAAGTTCCAGTCCAGCCTGGGCAACTTAGGAAGACCCTGTCTAAAAACAATAAAATAAAAAGGGGATGTAGCTAGGTGGTAGAGTTCCCTGGTTTAATCCACAATTGGGGGGAGGGTAATTGTATTATTCACAATAGCAAAAATATAGAATCAGATTAAATGTCCATCAACAGATGAATGGCTAAAGAAAAAGTGATATGATGCACCGTGAAATACTATTCAGCCTTAAAAACAGAAAAATCCTAGCTGGGTGTGGTGGCACAGGCCTGTAATCCCAGCAGTTTGGGAGGCTGAAGCAAAAGGATCATAGTTCAAAGCCAGTCTCTGAAATTCATCGAGACCCTGTCTCAAATTAAAAAATAAAAAGAGCTGAGAATATGGCTCAGTGGTTAAGTTCCCCTGGGTTCAATCACCAGTACAAAAAACAAAAACAAAAAAAACTGTAAATGTAGCAAAAATAGCATTGCTAAAAGAAATTAAGTCAGAAACCAATGAACAACAACTCTAAATGACTGAATGTGGGGGTGGGGTGGGGGTGGGAATGCCAGCCTAGAATTATATATGCTTTTAAAAAATCCTTCAAAACTAAATGTGGGACCCAAGGGTATACTTTAGTGGTAGGACATTTCTTTAGCACGTGCAAGGCTTTGGACTCAATCCCCAATTTTGTTGGGGGGAAAAAATTAAAAACTAACAGAAAACAAAAATATTTTCAGGGAAACAAAAACTAATAGAAAACAAAAATATTTTCAGGGAAACAAAAACAGGTGCCGAGCATGGTGGTGCACGCCTGTAATCCCAGCAGCTACTGTAATCCTCAGGAGGCTGAGGCAGGAGGATAACGAGTTCAACAGTCTCAGTAATGTAGCAAGGCTCTAAGTAACTTGAGACCCTGTTTAATATTATTTTAAATATTAAAAAAGGGCAGGCTGGGGAGATAGCTCAGTTGGTAGAATGCTTGCCTCGCAAGCACAAGGCCCTGGGTTCAATCCCCAGCACCGCAAAAAAAAAAAAAAAAAAAAAGGCTGTGGATGTGGCTCAGTGGTTAAGCGCCCCTGGGTTCTATCCCCAGTACCCCTCCCCACCACACACACACACAAAACTAACAGGTTTTCAACAGAATTGCAATACAAAAAAAAAAAAAAAAATTTTTTTTTTCACCTGGAGAATAAACCCAGGAGCACTCTACCACTGAGCTACATCCCCAGTCCTTTTTTGGGGAAGTACAGGGGATTGAACTCAGGGGCTACTGGACCACTGTGCCACATCCCCAGACCTATTTTGTATTTTATTTAGAGACAAGGTCTCAATGAGTTGCTTAGCAACATTTGCTGAGGCTGGTTTGAACTTGCAATCCTCCTGCCTCAGCCTCCTGACCAGCCGGGATGACAGACATGCGCCACTACACCAGGCTCCCAGTCCTTTTATTTTTTTTGAGGCAAGGTCTCACTAAGTTGCCAAGGGACTCGCCAAACTGCTGATGCTGGCCTTGAACTTGTAATTCTCCTGCCTTAGTCGCCCCAGTTGCTCGAATTACAGGTGTATGCCACCTAGCCCAGCTACAAAAATTATTAAAAGGAAGTTTTCTTTAGGCTGAAGAAAAATATCTCAAATTTTAGAAGTACCATACACTGCAGGAAGGAATAAAATAACATCAGAAAATATTGCTTAAATACAAGGTAATATTTGTAAAACATGAAAATAATATGAAGCTCAAATTTCAGTGTCCATAAATGAGGCTTTATTGGAACATGGTCACATTCAATTATAACTCATCTGCAGAGTTTAATAGTTGCCACAGAGAACATACGTAGTATTCTCATCACTTACACACATGCATGGTATACTACAAATAGCAGTGATGTAGTTATGTTTGACAATGTTTGGAGAACTATGTATGTCATACTGGGACATTTTTGTTTTATATTTTATTATCACTGAATAACCACCATGTCAAAGGAAGAAAAAAGAAAAAAGTGGACTTCCTATGTCACACTTTAAAGTATAATGAAGCATTTTATGTTGTCATCAAATTAGATGGTAAAGCATTGTCTTTATTATGCAATGACACTATGCTAAAAGAATGCACAGATATTACCAGATTGTATCATCTCATAACCATCTCCAACTCACATGAAAACAATATTTGGAAAAATCAGAAATTTTTTAAGTGGAATATTTCATTACAACAAAAGTTCTTCATAAATTAAAAATGAAACTATACACAAACCAAGTCAGTGAGTGGTTTATTTGTTAGCCCAGCAAGGAGAGCCATTAACTGATGGTAGGTTAATTAAATAGTGTTTGATTACAGAAGTCAAAAAAGTGTGTACCAGAAAATAAAGTTAGGGCTGGGGATATAACTCAGTTGGTAGCATGCTTGCCTCGTAAGCACAGGCCCTGGGTTCAATCCCCAGCACCAGGAAAAAAAAAAAAAAAAAAGAAAAGAAAATTGTTTAAGATTATTGGCTTTTTGCTGGTAACAGTTGTTCATCAAGTTGAGGATACTGAGAGCAACAGCAAGTAAATCAAAAAACAAGGTGAATGATTTCAAAGAAGTTTGCCTTAGCTCTAGATGAGTGAGTATATGTTACTGATACTGCTTAACTGCTGTGTGAGCAGTCAATACAGAGTTTGAAATGACTAAGAATTAGCCTCAAAAATGTCTGTCTGGAACAACAGTTTTGGAACTAAGACCACAACAGTAATAACCTTAAATTTCTGAAGTTAGTAGGTTTGGTGCTACTTAGGAGGCTGAGGCAGGAGGATCAAAATTTAGAGGTCTGCCCAGACCACTTAGCAAGATTCAGTTTCAAAATAAAATCAATAAAAATGGGTTAAAGGATGTAGCTCAGTGGTAGAATGCTTTCCTAGCATGTGAGGCGCTGGATTTAGTCCCCTAGTAACTGCAAAAACAACAAGAAAAAAATTTTTTTGATATACCAAAACAAGAGAATGAACCAAAGTAGAGACAAGATTCAGAAAACAGACACTCCTACAAAAGCTGGAAGAGCAGGAATACCCAGTATAATGGTGAAGGGAATGTTCTAAGTCTAACCAATAGTAACTATGCAGAATGCAGAGTTGGGAGTGGTAGCCCTGTAATCCCAGTAACTCAGGAGGCTGAGGCAAGAGGATCCCAAGTTTGAGGTCAGCCTCAGCAACTCAGAAAGGACCCAAGCAATTTAGTGAGAACCTCAAAAGAAAAAAAGAAAATAAGGGGGGGGTGTGTGGCTCAGTGATAAAGCACCCTAGAAACAACAACAAAAACTTACTCCAAGATTCTGATGGGAAGGTAAAATGATGCAGTCACACTGGAAAAAGTATTTACTATATGACCTGGCAATTCTACTCCTTGGTATATAACCAAGAGAAATGATAATATGTTCACATAAAAAAGTATACATGAAAGTTCACAGATGCATGATTCATAGTAAGATTAAAAGCAGAACAATCCAAACATCTATCAACAGATGAGTAGGGAAAGAAAATGCAAATGGGGCTAGGTATATAGCTCAGTGGTAGAGCTTTTGGCAAGCATGCACAATGCCCAGGGTCAATCCCCAGCACCACACAAAGTATATCCACAAAATGGTATATACTTTGGTAATAAAAAGGGCTAGGGAAAAAAAAAAAAAAAAAAAAAAAAAAAAAAAAAGGGCTAGGGATGTAGTTCAGTGGTTAAGCATGCTTGAGTTCAATCCCTGGTATCAGACCCAGCGGCACATGCCTGTAATTCCAGCGGCTCAGGGGGCTGAGGCAGGAGGATCCTGAGTTTAAAGCCAGCCTCAGCAACTTAGTGAGGACCTAAGCAACTCAGTGAGAACCTGTCCCTAAATAAAATGTAAAACAAGGGCTGGGGATGTAGCTCAGTGGTTATGTGCCCCTGGGTTCAGTTCCCCATACCCTCCCCGCCCCCCCCAAAAAAAAACCCACTGCAGAGAACACAAAATGTGGGAAATCAAAATATTTTATTATTTTTTAATATTATTAATAATGAATATCTATAATTATGACATACTTTTACTGGGAGACCAGAGGACTGTATATGCATGTATGTGTAAGACATTCAGTGTATGTGGGATGGGAGTAGAAGAGAATAAAGAAATTTGTATTTTCTACTGATGGTAATCACAAATAATAAAATTTAAAAAGCAAAAAATAATAATAGGACTAGTGATAGAGTGCTTGTCTGGCATGTATGAGGCCCTGGAGTCCATCCATAGCACCACAAAAACAAATAAATAAAATAAGTAAGTAAGTAAATAAATAAATAATAAGTAAAAATAGAAGTACATTATTAACAAGGGGGATAAATGAAGAACAATCAGTTAAAAAAAAACAACAACAGTTATTTTCTTGAGATGGTAAAAATGTGGAGAAGGGTTTTGGAGGATTATTTGTTGTTGCTGTTATTATTGAACCAAGGGGCACTTTACCACTGAGCCTCATTCCCAGCCCTTTTTATTATTTGAGACAGGGTCCCTCTAAATTGGCAAGGGCCTCGTTAATTTGCTGAGACTGGCCTCGAACTTGCAATCCTCCTGCCTCAGTCTCCTAGTCACTGGAATTATAGACATGTGCCATCATGCCAGATGGAACTGCTATTTTATATAAAAATCTAGTGGGACCATTTTATTCTTTTTTTTTTTTTTTTTTTTTTTTTTTTGCAGTGCTGGGGATTTGAACCCAGGGCCTTGTGCTTGCAAGGCAAACACTCTACCAACTTAGCCATATCCCCAGCCCCCATTTTATTCTTTAAACTACAAAATGTATAACTCCGAAATATTTTTTAAATGGTGCTATGGGATCAAACACTGAGCCCACTTTAAGTACTTCTATGTATACTAATACATTTAATTCTCACAGTATCCTAACAAGACAGATGTTATCCCAACCCCACCATTTTAAAGAGGAAACTGAAGCATACCAGTGTTAAATTTTTGGCTGGGGATCACAGCTAAAGAGTCTGACTAGAATCTAGTTGATTCTAGAGCTCACTATATTATACTTCACAGACTTTTGGGTTTTTTTTATTTTTGTTTGTTTGTATATAGGAGAATGGCTATATTGCCCAAACTGGTCTCAAATTCATGAGCTCAAGGAATCCTCCCACCTTAACCTTCCCAGTAAATGGAACTAAAAGCACTGGACATCACTGGGGCTTCCTGAAGGCTATCACTGAGCTATACTCCCATCACCATGTTAATTAACATTAAAGAAGAATGAGGGTTTAGCACAATAAAATTCGAAAGTTCACTAAAACATACAATATCTACTACTCTCTAACTCCACTGCAAAATAAATATCAATAGTTTGAAGGGACAGCCTGGAGGTTAAGCACTGTCTTAAAATTGCTTGTAGACTCTAAAGTAATCAGGGCTGGGGTTGTGGCTTAGTGGTTGAGCACTTGCCTAGCATGTGTGGGGCACTGAGTTCAAGTCTCAGCACTGCATATGAATAAATAAATTAAAAATAAATAAATAAAAAGTTCAACAACTAAAAAAAATTTTTTTTAAAAAAAATCCAAAGAAAGTAGGAATACTAAATAGTACGGCAAAAAAAAAAAAAAACCTTTAAAATGGGAAAATATAATTCAACCATTTTTACTCACTGCCTTCTATCTGACAAACTCTTTAGGGGATATAAAGATAACATATTATTATTTTGCTGTCTGGTATATAAGATACTTTCCCCCATAATTTTATGATTGCTTCCATCCCTTCCTTTGTGATCTTACTCAAACATCTAAGATATTCCCCACCAAAATTTGTTTCAATATCCTCTTAATTTCAGACCCTTTTATGATTCATTTTTTTTCCTCTTTAGTGCTTTTTACTTTCTACAATGCCATATACTTTTCATCCTACCTCTAATTTCTATATAAATGGAGAATAAACAAGACACTGGCATTCAATACCTATTCTACTCATGCAATGGATATCACTCGAGGGAAAAAAAAAATCTGAAGGTCCTTCAAGAACATATTCAATTTCATATACATGAAAACTACTAGGTTTATTACAAAAATCCCTAGATGTATACATATTTGACCCATAAAATTAAAATATTTCAATGAATTTATACTAAAATCAAATTATATTTATAATTTTGTGCCAGTGCTGAAGGTGGTTGTAAGAATATTTATTACATTAATATCTCTCTCTTGTCTTTTTTTTTTTTTTTTTTTTTTTTGGGGGGGGGGGTCTTGTTTTGTTTTTGAGAGAATCTTGCTATGTCACCCAGTCTGGCCTCAAAACTCCTGGGCTCAAGCAAACCTACCTCACCTGAGACAACAGGTATGTGCCACCATGGTCACCTTTTTCTCATTTTGGGGGATGGGGTTTGGACCTGTTGCCCACATTTGCCTTGAACTTCTGGGCTCAAGTGGATCCTACCCCTTCAGCCTCCCAAGTAGCTTTGCCTATAGGCAACACTCACTTCACTGCTGACTTAATTTCTTCCTTTTTAGTAGTGCTTAGGATTACACCCAGGGTTTGCACACACTAGGCAAATGCTCTAACACTGAGCTATTTTGAGACAGGGTCTTGCTAAATTCCTCAGGCTGGCCTCGATGTGCGATACTTCTGCCTTACCAGCTCAACTAGCTGGAATTAGAGTTCTGGAGATCGAACCAGGGCCTTGTGCATGCTAGGCAAGCACACTCTACAACTAAGTTACATCCCCAGCTTCCAGCTATATTTCTAAACCTAAAATATTTTATATCATAGAAAACAATTCTAAGGACCTATGCTGTAAAACTTGGCAACATTTCTTTTATATTACAGTAAAAGCTGAAAGAAATGCCCACTAGGTGACGCAAATGCAGTAACCAGGTGCACTGGTGTTTGCCTATAATCCCAAATCACTCAGGAAGCTGAGGCAGGAGAATCTGGAGTTCAACTACAGTGTGGGCAATATAAAAGATCTTATCTCCAAAAATAAATCAGTCAACAAATAATAGCACACACACTACATAGCAATTAAAAACTGGACTGAATGGTTCATCCCCAAGTTTTCTCTCTCTCTTACACACACATACACAGTCAGTATTCAGGTATGTTTTGTCATGAAAGACAGTTACAACATATTAAGTTTAAAAACATATTATGGGCTGGGGAGATAGCTCAGTTGGTAGAGAGCTTGCCTCACAAGCACAAGACCCTGGGTTCAATCCCCAGCACCGCAAAAAATAAAAAAATTAAAAAAAAAAAAAAACATATTACAAGAGCCAGGCATGTTGGTGCATGTCTATAATTCTAGCAATTCAAGAGGCTGAAGCAGGAAGATAAGGTCAAGGCATATCTCAGCAATTTAGTGAGACCCGCCACAACTGAGCAAGACCCTGTCTCAAAATAAAAAAAGGCTGGGGATGTAGCTCAGTGATAAAGCATCCCTGGGTTCAATATCCAGTACCAAAAATAAACAAACATATAAATGCATGAGCACACACACACACACACACATACACACACACACACACACAGAAGGAAACAAAAGGACACATTTTTCTGGGAAATAAAATCACAGGTAATTTTTTTCTATTTACTGATTAATATTTTTCATTTTAATATGACCAAGAAGTATAAGTATAATTAAATGTTAATTAGCCACATATGGTAGTGCACACTGTAATGCCAGTTGCTCAGGATGCTGAGGGAGGATGATCACCACTTAAAGTCCAGTCTGGGAAGAAAGACCCTGACTCAAAAAAAAAAAAAAAAAAGTTAAATAGCTACTTAAAAATTAGTAGTAACCCCAGCACCGCCCAAAAAAAAAAAAAAAAAAATTAGTAGTGACTATGTCATAGAAAATGGTGGAGTAAACTGGGTGCCAGTGGTGCACACCTATAATCCTTGCAGCTCAGGAGGCTGAGGCAGGAGGATTGCAAGTTCGAAGCCAGCTTCAGCAACCTAGAGAGATTCTGTCTCAAATAAAATATAAAACCAACTGGGGATGTGGTTTGGTGGTTAAGCACCTCTGGGTACAATTCTGGTACCCACCTCCTCAAAAAAGGAAAGAAAAGAGAGAAGAGAGGAGACAAGGAAGGAAGGAGAGTAAGAATATGGTGGAGTAGAAAAATTCAAGAATCTGACCCTTCACCTAAACAATTAATGAGTTAAGGGGAAGTGTTGGAAAAAAACATTGTGGAACTCGAGTCTAACTGAACATGTAGAAGATAACAGTATTTCTCAGAATACTCAAAAAGTAGAAATAATCCATCCATTGATAGATGAACTATACACACAGTGAAATCATACACAGTTATAAAAAGTAATGAAATCCTGCCAGGTGTAAGAGTGCAAGCCATCTACTCAGAAGACTGAGGCAAGAGGATCACAAATTCAAGGACAGCCTCAGCAATTTAGCAAAACCCCTCTCCCAGCAAAATTAAAGGGCTAGGGGTGTTGCTCAGTGGTACAATGCTTTTCCAGTATGCCTGAGGCCCTGGGTTAAATCCCCAGCAATGCCATAAACAAAGAAAGAAGGACTGAGGATGTAGAGCAGAAGTAGAACATTCCTGTGTTCAATCCCCAAAAAATATAATAATAATAATAAAATTCTGATATATACAACAGATAAATTGTGAAATCATTATACTAGATGAAATAAGTCAGATGAGAAAGGACAAATAATGTGTAATTCCACTTATATAAGGGGCAAAAAAAAAAAAGGCAAATTCACAGACATAAAGGAGAATAAGAGGTTATCAGGGGAAATGGGGAATTGCTATTGAATTGAGTTCAGAGTTTCTGTATGGAATAATGAAAAGGTTCAGGCGGTTACACAATTTTGTGAATGCATTTAATGTCACCGAATCATACGCTTAAAAATGACTAAAAAGGTAATGTTATATATATTTTACCAAAATTGATTTTTAAAAAGTACTGTCACCAAATCTATCTAAAAAGTGTTCAATTAAGTTTAAATACCTCTTCCCCCATAATCCTCCATTACTTAGAAAACATTATTGATCATAAGACTAAAGAGAACTGTCAAGGTCTTGTTAAAACTCATAAGTTTCAAATTATCAGAATCTAAATTAATAAGGATTCCCTAATTACACAATAACTTTTAGATAATCCTCACAGTCATTTTCCTTACTATACTCTGGAAGAAAAAAAATTGATTTCACTTTGTTCTCATACACACAAGTATGCTATGAAAACTGTCCTACCACATCATGTCACTTTTTCCTGTGAAGATGGAGACACTATACTACCAGTCTGGAGTCTATACTGCCAGTTATTCAGGAGGATGAAACTGGAGAACCCCAAATCTAAGGCCAGTCTGGGAAATACTTTGTCCCAACAAAACAAAAAAAGTAGATGTGACTATGCATTCATCAAAATTCACAAACTATACCTATTAAAAAGATTAATTTTATTACGTATAAATTATATCTCCATACATTTGACTTTTAAAAAATTATGAAACAGTTAAAAAATCCAAGGGGGTATAAAATAATTTATTAGTGATTACCATCACTGATTCAATGACTAGAGCTCAGAGACCTGAGTTGTATTGTTAGCTCTATAATAAACTCCCCATGTACCTCTGAGCTAGTTATTTTCCTCCATAGGCCTTAATGTCCTTATTTGTAAAATTACACGATCATTAAGGTTTCTCTCAGCTATAAATACTATGTGAAAAATAAAAAACTAATTTTGGTTCTTAGATATTAGACTACAAGGCATTTTAAAAACAGTAATGGCACACTCTCGAAATACCAACTATTCACCTGTAATCCCAACTATTCGGGAGGGTGAGACCACCCAATTGTTTGACTTCAAGAATTTGAGGGCTGGGGATATAGCTCAGTTGGTAGAGTGCTAACCTTGCAAGCACAAGGCCCTGGGTTCAATTCCCAGCACAGCAAAAAAAAAAAAAAAAAAAAAGAATTTGAGGTCAGCCTGAGCAAACATATTGAGATCCCACCTCTTTAAAAAAAGAAAAGAAAAGGTGTCCAAGTGTTGGGGATATAACTCAGCAGTACCGTACTTGCCTAGGATAAACAAAGACCTGGGTTGAATCCCTAGCACCAAAAAGAAAAAAGTATCTGACAACATACTGTTTAGAAAGTAAAATAATCTACAGATCTAACAAAAAGAAAGTAATTAAATAATGGATATTTGGGGATTTTTTGGAGGGGAATACCAAGGATTAAACTCAGGGGGCATTTTATCACTGAGCCATATTCCCAATCCTTTTTATGTTTTATTTTGATACAGGGTCTTGCTAAGTTGCTTAGGGCCTCGCTAAATTGCTGAGGTTAGCTCTGAACTTGCAATCCTCTTGCCTCAGCCTCCTGAGCCACTAAGATTACAGATGTGTACCAGTGTGCCTAGATGGAGAAATACTTTTTAAATGCTGAGTTTATTTGTTGTTGTTGTTGTTATTATTATTTTGGTACCAGAGATTGAAACTAGGGGCACTTAACCACTGAGACATATTCCCAGCACTTTTTTGTATTTTATTTAGAGACAGGGTCTTGCTGAGTTGCTTAGGGCCTCACTAAATTGCTGAGGCTGGTCTCCAACTCATGATCCTCCTGCCTCAGCCTCCCAAGCCACTGGGATTGCAGGTGTGGTTTAAATGCTGAGTTTTTAAAAACAGACTGTAAGGGCTGGGGAGATAGCTCAGTTGGTGGAGTGCTCGCTTCACAAGCACAAGGCCCTGGGTTCGATCCCCAGCACCACAAAAAAAACACAACAACAACAAAAAAAAACCACAGACTGTTAGAGGACTGGGGTTGGAGCTCAATGGTAGAGCATTTGCCTAGCATGTGTGAGGCAACATATAAAAATAAATAAAGGTATTATGTCCCTCTACAACTAAAAAAATGTACATATTTAAAAGAGATTGTTAGTCAGGTTGATATATTTTCAAAAGGAAATATATTTAAAGTATTATCTTTAGGGCTAGGGGTAGAGCTCAGTGGTAGAGCATGTGCCTAGCATGAATAAGGCCCTCAAAATTAAAGGACTGGGAATGTGGCTCAGAGGTTAAGTGTCCCTGGGTTCAATCCTCCGTACCAAAAAGAAGGGGGTAGCTAAGTTTGAAACTAGAATTTCCCATAACTTTCTAACCTCCAGTGTTAGAAGCATAGTAACTTCCCATTACATTAGTGCTGTAACAAATTCCTTTAGTTTGTAATAAAATGTCATTATATCCACTCCAATAGTAAATTCCTTAAATCTGAAGGCAGCAGTTCAGCAGTCAAATAGATTCAACTGTCAACAGTTAATTTTAAAAGCAATGAGCCAGGTATTGTGGCACATGTCTATAATCCCAGCTACTCAGAAGGCTGCAGCAGGAGGACCTCAAGTTGCCTGGGCAACACAGACACTAAAAAAAAAAAAAAAAAATTAGAGGGAGGCTGGGAATGTAGCTTAGTATAGAGTGCTTTTCTAGTGAACCTGACTGAGCCCTGGGTTCAATAACTAGTGCCACCAAAAAAAGAATGGACATGTGTTGGTGAGGATCTAGAGAAATCACCAATCACTGATGATGGGATATAACTTTATAACTTGGTATGGCAACTATGGAACAGTCTGGCAATTCCTCAAATGGTTAAGCTAAGATTATCATATAAGCCAGCAATTCAGTTCTTGGGTAAACGCCCAAGAAAAATAAAAACATATGTCCCTACTAACATACATGAATGCTGGTAACATAACTCATAAAAAACAGTGAAAATCACTCAAGTGTCTAATGGATGGATAAATAAAATATTTACTATTATATTAACAATAAAAAATAACTAAGTATTGATAACAACACAACATAGATGAACCTCCAAAACATGCTAATTTGAAAAAAGCCAGTCACAAAAACCCAAAACCCATATGCATGATTCCACTTATATGAAATGCCCAAACAGGACATGGTGGTGCATACCTATATAGTCCCAGTTACTGTGGAGGTTAAAGTGGAAAGATTAGCTGAGCCCATGTGTTTGAAACTAGCCTGCGCAACACAGCAAGACTAGTATCAAAACAACAACAACAACAAAAAGTTGGGCTCAGTGGCAGACACCTGTAATCCCAGCATCTTAGGAGACTGAGGCAAGAGGATGGGGGTTCAAAGCCAGCCTCAGTAAAAGTGAGGCACTAAGCAACTTGGTGAGACCGTCTCTAAATAAAATACAAAATAGGGCTGGGGATGTGGCTCAGTGGTTAAGTGCTCCTGAGTTCAATCCCTGGTACCAAAAGCAAACAAACAAAAAACAATCATGAGGGCTTTGTATATCACACAAATAAATTTTTATTTATTTAATGCTATGGAAAATGATAAGCTGATAGATTTTGTTCATTTGTGTATATGGTCAGGGTTATGTCAGATTAGTTTCAAAAAGGTTACTTTGGTGGCATTACAGCTGGAAGGGCATAAAAAAAAAGTTAAGGGGCTACCATCACAGTTCAAGTGAGTGACAACTGAGTGTGAACTTATATGGTGCAGTAGCAATGAAGGGAGGGGTCTAAATACTAGGGACTCAAGGTATCAAAAATAACTAGATGTGTGAAAAGAGGCAACAAAATCATCTGAACTGATTCCAATTTCTAACACTTGTGTGCCTGGGTAGACAGTGTCCAATATCCAGGAAAGTGAGTATAGAAGGCTTTTGGAAAAAGGTAAAGTCCCATCTGTATTTTAAGCCTTTAGTGTCAATACTACATACTACCGGAAATATCTAACAAGCAGGCAAAAACTCAAGAGAGATCTAATTAGAGATGGAGACTTAACAAAAGTTTTCAGGACATACTTGGTAGCTAGAACAGTAAGTAAGAAATAACCTAATCCAAGAGAGCATGTTTGTAATCATTTGCACATCACAGGAATTTTACCCTACTTAAAAAATTCCTCCAGGGCTGGGGAGATAGCTCAGCTGGTAGAGTTTTTGCCTTGTAAGCCCAAGGCCCTGGGCCCTGAGTTCGATCCCCAGTACAGCAAAAAAAAAAAAAAAAAAAGTTCCTCCAAGCTGGGTGTGGCAGTTCAAACCTATAACCCAAGCAACAGGGAGATCTGCAAATTTGAGGCCAACCCTAGCAACTTAGCAAGACCTTGTCTCAAAATAAAAATTAAAAAGGACTATGGGTGTAGCTCAGTTAGAGCACCCCTGGGTTCAATATCCAGTAAAAGAAAAATACAAAGTTTCCTCCAACAAGGAGTAGCTCCTTGCCAAGAATTAATTAATTTGGGGATGGGAGTGGTGAAGTATATGCTTAGCATGCTCTTACTTACGGTCTGGGTTCCACCCTCAGCATTACTTTCTATTTTTTAATTTTTGTCAGTACCAGGGATGCTCTGCCACTGAGCTATATCCTCAATCTTTTTTTTTTTTTTTTTTGTGACAGTTCTTGCTAAGATGCCCAGCCCAGGTTGGCCTCACATTTGCAATCCTGCTGCCTCAGTTTTCAAAACAAATGGGATTACAAGCTTGCGTCACCATACCTAGCTCTCAGCACCATATTAAAAAAATTTTTTTTGGTCAGGCACAGTGGTACACACCTGTAATCCCAGTGACTCAGGAGGATTTCAAGTTTTAAGGCCAGCCTCAGCAAATTCAGTGAGGCTCTCAGCAACTTAAAATAAAAAAATAAAATAAAAAAGGGCTAGGGATGTAACTCAGTGATAAGCACCCCTACGTTAAATCTCCAGTACCAGAAGAAAAAAAAAAGGAAAAGGGTTTTTTTTTTTCTTGAGTTGTTCAGTGCACACCTATAATCCTAGCAACTGAGGCAAGACTGCAACCAGACTCAGCAACTTACCAAGTACTTATCTCAAAATAAAAAATTAAAAAAAAAAAAAAAAAAAAAAAACAGGGAATATAGCTGGTAATGTGCCCCTGGGTAAAACCAAAGAACAAAAAAAAAAAAAAAAAAAAAAAAAAAAAAAGAGAGAGAGAGAAAGAAAAAAAAAATTGTTTATTTGCTCAAGGTATATACATAAATAGAATGTGCTAAATGTAGTTATCTTCTGTAACTAAGAGACTTTATACTATGAATGAGGAAAAAATACACATATTTGACTAAATATCAAGAGTTCTTAAAAAAAATACATGCATGTAGAGTATTATCAAAGCATCAATTCAACTATCAAAATGTATTTTTATACTTAGGGTTAGGCTCAGTGGCAAAGCTCTTGCCTATCATGTGAAAGGCCCTTGATTTGATTCCAAGTGCTACCAAAGAGAGTAGTTTCCTAATAATTCTAATTCATTTAATACATTAAGAGTCATTAAAGTTGGGTGTGGCAATGCACGCTTCTAATCCCAGCAACTCAGGAAACTGAAGCAGGAGGATCACAAGTTCAACAAGATCAGCCTCAGCTTGGGAAGGCCCTAACCAACCTAGCAAGACCCTGTCTTAAAATAAAAAAATAAAAAGGGCTGGAATGGGGGCTGTAGCTCAGTGGCAGTGCACTTGTTTAGAAAGTGTGAGGCACTGGCTTCGATCCTTGGCACTGCATAATAATAAACATATAAATAAAGGCATGCTGTTTAAAAAAAAAAAAAAAAAAAGCGGGGATGTGGCTCAGTAGTTAAGTGCTCCTGGGTTTGACTCCAGGTACAATCTTCCTTCCACGAAAAAGGAAGGAAGGAAGGAAGGAAGGAAGGGAGGGAGGGAGGGAGGGAGGGAGGGAGGGAGGGAGGAAGGGAGGAAGGAAGGAAGGAAGGAAGGAAGGAAGGAAGGAAGGAAGGAAGGAAAGAAAGAAAGAAAGAGAAAGTCATCAAAAGAATTTTTTCCAGTACTGGGGAAAGAAACAAGGACGGACCTCATGTAGTTAGTTAAGTGCTCTACCACTAAACCAACATTCCCAACCCCATAAGAATATTCTTAACAGGTCACTATTTTAAAATTCTCAACTTCAGTGCAGGGGATATAGATTTCAGTGGTAGAATGCTTGCCTGGTTAAGTGCAAAGCCCTGGGTTCCATCCATAATATCAATCAATCAACAAAACTCTGGGGCTATCCAGGCTATGTTGACTATAATCCCCGCTACTCAGGGACCTGAGGCAGGAGGATAGCAAGTTCAAGGCCAGCCTGGGCACCTTAGAGAGACTCTGTCTCAAAATAAAATTTAAAAACTGACTAGATATGCCTCAGCAACTTAATGAGGCCTTAAGCAAGTTAATTTCTTCCAATACCTTAAAAATTAAGGCTAACACAGAACTGAGTTTGTTTTGTTCTTTAGATTTTCCAATTGTGGCTACGTGATCTTTATCTTCATGGAAGGTTCTGCTAATACTTTCCATTATCACTGCTGCAGAATTCTTAACCTTTCTCCTAAATAAGTTTAATTACAGAAGAAGACCTAAGAAAGATATTAATTTGTTATATTAACTATATATATAAACAAAATTTTAATCATAATTAATTTTTAGTTAAACCTTCAGTCATTAAGAACAGTAGATCTGTGGCGAGGGATATAGTTCAATGGTAGAGAACTTGCCCACATGTGTGAGGTCCTTGGGTTCAAGCCCCGTTCGGAAAAAATAAAATAAAATTAGATCTGACTGAGTCAACCTGGCAAGTAGATAAATGTTACTGATAGAAAACCCCCCAAGTAAAATCCAATTTCTTATCAAAAAGCAAAACTAAACCAGGTAAGGTGGTGCACACCTGTAATCCCAGAGGCTTGGGAGGCTGAGTCAAGAGGATCAAAAGTTCAAAGCCAGTCTCAGTAAAAGTGAGGGAATAAGCAACTCAAGGAGACCCTGTCTAAAAAAATACAAAACAGGGCTGAGGATGTGGCTCAGTGGCCGAGTATCTCCAAGTTCAATCTCTGGTATCTAGAAACAAACAAACAAAAAGCACAACTAAACTTGGGCTCTGTGGTGCATAACAGTAATCCAGCAACTTGGAAGACTGAGGCAGGAGGACCACAAGTTCAAGGCCAGCCTCAGAAATTAAGCAAAGCCCTAAACAATTTAGCGAGACCCATCTCAAACAAAAAATAAAAAGGGCTGGGGATGTGGCTCAGTGGTTCAGTGCCCCAGGTTCAATCCCTGGTACCAAAGAAAACCCAAAACTGAAAAAACAAATTAAAAAAAAAAAAAAAAAAATCACTCCATTATTTACCAATAAAAGAGTAACTTTAGATATGCTGAAATGTTTATATTGAAAAGGTGGAAAAATTTAGCCATTCTAAACTCAGGAAACACTAACCTTTTTAACACGATTACTTAAATCAATCTAAATTCTACAGAATTTCCATATTTTCAGTGAAACTTATTATCTAGCAAATTTCCTGTATTTTTTTTGAGTATATATTGAAACACAATTAACAAACTTCCAAAGAACTAAGCATAGGAACCCTGAGCACATGTATGAGTCAGTTTTTCATTATAATGAAATATCCAAGTTACTTTTAAGAGAACAGAAATCCAAAAGTGTGAGCTAAATGAGTTCATGGAGAAGGCTCTGATAGGGGGGTCCCTTTGGCTGTATCACATCATGGCAAGAATGCATATGCATCACTGTATCCCTGTGCTCCTCTCTCCCTCTCTTTATAAAGCCATCAGGATTCAATGGGGGCGCCACCCTAATGACCTAATCTAGTCACTTTCCAGATTTCCCCTCTAAACATCACAGTCAAATTATGTTTCCAACTTTTAATATGATTAACATATGACTACAGGATTAAACTTTCACATGAGTTGAGGAGAGGGGCAAATCATATTCACACCATAGTGGCAGTTATTATACTTGCTTTAATTAACATCAGCACTGAAATTTTCCCTCAGCATAGTCCCTGATTAAAATATTTCATTCTCCCCCTATTTAAACAATATGAGTGTAATGTACAAAAGCTGCTCTCCGCCCTTTCTGGTGCAGCTATTTTCCCCGCCTCCCAACTACTTGTCAATCAGTGAACATCCTAGCTAGGTATAGGTTCATCAGTCAGCTTGCAATTATCCTTCTCCGATATTGGTCCCCTGTTAGCCCGGTGGGATTCAACTGCTTCACAGTAGCTACCCCGCCATCCTTCCTCATCCTTCTCTCTCTCCTACTCACTTTCTCTATCCTCCTCGCTTTCACACTCTTTCTTGCGCTGGCCCTTTCTCATTCCCTTTCTTTTCCTCTCATTTTCTCTCTTACCCTACAGGAAGACACTTTGTTTGCTTAATAAACTCCCTTACGTGATTTCCCGTGTCTGGCGTGGTTTCCGTGGGATCCCTTACAAAGGGGAAATAGCCCAAGTGATAAGACAAAGATGGATACTTAAATCTTCTACTTCTAAACCAAATTACCAGGACTCACAAGAATTGACCCCTTCAAGGCAAATAACTAAGAGGGATGGCTATATCACATACCCACTCCAACAGTACTATACCATCACTGCTCCAGATAACTCAAGATTCTTTCTCAGGATTCCTGTTTTGAGAACTGCCTTCCAAGCATATCATGTTGTTCTCACTGTCATTAATGGTAAAGCTCCATATTTTTAATGTGGACTCAATATCATTTCACTTCTCATCTGAAGGTTATTAAGATTCTTCTCGAGTGAAAAAACTGAATAATCTGAGTAACACTATTATTTAGTAAAAAAAAAAAAAAAATGACATGAATAAGAAGTATTAGACTAAACTTACCTGTGCCTCTAGGAACAATTTCAAAAAAGAAAAGTTTCAAACCATATGAAGGAAAATAATCTGAATAACAACATTTTTGTTTTGCCTTCTTACCATGTATCAGGTATGGTCACAACTAAACTTAAAAATCTGTTTTCTAAGTTTTAAAGTCATTCTGTTTCTATAAAGGATTACTACATATCCTACAAGTTTTTAAAACTTTGACAATTCTTAATGTTATCTTGTAAATGGAGCCAGCCATGGTTATTTTCTTTTTCTCACCAGGAATTTAACCCAGGGGCACTTAACCACTGAGCCACATCTCCACCCTTTTTCTTTCTTATTTTGAAACAGGCTCTCACTAAGTTGCTTAAGGGCCTTGCTAAATTGCTGAAGTTGGTCTTGAATTTGCAATCCTCCAGTCTCAGCCTCCCAAATTGCTGGGATTACAAGACAGGTGACACCACATCCAGCTGTTTTTGTCTGTTTTTGTTTTGGTACTGGGAACTAGACCCCAGGGGTGCATTACCACTGAGCTACATGCTCAGTCCTTTGTATTTTTTATTTTGAGGCAGGGTCTTACTAAATTGCTAAGGCTGGAGGGCTTGCCTTGTAATCCTCCTGGCCTCAGCCTCCAGAATTACAGGGATTACAGGTGTTCAAGCCATGGTTTTTTTTTCAGCAAGGTAGTAAGTAATCATCCAGTGTTTCAAACATTAAACCTACAATGTCTCCTACTAAATGAGTCACATGATCTGAATTATTTCAAGGGATTTATTCCTTTGATTAAACATTAGCAACTCATGCAGCAAATACTGCAAACAACTGAAGAATCTGGAATTCCAAATACAGAATCGATTAAAATAATGGCATTAATCTAAAGAGCCTATAATGGCAGGGGGCATCAAAATACACCAGACCTTAAATTTTTCTACAGAGCAATAGTAACAAAAACAGCATGGTATTGGCACCAAAACAGACACCAAGACCAATGGAACAGAAGACACAGAGACAAACCCACATAAAATACAGTTATCTCATACTAGACATAGGTGCCATAAATACACATTGGAGAAAATACAGTCTCTTCAACAAATGGTGCTGGGAAAGCTGGAAATGTAGCAGAATGAAACTGAATCCCATCTCTCTGCACAAAACTCAAAGTAGATCAGGACCTAGGCATTAGACCAGAAATCCTGCATTTACTAGAATAAAACATAGGCCCAATCTTCCATCATGTGGGCTTAAGAACTGATGTCCTCAACAAAACTCCTAAAGCTCAAGAAGCAAAATCAAGTATCAATAAATGAAATGGTATCAAACTAAACAGCTACTTCTCAGCAAAGGAAACAATCAAAAACATGAAAAAAGAGCCTATAGAATGGGAGAAAAATCTTTACCACCACACCTCAGAGCGTTAATCTCCATGATATATAAAGAACTCAAGAAACACCAAAAAAAAATCCCAAATAACCCAATCAATAAGTGGGCCAAGGAACTGAACAAGCACTTCACAAAGAAATACGAATGGTTGACAAATAGCTAAGCTATGGAACCAACCTAGGTGCCCATCAACGCATAAATGGATAAAGAAAATATGGCAGATATACATAATGGAATATTACTCAGAAAAAGAATGACTTTAGGCTGGAATTGTGGCTCAGTAGTGGAGCACTCACTGTGTGTGAAGCACTGGGTTCAATCCTCAGCACATAAAAAAAAAAAAAGAAGAATGACTTTATGACTTTTGCTGGTAAATGGATGGATCTGGAGACTATCATGCCAAGTGAAATAAGCCAATCCCAAAAAACCAAAGACGGAATGTTCTCTCTAATATGCAAATGCTAACACACAATAAGGAGGGGAAGGAAGAATAGAAGTTCAAAGAATCAGACAGAGGGGGAATGGAGGGAGGGGAGGGGAGATGGGAACAGGGAAGAGTACAATGAATCAGACATAACCTTCCTGTGTTCATATAGAATACACCACCAGTGAAACTCCACATCACAATCAACCACAAGAATGGGATCCTAATTAGAATAGGTCAAAATATACTCCACTGTCATGTATATCTAAAAAGAACAAATACAAAAAAACAGAAAGATGCTATAATAGGGCTGGGGGATAGCTCAGTGGATATGCTTGTCTGATATGGTCAAGGGCCCGATCTGATTTCCAGCACAAGAAATGGGGAAAGCTATTATAGAAGTAAAAAGTATCACTTAATACACTAAACCATAAGAACAACCAAAAAAGATGTTTCCCTATGCTGCTTAAATGTACTTGGAAAAGTACAAGGCATTATTTTTAATTCATAAGTCAATACTCTATTGACTTATTTTTTTGGCAGTGCTATAGATTGAACCCAGGGCCTTGCACAGGTTAGGCAAGTGCTCTACCACTGAGCTACAACTTCAGCCATTTTAATTTTACTTGGAGACAGGATCTTGCAAAGTTGCCTAGTCTGGTCTTGAATTTGTGATCCTCCTCAGTAGCTAGGATTACAGACCACCACACCTTGTTTGAACAGAGAAAATGAACTGCATCAATCAAGTTCTCACTGTCATTTTAGGGGTGTTTTATCATCATTTCTAATCCCAAGACTAACTTCTTAGACTTCTATTTCTCAATACTAGCACCATTCCCACTCTCCACTGAGAGTAAAGCAAAAGCTGCTAGTATAAATAATCAAGTTTCGCCAGGCATGGTGACACACACCTATAATCCCAGTGACTCGGGAGATTATGGTAAGAGGATCACAAGTTCCAGGCCAGCCTCAGCAATTTAGTAAGGCCCTAACTCAAAAATAAAAATAAAAATAAAAATAAAAAGGGCTAGGAATGTGGCTCACTGGGTTCAATCCCCAGTACCAAAAACAAACAAACAAAAACCTCCTAAGCCTGATTTTTATTTTCTTAAAACTCTACTTTCAGGCAAACCACTCAAGACCCCTTTCCTTTTTGGGAGATCAACTCCCTGTTTCAAAAATAAACTGCTACTTTACAAAAAAAAAAAACCCTCCACTTTCATAGCTTCAAGTATCACTGGAACTGGTCTAAGATCTCAGTTAACAGTCACAGGCTTTAGAGTCAAGTAGTCTGGAAGTACAGCTTGATATACAACTTTCTAGCTGAAGACCTCCAGAAAAAATAAATGAGCTCTGTGTGACATGATTTCCCTATACACTCACTGCAATTAACAATAATAACCTCATGGGAGGATTACATGAGATATTCTATGTAAAGTATATGGCCAATAGTAAGCATTCAATGATACCTACAACACTGTACTAACAACAGCATACATATGTAACAGATACGGCACTCCCATATTACTGTTTTAAGTGTTCATTCTATTTACCTTGTCAGTAAGTTCACAACAATAACTCAACTTATCATTTGTACTAGAACTGTTCTGTACTACATGTCTTTGTCCTCTTATAATTCTTATATTGAAGGACTAACCCCAAATGATGGTAGAAAGTAAGGCCTTTGTAATTAGACCATGATGATAAAATCCCCAGACAGGATTTATTTATAAGAGAAAACTAGGACTAGGGTGTATGCTCAGTGGTAGAGCCCATTCTTAGTACACCCAGCACCACCACCACCACCTCTGACCCCCGCCCCCCAAAAGAGGAAAAGAGCTAATCCCTCTTTTGCCATATGGAGGACCCAAGGAGAAGTTATCAGCAAACCAGAAGAGAGCCTTCAACAGAATTTGTTGAAACTGATTTCTAATTTCTATCCTCTACAACTAAAAGAAATAAAATTGTTGTTGTTTATAAGCCATCTTGTCTGGTAATTTGTTTTAATAACCTGAATTAGGAAAATAACTTTTTTTGTTTTTGTTTTGGCCCCCACTGGTGACTGGCCTCTTGTATGCTAGGCAAGTATTCCACTACTGAGCTAAACCCCCAGCCCCAAACATTTTTATATTTCTTACTAAAAACAAATCTCTGCCAGGTGCAGTGGCGCATGCCTGTAATCCCAGCAGCTGAGGCAAGAGGATTACAAGTTCAAATTCAGCTTCAGCAACTCAGCAAGACCCTGTCTTTAAATAAAATACAAAAAAGGGCTGGCTGGGGATGTGGCTCAGTGGCTGAGTGCCCCTGGGTTCAATAACCCATACCAAAAAAAAAAAAAAAAAGGTAAAAGCGCTAAAAGTGCCTGCCGGCTTAAATACAATCTTTCAGCAAGATGGAGATCTGTAGTCCTAAAATTCTAAATTTCATACTCTTCCTCACTGTTATTTTCCCCTAATTAGCTTAGTAGAGGTGAACTGATTTGTGAGCCTCCTTTATCTCAGCTGTCTCCAATACACAAGTTCTTAAAGAACTCTAGATTAGGATCAATAACACTAAATTAGAAAGATGGAACAGAATATTATATCATGATGGATAATACTTACATTGACAAATGTTCTAATTGGCCTTGAAGCTTTAAAAGCTTTGCTTTTCATAAACATTTACAATTACATCAGTAACAACTATAACTTACATTTCTATATTTTTAAATTCAAAGTTTAGGAATATGCTCAGTGGTAGATGAAGCCCTGGATCCAATTCCCAGTACTACAAGAAAGAAAAGGAAAAAAAAAGTAAAGCCAGAGTAGGTGGCAAATGCCTGTGATGCCCTTACTTGGGAGGCTGAGGCAGGAGGATCACAAATTCAAGGCCAGTCTCAGCAACTTTGTGAGAAACTGTCTCAAAATAATAAATAAAGGGCTGGAGATGTACCTTGGTGGGAAAGTACCCAGGTCAAATCTTTAGTACCTCAAATAAATAAAATTCACACAAAAAATTATTTTAACGTCAAATGTTCTCTAATATGTGATGCAAACCACAATGTGGGGGGGGGGCGGGGTTTAGAAGTACTTTGGATTAGACAAAGGGGAATGAAGGACAGAGAGGGGAAATGAGAAAAGGAAAGACAGAATGAATCAGACATTACTATGCTCATATACAAATACACAACCAGTGTAACTCCACATCATGTACAACAAGATGGGAATGGGAAGAATGGGAATGGGAAGTTATGCTCCATGTATGTGTAATATGCCAAAATACATTCTACTATTTTGTAACATAAGTAAAAATAACAAAAATTTTTTAAAAATTTTGAGAATCATTCATAAAATTTCTAAGGTTATCAATCCCCTACTACTTTCCCTTAGTACTCAAAAGGAAGTGACTTTTCCTACAGTACTTTAGCCTTTGATGAGTACACTATTCCTAACAAATCTCTGAAGAAAGGGGAATCAAAATGGTGCAGACAGTTTAATTAGGATGGGGTTTAGCTTAATGGTAGAGTGGGGCAGAATGGGGGGGAGGGGTGATTAGCAGGCCAGAGGCCCTACATTCAATTCCCACCACCACCAAACCCCCCCCCCACACACACGCACACAATTAGACCCATATCCTTCATTCCAAGAAGAATTAATCCTTATTTTATCAAATCTAAGACACTGATGTTGGCATTCAAAAAAAAATACAATTTCGATGGAAGGTTCTCTTAAAATTAAATCCCATGTATCATTTGGCTGATGGCAATTTTAAGATTTCATGGATTCTAAGACACACTGTAGCTCAGTGGCAGCAACACATACCTTGCATGCACAGGGTCCTGAGTAATCCCCAGCAAACACACACACACACACACACACACACACACACACACACACACACACACACACGAAAAAGAAAAACACTGAAGTGTCATATTTGCTTCGAAATTTCAAAAAAATAAACATTAAGTGTCAAACCCTTGGACATTCATTATCTGTTTCCATTTACAATGTTGCATTCAAGGTATTCTCCAAGTTCAAAGTTAACTGACAAAAGGTTAATGGAACTATTGGGGAGTGGGGGATAGAACATCACTTTTATAATTTTTAAAGTGCTCAATTCCTCCAGGCACAGTGGTGCGTACCTATAATTCCAGTGGCTTGGAAGGCTGAGGCAGAAGGATCACACGTGCAAAGCCAGCCTCAGAAACTTATGGAGGCCCTACACAACTTAGCAAGATCTGTCTCTAAATAAAAAGGGATGGGGATGTGGCTTACAGGGGTTAAGTGCACTGCGTTCAATTCCTTAGTACAAAAAAAAAAAAAAAAAAGTTCAATACTTCTGTTTTTACAAGTGTCTTTTCAGATCCCTTAAAACAGGCTTTTTTTGGGGAGTGGGGGGCGGGGGGGGGGGCAGGGGAACTGAGGATGGAACCCAGGTCCTTGCTACTGAGCTACATATCCTGCCTTTTATTTTTATTGTAAGACAGGGGTCTCATTAAGTGGCCCAGGCTGGGTTCCAACTTTCAAACCCCTTGCCTCACCCTCCTGAGAAGCTGGGATTACAGGGGTATACCACCACACCAGGTAAATCAGGGATTCTTATTCCATAAATTAATGGCCTGGAAATTTATACAAAGTAGATTACAGGCACATTTTTTTTTCCCCCTAAGGATAAAACCCATGGGTTTCTCAAAAGGATTCATATATGGGAGGAATTTGAAGAAAGAATTGTTGCAACTATGTATTAAGAACTACACAGTAATTGTTCGGCAAGGTGTGGTGGCTCACACCTGCAACTGTAGCAACTCAGGAGACTGAGATAGGAAGACCACAAGTTGAAAGCCAGCTTCAGCAACTTAGTGAGACCCTGTCTCAAAATAAATTTAAAATAAGGGCAGGGGATGTAGCTCAGTGGTAAAGAACCCTTGGTTCTGGGTTTAATCCTCAGTACAAAAAAAAAAAAAAAAAAAAAAAAAAAAGAGGGGAGCTTGGGCATTGTGTTGTCTATAGTCTCAGCTACTTGGGAGGCTGAGGAGGAAGTTTTGAAAAGTTCAATGTCAGCCTGGTGGGTGCAGTGGTGCATCCCTGTAATCCCAGCAACTCAGGAGACTGAGAAAGGAGGATCACAAACTCAGGGCCAGCCTCAGCAACTTAGTGAGACCCTAAGCAAGTCAGACAGACCTTGTCTCAAAATAAAAAACAAATAAATAAAAAGGGTGGGGAATGAAGCTCAAGGGTAAAGCACCCCTGGGTTAAATGCCCAGTACTAATAAAGTTCAAGGCCAGCCTGGGCAACTTAATGAGACTCTGTCTCAAAATAAAAAAATTTTTGAAAGGGCTGGGGATATTGCTCAAGGGTAGAGTGAGTACCCTAGGTTCAATCCCCAGTACTACACAAACAAAAAGACCCACCCCCCACAAAAAAAAAAAAAAAAGAAAAGAAAACAAGAATTAAGAATCATAAAATAGGGGCCAAGGAGATAGCTCAGTTGGTAGAGTGCTTGCCTTGCAAGCACAAGGCCCTGGGTTCGATCCCCAGCACCGCAAAAAAAAAAAAAAAAAAAATCATAAAATAGAGTATGTTATAATCTAAAGGACATTACAAGGCACAAAGGTTAGGTCTGGGTTTTTTGGGGAGTGGTGAAGGAGAGGCAGAAAACAGATTATTTTATTCTAGAACAAATGAAGCCTAGTGAATATGCATATTCCTTTTTTTAATAATTTTTAAAATTTCTTTTTTGGGTGTAGGTGGACACAATACTTTTATTTTATATTTATGTGGTGCTGAGGATCGAACGCAGGACCTTGTGCATGCTAGGCGAGCACTCTACCACTGAGCCACAGCCCAGTCCAATATTCCTTTATTTTTAAAACTGTGTGTGTGTGTGTGTGTGTGTGTGTGTGTGTGTGTGTGTGTATAATTTAAGAGTTTGTTATTCTGATAAGGAAGTATTCCTATTAGGGAAAATTTTAAGTATTTAACAAATACTTTTGTCAGTTTTGGGTTTTCTAAAAATGGAATACATCTATTAATTATCTCAATCAGATTATTGAATAAAATGAAAACTACAGAAAGTTGTTGGGCGCTGTGGGGTACGCCTGTAATTCCAGCAGCTCTGGAGGCTGAGGCAGGAGGATCTCGAGTTCAAAGCCAGTCTCAGCAAAAGTGAGACCCTGTCCCTAAATAAAATACAAAATAGGGCTTAGGATGTGGCTCAGTGGTTGGGTTCCCCTGAGTTCAATCCCTGGTACCAAAAAAAAAAAAAAAACGTACAGAAAGTTACCTATGGTATTTTAAGCTTCCTTTATGATCTAAACTTTTATGTTATGAATATGATGAGAGGTACTCTTATTTCTCACTCTAAACTCACAGTCATGCTTTTAGATAAATAATGCAGGAATTCCAAAGAGGTTCTATACCAAAGCACTCACACTTCATTATGATCATCAGAAGATATTTGAAAAGATAGTTTCTTTTAAAGGGGAGGAAGTGAACTTGTTAAGTCTTCATTAACTACTGCCTTGATCAACAGAAACATAATAAAAATTTCAGCTTGCTCCACAGTAGCAAAATAAATTCAGAAGATGTTCTCCATATCCTAAGCCATCAACCATTAGAGGAAAAATTCCAAGAAGCAAAGAAATTCAGATGTTCCCTCAATAACATCAAGAAAGGGGTGGCGGGGGCACAAAAAAGATTTTATAACATGCAAGACAGAAAAAACTACCTTTGCCCATCATACATTCATTCCCTCCAAAGCTAAGAATCACAGTTTAAAGATATTAAATAAGCAAAAGAAGGATGAATCAAAAAAACAAAATACTAAGAAATAGCATAGATCTCAGTCTCCAAAACAGATCTCGTGCTTAAAATGAACTGGTGCCAACCAGTGCATGGTGAAAAAGATGTTAGAGACCTATGAACACCTAAAAGTTAAAGGAGTTATATTTTGAAAAATTTAAAGAATGAATGCCACTTATTCAAATGATTATGCCAAATACAAAAAAGAATTCAACTTGAAAATAAATTATACTCAATGTTCAAAGACTAAAACATTTGATAAGGGAGAAGAGTGGTAGAGAAAGCTCTGTGCCAACTTTTAACTGCAGCTGTAGTGGAATACACTAAAAGCCTTGTTTTAAGACAAAAGCAGTGAAATAAAACACAATGACCATAAATTTAAATTTGTCCTTTTCCAACAAAGGATGAATGAGATAGAAAGCAATAGAAAAAAGGACAAAATAGAAGAAAATACTATTGAACAAATTTTTCATACAAGAATAAAACTTAAGACTTGTTGAGTGATTTTCATACATTTTTTTACAAGTCAGAATTACAGGTAAAAGAGTTGAGAATGTAGCTCAATAGTACAGCACTTGCCTAGTATGCACAAGATTCTGAGTTCACTGCCCATATCACAAACACCAAGAATTTTCAGTGGGGTGTGGTGGCACACGCTTGTAATCCCGTAATCCCGGAGGCTCAGGAGGCTGAGGTGGGAGGATCACAAGTTCAAAGCCAGCCTCAGCAACTTAGCAAGGCCCTATGCAAGTTAGTGAGACCTCATCTCAAAATAAAAAAGGCCTGGGAATGTGACTCAGTGGCTACGCACCCCGGGTTCAATCCCAGGTATTTAAAAAAAAAAATTTTTTTTTTTCATACTTTTATTTGTACCAGGGATTGAACTCTGGGGCACTCAACAACTGAGCCACATTCCTAGTCCTATTTTGTACTTTTTATTGAGACAGGGTCTCACTGAGTTGCTTAGCACCTCGTTTTTGCTGAGGCTGGCTTTGAACTTGAAATCCTCCTGCCTCAGCCTCCAGAGCCACTGGGATTACAGGCATGCCACAGTGCCTTGGCTTTTCATACATTTTTTTTACATGTCAGAATTAAAGGTAAAGGGGCTAGGGGTGTAGTGCAATAGTACAATGACAATGCCCTGAGTTAGAGCCCCTGTACATAAAAAAAAAAAAAAAAAAAAAAAAAAACCCTAAAGAATTTAAGGTAAACACACTAAAGATTAAGAAATCTAACACATACAACAAAATAGGAGATTTAAGCCACTCTTTTTAATAGAACTGAAATTTAAAAGCTTTTATTTTAAATCAGTATATATGTTACAGGAAATCCTTGCATATTACCAATTCCTATTTGTGAGGTTTTGAACCAATTATTCCAAATTAGGCAAAAATACTACAATTTGCAACCCATTATTTTCTTTCACATAGTTTTTTTTTTTTTTTTTAAACAAAATTGCATTGGAGTAAGAGTATTCTAACTAGTACCCATTTGCCTTTACTATCAGTTATTCCAAACAAGACTTTTTAAAAAATTAAACTTTACCCATTGAAGGTAACCAACAGATTTTGCTAAAAAATGTAAAAAGTTATCCATAAATCCCATTTTGTGCAAAAATACTTCCAGTACCTATAAATGAAAATTTATATTTAAAAATAAAGAATGTGCCTCAACATGAACACTGCAATACCTTTTCCAATTTATCACTAATAACTTGCACCTTTACTTAGCAATTTTAAATTACTGCATCTGAATAGTATATGTTGACAAACATACACAAAGTGTAATATATATTCACAAAAAATGAAGTAAACAGTTGGTAAGGACATCACTGTTACATAATATTCTAAAAATGTGCCTTTACTAGGTGTTCTGTGAGTTATCATGGTGTAACTATTAAATATTCTTGTATCAATACCATTTTCTACAAAGTTGACCTAATTTAAAGTCTGAAACTAAGGCTTCTACCTTTAGACAAGAGTAGAAAACAAGAGTTAAGTAATTGGTTAAGTCCTAAAAATACACATCACAACTACATGACTAAGATACTCATTTAAAACTTGTGCCAAGATAACCCCTCCCTTCAAAACAAACTAAAATTGACTCACTGGCCTATTTCACTTAATTTTGGAAATAAAAAAATAAAATTAAATGAATTCCTAAGCACTCATTTCCTCTGTCTTGCCACCAAAATTTAAAACATTCAAATCCTCAATTTGGGATTCCTCCCTACAAAAAATGCTAAACTCAAAACAAAAGTAAAACTACCTCCAAGTCATCTACCTTGGAGTTAAAGAAAAATACACTGGACTCCAGAATAATTTTGGAAGCAATGTTCTAAAATCACAGGAAACAATAGAAACAATGTCTATGGTCTCCGTCTAAGGAATCATCCAACCCAGAGAAAGCCATCTCACCGCCCGATACTTTTCATCTGTGAAACGACTCCACTCGCTGGAATTAACTACCTGAGCAAAATCTTTCCATTTTGTTTCCCTAAAGTAGGAAACTATCAATCTCCCCTCATGACACATACCACCCTTTATGGGTGTTTCTACATGGAGAAAAAAATGCTAGTAAACTTGGTGGCGGGGTGAGGACAAAGGGCATTTTCAAAGAAGCACTGACTGAGGTAAATGGAGAAATGAGGACAGAAAGAAGGCTAAAGTTCCCTCAAGTGGATAATGGAAAGACAACGCAGGCACCTTTCTTTTTTAAACCACCCCTAGGGTCCTCTTCTTTATTACCGCACACTGGAATGCAAAGTTGGAACTATTACCACCCAAGAAGCCCAATGAATCCTCAAAATGTCAGGGCACTGGCAGCCTCTGAAATGACAGGCTAATTCCCCTCCCCCCACCACCCCACCCCCAAAAAAAGAAAAGTCCAATCCAATAAGTGCAGGTCACCCTGCCCTCTGGGGCAGTTCCAGCCCGAGCAGGAGGGCTCTGATGGGAGGTCGAGAAAAGACAGACAGACCACCGCCTTCCACACACCCTCAGCTGGGGAAACAAAGACAGCACTCCTTCCCCCGTAGCCACTACCCCAGCCGGAGAGGCTTTCCTATTTCCCGGTGCAGTCTGGCCTCCCGCCCCCGCCCCATGACAAAGAAAAGGCACTTAGTGAGCAAGGCCTTCCTGCCTCCACGGATGGGGGAGGGGGCTGCGAGCCGGAGAGCCCCCTCCACGCACCCGCACTCACACTCCCGGCCCCGAAAATTGCCCAACGCGGGGAGGAGCCGAGGCCTCGGCCGGGAAAGCCGGGTCCGGGAAAGGGTGAGGGTACCTTGAAGTAGCCGCCTTCGTAGAGGGTGTTGGGGGGTCCGAAGATGGCCACCTCCCAGTTGTAGAGGTCGGACTCATCCACCAGGGTGATCCGGAAGCCCTCCACCGGTTCCTCCTGTAGGGATTTCAGCTCGAGCATCAGGGCCTTCTGCGAGCTGGTCATCTGCTGCTGGGCCATCGCGGCGGCGGCGGCGGTGCCGGGCCGGGGCCCCAGTCCTCGCGCACCGGCCGGGCCGGACCAGGCCCCTCCCCTCCGCTCGCCCTCGGGCCGGGCCGCACGGGGCCCCTGTCTTCACACAGCCGGCGGACCGGACCAGGCCCCAGACGGCCCGTGGGCCGGCCCGGGGTCCTCCTCACACGCGACGCGGGCCGGGCCGGGCCCTTCTCCTCACACTCGGGCCAGATGGGGGGAGGGGCTGAAGGAGTTAGGGGAATCCGCTCCGGGTCCGGGGCCTCCCCCCCCCGGAGGGGGCCTCTACTTGGGGGGGGGGGAGAGGAGGTGGAAGCCGAGGAAGGCGGCGAAGGGCCGGCGATGGTGAGCGGAGGGGGCCGAGCCGGCCCGGGAGCGCCGCGCTCGCTCGCCCTCTCGTTCGCCTCGGGGGCCGCCGGGGCCGAAGGGCACGCGGGGCCGGAGGGGGAGGGGGAGCGTGGCGCGCGGGGGTCTCGCGGCAGCGGCGGCGGCGGCGGCGGCGGCGGCTGCGCGGGGGGAGGGGCGGAGGAGGAGAACGAGAGCGCCTCTCGCCGCGGGAGCGACAGAGCCGAGAAGGAGGGAGGGAGAGAGGGAGGAGGGGCGCGCGCCAGGAGGGGGGCGGCTCTCGGCGGCTGGCGGCCCGACGCGCGTGCGCGCGCCCCTCCCTCCCCCGCCCGCCTGCCCGCCTGCCCGCCGGCCTTGTCCTCCTCCCCTCCTCCCCTCAGTTGCCGGCTTCCATCCCGCCCGCCCGCGCGGTGGCGGTGGCGTCGCTTTGTGACGCCGGCGCGTGTCCCCACCCTTAAAGGCTAATGGTTGTGGAGAGCTGGCTGTCGGCGATCGCCTTGGCCCCAAAGTGACTTGTGTGGCTTGGCGCCGCGGTTATAGAGGCGTATCCGGAAGGGACTTCTGGTCCGAGAGCTCTCCGTACCTTCCCCCAACGTACATACACCAGCCTCCAAAGGGCAGTCCTCGGACGAACCGTAGTCCTCTACAGGTCCCCTCCCGGCGGCGACACCCAATCTGCAGTCCCTGCACTTAGTAGGTGCTTGATTAATAAGGGTCGACAATGTGGATCTTAGGGGTGGAAACAAGATTTCCCAGCTTATCTCCGGCAGATTCAACCTCCTGGCCTGTGTTGCCACTGGGCAAATCACCCACCTTAAGGGAGGGCATTTTCCCAAAGGAGAAAATAAGGCAGACAGGTAGGCCAGCTCTTACTTCTTAACTACAAATAGGAAGTTACGGGAAGAGAGAGAATTAACAAACTGAACTTGGGTCCCTAGTTCAGTGTGCTATGGGACGGACAAATGCTCTGCTTATCCGGGTTTGTAAAACTACCAAAGTTGAACTTTTGACACCCATTCCCATAGTCCTTTCAGCTTGATTGTTCAACCTCCAGCTTCTGAGATAATCATAACTGAAGTGAAATGTGCTGTCTTCGGTTCCCATTATTTAGACTATTTCTTTGTCGTGGACTGGTTTGTGGCTCAGTGGTAGAGCTTTTGCCTAGCATATGTGATGCACTGGGTTTATCCTCAGCACCACGTAAAAATAATAAAGGCGTTGTATCCATCTACAACTAAAAAAATTAAAAAATAATTTAAAAAATAATAATACTTCTTTCTCTTAGAAAGTCGTGTGTTGTAACTGTGTGAACCGTTTCTCAGGAAAGCCAGAATACTGAGTTCCATACAGTTTTGAGATCAGAGAGATCTTGGTTTCAACCCTGGTTCCACCATTTGTGTTACCTCTCCCTGTTTCATCAGCTTGTATAAAAGCAGACTAATTGTACCTAACACAAGCAATTGTACCAATTAAATGAGATCATCTATGTATGGCATTTAGCATAGTGACTGGCAAATGATCCATAAATAGGAGCTTTAAAGAAATCAAAAGGAGGGCTGGGTTGTGGCTCAGTGATGGAGCACTTGCCTAGCATGTGTGAGGCACTGGGTTCGATCCTCAGCACCACATATAAATAAATAAAAGTCCATTGACATCTAATAAATACATATATTTTTTTAAAAAGAAATCAAAAGGATAGTTATTTTGTGGATACCATCTTCATTTTTTTAATACGCTTTATTTTTACAACAGTTTTAAATTTATAGAAAAATTGAGAAGACAGTAGGATTCTCAAGTACCTGGCACCCAGTTTCCCCTATTAATACCATATCAGTGTACTATATTTATCACCAATATTGATAATTATTATTAATGTATTGAACATTATCATTAATGTTCATGCTTTATTCATATTGCCTTAGTTTTTGCCTAATGTCCCTTTTCTGTCCCAGAACACCATCCAAGCTACCAGACTACATTTAGTTTTCATGTTCCCTTAGACTCTTCTTGACTGTGACAGTTTCTTAGGCTTTTCCTGTGTTTGATGACCTTGACAATTTTGAAGAATATTGGTCAAAATAATTTTTTTTTGTAGAGGGTATACTGGGGATTGAACCCAGGGAAACTTTACCAGAGCTACAGTGGCAAAGTTTTTGTTTTTATTTTGAGTCAGAGCCTCACTAAGCTGCTGAAGCTGGCTTTGAACTTGTGATCCTCCTGCTTCAGCCTCCCAAATTGCTGGGATTATAGGCAGGGACCATCGCCCCTAGCCTCAAATGTTTTGTAGATAGTCCCTCACCTGGGATTTGGGATAAGTCTGGGGTTATGGGTTTCGAGGGGAAAGAGCATAGAGATAAAATGCCATTTTCATCATACCTTATCAAGGACACATAATAAAGCAACATGACTTAGCATTGTTGATGTTGACTTTGATCACCTGGCTTAGGTAGTACATCAGGTCTCTCCATTGTAGTTACTCTGCTTCCTCCTTCCTCCTAACCATTCTATCTGTACTCTTTGAAGGAAATCATTATGCACAAAAGAGCCCTTCTCTTTTTTTCTCCTTTTTTCCTTTCTTTCTAGTGTGTGTTTGTTTTCAGTCAATGAGGACTCCATACTTTAAAACATTCTCTATCCCCCAGCCCTACCATCTAGGTCTTGAGACCAAACTCCACTGGAATTAGAGCTTTTGTCAGAGGAAGGGGAGTGTTGGGCTGGGGATGTGACTCAGTGTAGAGAATTGTCAGGCCCTAAGTTGGAAGCAAGTGGAGAGGAGTGTCCTCCTATTCAATGCAGCCCTCCTCCCAAAATAATGATATATGCCTTATTCAGGCTTCCAGTCCTCCACCAATTTAGGCACATGAGGATTGCTGACCTGGAAACGTGGGAGATGATGTTGACACCTTTAATAGCAAGGTTGTGAGTAGACCAATAGGCAGAAAGTTCATCTTCAAAGCATTTCACATACATGAAATCATAGCCCCACCCTAACCTATACAATGATAGCTCTCTGGCCGAACCCACGGGAACATACATCTTCTATCCAGACCAGAAGCTATCCCCTGGGCTCAACTCACAAACTCATACTAAGTATACACCATGGACATGATCCTAAACTGGAAGGCTAGCAGCTTAATGTGGTAATGAGTTTTGTACTCAAGGCTCTCCCAATTCTTAAGTCAGGAACTGGAATTCTACAGAACTAGCCCCAGTAAAACATTACCTATTGGTAGGCTGCAACTGTGTCTTATTCATCCTTGTATCTCGTGAAACCAGCTCACAGCCTGACACAAAGTAGACACTAAGTTCCCAGACTCACAGCCAAGCTCAGGAAGACAGTCGGTATCACAAAATAACAAATTGGACTCCACCCTCCATCCCCACATCTAGGCTCTCTCAGGCACTCAGGCACATAGTAGGTGCCTCAGGAAAATAAATAGATAAGATAGATAGATAGATAGATAGATAGATAGATAGATAGATAGATAGATAGATAGATAGATAGAGCAAGCTGTGGCTTAGTGGTAGAGCATACCTAGCATGCAGGAGGCCCTGGGTTCAATCTCTAAAACAAAACCACTTTTGTCTAAATGAAGAATAGAGGCTGGAGAAGTAGCTTAGTGGTACAAATGCTTGCCTACCATGTACAAGGTCTTGGGTTGAGTCTCCAGAACCACTAGATAGATATATATCTAGATAGAGGACAGCAATTTTTTAAAAAATGAAAAATAGTAAAAACAACTTCCTAGAGCTTTCTTTGTTTTCTAATGACAGGTAGAGATTGACTTGATTGATTGGTGCCCTCTTGCGGAAAAGAAAACAAAATACCTACCTTCCCTCCACCCTTCCATGCTGGGGATGGAACACAGGGGTGCTCCACCACTGAGCCCTTTTTCTATTTTCTATTTTATTTTGAATCTCGCTAAATTGCCCAGGTTGGTCTTTAGCTTTCAATTCTCCTGCCTTAGCCTCCCGAGTAGCTGGAATTGAGTAGCTGGAATTAAAGGTGTGTGCCACTGCACCAGGCCTTACCCTCAGTCTCTAAGGCATCACCTGGTATGTGCAAACCAGGACAGTTGTAATTAATCCATTATCTTTCTTCCAAAGAGAAAAGATATGGAAATCTTGGTAAGTTCAAGTGGAGGAAGATACATTTGCATTATGAAGGTTAATTCTGACATTCACGAATGACTCAAGAGGCCAATGTTTTTCTCATTCATCATGTTAACATATAAGACTTGGAGAGTGCTTTTAGGAGCCACAGTATTTCTCTAATAATAGCTAACATTCGCTAAGCATTACTATGTGACAGGATTTTTACATGCAGAATCTCATTCAATCCTCACAAAAATCCATTACATGATCATTTCTAGAATATTTATTTTATTGAGTAAAGCAAGGCTTAAAGAGGTTAAAAGATGGGCTGGGGTATAGCTTAATAGAACACTTGCTTAATATATGTGAGACCCTAGGTTTAATTCTCCAACCCCACTCCCCAAATAAAGAAAAAAAAAATTTAAAAAGAGGTTAGTTACTTGAGGTCACTCAGTGAGTAAACAGCAGAACTTGAAGTTAACCTCAACCAACCTACTTCAATGTGATTGCTCTTAATTACCATGATGTAATTAATGTTCCTGGTCTAATGTGCCCACAGCAATCTGTGCATGTCATAGCACCCCACACACAGTATATTGCAGTTGTTTACTTCTTCCTCCCAGCTTCCGGTGTGCTCTTGAGAAAGAGCCATATATTCATTCTTTCTTTCATTGGACAAACATGTTTTGAGTGTCTCCCACTTGATAGGCCCTGCGCTAAATGCCAGGGATACAACAGTGAATGAAACAAATAATTGGTCCCTGCCATCATGAAGCTTCCATTCTAGTAGCTAAGACAGAAACAGACAAAAAGAAGAAGTTAGCAGACAAATAACATTGTTACAGTTTTTGGGAGTATCAATCAAGGTGATTAAGAGGGTGCCTAAAACAAAATGCTGGGACAGAATACAGTTCTAAATGGGGTCAGGACAGGGGCAGGAGAAACTTGTGAAATTACACTTAAATAAATGAAGGGAACTGACTTGTGAAATGGAAGGGCCAGAACATTCTCCCAGGTTTCTGATTTGTAATCATTAGGCTTATTTAACACTCTATAATGGACAGTAGGCACAGGCTTGACATTTCTTATTATTTATTTAAATTTTATTATGGTGCTGAGACTTGAACTCAGGATCTCTCATATGCAAAAGCACACACTCTACCACAGAAACCAGTTCTTGACTTCCCCCCGCCACCCCCCCCCCCCGGGGGTGGGGATGGGCAGGGGACTGGGTCTTGGATCTCCCTATGTTGCCCAGGCTGGACTTGAACTTGTGATTCTCCTGCCACAGTCTCCCAAGTAGCTGTGATTACAAGCATTACCATGCTTTGATATTCTTGACTACAGGGCTTAATCATTTTTAGGTGTGAATGAAAGCTCAACGAATCTCTCTGCTCTGATTTTTCTCAGACTTCAATGGTGTTGCCTAGGGCTGGGGAGATAGCTCAGCTGGTAGAGTGCTTGCCTCGCAAGCACAAGGCTCTGAGTTTGATTCCCCAGTATCCCCAAAAAAACAAAAAAAAAAATATGGTGCTGCGTCGTTGTTAATTCAAACTAAATCATGGTTCAAGTGCCAGGAATGTTGGTGCGTGCCTGTAGTCCCAGTATAGCAGGAAGCTGAAACAGGAGGATCACAAGCTTGAGGTCAGCCTTAGCAAGGCCCTAAGCAATTTTAGCGGGAACCTTATCTCAAAATAAAAAATAAAAAGGGCTAGGGATATAGCTCAGTGGTTAAGCTCACCTCAAGGGAGGGAGGGACCTTCTCCCCCCCCCCCCCCCCACGGGGATTGAATCCAGGGGCACTTTACCACTAAGTTGCTTAGAGCCTCACTAAATTGCCCAGGTTGGCTTCAAACTTGGGATCCTCATTCCTCAGCCTCCCAAGCCACTACACTCGGCTGTGTACAATTAATTTTCCGCTTTTTTGTAAAATAATATGTAAATCTATACAGAAAGAACACATTTTGTAAAATATAAACACCAAGTGAATCTAGATGGGCATTCATTACATTTTTCTTGAAACATGTTTAAATTTAATAGAAGCTGGAGACAAGTTATTACAGTAATCTAAGCACAAAGTGATGTTACTTAGATTACACCCAACAGTGAAGACAAGGAAAAATGAAAAACGAATAAATTCAAAATATATTTTGGAGGAAGAAATGACAGGACTTGGGCTGGGAAGGAAACTCAATGGTAGAGCGCTTGCCTAGCCTGTGCGAGGCCCTAGATTCCATCTCCAGTACCGGTGGCGGGGGTAGGGGGAGACAAGACTTGTTAAAAAACAAGATGTAGTGAATGAGGAAAAGGGGAGGAACCACTAATGTAAACAAACAATCCCCACCAGAAGTCCTTACAGAGCTCCGCCCTTCCGGCTCCTCCCTAAGCAGAGCAAGTAAGGAAAAGGAAGCGACTGCCAAGCTACTCACAGACTTCCGGTCTAACGTCGCAAAGAAGTCGTAAATCCGAGAAACTTGTTTGGCCCTTCCCCGCTATGGGCGGTTCTGGAAAATAACTGACCAATGGTGAACGATTCAGTAAGCAGTAACCAATGGCTCTGGAGCGGTGCAGTCCTATGGTCCTGGGCTGCCCGGAACTTGAGCCCTGGAATTAGGCCTTTCTGGCCACGTGGGAGGCTGTTTCTGTGTAGAGCTGTTCTGTGTACCTGGACTGGAGTGATGGGGCCAGCCCCTACAGGAGAGCAGCTCCGCGGAGCCGCTGGGGGCCCGGAGGTGGGTTGAGTCAACTGGGAGGAAAAAGCTCAATATATGCTCCTGTCGGCTGCGGACCCCGAGATGGCGGGGCCTGACCGCTGGCTGGTGAGAGACATGAGGGCAGCTCACTCTGGAGAGTTCTGTTCCCATGATTTTTCCAGCCTAGGACATTGAAACAGTCCGAGATTGCTAGGAAAGGTGAACCCGGCAGAATTTGGATAAAGCAAGAGTGGAGAAGCCATTTGGGGATTTTCAAGCCTGTAGCAACAGAAGAGGAAACAGGAATTCATGGTATCCAAAAATACAAGGGGCTTCGGCATTGCTTGGGGCACTAGCCAATCAACTAGTGCTTCTACCAGTTCCAAGCGGAGCTCCACTTGTGCTGTCAGGTAGACAGGAAACCCTCAACTCAAGGTATTTTCAGTCTAGGGATCAGTAGTGTTCTTCAAAGTAACGGTTATCCAGAGTTTTACAGAGTCTGACGTCCAAAGATAGGATGAAGCAGGTGAAACCTTTACCCACAGTCTATCATGGCACTTTAGGCAGCAGATGCTAGGTACCTGACCTGATGTTAACTTCTCCCTTCTGGCCACAGGTGATACCATCCTTGGAAGGCACAGGCAAGAAAGGGAAGAAGGCATCCTCAAGAAAGCGTGTAGTGACTGGGTCCCAAGCAGAGAACCTTCTGCAGCCAGTGAAGCTCAGCAGGGCAGAATTGTACAAAGAGCCTACCAACGAGGAGCTGAATCACCTTCGGGAGACTGAGATACTGTTCCACTCCAGTTTGCTTCGTTTACAGGTACTTGGGTGGTTGGGACTTATGTTCAAGGGGCTCTTCTAGGACTTTGAGGTCACTGGACTCTTCTTCACTCTCTTTACAGGTAGAGGAGCTACTAAAGGAAGTGAGGGTGTCAGAAAAGAAGAAGGATCGAATTGATGCCTTCCTGTTGGAAGTCAACCATCGGATCAAGAAGGTGCCCTCAACTTCTGAGTCAGAAGTAAGGCAGATGCCCTGGGAAACTGGGAAGCAAGGCCTTCAGTGGGGCCTCTCATACAGGTGCCTTGCTATGTCTTTTGAGGCATTGGAGTGCTAGGGAGCTTATTCTCACTGCAAGGAAGGTCAACTGGGATTGCAGTCATTCATGTATTATCACTTAGTAAGCATTTAGGTGTCTGACACTAATTGGATATTCTTAGATATATCAATAAACAAAATAGCCAATGTTATAATGTTGGGATTATAGACAATAGATAATAGACTGCATGGCAATGTTAGAAGATGGTCAGTACTATGGAAAAAGAAAAAAAGAGGATAAGATAAGGGGATTAGAAATATTAGGGAATGAGAGTGGTTTGCAATTTTAAACAGCATGGCCAGAGTAAACCATACTGAAGTGACTTGTGTGTAAAGATTTGAAGGAGTTCAGTTAACCGTGTAGGTATCTAAGAGTAAGCATCCAAGAAGGAGAAACAAGCAATACAAAGACTCAAAGGCAGGAGTGTGCTACATCTCTTTGGAGTAAATAAAGATAGGAGGAGATGAATTTAGGCAGGTTATGGGAGAAGGTTGCGTATCATACAGCACCTTCTACGCTAAGATAAACACTTTGGCTATTAATCTAGGTGAAATGAGAAACTACTACTAGTGTGTTGTGTCCCCTCCCCCCATTTTAAAAAAGTTTATTCAGGCTAGCCATGGTGACGTACACATGTAATTCCAGTGACTTAGGAGGCTGAGGCAGGAGGATCTCAAGTTAGAGGCCAGCCTTGGCAACTTAGTGAGACCCTGCCTCAAAGTAAAATAAAAAAAAAAAAAAGGGAGGGGGTGCTGGGATGTGACTCAGTGGTTAAGTACCCCTGAGTTTAATCCCCAGTACCAAAAATAAGCTAATTCAGGCTGGACGTGGTGGTGCATGCTTGTAATCTCAGCAACTTAGCAAAGCCTTAAGCAATTTAGTGAGACCTTGTCTCAAAATAAAAAGGTCTGGGGATGTGGCTCAGTGGTAAATTAACTCTGGGTTCAATCCCCAGTACCAAAAAAAAAAAAAAAAAAAAGGAAAAATTCAGGTTATATTGAAAGTACAATGGAGGAGAACAAAGGTAAAATCAGGGGACTACTTAGTTACCTGTTGATCACTGAAAAAATGGTGATATCTCAGACTACAGTGAAAAGTAGACAAGTGGGTCATTTTTTAAAAATACATTTTTTTTTTTTTTTTTTTTTTTTTTTTATTGCGGTACTGGGGATCGAACTCAGGGCCTTGTGCTTGCAAGGCAAGCACTCTACCAGCTGAGCTATCTCCCCAGCCCCTGAATACATTTTTATCATAAAATAAATAGTCTTCCCCCACCTCATTAAACTGTTTATTTTTTTTTCTTTATTTCTTTCTTTTGTTGTTGTTGTTGTTGTTGTTGTTTTATTTTGTTTTTGGTGGCCCTGGAGATTGAACCCAGGGCCTTGTACTGGGTCTCTTGCTAGGCAGGCACTGTACCATGAGTTATACCCTGAGCCCCAACTGTTTTAATGGTTTTCAGAATTATGTAACAGATTTGTGGTTAGGTTATTTCCATTAAAAAAATTGATTTAAAGCTGGTAGTGTGGCATACTCCTTTAATCCCAGTGACTTGGAAAATTGAGGCAGGAGAATCAGTCTCAGCATCTTAGTGAGACCCTCAGCAACTTAGCAAAAACCCCCCGTCTCAAAATAAAAAAAATTAATAAAAGTGCCTGGGGATGTAACTCAGTGGTAAAAGTGTCTCTAGGTTCAATGCCCAGTATTAAAAAATTTTAAAAGTGAATAAGTGAGTAAATAAATAAAACACTGATTTAGGAACCAGGTGCAGTGGCACATCCCTATAATCCCAGCAACACGGGAGCCTGAGGCGGGAGGATCCTCAAGTTCAAGACCATGCTGGACAACTTAGTGAGACCCTGTCTCAAAATAAGTAGTACTATGAATGTAGGTCAATGATAATGTACCTGGGTTCAATCCCCAGTAACAAAAATATATTTATAAAACCATATATAGAGGCCAGCTCAGTGAAAGAGTGCTTGCCTACCACATTTGAGGCTCTGGGTTCAGTCCTCAGCACCACATAAAAATAAATAAAACAAAGGTATTTAAAAACATATATGTAAAACATGTACAAAATATGTATATGTATTTATATGTCTGACATACGTATATTTACACATAAACATTTTATAAACGTGTATATACATATATATCTATAATATATTTATTTACAAATTGATTTAGTGGTTGGGGATAATGTGACTCAGTAGTCAAATGCTCTCCTCATATGCACAAGGCTCTGGGTTGGATCCCCAGCACTGCAGGAAAAAAAAAGTACTGATTTTAAAAACTGAAAAGTTAAAGGTAGGCATTGGTGGTGTGTGCCTTCTAGTCTCACCTAATTTGGAGGCTGTGGCAGGAGCATTGCTTTAAGCCCAGGATTCCAGGCCATCCTGGGTGACAGTGAGACCCCCATCTCTTTTCTTCTGAGGGTTTTGGTTTTGTTTTTGTTTCGGTACCGGGAATTGAACTTAGAGGCACTCAACCATGGAGCCACATCCCCAGCCTTATTGTATTTTATTTAGAGACAGGGTCTCACTGAGTTGCTTAGCACCTCGCCATTGCTGAGGCCTGCTTTGAACTCATGATTCTCCTATCTCAGCCTCCCAAGCTGCTGAGATTACAGGCATGCACCACTGTGCCCTTCTTCTGAGGATTTTATAATGCACTGCTTTATTTTTGTTTGTTGGCTGGTTTTGTTTTATAATACTGAAGCTTGAACCCAAGGGTGTCCTACCAGTGATCTACATCCCCAACCTTTTTATTTTTTGAGACAGGGTCTTACTAACCCCTCAAACTGGACCTCAGTCTGACCTCCAAACTTGGGAGCCTCCTGCCTCAGCCTCCCAAGTTGTTGGAATTATATGTGTGCTCCACCACTCCCTTCAAATTTTGCCAGTTGAATGAGTTGGTAGGATGCCATCCAGATCCATCTAGTGGCTCAGTGGAATCCATTTTGATAATACCAAAAATTAATTGTTTCACAACCAATGTATAAGTCAGAAGGATGCTCTTGAGTTTGTCCATTCTGGAAGATACCAGCTTCAAGTTTACCAAAGTTGGCAGTCAGGATAGCACAAGTAGCATGAGATGTGACTGTAATCATGTTCCTGATAAGGACTCTGTCCTTTAAAGGAGGTTTATTGGAAGGAGATCTCTCCAACTCTGTAACCTTTTTCTCAAGTTTTTTGATGGTCCTTTTCTCGATTCCACCACATTTGTAGATCAGATAGACAGTAATGGTGGATTTGCCCAAATCTGTGTGTTTGGTGATGATATCATTGATGTGAGTCTTCCATTTTGTTTGGGGTTTTTATTTATTTGTTTTTGTTGTTTTGTTTTAATTTTTGTGGTGCTAGAAATTGAACCCAGGACCTTGCCCATGGTAGGCCAGCGTTCTATACTTCCAGTCCCTCCTTTCCCATTTTGGCTTTGATTTAACAGTGGTTTTCATGACACCTGTGTTCTGGCAGTAAGTTCAAGGTGATAAAGAAAATGAGGTGTTTTTGTTGTTGTTATTGGAGATTTAACTCAGGGGCACTTTGCCACTGAGCTATATCTCCAACCCTATTTATTTATTTGTTTATTTATTTATTTATTTATTTATTTGTCTATTTATCTATCTGTCTAATTTATGGTAATGGGAATTGAACCAAGGAGGCTTAACCAGTGAGCCTTATGCCCAGCCCTTTTTATTTTTTATTCTGAGGCAGAGTCTCACTAAGTTGCTGAGGGCCTTGCTAAATTGCTGAGACTAGCCTCAAACTAGTAGTCCTTCTGTCTCAGCATCCCAAGTCACTGGAATACTGGCATTTGCCACTGCACATGGCTAAGAAAATGATTATTCTTTGTTTTTTGTTTTCTGTTTTTTGTTTTTTTAGTTGTAGATGGACACAGTACCTTTTTTATTTATTTATTTTATGTGGCGCTGAGGATCAGACCCAGTACCCCACACATGCTAAGCAAGCACTCTACCACTGAGCCACAACCCCAGCCCCAGAAAATGAGTATTCTTAATAGAGAGGAATCAAGGTGATTAAAACATTTTTGACTTGAGCAACTGGTACGCAATTACCTTCATGGGGAAGACATGTTTTGAGAAGGTTTGGAGTTTGGTTTTGAATGTATTGGTATGTTAAGATGTCTAATGGACATGGAGGGGCCATGTGAGGAAGGCAGTAGAATCTATGTGTGTTACTGTCCTTGCACCCACAGCTCACTGACCAGGCATGGCTCCCTGCTGGAATTCAAGTTCCCTTCCATCAAGTGCCCTATACTGTGAAGGGCTCTTTCCACTTCCTGCCTCCAGCCCAGGTCACTGTTGTGGGCAGCTACCTTCTGGGCACCTGCATTCGACCAGACATTAATGTGGATATGGCACTAACCATGCCCAGGGTAAGATCCAGGGCTTAGAAAATAGAGAAGCCGACTACTTGACACCTTAAAAATTCTTAGGTTCCTCTCTTTCCACTTGTCCCTTGCCAGGGAATAGAAATCCGAATTCTAAATCAGAAAAGCAGACCACTGTAGTCATTCTGAGGGTACCTAGATGGGCTGTTGGGCCAGGTGTCCCTTTGGAATTTTGTCTTCCTTGTCTAAGAATTGGTATGGTATTGCAAATCCTGGCTCAAGCACTCCACAGTCAGCAGAGAAGCCGCAGGAATCTCACCTTGTTTCCTTTTAGCTTCCAAGTGCTTATTTGCATGGTCCTTTCTTTCCTTCTCTGGACCCTTCAGGAAATCCTACAGGATAAGGACCTGTTGAACCAGCGCTATTTCCGGAAGCGTGCTCTTTACCTGGCCCACTTGGCTCACCACCTGGCCCGAGACCCCCTCTTTGGCAGCGTTCGCTTCTCCTTCATCAATGGCTGCCACATGAAACCCTCACTGCTGCTGCGGCCACATGGTGGGAAGCACACACTGGGCAAAGGACACCGTATGGGGTGATAAATCTAAAGGGAGAGACACAGGGTCCTCAGGTCTAGGGGAATAGGAGCCTTAAGGCCAAGGTGAGAGGCATGGACCTCAAGGTTGGTGGTGGGGGAGAGGGGCCTTAAAATGGGAAGGCATGGGGCTCTCAACTCTGAGAGGGGAGTTACTAGGACTCCTGGTTCCAGAGTTGCAGGGTCTTAACAGTCCCTGTCTCCACCCAGGGAAGGATGAGCACTTGGTCACTGTACGTCTGCATCCATGCCCTCCATCTGATTTCTTCCGCCCATGCCGCTTGCTGCCAACGAAGAACAATGTGCGTTCTGCCTGGTACCGAGGGCAGAGTCCTCGAGAGGATGGTGAGCAGGTACTGATGTTGAGGTGGTGCTGGAAAAAAGGGATCTGATGGAGATTTCTCATGGCCTTTTCTTCTCACAGGTAAACTAGAGCCCCCTACTCCCCACTACAACACATGGATTCTGCAGGATACAGCTCTAGGGTCCCATGTGCAGCTGCTGTCAAGTGTGCTAGGCTCTGCCCTAGGACTGAAAGATGGTGTGGCTCTTCTGAAGGTCTGGCTGAGGCAGAGAGAGCTAGACAAGGTGAGTTGGAGGTGGCCCACCCTCCTCTTCTTAACTCTGTGATGGGCTGGATCTGAGCTCAGGCCTTTCTCTTTATCTCTCTTTCAGGGCCTGGGTGGGTTTAGTGGATTCCTGGTCTCCATGTTGGTTGCCTTCCTCGTGTCCACACGGAAGATCCACACTACCATGAGCGGCTACCAAGTCCTAAGAAGTGTCTTGCAGTTTCTGGGTGAGGCGACTAGACTGGGAAAGACCAAGGTTTCCTCTCATGCCAAGAATGCTCTCATTCCATTAGGAATTTGGTTCCTTGCCATCAGACAGATGAGCAAACTGAATATTGGAGACATGCATTTGTAGCTACCTATTTGCATACCTACATGCATTTGTAGACTGAGGGAGGGTCATTAGGGCTGGGACATCTTTTGATATATCCATTTTCTCAGCTACCACAGATCTGACAGTCAATGGGATCAGTTTATGTTTCAGCTCAGATTCCTCCTTGGTGAGTTGGGGAAGGGCCAGATCTATTTCAGGAGGCCTGAAGGTAAGGCCCAACCCTTGACTGGCTTCTCTCTGCTCCCCAAGCCAGCCCTGGCTGACTTCCACCAGGCCTTTCCTGTTGTCTTCTTGGACCCCTCAGGCCGTCTCAACCTCTGTGCTGATGTAACTGCCTCCACTTACCACCAGGTACTACTGGGCCCCTGCTCCTGTATTCCCCACATGTCCCAGCTCAGACTCTGTCTCTTCTGTTAGTACCAAGACCCAGAAATTCCTCTCCAAAGAGGTAAGGTGAGGCACATCTCCTGGTCTGAGCCCTTAGGTCAACAAGGGGTATAGTAGTGATCCTCCTTACCTTGTGGCTCCAGGTGCAGCATGAGGCACGGCTGTCTATGGCATTGCTGGACAGCAAAACTGATGATGGATTCCAGCTGCTATTGATGACCCCCAAACCCATGATCCGGGCTTTTGACCACGTCCTGCAGTGAGTTTAGGGAATGACAGGATATGTTGGTGGGGCTTGTCTTCCTGAGGTGATTGGACAAAGGTCCTGAGGCACGTGGCTTACATCTTCCAGGAAGGAGGTGATACAAGGGGCCAGCAGACCCTGATTTCCCCCTCTTTGTCCTTCTATGCCCTCCAGTCTCCGTCCACTGAGTCGCCTGCAGGCTGCATGTCACCAGCTGAAGCTCTGGCCAGAGCTGCAGGACAATGGTGGTGATTATGTCTCTGCTGCTTTGGGTCCACTAACTACCCTCCTGGAGAAGGGTCTGGGGTCCCGGCTACAGCTGCTGGCCCACTCTAGGCCCCCAGTCCCAGAGGTGAGATGGTAAAAAGTTGGAGAGTTTGTGAGTCTATGATGGGGCTGTAGCCAGGGTCCTAAAGGACATGGCATTCCTCTAGCCTGACCTTTCTAAATAGCTGGGAAGTGAGTTTCCAGTCTAGGTTGGGGGATTCTTGGGTTGAGCTCAGACTCTTTATACCCTACAGTGGGACATCAGTCAAGATCCACCGAAGCACAAAGACTCTGGGACCCTGACCCTGGGATTGCTCCTCCAGCCTGAGGGACTGAACAGTGTCCTCGAGCTGGGTCCAGAGGCTGACCAGCCTGAGGTGAGGAACCCCATCATATATGTTGGATGAAGTGGGTGAATTGCCCTCATGCCACCTGGGTTGAGGCCTGTCAGAAGTTGGTTCCTTTTTCCTTCCCTTTCCTTCTCTCTCTCATTTGTTTTCTCCTTTCTTTCTTTACTTTCCTTTAAACCTAGGGCTTCATGCAGATATTCTACCACTGAGCTATATTCCCCAGCCCTTTTTGGGTTTGTTTTTCTATTTTAACAGGCTTTCTTTGAGTTGCCCAGGCTGGCCTTGAACTTGTGCCTCTGCCTTCCAAGTACCTGGGATTACTGACATGCACCACCACCACCTAACTTCTCAGGAAGATTTCTAAGATATCACTACCCTTGCCTCTCTTCAGGCTGCTGACTTCCGCCAGTTCTGGGGATCCCGTTCAGAGCTTCGGCGTTTCCAGGATGGAGCCATTCGGGAAGCTGTGGTCTGGGAGGCAGCTTCTCTGTCCCAAAAGCGCCTTATCCCCCACAAAGTGGTCACCCACCTTTTGGCACTGTGAGTATTAGCATCTGCATGCCAGGAGGCAACCATGGTCAGAGAGGCTTCTAAGAGGATTTAGCCTAGGTTCTTGGGGTGAGCAGTTCTAGTGGTGGTATGGCTCTTCACTCCCTTACTTGTGCCTGTGTCTGTTCTTCAGCCATGCTGACATCCCAGATAACTGTATCCACTATGTGGGGGGCTTCCTGGATGCGCTGATCCAAGGCCTGAAAGAGGTAAGGGCCTTGAGGTCAAAACTAGTGATGGTAAATCGATGTGGTAAAACAGAGAAAGCCCTTTACAACCCAGCATGTATTTCCTGGGGTGTCCAGCAGGGGGGGTGCTAGCTCCACTCCAGCCTGAGCCATGGCAAAATCCCTTATGGGGTTTACAGGGTTCAGCCTCTTGATTGTTCTCTTCCTCAGACCTCTAGCACAGGTGAGGAGGCCCTGGCAGTGGCAGTACGTTGCTACGACGACCTCAGCCGCATGCTGTGGGGGTTGGAAGGTCTCCCACTGACTGTGTCTGCCGTTCAGGGAACTCACCCAGTATTGCGCTACACAGAGGTGAGGTACAAGGCAGGGGAAGGAACCCCTTCTGCATGACTCCCCTGATCTGTGTTCTAGTCACCCAGTATCCTTCCCTTCTCCTGTCTGGTCATTCCCTCTCAACCCCAGGCACCTTCCTCAGCTCCCCTTATCTCACAGGTATTCCCACCAAGCCCGGTACAACCAGCCTGCTCCTTCTATGAGCAACTCCGGGAACGGGCATCTCTGTTGCCCCGGCTGGATAAACCCTGCCCAGCGTATGTGGAGCCCATGACCAGTAAGAGGGCTCTTGGGAGGGCATGGGAGGGACAGATCCCACTCTGGGCTGCAGTATAAGACCTCTCACTCTTCTTCCTCAGTGGTTTGTCACCTGGAAGGCAGTGGTCAGTGGCCACAGGAAGCCGAGGCCATACGCCGGGTCCGAGCTGCCTTCCAGCTGCGCCTGGCAGAGCTGCTGACTCAGCAGCATGGGCTGCAGTGCCGTGCCACTGCCACACATACTGATGTCCTTAAGGTCAGACTTGTGTGGGGCAGGAAATTCCCAAGGAAAGGTCTCCAAGGATGTCAGGGTGTAAAGACAATACCCTGTCAGCATCAGGTTGGGGAGCAGGGGTGTAGGTATCAGAGCACCCCTAGGGCCCAGACTGACATTCACTTCTTGTCCCATTCCCTATTCCAACAGGATGGGTTTGTGTTCCGGATTTGTGTGGCCTATCAGCGGGAACCTCAGATCCTGAGGGAGGTGCGGAGCCCTCAGGGGATGATCTCGCTGAGGGACACACCTGCCTCTCTCTGTCTCGAGAGAGAGACAAGGCACTTGCCCCTGCTCACCAGTGCCCTGCATGGGTAAGGCTATCTGCACAAACTGTTTTTGTTTGTAGACCTTGCTCCTTTGTAAGTATGTCTCTGGGAAGTCAGATGATGTAATAGTTAGGGGTGTAAGTTCTGGAATCCTGGCCCTGCAACTTACTGTGTCCCTTTGGGCAGATTTCCCCCTGGACTTTTTAGTTTTCTCATCTGTAGAATGGGAATGACACTAGGATCAACCTCTTAGGGTATTTGTTAGGAGCACATAAGATAATGAATGTAATGCATTACCACGGAGGCCAACAGGAGGTGTAAGGGTTTAATCAGTAGTGGCAGTGGGACTGAGCCACTGTTCCTGGGCCCTGAGTGCCTGAGTCTCACTGCCACTTCCCTCCTTTCATCAGACTCCAACAGCAGCATGCTGCTTTCTCTGGTGTGGCTCGACTGGCTAAGCGGTGGGTACGAGCCCAGCTTCTAGGTGAGGGGTTCACTGATGAGAGCCTGGATCTGGTGGCTGCTGCCCTTTTCCTGCACCCTGAGCCTTTTACCCCTCCTAGGTAATTCCTTCGACCTTTTCCCTAGCCAAGAATTTCCCCTTGGGGCTGGCTTTTATCCTTTACACTGTACCCTTCAGTCCAAATGGGAGGGGTGTCTATAAAGAAGTGATGGAAGCCAGGTGTGGTGGCGCACACCTGTAATCCCAGTGGCTGGGGAGACTGAGGCAGGAGGTTTTAGAGTTCAAAGCCAGCCTCAGCAACTTGGCGAGACCCTATCTCTAAATAAAATTTAAAAAGGGTTAGGGATGTGGTTTAGTGGTTGAGTGCCTCTGGATTCAATCCCCAGTACCAAAAAAAAAAAAAAAAAAAAAAAAAAAAAAGGGTGATGGGGGAGGTTCTAAGACACCCTACACTCCCACAACCCACACTAAGGGATCTGGGCTCTTTAGATTATGGGGATATCCTTAGATGGGTAGGGTATGACTGGATCCCAGACTTATTTTCTCCTTCCACTCAGCTCCCCACAGGTTGGATTCCTTCGATTCCTTTCCCTGGTATCAACCTTTGATTGGAAGAACAACCCCCTCATTGTCAATCTCAACAATGAACTTACAGGTGAGTGGTAGAACTGGTATCAGAATGCTGAGAAAATTGCCCTTTATGGATTATAGAGTAGGACAGGAAGAGTTTTCCCTGTCTGTTAGGTTTTCTCTGTGCCTTCTCCATCCCAGATATCTAAGTCGGTCTGTCTTTGGGTGGGAAATTATCATGAGGAAGAGGCCCAGATCAATCTGACTATAGGATAGTTTGCCCATGAGGGATCAGAGACAGATTGTACTGGGATGGTGAACAGGCTCCCTGGGGGAATGTGGAAGTTAGAGGAGGGTAGAAGGAGGATCCTGAACACAGGTAAACAATCTTCTGGGGAGCAATGAGTCGTCAACTAGATGCCCACACCTCTTAGCTGATTTCCGGTTGTAAACTGAGGAGCTCTGGGTCACAGCAGAGAGCAGGGTGTCAGGTTCCTAATTCCACAGGTGTGTGGGAGCCCAGGGTGGGAGGGGGCCAGGGGCAGGCCTCAGCTTGTGCAGGCCTAGAAACCAGACATGGAGTGCCAGGCAGTGGAAAATTCTGCCTCTGGGTTGAGGCTGTGAGATTAATATCCACACGATTAAGGCAAATGCAGTGTCCCTTTGCTCCTTGAGGGAAGTGATGGAAAATCCCTGATGATCAGCTGCTGGGTACACAGGAAGAGGACCCAGAGCAGCAAAATGTGTCTTTGAGGGAGGGAGAGGCTGATCTAGGACCTTCTTTCTTTTCTCTAGTGGAGGAGCAGGTGGAGATTCGTAGTAACTTCTTGGCAGCTCGGACACGACTTCCTGTTATGGTCATTATTACTCCCCAGGACCGCAAAAACTCTGTGTGGACACAAGATGGACCCTCTGCCCAGGTTCAACCCCATGCCTGAGCCCAAATTTGATTATTCTACCCCAAGAGAAAACAGGCCCATCAAGAGCTAGGAGGGACACATGGTCAATTCTAGTCTGATGTTTCTGTACCCACCAGATCCTTCAGCAGCTTGTGATCCTAGCAGCCAAGGCTCTGCCTGTCCTAGAGAAGCAACTCATGGATCCCTGGGGGCCTGGGGACATCAGGGTAAGCCTCTGACTAACCATGATTCTAGGGGTTTTGGGGGTTCTGTCCTTGAACCCTGGAAATTTAGAGTTCAGGGGTACTTCACAAGATGCTCAGTTCCCTTTTTTGGAGAGGCTGAATCTTGAGAAGGGATTGAAGCTGCCATGTTGCCTGGCAGTGGCAGAACTTAAAACTTTTACTCTTCCTGCCGGCCTCAAACAGGCACCAGCTGCTTCCTTCTGTGGATCGTACTGTTCTTGCCTTCATGTGGGCCTAGAGGCCTACGATAGATGGTCATTCACAGAGGAAGGAGGGAAGCAGGGTGGGTATGTGGAATGGTACTCAAGGAGGCGCTTTTGACTCCTGCCTGCTCTCTCCTTAGACAGTGTTCCGACCACCCTTGGACATATATGATGTGCTGATCCACCTGTCTCCACGCCATATTCCCCGGCACCGCCAGGCTGTGGACTCTCCAGCTGCTTCCTTCTGTCGTGGCCTGCTCAATAAGCTAGGGACTTCATCCCTGATGCCTGTGTTGGGCTATGATCCTCCTCAACTCTATCTAGCACAGCTCAGGGTAGAGCCTAAAAGCTAGCTGGCCTGGGAAGAACTTCAGGGAGAGCTGGGGCCATGGAGGAGACTGCCAGGTGCCCATGTGTAATCTTAAACCTGTGTTCTGATCCTCCCTAGGAGGTGTTTGGGGATCTGGCCCTTTTCTTCTATGACCAGCATGGTGGAGAGGTGATTGGTGTCCTCTGGAAACCCACAAGCTTCCAGCCCCAGCCGTTCAAGGTGTGCTGGTCAATGACATGTATTCCTGATTGTGTACATGTGGTTCTCTGTGGGCATGCTTGTCTGTGGGTAGTCTGTGCTGTGAATGATCTGGGTTAGGGGCAGTGTGTGTGGACATATGTATTTTCTCCACCACCCGCATTCTGTCCCCAGCCTAGTGTCTCAGGGTGATATCTCAACCCACATTTCTCCTCTGCTTTTCTCAGGCTTCCAGCACAAAGGGACACATGGTTGTGTCTCAAGGTGGGGAGTTAGTGATGCTGCCCAACATAGAAGCGATCCTAGAGGACTTTGCCGTGATGGGAGAAGGCCTGGTGCAGGCTGTGGAGGTCCGAAGTGAGAGGTGGACTGTGTGATGCCAGCCTGGAACAGACTATAGGTGGACAGCCAGACTCAGCACCTCTGGAGCAAGATGTCAATGGGGTGGCCACCCTCAGTGCATGTGGACACTCTATGGAGGGTCTGCTGACCTAAACATATTGAACCATCCCCAAAGAAAGTCCTGTTCCAATTTTCTGTCTGATGTTTCCTTCCTGAGATCTGTGGAGTCCCCCTGGGCCTGACCACCTGAACTCCCAGAAGACAAGTAGGAGACAGCTCAGAAGAAACTGAACTCAGGCGATCCATCTGCCTGGAAGCCATGGGCTTGTATTCCTTTTCATTTTTTTTTGTTCTTTCTTGGACTTCTCCCAGAAACATTTGGAGGAGGGTTTGTGCCTGGGATTTGTCCCCTTCCCGCTCAGTGTGCCTTTCACCATAGTGTCAGGCCTGGTTGGAACCCAGAGAAGGTGTGGCTCTTCCTCTGGGTCACAGCTTGAACATTGAACAGTAGAAAGGGGGCTGTGAGTGTACAAATAGATTTCATTGAAGGGGCACAGTGCCCTCCCATGCTGGTGTTGCTGCTTCTCAGGGTAGAGACAGTGGAAAAGGACAGGGCAGGAGGGGTTTGGGTGGATGAAGGTGTGAGGGGACTGATATCCCAGTCCAGGAGAGATACAGAAAGCACTGGGTGCTACTCCCTGACCTCTCAGGATATTAAGTCCTACCCAGCTCTGTGTTGCTGCCCTTTCATATCACAAACTGCCCTTGCAGTGGAGTTGCAGACATGAGCAAGACCCAAGTTCTGTTCTAGAGCTCCTGGGGCCCCAGGAGGGGTATGTTGCCTCTTTCAGTTTGGGCCACACCCCCTTTCTGGCAACCACTCCCTGCTCCTGTCTCCCCTAATCCTGGCTGTTTTTCCAGACTCAGCTCAAATAGTGCCCCTCCTAAGCCCTGCCCTCGCCCCCAGCCTAAGGTGCTCCTTCTCTCTGAACTATGAGAGCAGTTACTCCCAGTTGAGTTCACTTGGCAGACACGCACAGCAGTGTGAACTCTTCTATTGTCTTGATCTCTGATTTAAAATTAAATTGCTTAATTCCATCCATTTTCCTGGCTTGTCTCCCTTTTCACATGGTTTTAACCTGATCTCCTGTGTCTAAATTCTATAAGAACAGGGAACATGTTTGAACACAGATTTCTTGGTTTTCTTTATGGTACTTAGTATAGGGCTTTGCTCAAGTAGGAAACAGATGTATGCAGAAGGGGCACCCAGCCAGCCAGATGGAGGCCACAAGGAAATAGAAATGATTTGTGAACTCTCCCAGAGCAGGTGGGATAGTGATAATGAAAGAGAGAGTCTGAAAGAAAAAGAAAAGGTTGATTTTTTGTGTGTGTGGGTGCCTAATAAGCACTGGGCACAGTTACATGTTGTTTTCTGTATGTATGGGAATTGGGCTACAATCATACCACCTCTAAAGGAGGTACTTTTTGTTACCTTCCCTTCTGAGTATGAGGGGACAAGCTCCAAGGCAGAACCTGTCATGGAAGGACTTTGGTGCCTGGCCTGTAAGTTTTGTTCTTAAAATGATGAGAAGCTATAAGAGGACTCTGTTAGACTTTGTGGACCATCACTGTCATGGGACAGACAGTCCAGTCTAGGGTCAAAATTGGTGTTAGGAGTATATTGGTTGGCTACATCTTTTTGTGTGCTATATGTTTTTTGGTTTGGGTTTTTGTTTTTGAGATAGGGTCTTGCTCAGTTGCTGAGGCTGACCTTGAAATTGTAATCCTCCTGTTTCAGTCTCTGGAGTCACTAGAATTAAAGGTGTGCACCACCACACCAGGCTTGTGTTCCTTAAATAAGCATCAGGCCAGGCACAGTGGCACACACCTATGATCCCAGTGGCTTAAGAGGCTGAGGCAGAAGGATCACAAGTTCAAAGCCAGCCTCAGCAACAGCAGGGACTAAGCAATTTGGTGAGACCCTGTCTCTAAATAAAATACAAAATAGGACTGAGGATGTGGCTCAGTGGTTGAGTGCCCCTGAGTTCAATCACCAGTACCTGTCCCTCCCCCCCAAAAAAACACATCAGTGTACCAGGCTTTATTTTGAGCAAAAGAAATGACCCCATCCCTTATACATTGTTGCAGCTCACAGTCCACATTGTTCTTGGCTCTTCTTTTGTGTCTGTTTTACCTTGGGGGTTCCTCTGACTTTCTGCAGTTTCTCCACAGGCTCTGGGGAGGTCCAAGGGTTGCAGGCCTGTTTCAAACCATTCTGTTTCATTCCTGGAGAAGCTACAGGCCCTTTCACAAACCCAACTTTGGATTATCCTTGTGGGAATCTGCACCCCAGGTAGAATTATAGCAGTTGACTCCAAGAGGTGCAGACACCAGTAACAACCAGGTGTGTGAGCTGTGGGCTTCTTGCTACCTCAGGTCCTGATTAAGTCGCTCTTGCTGGGCTGTTTCCCCACCTATAGAATAGGCTTGTAATGGCTTTATCAGGTGCCCCACGTGGCAAGGGAAGAGGACTTAAATCTCAGAAACCCAAACACCATCCCTTCTGCACTCTGCTCATGCTTGGCATTAAGCCCCTCACATGGCAGTTCCAACCTCTTTGCCTCAGACTTTCTCAGGAAAGTAGGTGAGGAGGCTGGGCTCCTTCAGTCCAGCATGACATTTGTCTGACTTCAGACTCCAGTGTGAACAGGAAGTGTTCAGGCTTTGGCTGAGGGACTGGATGCAGGAGGGTTGGGAATGGGTATTGGTCAGAAGCTAGAACCTCAGGAAAAGGGAAGGGGAGAAGCCTTCCAGGAAAATTTATATGTCGGTGTGCACAGGATGGTGCACCTCTTTGTGCTGGCCCCTGCACTTATTTCTGTAGGTGGATGTGGATAGGGTGGGTGTCTCCCTGACACATGGCATGATTTGTCTTGTGTGTGTTGGGTAGCCTCACATCTGTATGCACTAGTTTTAGTGTGTGTAGGTTTTTGCCTCCAGCTCTGGTCTGCTGAAAAAAGGGAAATCTTGAATTTGGGATAGCAATCAGAAGATAAAGCTCTCAAATAGGAGGTAGGAATTCTGGACTCCTTTCTGTAGCTAAAAATAAAACTTCCCATTTTGGGGTTCCAGTTCCCCTGGTTCTGATTGACCTTCTAATCCTCTCTAGTTCAATTTAGTGAACCTTCAAAGAGTTCTATCTGACTGTGGTATTGACAACCTCTAAACTAGAATCCTTTTAAGTGAAGATTCCCTCTGACCAATTCTTACTTGAGAAGAAAAAAAGACCCTAAAGCCTAAGGGTCCCTGCAGTAGGCCATATTCAGTGAAATCCTGAGGACTGCTCAGTCCCTGACCTATTGAAATTTAGGCTAACCAGTCTCCCCTCAATATACATGCCCCCCCCCCCAACATCCGGTACTTGCTTTGTGAGTCACAGATTAATCCCTGTGAGTGATAAGGGAGAGGGGAAGCCTGGGGCATGTGAGTCACCCCTAACCTTCATAGGATAGGCCAACCTGCCCATCCCCCTGCAGCAGAGAGGGAGAAGGATACATCTCAGATTGCCTCATGGGCCAGGTGTGGTGGCACATACCTGTAATCCTAGCTATTCAGGAGGCTGAGGCAGGAGGATGGCAAGTTTGAAGCCAACATAAGCAATTTAGCAAGATCCTGTCTCAAAAAAATAAAAAGTGTTAAGAGATATAGCTCAGCGGTAAAGAATCCCTGGGTTTAATTCCCCAGTACCAGGAAGGGAAAAAATAATAATAATGTCCTATGGTACTAAGGGGAACCAAAAAGAGGGGTGTTCCAAATCCAGGAGACTTTCTTCTCTGGCTCTTCAGTTTCTCAAAGGTGGATGGGTTTATATGAGGCTCACAGAAGTGTAGGAACTTGTCCAGGGTCACACAGGGAGTGTGCATGGGTCGCTACAGAGAATCATGGTGTTCTGGCTACAGCGGTGGCTGCTGAGCCTGGCCTTTGTGGACCCAAGGATGAGGTAAGGAAGTCGGGTCTGAGCTGCAGCTGTTAACAGCAAGACCTATAGAAGCAGGGTCAGGGCTAGGAGAAGATAGTGGAGAATGAGCACTTTCATCCACCTAAGCTCAAGCCTAGAACTCTACTCTCTGGCTGGGAGCCCCTCAAAAGCAGGACCCAGCTCTCCACTATTCTGCCAGACTAGAAACCTGCAGCACAACTTGGGTCTCCCAAAGACTAAAGGCCAAGATTGGGCCTTGACTGAAGGGGTGAGGAACGTAGAGGTCCAGTCCCTGTTGCACTTGTCCACCAACAGTTAGGATGAAAAATAGTTATGGCATCCTGGCCTTTCCCTAACTTCCCTCTACAACAGCCCCACCATCTCTCAACCTATGGGGTTTCCCTGGAGCCCCACTAACCCCCAGGACTAGAGACCATCAAGAAGTCATTCCTAACTGCAGACTCTCCTGCTGCACCCTATCCCCTCCCCTGAATCATTCTGTGACTCCTCTCCCTTTGGGTGGGTAGCTAGTGGCTGCCCTATAATTAACTGTCAGACTGGGCTGGAGTGAGGGGAGAGTATACTGGTGCTCACACACAGTAATCACCTTGTTGGCATGCCAAATGCAGACCCTCTCCCCTATTCCACACCTCCTTGCCCTTAGACCACAGACCCTTCAGAAAGCAATCATCCAGTTGGTTCTTGGCCCACCTGAGGTTCAGTTCCTATCTACCCAATTCTGCCAACCTTCCACTTCTTCAGCTTTTGGACAATGTACCCTCCTCACCTGCTTCCTGAATCCCAAATTCACACCCCCTCCCTCCCTACAGCAATCGCCCCGCATCTGGCCTCTTTCCCTCCTTTATGACCTCCTCCTGCGCCAAGCTCCTGGCCTCTGTCTCTCCAGCTCCAACCCATCATCCACTCAGCAACCAGACCTTCCATGTGACAAATGGAGACCAAGTCACTCCCCAACTTAAAACCTTCAGAGCTCCCCTTAACTACTTTTTTAAAATTTTAAAGTGGGGGAAAACTTGTCAATTTTCATCTTATTCAGAACCCTGATGTAAAATGGTTAAAATGCTGTGGCTGAAGTGTAGTCAAGGCTCTGCCCCCTTCGTTTCCCTACCCCATCTCCAGCTGTAGCAGTACCTGTGAGAACTTTCTCAGAGCCCTGGGCTTAGAGAAGCCCAGTTCAAATATCTCCTGCTCCCTTAGTGTAGGACCCAAGGCCCTTCCTGTACATACTGGTCTTCCCTAGCCTCTCTACTATCATTCTCTTTGTGCCCAGTCATCCCTGCCAGAGCCTGGTCCACTAGTCTCTCACTTCCACAAAATCCCCAGCCAAAAGTTTCTCCAGAAAGCCCTCTAATTGTCTTAGCCCAAAGGATGCTCCATGTTCCTTTTCTGTCTATAAGGGACAGCTAATATTCAGGTCCTGGTTTGGGCCCTCCAGGAAGCATGTGAGCTCTCCTTTTCTCCTTGATCTCTGGTCCTGACCTCTCATCTTTTGGAGTGATCTATCTTGGCTCTAGAAGCTTTCCTGCCCATGAGGATGGAGATGGGAAATCAGAAAGCAGGACCTCCAGGGATCTGGTCCCTGAGGTGTGAACCAGAACTCTCCAGGCACCCTAGGCCTGTTATCAGTGATGGCCTGGTCTGTGTCAATTAAATGTCACTAACTCCCCTCCCCCTGAAGCTGGCATGGGGATGACCCAAATATCTGGCAGTTGGCCTCCAGACCTCTCAACAGATCCCCATATCCTATCTCTGGCCTTTATAAACACCATACCCAAACCCTCAGCCAGTCCCATACAGGGACACACATGGACATGCACACAGACCCCTGAGGGCACACAGATATATACATGGACCCTTGTGGATACACACATGCACACACCCAGCTAAGCATGCACATGAATGTGCATGGATAGTCACACAGGAGGAAATGCAGCTCTGGTTAGAGTCAACTTTCTTGTCATGTTGACTATGTGGAACAGTGTTCAAAGTCTGAAATATCCTTGTTGCATTCTTACAGAGGCTCTGGGAATGCCTGCAACTGAAACCTCCACATGACTTATGAAAAAACAGATGCTGAGGGGTGGAGGAAGAGAGCCAGTCTAGGACACCTGACTGGTCAGTGGCCAGGCCAAACTTCAGGGCTGAGATTCTGGGTCTGCCAGAGGTCTCTGGCCTGTCTACATAGTCCCTATAATTCTGGGTTCTTCCTCAGCAAGGGCCTAGACCTCAGTCCCTGAGGGCAGCTCAGGGACACCAGGGGGTGAACACAGAGGTTGATTTTCTCAAGGTCCAACTGGAGAGCCATTCAGATGTGCCCAAGGCACTTCTTCATGGGCTCTGGGCTACCTCACCTTTCTGGAGACTGGGGTAACTAGGTTGGCGCAGGAGGAGGAGCTGCCTGCCCGCCCCCCAGTCTGGGGACGCTCATAACTGGGTGATTCATCTCTACTCTTCACTCCTCATTCCACAGCCAGCCCCCGACCCTTGAAGCCAGAAGCAATAATACTGTTTGACAGTGACCTAAGTGTGGGGACACATTCTGGAAAGGGGGCAGAGCATGGAAGGGCTCAATGGGTTTCTGAGTCCTGACTCACCGCTCCGCCTGTGGCCCCTGGCTTCTGCCTTCTTCACCATCTCCTCATCCCCACAGGTTTGAATCTCAGCTCAGTACTCTAGCTGAGTGACTTTAACAGGTGGCTTCTCTCCAAACCTCAGCTGGGTCATCTGTGAAATGGGAAAAACACACCCACTTCTGGAGGTTGTTTTGCAAAGTGGGAGGAAGTGCTTTGTACAATTGAAAACTTCTGTGTGTCTGTTTTGCTCTGTCCTTCCCATATCCACTAATGCTCTAGAAGAGGTTAGGGGGTTGGGGGACCCTGGGGGGCTCTGGAATGAGTTGCTTTCTACTATTTCCACCCCACCTCTGACTCACTGATATCAAGACACATGTCTTCTTTGCTGCAGGCTGTTTACATTCAGGCAGGAAGAGTTTGGGGGTCAGGAAATGAAGGGTGTGCCACCCTCCCCCCTAAAGGGCCCCAGCCAGCCCCTCTGGTCCGGCAGGCTGAGACTTGCATCTTTTGCCCTTCCCTTGCCTGAGAACCCACTCCCCCAGCTCTGACCTTAAAGGAGTCATGGCCTCCCACGGGAGGATATGCTGTCCAGGCCCCTTCCTTGCTCAGCCTCCAGCCCAGGTGAGACACAGGACTTGCTCAAGATGCCCTAGGAGGAGGTGGGACCTCCTCATCAGTATCCTCCCAGAGTTCCCAGAGGGGCTGGAGCCCAGCCTATACTTAGCCCTGACCTTCCTTCCGAAAGCATAAGAGGAGCCTAGAGGGTTCTGGGTAAGCTGTGTGACTCAGAGGGTTGAGGCCTCCTCACTAACCTGCCTCTTCTCTGTGAAACCATTATTGATTCTGCCTTCTGCTCCAGAGAGCTCCTATCACCCCCACTACAATGAGAGTGATATCCCCAGAATTGCACATTGAGGCAGCCACACTTCTGCTTCATACTCAGGCTAGCCTGGTACTTCGGTACAGACATCCCCTAACCCCTCTCCATCCCAGATGACCCAAGAAGGGATAACAGGAATAAGACGCCCTTAGAAAGCATGGCAGCCTTCGGTCTCCTCCAGGCAGGGTCCTTTTATATCCATTAAGAAGCATGAAAACCTACCCATTCATACCTTCCCAGTTCCAACCCTAATCATTCTAATGGGCATATGTATATACATGTATAAACATGTGTTTACACCCTAGTTATGTATATGAATGGGTTTGGCCAGAGTACATGGGATCATGGTCCTACATGTGGGGCCCTGGTTGAGGGAACAAGGGGATCTAGGGCATTGAGATCCAACCCTTGCTTCACTTGCCAAACCAATTGCCTTGATATGGGGGCTGCACCAACTGGAGGTGAGTCACAAAGATGCTCCTATGGTGAACTGCACCTCCAGAGTTACAGACAGGCACGAACAACATTCACACATAGACTAGCATGTGTAGCTGTACACATGTAAATAAATATTGCTTAATGTAGCCAGGCAAGGTGTCTCATGCCTATAATCCCAGCAACTCCAGAAGCTGAGGTAGGAGTATAGTAAATTCTAGGTCACCTCGGAAACTTAGTGAAACTGTCTCAAAATAAAAAATGAAAAGGGCTGGGGATGTAGCTCAGTGTAGAGTACCCTTGGGTTCAATTCCCAGAACTGCAATAAATAAATAAATAAATGCTGCTTAATGTGAACAAGACAATAAAAATCCATAGTTGTGTGACACCTCTCCCCTCCTCATGCCACCCATGTGAGTTGAGTGTAAACACATGAGTATGCATGGAACTTGAGTGTTCCTGCTGGTGGCAGAGCTGTCCCTGGTTTTCTCCCCAGGCCACACTTCTGCCAGCACGGCCAGAATGTGACAGCACGTGGTGCTGTAGGCTGGGTTTTCTGTTTCTTTCAACGTCAAGGAATTCCTACCCTGTGCTGCCCTTGCAGCCCCACTTGAGGCAGTGAGGGGGCTGAGAGGCACCCCACAGGAGGGAGAACAGAGAGGGCAGCCTGGAAGGAGATGTTCCCCCACTCCCATAAACTGTGGTTGGAGCTCTGGCACCAGAAATCTATGGTTCCATCTTGAGTCACAGGCTGGCAATAGGGCCAGTGGGCAGGCACTCAGTGATGGCTCCCTGATTCACCATGGAGCCTCCTAACCCAGGGAGGGGATGTCTAGGGAAGGTGCATCTCTCTGGGCCAAGGGCGGTAAGAAGCTCATATATGGATTCCATATATGTGTGAGCCTATGGCTAGGCTCTCATGTGAATGGGATCCCATGAGCATGTGAGCTGAGCTCAGTGTCTATAGGCTAGTGTGACTATAAACTGTGGGGTGTGTGTGTGCATGCATATGTCTGCATGTGTGTGAATCTATTCTATGTATGTATTTATTTTATTCTTTCTCTCTCTCTTGTTTTTTTGGTACTGGGAATTGAACCTGGGGCACTTACCTACTGAGTCATATCCCCAGCCCTTTTTATTTTATATTTTGAGACAGGGTCTTGCTAAATTGCTTAGACCTTGCTGAATTACTAAGGCCAGCCTTGAATTTGTGATCCTCTTGTCTTAGCCTCCTGAGCTACTAGGATTACAGGTGTGTGCACTGCCCTTTTTAACTTTAAATTTTGAGACAGAGTCTCACTAAGTTACTTAGGGCCTTGCTAAATTGCTGAGCTGGCCTTGATCTTGCCATCCTCCTGCCTCAGCCTCCCTCCTGCCTCAGCCTCCTCACTGGGATTACAAGCAGGCCCACTGTGCCCAGTTCTTTTTTTTTTTTCTTTTTTCTTTTTTCTTTTCTTTTTCTTTTTTTTTTTTTTTTGAGTGGGGGAGGTTTACTGAGAACTGAACCACTGAGCTACATCCCAGTCTATTTATTTTTATTTTGAGACAGCGTCTCCCTAAGTTTCTCAGGCTGGTTTTGAACTTGTTATCCTTCTGCCTCAGCCTCCTGAGTTGCCAGGATTACAGGCATGCACTACCACACCCAGAGACCCTGTGCATATTTTTCTAAACATCACTTCTTTGGACATGAACTGCCTCTGGGTCTGGGAATCCTCACTTCTGACAACCATTCCTCCTGAAAACCATTCCTCAAGGGACAAATTCCCAGGGCCCTTAGCCCACACGGACTAAGTCTCTCTGGAAAATGTGGTTTCTTTGGTCTCCTTTGGCAATGCTGCCAAGGATTCAGGGGTGAAAGCAGGTTATTTGCTCTCAGTCCTGCTCCAGACCCAGGCTATTAGCCGTCAGAGGCTGTTGCTCCTCCTCCTCCTCCTCTTCCTCTTCTTCCTCTTCCTCTTCTTTTTGTTACAGTACTGTGGATTAAACCCCAGCCTTGCACATGCTAGGCTAGCACTCTATCACTGAGCTACAAATTCAGATTTCCTGATTATTGAATGCAGCATAGGGGCTGGGGATGTATTGCAGTGGTAGAGCACATGCTTTCAATGCACAAGTCCCTGGGTTCAATCTCAAGCAGAGGGGTGGGGAAGCCAGTTGTGGTGGCATGTGCCTGTAATCCCAGAGACTAAAGAGGCTGAGACAGGAGAATCATAAATTGGAGGCCAGCCTCAGCAACTTATTGAGACCCTGTCTCAAAATATTAAAAAAGGGCTGGGGATGTGACTCAGTGGTAAAGCATCTCTGGGTTAAAAATCCCCAGTACCCTCCCTCCCAAATATATATGTCTATGGCATAGATATTTCCCCACGATTTCCCCTCAGATAGTGTTGACACGCAGTTTGGCCAGTTCAATTTCTTTTTTTTTTCTCTCTCTCTTTTTTCTTTTTTTATAGTTGTAGATGGACAAGAATACCTTTATTTTATTTGCTTATTTTTATATGTGGCGCTAAGGATCAAACCCAATACCTCATGCATGCTAGGCAAGCGCTCTGTAACCGAGCTCCAGCCCCAGCTCCTCACTCTCTTAAAGTGACAGACTGTTTCTTGATGAGGAGATCAGCCAGAATGGGAGAGGAGAGGGTTAAAAACAGTAGAACTCTGAGCACATACCTGTAATTCCAGTGGTTGGGGATGCTGAGGCAGGAGGATCATGAGTTCAAAGTCAGCTTCAGCAACTTAGTGAACTCCTAAGCAATTCAATGAGACTCTGTTTCTAAATAAAATATAAAAAAGGGCTGGGGATGTGGCTCAGTGGTTAAGCGCCTCTGAGTTCAATCCCTGACACCAAATACAAAACAAAAAACAATAGAACTCACCTGCCTGGCAAGATGTACATGTGGCATGTCAGGACAACTGCCCCTCAGCCTCCAGAGTCATGTGAATAGTGAACATGTACATATGTGACAAGTTCAGTTAACCGAGCCATGTTCAACAGACCATATTCAACCCAGCCGTGAGGAATGCCCAGCAAGTGTGATTTGGCACACAGGACCTATGTTAAGTGTAGACGCAACTGGCCAACACATGCAACAAGTGATATATTCTTATAGTACAAAATAAGTCCTGTGTACTCTGACTGGAACTTGGCACGTATGTTCTGCGTCCCCACCTGGGTCTGGATTGTGAGAAGGTCTTTTCTGACCTGGGGCCCACAACCTCCTCCCTCCAGCCCCCTGGACCTGAGGACTCCTGAGTCCAGACTTAGGTAGGGTTGGGGCTCGTTCCTTTCCCCTCTAATGGGTGTCCTGTCACCCCCAGTAATGGGTTGCCTACGCAGCTCACCATGAGACCCCATGGGTCCACGAGGTCTCTTTCTTTGGCAGCTCCACTCTCCCGGCTCCAGTGGTCCTGCAGGCTGCCTTCACACACACACATGCACCACACCCACTGGTTCTTAGATGCCCTCAGTCCTCTCTCAGCCCCCATGACATCCCTCCCCTAAGTGTCCTGAGAATGCTAACCCACCCTCAAAGCTCCTCACACGCTATGTCCCCTAACCACCTTCACCAGCTCCCCCAGGCTAGGCCGTGAGCGGTGGCCGCCCATTCCGCCCGCGCAGGGCTCAGCGGGCGGGGTGGCGGGCGGGCGTGGCCCTGTCTCTCGCGTGCCTTATAAAGGGCGCCACCGACGCTCCAGGACACTGCTCCTCTCGCCCGCCGCCCGCCGCCCGCCGCCCGCCTCCCGCCTCCCGCCGCCCGCCTCCCGCCTCCCGCCTCCCGTCAGCAGGATAGCGCTGCCGCTTGCCCAGCCATGGGTCGACAGAAGGAGCTGGTGTCCCGCTGCGGGGAGATGCTCCACATCCGCTACCGGCTGCTTCGCCAGGCCCTGGCGGAGTGCCTGGGGACCCTCATCCTCGTGGTGAGTGGAGAGAGCCGAGCAGCTCTTTTCCCTCCAGCTCCGCTGTGCCCCAATCCCCTGTTCACCAGAGGGGCTGTTTCAAGACAGCCCTGATCCACTCCCTGGCTTTGACTCCCAGACTTAACCCGGAGAGTCAAGCTGACCCCCAAAGCCCTCTTTCCCACAATTGTAACCCCAGGTCTGACAGTTCTGACTCTTGCCAGAAAGACAGCTGTTACTCCCAGGTGACAGCTCTGCTTCTTTACCCCTCTACTGGTGACCCAGCACAGGCTGAGGAGGGGGGAAGCTCACCCCTACAGGACCTCCCCCTCCTCCTGTCTCCTTAGGTTCCCAGAGTCCCAGCTCTGGGAGGTAGTGGAGACAGAGGCAAATGGACCCCTATTAGATTAGTTGGGTCCTGTGTCTGGCCCCTAATGAATAATTAAGCCTCAGAAAGTCCAAAAGTTGCAGTGAAGTGAGGACAGTATGCCAAGGGGTGAGGGCAGAGGGCGCAGGCTACACAGGCTGCAGACAGTAAAGTGGGAAGAAAGAAAGGTCCTGAAGATCAGAGGCTGTGGAAGGAAGCTGGGCCTAACGCGAAGGATCTGGGGTTGCTAAAAACTTTCTCCCTTTCTGCCAAGTGACTCCCAGATCCTATCACTCACCCAGGCAGATGCTGTTGGTCTCTGTGCAGAAGATGGTGGCCCTCTGAGTTCTGCCCACTGTGGGATCTTTGAGTGAGATACTTCTTCCTGCTTGGGGTTCTCAGTCCCAGTTACTCCTTGGTTACGCCAGCTTCGCTCAGGTTTTTCCTAGGTGGTTCTGTGTGCACTTCTTGGTTCTGGCAGATGTACCAGTTATGGTTTCCATTTCCTGTCCCAGTTACTTTCTGATTTTCAGTCACTTGTGTGGTTACACCTGTTTTCTTCTGGGCTCTGTTGGCTCTATTGCAGTGGGTGGGTTCCTGGGGTTACACCCTCTCCTAGGCAATTCAGACTAGCCAGCTCCCTGGGGACTAGGAAGCTTAGCTAGGAGTAAGTAGGGCTCTGGGAAGCCTACCCCAAATGGTGGTGGTGGTGCAAGAGGTTCCATGGGGAGAGAAAGGCCTAGACTTATCTCTGGCTTCAAAGACTAGTCGTGCTATCAGTTGTCCCCATTCTCTCTCCCCTGTGCCAAGAAGGGAGTAGTGGGAGGCATTTATCACTCTTGCCTTGGAACCCCTGTTTCTTTTCTGATTCATGAGTCTAGCCACCTCTTTTGGAATAGCCAGGATAAGGGAAGGTGTCTTCCATTTTCATAGAGGGACCTCCTTATCCTTTCCCAAGTCTCAGTTCAAACCCTCCCCCCTGCAAGGTAGCAGTCAGTCCCCATGCTGAGCCCCAGGATCATTTGGCTTATCCCAGACCACAAAAGGAGGGTGTTAGGTTTGTGCAGAAAGCTTTCAGGCTCAGGTAGATGTGAGGCATCAGGTGTCAGTGAAAAACAGAACCTCAAGGGCTGCCCATAACAGTAGCGGCCAGTCTTGGGGACCCCCTAACAGGTGGGTGAGGGCCTTGTATACCTCTGTATGTTGGGGACTTATAGCTGGCAGTAGCAGAAATGGGGTTGTCTTTGAGGTGAGGGAAGCCCATTTTTTTGAAGAACCTTAGTAGAGTGGGGGCAGGGGTGCTTGCCAGGAACTTGGGGGCAGGGAGGTGGGGAAGGAAGAGGAAGATTAGCCCCAAGGTGGTGGAACTGGCTCTGAAAGATCCTCCCTCCAAGACTTCTTGGGATGGAGCCAGGTCTAGGCCTCAGGCAGGAAAGAAACAAAGCCAGAGCCTGGCTGGACAGAGTGCCCCAGACCCTCATGCGTCTGCCCCCACCCCGCTGACCAACACTTTTACAATCTCTGATCTTTGCTCTCACCTGCCTGCACACCTTTGCCCTGCTGACTTCCCACTATCTCTTGGTCTTTCTGAGGGATGATAATCAAAATGCTTAATATAGTGTACAGGCACTGACCCATTAGAATGAACTGGGCCCTTAGCACAGTTCCAGAAATTGCCTGCTATGTCAGCATAGAAGCTTTAGTCATGGAGAAGTGGGATAGGAGACCCATGATGGGCTGGAACAGCTTTGGGGGATGCTGGGGGGTCAGGGCAACAGCTCATGACTGCAGAAGTATTTTCACATTTAAACAAGAGGAATAAACATATAGCACATTCTGTGCTTCTAGAATATTGGGGTACTTGTTCCCCTTTAATCCCCCCATCCCAGGAAGAATTTAGAACTAGTCTCCTTATTTTCTCTGCCCTAAATCTAAGTGAAAGGAGCCACTCAGATCCCTGCATTTAGGACTTCCAAATATGAGTGGTGAACCTGGATCCCTGAGGGCAGAGAGATCAGGACAGCTGGAGAGAGAAGGCACTGGGACAGGGACAAGTCAAGGAAGTGAGGGTGCTAAGAGGGGAACATGGCAAAGGCCAGGGGTTCTGACATCTTAGATTCAGGAATGTGAGTGGATTCCACCTCATTTTGGTCCCCTCCCATGTACTTTGTACCCCCTGTACCACCCGAACTCTCCTCCCAAACTAAGCAACTGGGGACCACCTCTGTGGGCCAGGCCAGAATCTGTGCTACAGTGAAAGCTGTTCTCCTGTACCCACCATCTATTAGGACTCAAGAAAATTCAAAGAATACAGTTCAACCATCTTCTGTGCACCCAGTCATAGAACTCCTTTCAGGCCCTTCCAAGGGTCCTATTAGATTAGAACTGGAATATGAGGGGTGGGAGAGCACGTCCTCTTTTTCTCAGGGAGTGGAAGGGATTTGGGTCGGATTCCAGGAAGGACCTCCAGTAGTCCTCCTGGTGGTATCAGGAGGAGGTTTCTAGCATCATTCCTTTCCTCAGGAGTGAGAGTTAGGCCTTAGAGGGGCCTCACCCTTTCTGCCTTGTTCTATTTCCTGACACAGATGTTTGGCTGTGGCTCAGTGGCCCAGGTGGTACTCAGCCGGGGTACCCATGGTGGTTTCCTCACCATCAACTTGGCCTTTGGCTTTGCTGTCACCCTGGGCATCCTCGTCGCTGGACAGGTCTCTGGTAAGACCTTAATCTCATCCTCAGTTCATGTTCCCACCAGGTGTCCCATTAACGTGGCGCATTTCCAAGGACAGATCAGAGCAATGGCCTCAGCTTTGTCTGGACTCTTAGGAGAGGAGGGTGGAGAAGAAACTGACACTTAGAACCTTTGACTCTCACCTTGGAGTCAGAGATTATCCCAGCCAGTTTGTTACATAGTCCACCTGCTATTCTGTATAAGAAACCCTTCTCTCTATCTCTTTTCACCAGGGCCAAAGAGGAAGAATATGTGGGGGGGGGGGGGGCCTGATCTCCCCACTGTGGTGGGCTGTAAATAATAGTTTCTATCTCCTCTCTGCTCAGGGGCCCACCTGAATCCTGCTGTGACTTTCGCCATGTGCTTCCTGGCGCGTGAGCCCTGGATCAAGCTGCCCATCTATACCTTGGCTCAGACACTGGGAGCTTTCTTGGGTGCCGGGATAGTTTTTGGGCTGTACTATGGTAAGCTTTTCCCACCCTGCCCTCTTCCACTGCCTACCCCTCAACTTGGGTCCTGTTGGCACCAGGCCTTTTAATGACAGACAGCTGGGGCCTGCCCTGGCCTCAGGCTCATGACTCATTGATTCATGCACAGGCCCAGGGTAGGGGGCACAAGGGGAAAGAAATGAGTTGGATAACAACAGAGTGTCAGGCCCTTTACCCCACCCCACTCCACCCTACCCCTTGTGCCTCCAGATTGATACAGCTACGATTCTACTTACCTGGAAGAGTGGGGAGGGCTGGGCCTGAGAGGGGAGGCTGGGCTCCGGCCTCTGCCCTCACCAACTCTGGGTCTAATCTGTCACCAGATGCAATCTGGAGCTTCGCCAACAATGAGCTTATAGTCTCAGGCCCCAACGGCACAGCTGGCATCTTTGCCACCTACCCCTCCGGACACTTGGACATGGTCAATGGCTTCTTTGACCAGGTATGGGCTTGGGGACATCTGAGAGGAATGCAACGAGGAGGGAAAAGTGGCCCTGCTTGTTGATGGGCTGGCTAGGGATCAGAACTCCTTGACTATAGCAGAGCTTCTCAGTCTGTGGGGACCCCTGCATCAGAAAATGGTGGCAGGTTCTTTTATAGCATACGGCTTCCCCAGTGAGTTCTTACTTTCACAAACATTCCAGCACCACTGCTTTATGTATAGGGCAGGGCATGAGAAGAGGACAGGATTCTAGCTCCAGGCAACACAGAGGACAGAAAGGGAGGGATCAGAGGGTGGGAAAGGGACTATCCCTCACCCTGTTTTCCCCATTCCCCAGTTCATAGGCACGGCCTCCCTCATCGTGTGCATGCTGGCCATTGTTGACCCCTACAATAACCCTGTCCCCCGAGGCCTGGAGGCCTTCACCGTGGGCCTTGTGGTCCTGGTCATCGGCACCTCCATGGGCTTCAATTCTGGCTATGCTGTCAACCCTGCTCGGGACTTTGGCCCCCGTCTTTTCACTGCCATTGCTGGCTGGGGCTCTGAAGTCTTCACGTGAGTACAGCCCCCATCCCATCATCTTACCCCAGGCTGCCTCTCCTTTGCCCTGCCCCACCCACCCTGACTACATGTATCTGTCCCCCAGGACGGGCCGGCACTGGTGGTGGGTGCCCATCGTCTCTCCTCTCCTGGGCTCCATCGCGGGCGTCTTTGTGTACCAGCTCATGATTGGCTGCCATCTGGAGCAACCTCCACCTTCCACCGAGCAGGAGAATGTGAAGCTGGCCCATGTAAAGCACAAGGAGCAGATCTGAGTGGGCAGCAGCCATCCCTCACTGCCCCCTCCCTTGAGCATTCACTGACTGTGCAGGGGTTACTCCCTGGAAGACCCCTCATGATTCCCCTCCCAGGCCAAGAAGCCCTACCTTGCTGGACAGCCCCCTTCAGGATTTCCACTGGACCCTGCCCAAAAGGACCTTAGGTCACCACCCCTGGTGAGACAGGGAGAAGGGCCAGTACATTCTTTTGTCTCCCAAAGGGAGAGAATGGGCAGTAGAGTGTGTGTGTGTGTGTGTGTGTGTGTGTGTGTTTGCACGTGTATTTGTGTGTGTGTGGTTTCCCAGATATTCAGGGCAAGGGACCAAGCTTTCCCAAACTTTCCCAAAAGGATCCTAGTGGTGCTGGGAGCCAGGGGAAGGGAGAAGACAATGAAGGCGATATATCCACCTGTGAGGACAACGTCAGGGTGTGCATGTTTCAGGGGCTCCACATGAAGGAGGATCCACATATGTGTGTTTCTGAGTATGTATGTGTCTGCCCTTTTTTCTTAGTGGGGCTTCTCTAGGCTTTGGGGAGGTGGGATTTGGATGAGGGAGACCACTGCTCAGGTCTGGAGCTCTGGAATCTCGGAGTAGGAACCGTGTAACATGTTTCTGTTATAACGTGGGCATGGCAGGGGGACGTCCAGGTCGCGTAAGTTTCATGTTTGCTTTTGTTTTATTTTTGTTTTGTTTTTTTTTTTTTAAATATATATACAGCAGATGTTACTATCTTAGGGATGGGGATGGGGAGACTCCATTTAAGGATCTTCACTCCTTTAATCCTCCACAATGTACTCCTTTGCCTTTTATAAAAAAAAAAAAAAAACCAATAAAATGTATGTCTAAAACTGCCAATTGTGGAAATCGCTTTGTTCTCCTGTTTTTCTGAGGCTGGTTAAGAAGTTTCCAGCCCAGGTGCCCCGCTGGGTATCTAATCTGGTCAGGGTGCCCTAGGCGTCATACTCTAGCTCTGCCTAGGGGGAGAGGGGTCAGTCACACAAAGAGGTCAGACTGACTCTTTGCCAAGACTCCCAGCTTTCATCCTTCAGGGCACCTTCAGCACAGTAAATGACATCTACTTAGTCCCTGCACTCACACCTCACCTTAGGAAGGCAGGTTGAGCCTCACAGAGGGAAGAACCATCTCTCAGACAGAGCTGTCCAAAGGGGAGAACTGAGGAAGTGGGTTCCCCATTATTGGATGAGACCAATGGACTGGGAACCTGTATTGTCCTCTACTACCTATTAACTGTTTAAGCTCCTTCACCTCCACCCAGACCTCAGCTAAGACCCCCTTAGGCGGCTTTCCTGCCTCTAGGCCTGTGATGCCAGTCTCTGAAGCCCTTAAAGGGATCTTTTGGAAACCTCTGCTGAAAGTGGGCTCTTTCCATGGTTCTCCCTGTCTATCCAGAGTAGTTTAAAGCCCTTTATCTGACATTCAGGGCTTTCAGAACCTGGCCCCTGACCCTATTCATCCCATCACCATCCACCCTCCCAGCCTGCTTTCCTGGCTCTGTGCTTTCCTACTTTGGGCCTTCCCTCTGAAGTTCCAACTCACATCCTTGTAGGTTAAAATCTTCCTGATTACTCTGCAGCATGTACAGCCAGAAGAATGAACAGTTATACTCCATTTATGTATGATGCGTCAAAAGGCATTTGACTATCATGTATAACTAATTAGAATAAATAAAAAATGTAAAATAGAAAAAACAAAAAATTCCTGATTTATTTTAATAAAAATTCTCTAAGAAGTAAGTCACCCCACTCTTTCCTATTCTTCCACCATCTTCTACAGTCACTTGCATAAGCCCAGAAACCATTACTATTTGCCCCGTCCTCTCACAGCTTCATTTCTTTGGTCTGAAGCCCCTCTGTAGTCAGTGGGGCCAGGGTTATACCAAGGGCTGCCAGCACCCTGACTGCCCAGGGACAGAAGGGGCTATGCACACTTGTACCCAGGAAGCTCTTCCCTTTTCCACCTTGCTTACTGGACCCTACTTAAGTTTCACCAGGAATACAAAGGAAGCCCTCCCCAAACCCTCATGCAAAGTTAACCCCAAGAAAGTCAGAGTATCCCTGGGTCAGACAGGAGAACTAAGCTTTTAATAGAGCCTAAGCCGGCTAATGCTTCTTGTCCCTCCACAGATGAGGAGACCATGGCCCAGAGAGTGGATGGCAAATGCAAGTCACACAGCCTGGACCCTGATTGGGAGGTAGGGGTGGGAGGAGGCAATTACACCTCAGGTCTCTAACCCTTCCTTGTCCCCAGCTCCCAAGAGGCGTGTCTGGAATGCTGGAAGGACCTGAGCCAGAAGGGAGTGTACCTTTCCAAGGCCCTGAGGGGAGGAAGGGTAAACCTCAGGAGGGGAATGTGGCTGCCCAGTTTCATTCCGGCCACACCGGTCCCACCTTTGGTTCCCTCACCCTCCTGTTCTCTTCAGTGTGCCCCATGTCATCTGTCATCCCTTTATTTCAAATTCTGCTGTTGACCCTGACCAGTCGTGGCGGTAGGCCTTCTGGTGCCATGATTAATGGGTCCTCAAACCTGGATTCCCGACCTACATAGCTGTGTGACCTGGGAGTGCTCATATTCTTTCCCTGAACCTCAGTTTCTTTACATGTGACTTGGGGGTTAACAAGGAGGAAGTAATGGACAAAAATTCATGGAAAGGACTTAACAGAGTGACCAGTGGATGGTAAATACTCAAAAATGTCACCTCAGGGTTTTTCCTGCAGAAGCAGAGATGGGGGGGTAGCAGGAGTGGGGGAATGTGTGCAGGAGGGATGCTAAAGGCTGTTTTTTAAAGGTCATTGAATTCAACATCCTCTTCCGCCTCAGATTCCTTCCACAGTTCTGAATTTCCTGAGAGAGGGGAGGGAGTAAGACTGGGCTGATGACTTGCTCTGCCTTGATTCTAGAAAGTTCTTGGGAAGGAGAAGAGGAAGATTAGAGGGCCCACAAATGGGTGGACAGGGCAAGGGATTATGTTGGATGGAGCATCAGACCTCACGGGAAAGGGCAAGGCCTGGCCAGGACCAAGAGCAATGAGTGGGAACAGGAGCCATGCTACCACTGTGTGACCTCTCCAGGGACAGGAGGGAAGCTCCCTTCTTCCCTACCTCCGCTCCAAGTGATTCTTTCTTTGACAGTTCTGGCTGTTAATTCTAGAAGGAAAACGTCACCTCCTACAGGTGTACTGGCTCCATTCAATGTAATCCATTTTCCAAGGTGGTCATGGACAATCACCCCATGGAAGCATTGCCATATCCCATGACTCACCAAGGGCTCCATCTCTGTCCACTGTGCACCAAGCCTTCTCCACAGCCCATTTGGGAAGCACCCAAGCTTTATCAAAGTTCTGACTTGCTCCAGTTGAAATCGGCCTCCCTGAAACTTGAGCTTGATTCCTGTTTCCTTGCCTAGCTGCATCTGTGACTGTCCCTGTGCACACATGCAGTGTGCATTTCTCAGTGCTTCTGTGTGGGCCTGACTTTCAATATGTCCAGTTACATTTTCATGGGTCTGAGCCTCTGAGTGAGCATCTCTGGCTCTGTCTGTGTTTCTGCCACTGCCTGACTCTGTGTACCTCTACGTGAACATCCTGTGCACCTTGGAGTACATCTCTGTGTGTACTCAGTGCACATTTCAACTTCTACCTATGATTGACTTTCCTGCCAGCCCAGTCCCGCTCCCTTGTCTTACCCCAGGGCATGCCTCCTCCTTAATTCCAGGTAATGAGCTCCCTCCTTGCTAACCCTTTCTCCTTGATTTTGTTTTTGAGAAAATCTGGGTGGGGCACCACGCTTGTAGAAGCGTGGGTGGGGTAGAGTTGGGTGGAGTGGGAAGGGGAGAAAGGGACTACTCCACCCAGTACAGAGACCCCAGAGGCCAGAGACAGCTCAGCTTTCCCAAGTATGGGTCTATGGAGGTGCTGTCCTAAACAGAGCCTGCACTTCCTCACTGGAAGGCAAGAACCAGTGCTCTCTGGGGTTGGGCCCCTGAGATGAGGGCCCAGGGAATGCTGGTAGTGTGAAGGAAGAAAATTTGGAGACAGAGCCCTCAGGGAGACTCAAAGGGCTTGCCAGTAGAACACTTGGGTCCTAAGGGGCAGAGAGGAGTGCGTATATCTGCCCAATTGCTGGGAATGGCCTTCTCGGGAATTGAGGGAGGGTCTCCATGCCTGGAGCTTTGGCTTTTGGTGAGAGGTTTATTTGAGGTAAGGGAGGGGGTGGCAGCAAGAACAAAGAGGCTGTCTGACCTGGGCTAGGCACCTTAGTTATGGCAGGTGTGTAAAGGAGAGACTGAAGACCAGGGTCTCACTGAGGGTCACAGAACAGTGCAGTGCAGCAGAGCCCAGACTAGAGTGCAGTCTTCGTACCCTTATCACCCCAACCCCACAGCACTTTGTGACATCTCAGGGAGCACGGCTCTGAAACCAGAATGACAGGGTCCAAACCATCTCTTCCCAGCCGTGAGGTCTGGTGCAGGTGAGAGTCTCCATTTGCCCAGATCATCTCTGGCTCACCTCCATGGATCACCTCAACTGGGCCCTTTTGCCTTCTGACTTCCGACTGGCTTTGGCAAGTAGGAGGCAGAGCTAGGAAATCAAAAAGCAAGGAGAGTGGGAGGAGAAAGGCAGGATGTTTATGCCTTTTCCAGGGCTCCAGCTTCTACTGGATCTCAGAATGCTGCAGATTCCTCTTGCCTTTTCTGTCAGAGGGTGTAATGGCTGCCTGTTTTTGTAACAGTGGTCTACATTATGCTTTGAATATAACCTTTGCTGCTCTGTCACTGCAACTGTTTTTTTTTTTTTTTTTTTTTAAATTATTTATTGATTTTTAATTTGTTCTAATTAGTTACATATGACAGCAGAATATATTTCAACTCACTGTACACAAATGGAGCATAATTTTTCATTTCTCTAGTTGTCACACCATTCGTGCAACCACACATGTACATAGGGTAATACTATCTGAGTCATTCCACCATCTTTCTCAACCCCCATACCCTCTCCCTCCCCTCTACCCAATCCAAAGTTTTTCTATTCTTCCCTTGCCACCCCACCCCCTGCATTATGGATCAGCATCCACTTATCAGCAAAGTTTGGGGGGATTTGGTTTGGGGGTATTGGCTTACTTCACTCAGCATGAAATTCTCCAACTCTATCAATTTACTTGCAAATGTCATCATTTCATTTTTCTTTAAGGCTGAATAATATTCCATTGTGCATATATACCATAGTTTCTTATCATCTATTGAAGGGCATCTAGGTTGATTCCACAGTTTAACTATTATGAATTGAGTTGCTATAAACATTGATGTAGCTATGTCACTGTAGCATGCTGATCTTAAGTCCTTTGTGTATAAACCAAGAAGTGGGATAGCTGGGTCAAATGGTGGGTCCATTCCAAGTTTTCTAAGGAATCTCCATATTGCTTTCCATAATAGTTGTGCCAATTTGCATTCCCACCAGCAATGAATGAGTGTACACTTTTCCCCTTGCCAGGACTTTGTTGCTTGTATTCTTGATAATTGCCATTCTGACTGGAGTGAGATGAAATCTTAGTTTTGATTTGCATTTCTCTAATTACTAGAGCTTTTGAACATTTTTTTCATATATTTGTTGATCGATGTATTTCTTCTGTGAAGAGTCTGCTCAGTTCCTTTGCTCATTTATTGACTGGATTCTTTGTGCTTTTTGGTGTTGAGCAACTTATTTTTTAAATGGACATGTTTCTTCCTCTTCCTCTCTCCCTGCTCCTCCCTAATCTCTTCCCCTCCCTAATCTCAGGGGAAACAGGATTAACTTTCTTCCCCATCCTAGGTAAAGTTATCTGTCCCTGAGTACACTCGTAGGAATGAAGTAATTCAGACTTTGGAGACGGTACCAGAAGATCTCAGAAATGACTATCTCCCAAATTAACAAGTGAATTACAATTCCAGACAGAGAACTCTTAGAATGTAGCCTTTGAGTCACCTCTTTAAAAGCCCCCTGTTCCTGCTGATGCGCAGAATAACAGCCTATGAGCTGGGCACAATGGTGTGCTCCTGTAATCCAAGAGGCTTGGGAGACTGAAGCAGGAGGATTTTGAGCTCAAAGCCAGCCTCAGCAATTTAGCAAGGCCCTAAGCAACTCAGTGAGACCCTGTATCTAATAAAATATTTAAAAAGGGCTGGGGAATGTGGCTCAGTAGTTAAGTGCCTCTGGGTTCGATGCCCAGTACCAAAAAAAAAAAAAAAAAAAAAATCACGGCTTTTGGGACAGGAGTGCCCTGTGTTTCTCCTTTCCTAGCAAAGCGATAAGCCTTCTTTTTCCTTTTTCTCAATTGTGTCCTTATTATTGGATTGGCATTAGGGACAAGGATCAAGTTTTTGGCAACATTCTTAGTCCTCAGCAAGGCACTCTGAGGGTGCTGCCTGTTCCTGCTGGACCCTTGGTTTCACCTCTCTGTCTTTGGTTTCTTCACCTGTAAAATGGTACCTACCTCATTAGATTGCATAAAGTGAGGATTAAACGAGTTAACATGTATCAGCACAGTGCCAGGTGGAGGAGTAAGTGCCAGAGAAGCAGAGTGAGGATGACAGCGACGGTGATGGTGTTGGCAATGCCTTATTGTGAACTCCGTGTGTACTGTGAGGAGGGACAGTGTGCAACCAGCCCTGAAAGTGAGACACCTGATTCCCCAAGGCGGACCCTCCTGTGCCAGAAACTCAGCGCTTCCATGGGGCCGAATCCACCTGGGAGTCTAGCCTCAATTCCTCCAACTTAATGAGGTCAGCATTCCCTGGGAAGACAAGTGTGGAAAACTGGATGCCAGAGGCCCTTTCCCACTCTGACCCTCCTCCAGAAAACTCACATTGCCCAACTGGGTATCCCCGTCATCTTGCGATGGGGGTTGAGAATAGTAGTGGTGATAAATTTTGCATTTAAGGGTAGTATGAATAGGGTTAGGGAGGGAGTCAGTTACAGAAAGTTTGAGGGCAAAGCGAAATCCCATCTGTATTTTTTTTTTTTTTTTTTAATGGGACTGGGCATTGAACCTAGGACCCTGTACTCCGAGCCACATCCCAGCCTTATTTAGATTTAGAGACTGGGTCTCACTAAATTGCCCAGGCTAGCCTCAAACTTGTGATTACAGGCATGCAATACTGCATCCAGCTTAATCTGTATTTTCTACTCTTATTTCACAGCCTCCTATCAGGAAGTACTCCCTAAGGTTTCACTGTCATACTGCTTTAGTTTCTCAAAAATGAGGCAGAGATGATTACATGAATGACGTGAAAATACATTGTGTACAACCATAGAAATGAAAAGTTGTACCCCATTTGTGTACAATGAATCAAAATGTGTCTGTAAAAATAAAGAAAATATTTTAATTAAAAAAAAAAAAAAAAAGAATGAGGCAGAGAGGCTGGGTGTGGTGACTCACACCTGTAATCCCAGAGGCTGGGTACTATGAGGCAGTAGGATAGAAAGTTCAAGGCCAGCCTCCGCAACTAAGTGAGGCCCTAAGCAACTTAGCAAGACCTTGTCTCAAAATAAAAAATAAAAGAGCTGGAGATGTGGTGCAGTGATTTAAGTGCCCCTGGGTTCAATCTCTAGTAACAAATCAAACAAACAAGAAGAGGCAGAAGCCAGGTGTGGGAGGGTGCACCTATAGTCTCAGCTACTTGAGAGGCTGAGGCAGGAGGATTGCAATTTCAAGGCCAGCCTTGGCAACTGGTGATACCCTGTCTCAAAATAAAAAATAAAAAATGCTGAGGATGTAATTCAGAGGTTGAACACCCAGTACTGAAAAGAAACAAAACAAACAAAAAAACAAATAAAAAAAAAAATAAGGAGGCAGAAACCAGCACAATTACTATGACTCTGGAAACCTTTCCTCGTTCTTATCCACACAGGGTTTTTTTGTTTGTTTTGTTTTTTTGGTATTAGGGAGTAAAACCAGGGGCACCTAACCCCTAAGCCAGATCCCCAGGCCTTTTTCTTTTATTTTTTGGGGAGGAGTAGTAGGAATTGAACTCAGGGGCACTTGACCACTGAGCCACATCCCCAGCCTTTTTATGTTTTTATTTTTTGGTGCTGGGGAGTTGAACCCCAGGCCTTGTGCTTGCAAGACAAGCACTCTACCAACTGAGCTACATCCCCAGGTTCTGAGGCTGGCTTTGAACTGGAAATCCTCTTGCCTCAGTCTCCCAGAGGTGCTGGGATTATGGGTGTGTGCCACCATGCCTGGCTTATTTTTTATTTTGAGGCAGAGTTTCACTAAGTTGCTTAGGGACTCACTAAGTTGCTAAGGCTGACTTTGAACTTGCAATTTTGCAATTCTTCTGCCTCGTCCTTCAGAACTACTAGGATTACAGACATGTGCCACTTTCATCCACACAGTTTTGAGAGCAAAGAAAGGTCTGTGCTGTCTCCCATCCCTCCACATAGCCAAAGCACCAGGAACCTAGGGAGTACTCATTCAGGAGTCTTATGGGACAGCTGAGGTTGATAATGGGGTGGGGTTGTGAGTGGGTTGAAGATGAACTAATTTGACCTCCCTGTCCTGTTTCAATTACCCTCCACTGCTCTCTAGCCTCCATCATGTTTCTCTTTATTTTGGGGGACTGGGGGCATGGATACCAGGGATTGAACTCAGGAGCACTCAACCACCAAGCCACATCACCAGCCCTATTTTGTATTTTATTTAGAGGCAGGGTCTCACTGAGTTGCTTAGCACCTTGCTATTGCTGAGGCTGGCTTTGAACTCTTGATCCTCCTGCCTCAGCCTCCTGAGCCACTGGGATTACAGGCCTGTGCCTGGCTTGTTTCTCTCTTTTAGCAGTGCTGGGCAAGTGTTCTACCTCTGGGCTACATCACCAGACAGCACTCCACCTTATTTCGTTTTGTTTTGGTACTGAGGGTTGGACCTAGGGGGTGCTTTACCATTAAACTACATCTCCAGAACTTGGGATCTTCCTGTCTCAGCCACCTGGGTCACTGGGATTAGGGACGTGGGCCACCACACACAGTCCACCTTTGTTGAAAGCTCTGGTGAAGGGCAGTGGACTCTCACTAGGCTTCCTTGTGGTGCTCAGATCCAAGAGGCCTAGCTTGGAGAGGTTGGGGGAGGGGAGAGAGGACTCTGGGATCCCTGATAATCATCTGGATACAGTCCATTGCTCATCTCCATGGAGATGTCCCCCTCCCCCTTACATAGCTGAGGAGGCACCTGGAATGTCTGCTACCACCCTCATCCTTCTCTCTCTGCTCAGGTCCCTGCCAAGGTTGACTGGGAGGAGGTGGCTGGCCTGAAGGAGGAGGTAGGCTGTGGGCCCCAATCTGAGGGAACACTTTCCTGCTAGAGGTGATCTTCAGCTGGGGGGATCCCCAGTTTCATGTTGGAGTAGGGAGGGGAGAGTGACTCCTGACCTATGGACAAAGTCATCCCTTTATTGGATTAAGTGTTTACAGCCTGAACCACCTTCAGTCCCTGGAGGTATGTATGTACCCGCATTCACAGAAGGGTGTGGCTCCTGTGCCTGATGAAGGACTGGTGGTATTTTCATGTTCATACAAAGACATTTACACCACCACACACGCACCCCACACTCAACCCATCTACCTTCATATATACACACTAAGACTCTGGTATCAACTGTTACTCGGTCATATACTCAGATGCTCAAACACACTTAGATACACTCATGCACACTCTTGAACCTCCATATTCACAGGCTAACGCACTCCACTTCACATCCTTATAATCACACACGTTCTTACAGTGGGGTATGCTTTAAGCACATGTACACACACTCAAGTGCACTCACAATTGAATACACACTTACCCACACTTCTATTTGCAGGAGGCCAGAAGCCATACATCTAAGTACTGAGTCTGACGGACTAGAGTGTTTGAGGGTAAATGTAGAGGCAGGGAGAAGGGGAGAGATTGTAATACCAAAAACAAGTCACAGGTCAAAAGTGGGGTTGAGAAATATTTTGAAGTCACAACACAGAGTTTAGAGCAAGGTATCAGGAAGTAGGTTTGAAGACTTACTGAGTCCCAGTGCCTGGGCAGGGCACACAGTAACTGCCAGCAAATAGTTGCTGGTTAAGTGAACAGAAGGATTGATTAAATCTCCCATATCCAACTGGTAGACCTGCCTGTCTGTCACACAGAAGTTTAGAATCCTAGGCAACCAGAGAGTCAGCCCATCTAACCCTCTGAAATCACCTGTCCATATCCTACTACCAATATACAGAATAGGAGACTGATTCTCAAATTCAGGTGAGTTGTATGAAGCTACAAGGTAAGGCAATGGTTAGTCCAAGCCTGGGTCCCTAGTCTCAGGGTACGTATTCTAAGCCCAGAGATACCTGACTGCAGAGAGAAGCCTCAGCAGGCCTAGCTGGCTGGGAATTAACAGAAAATGACTATTCCGGGTTGTCCCAGGGATTGGGGCCCTAGCCAGGAAAGAGGAAGTTGGATCCTTTGAAGTATGTAGGATCGAGGAGACTTGTAAAAGCTCTGGAGTACATCTCTTGGGAAGGTCTCCTGTGTAAAATAGTGCCTCCCGGCCATTCTGCCAAAGATCTTGGGTTTCTTTATTAGTTCAGCAGATACTATTGAACTTTTTCTTTTTTTTCAAATGTACAATTCAATGACACATTATTATTATTATTACTTTTATTTTGCAGTTTTGGGGATTGAACCCAGGGCCTTGTTGATATTAGGCGAGTGATCTACCATAGAGCGCAACCTCAACCCTTTAGGAAGTTTTTAAATTTTGTGGTAGGTTCTTTCTTTTTTGGGTGTGTGTGTGCGTGTGTGTACTGGGGATTGAAGTCAGGGGCACTCAAAAACTGAGCCACATACCCAGCCCTATTTTGTATTTTATTTAGAGACAGGGTCTCACTGAGTTGCTTTGTGCTTGGCTTTTACTGAGGCTGACTTTGAACTCGAGATCTTCTTGTCTCAGCCTTCCAAGCCATTGGGATTACAGGCCTGTGCCATCATGCCTGGTTTGTGGTAGTTTCTTCCTAAATTACCTGAGGAACTTGGAATTCTCCTGACTCAGCCTCCAGAGTAGCTGGGATTATAGGCTTGCACTGTCACACCTGGCTAACTCAGTGATTTTAATAACTTTATCAAATGGTGCAAATGCCACCATAAATCAATTTTAGAACATTTTTATGCATTTAAAAGTTTTATCTTCTAGTCTGAGACAGGAGGATTGTAAGTTAGAGGCCTCAGCAACTTACTCAGCCTAAGTAACTTTGTGAGTCCTTATCTCAAAATAAAAAATAAAAAAGGGTTGTAGAGGTGGCTCAATGGTTAAATGCCCCTGAGTTCAGTCCCCACTACCAAAATAAAAAAGTTTTATTTTCTCATTGAAACTGTCAGTATAAAGAAAGTTACTTGGAATCACATTATTTCTTTAATTTTCTTCACAGACACCATTTCCTTTAGTATGTGGTTCCTAGTCTTCTGGACACTTTCTAAGTAATATATTTGTTAACATGATAGTTTCAGTTGTGCAAAACTTGCTACCAATAAAACTGAATTTAATTTGTCACATATTTCCAGTGGTAACCAATGATTGGGTGCTTCAACATTGCAGATCTCAATTCTTCCTTTCTTTACATCTATGAATACTTCAATTTCCAAGTGTGATTGTTTATAGAACACAGTAATGGTAGTGTTTGTACTAAACTTTGGTGTTTTGCCATATATCCACTCCCAAGTTTGTAGTTCTTTGACTTTGCTATTCATTCCAGGAAACAGTGTTTCATCTGTTGGGTTTATTAGGTTATTGTGATTATCAATCTGATGATAAACAGTATGCTCTGCAGCAATAGCATTCATCAGTACTTTGCAGGTAGAATAGGATCTTTTGCCAAAAGATTTCTCACTACAGAAGATCAAGTGCTCTTGATCCCTTGGTGAGGGCTCTTTAGTAAAGAAGAAAAAGAGGTTCCATCAGTACTACATAATAAGGTGCAATGGTGATAAGCCATGATTTGGTCGAACTTTGAGGTTGTTCCTGAGACTTTAAATTGTCCATCAAGTAAAAAGTCAAATCTTTTGGTAGCCTGAGCATCCAGCTGGGGTTGGACAGCATTCAGCACTCTCATAATTAATTTCAGATTTTCCGTTGTATCATATTTGGTTTTGGTTGTAAAGAAAGTCAAGTTGATAATACCCATATGGCGATAAACTGTTCCTCCTCCATTTTCTCTCCTAGATAGTTTTATATCTTCTTCTCTCATCAGATTTAGGATACAATCTTGCCAAGGATTCTGATGCTTACCAATTATAACATAGGGAAAACTCTTCCAAAAGAAAAGAATTGGCTTGCCTTCTAGATTTACATGGTCATGAATCCAATCTTCTACAGCCAAATTTTTATATACATCATTGGAAATTGACTGTAAAATGAGCCCATTTTCTATTGTGTTTTTAAAGGCAGCTGCCTGGGACCTTTGTGGTTACAAAGTAACTGGAAACAATTCTTCACTGAAAATTGGATCAGCCTGCTTGAATCTCATTACAGTAGTGTGCATGTGTTGCTCACTTTTTTTTGGCTCTCTGGGGGTGTGCACATAGCTAGCATCCGCCATGTTTTAAGTAGTTTACCCATTGCCCTTGGTTGGGGATCAACCATCCCTAACAGAGCAATTAAGTGATCCCAAGAGCTGAGAGTAAACTGCAGACCCTCAATACCAGCTCCTGAAGGCCTGAAGTGGCTTACATGCAGAGCCAGATTCAGAGTTCCTATTCCTTGCCTTCAGTCGAATGCACCCCAAGGGCCCAGCTGACTCACTGTTGCCTGCCATAAGAAAGTCTTAGGTATTCGGAACATTTTCATTACCTCAATAAGATCCCTCATGCCCATTTATGGTTAATCTCCATTTCCACCCACTGCTCACACCAACCACTAATCTACTCTCTGTCTCTATAATTGCCTTTTCTGAACATTTCTTATAAACCGTGTCATATAATACATAGCCCCTTATGTTTGGCTTCTCTTACCTGTAATTGTGTTTTTGAAGTTTATCCACGATGTAGCATGTGTCAGGAGTTTGTTTCTTGTTATTACTATTCCATGGTAATAACACATTTTGTCTATCCATTCACCCACTGATGGATACTTCGTGTGTTTCCAGCTTTTTTTTCCCTAAATACTATACCTCTCAATTGGTTTATCTCCACTAGAATGTCAATTCCATGAGGATGGAATTTTTGTTGATTTTATTCACCTCTGTTCTCCCAGCTTAAGCAGTTTTTTCCCTTCCTTTCTGTGTATGTGGTTTTGGGGATTGAACCCAGGGCCTCATGCATGCTGAACAAGCACTCCACTGCTGAACTACAACCCCACTGAACAAAATCTGTTCCCTGAACTGAAGACTGTTAGGAGAGGGAAAACTGGAGCCCACCACATGATTCCTGCCATTGTGGAACTTAATGTCTAATTAGTGGAGGAGATTGCAAATACCATCAAGTAAAGGAAATAGGACATCAGGATGTTTTGCCAGAACAAAACTCTTACACAGGACAGGCTACATAATTTACTGGCTCCTTGTTCAAGAAGTATTTAAAATTCAAGACAACAAAAGCATTCAATCAAGTTTGGGGTCCTTCTAAGGCTCAGATCACCTGCCCATGAAGCTGGCCCTGCAGTTCTGTATTGAGACACGAAGGGTAAGAATTATCCTGCAGGTAGCTCCAGACAGAGGTACCATCTTGTGCAAAATCCTGGAGGTAGGAGATCAGTGTGACCAAGAAGGGTTGTGAGGGGTTCAGTGTTGGAGCTTAGAATGCCAGATGAGACTGGAAAGGTGGGTGAGGAGACCAGGTCAGAAATGAGGCAAGTGAAGGAAGCTCTGGGAAACCAAAATTTCCTAGTGCTCTTGCTTAGTGGACCCTGTGGGCCCATCCATTGCCACACTAAGGAGGCAGGAAGGGGCCAGCTGGGGGCTAGACATTGCCTTGGACAACGATCAGATGAGTACAGTGTGGTGAGAGGCCTGGGTGTCAGGAGCTCCTGGTTGCTCAGAGACCCAGAGCAAGTTCAACACCATTCTTTGCCTCAGTTTTCCCAACAGGACCAGAGGGTGTTGCATGAGATGATTTGAATCCTAACTTCCTCTCCAAACCTAGCATTATGGGATTATTTTCTGGGATCCTAACATCCTTAGATTCAGGTGAAAGAGGGCAAGGGTGTATTGAGATAGCCCCCTTGAAGTATGAGCAAAGGAACGGAGATATGGCTGGGGCAGGGAGTTCCTGAAGATGCCTGTCCCAGGAAGCCAGAAGGCAACAGCAATGGGAAGGGACTTGCCTGTGAGTACTTGAAATGTCAAATGCAAGAATTAGAAGATTGAGAGCTGGGGATATAGCTCAGTTGGTAGAGTGCTTGCCTTGCAAGCACAAGGCCCTGGGTTCAATCCCCAGCACTGCAAAAAAAAAAAAAAAAAAAAAAAAAAGAAAATTTAAGTGAAAGGTTAGGAAAATATGTCCAAAATGGTAATTAAGATTGATTGATAGAGACTGGTTGGGAACCGGCTCAAAGGGAGGTGGGAAGCCTGCCAAAAGACAATAAGGATTTTGTCCCAAGCTGATCCTACATTGCCAGATTCAAAGGGGGAAAGGCTAAGGCCCTGACGTTTCTGCCACCACTTTGGCCTAGACCCCTAGGATCCCTGAAACATAAAATGAAACTTTCTCCTTTTCTCTGCATTCCATTAAAAAAAAAAAAAAAAAAAAAAAAAAAAAAAAAAAAAGGAAGTGCCTTATATGTGCTACAACATGAATGAACTTTGAAAACTTAATGAATAAGTGAAATCAGTCAGTCACAAAAGGACATATGGTACATGGAATGCCCAGAATAGGCACACCTACAGTGACAGAAAGTAGATTAGTGGTTGGCAGGGGCTGTAGGAAGGGAGGGATACTACTACTGAATATGGAGTTTCTTTTTGGGGTGATGAGGTGCTCTGGAATTAGATAATGGTGATGATTGCATAAATTTGTGAAAATACTGAAAACTCATTGACCTGTGCACTTTTTAGTTTTTTTGTTTTAGTTTTTTTAATTTAAAGTTTTTAATTTTGCAGACTGCATTTTGATTCATTGTACACAAATGGAGTACAACTTTTCGTTTCTATGATTGCACACAATGTAGAATTCGCACCATTCATGTAATCATACATGTACATAGGGTACTACTGTCTGCTTCATTCTACTATATTTCTGTCCCCCATCCCCTCCCACCCCATTTTCCTCTACACCATCCATAGTACCATCATTCTTCTCTTCCCCCATGAACTGTGCACTTTAGAAAGATAAATCTTATAGTATGTAAAGTATATCTTAATAAAGCTTTATGAAACAAACAGCGAGAGAAAAAAAAAGAAGAAAAAGCTTTATGAAAAGAAAGGAAAAGGAAAGAAGGAATGGTAAGGAAAGAAGAAAGAGAGGAAGGAAAATCCTTCCTTTGTGGAAGGACTATGTTAGTAACATACTGTATGGAAGATTTGGGGACATGGAGGCTGCTTATTGGGTACATACCCAACACGTTCTACTGGAATATTATACATTCTTGTTCTTCGAAATCATTTTATTTTATCTTTTTGGAACTGGGGATTGAACCCAGCGTTCTTTACCACCAAGCTCCATATCTCCAGCTTCTTTTATTTTTAACTTTGAAACGGGATCTCACTAAGTTGCTGAGAGTCTTGCTAAATTACTGAGATTGGCCTTAAACTTGCATTCTTCCTACTTTGTCCTCCCCATTTGTTGAGATTATAGGTATGCCCCACCATGACTGGCCTTCAAAATCATTTTAATTCCTCCACCAGTGGATATTTCTTGCTGTTATCTGCACCCCATTTGACGCCTTAGCCTGTGGTCACATCACTGGCTGTACCTACCTATTGCCCCTCCTTCCTTTCTCCCTATTGTTTGCTCACTATAATCTGAATTTTCTTGTAAAGTGTTTAGTTGAACAAAAGGATCCTCAGATTTCCTTTAATGGGACTCACTCTATTCAGGTTTTAAAAAGCAGTTTGTTGGGGCCGGACTTGTAGCTCAATGGTAGAGCACTTGCTTAGCACATGCGAGGCATTGGGTTCGATCCTCAGCACCTCATAAAAATAAATAAGTCAGATAAAGGTATTGTGTTCATCTACAACTAAAAAAAAAAAAAAAAAAAGTAGTTTATCCTCCTTAGTTATAAGTGAATAGCACTCTCTCCAGATGGAGACTGCCATTTTCAAGTCTGTCCTCCCAGACAGAGCTTCCTGGAAACAGAAATAGGTCTGGTTGTAAAAGCCAATCCCTACTATATTGTAAGGGGCTCAACAAATATTGGTGGGATGAATGGGGATGGGATTATTCAGACTCTGTCCCTAATGCCCACCTTCCTCTCTTTCTCCTCCCATGGGATGGTTATGAGAGCTTTAGAAGACTTCCCCCAAAATGGGCTGGAGTTGTAACTCAGTGGTAGAGTGCTTACCTATCTTGTACCAGGTCCCCAACACTGCTGTAAAAAAAAAAAGACCCAGAAACTTCTTTCCTTTTCTTTTTTTTTTGGTACTGGTACTTAACTACTAAGCCACATCCCCAGCCCTTTTTATTTTAAATCTTGAGATAGGGTCTTGCTCAAGTTGCTTAGGGCCTGCTAATTTGCTGAGACTGGTCTCAAACTTGCAATCCTCCATCCTCAGCCACCCAAATTGCTGGGATTACAGGCGTGTGCTACCACACCTGGCCAAAGACCCAGAAACTTCTAATGGGGTCAACTGTAAAAGAAGTCTAGCAGAACAGGCAAGGCCCTGATTAGAAGGGTTGTCACAGAAATTGTGTTCTCCAAGGAGAGGAAGGCTAAGGGCCCTTGGAAGATCCAGGATTGGATGGGCATGGACACAGGAGAGAGAAGGCAGAGATGACACCAAGGTTCCATGCCTGAATCCTTAGTTGGGCCTGGGCACAGCTGAGATGGGCATCCAGCCAGCTCCCCTGGCTGTGGCTGCACCTAGAGATCTAATCTGGGACAGGGGTAATATACCGATCTGAGTCATGGGACCTGCGGCCTAGGAAACAGTTGCAATGTTGAAACAGGCCCAGAGGAGGGGGCAGGTAGGTGTCTCTATTTTGACACCAGCACAGACATCATCACCACCCACATTTCCTGTCATCCTAGGTCAACTTGATGGTTGTCACTCATCTCTGACCCATCACTTACTTGTCATCCTCCTCATCATCCCTGCATCACAATCACTACCCCTTTCACACTCATGCTGTCACATGACCCAGTTCCCATCACGGTGTTACCTTCTCCAGCATTGCTAACATCCCTACCCTAGCCCCATGCGCAGGGCTGTTGCTATCTGAACCAATTCTGTGATCTTCATCAACTGCCTCCACCCTAGCCATCACTTGCTAGTTCCATTTCCCTCCTTTGTGTCACCTGGGCTGTCCTCACCTGTCCCTCTCACCTTAGTCATCTTTGCTACCACAGAATCATCCTTGTGGTACATTCCCCAACATGGTTTCCCATCTTTTATCACTGTCCCAGTTCCCATCATCTCTGCATATCCTGGTCTGGTACCACTCTGCCCTACCCACTCTGTTCACTTCTACTGCTCCATCTCTGCTTCCTCCTTGTCACCATCATCAACATCTTCCTTGTCTCCAGCTCTTCGCCAAGGTCCCTGAATAGGACATGCTCAATATGTGTCCACCTTTGAGCCATTGCCCCTACCTTTTGACTTCTGGCCTCTGCTGAGCTTCCCAACCTGGGTTTGTTATGCTCCTTATTTGTGTTCTCTGCCTCAGTCAGGGGTGCTTTGTTTTGACCCTGGGGCCAGGCCCTTATTCCCAGGGTGTGAAAGAATACTAGATACAGGTCGGTAAGCCCTGGATCTTCTCTGACTGCACCTATGACATACGGCAATTGCCTCTGCCCTGCCTGGTCCTAAAATCCCTATTTTATTATGTTGACCATTATTTCCCCTTTTAGAATTCCCCAATGGCCCCTCCAACTACTACCCAGCTGCCTATGATGGCTCCTAGGACCTTGACACCTAACATTTAATGATAATCATTTATTTGGGTAGTTATAGTTAAAACTGTCTTGCCCACCAAACAGGACACTCTGGGAGGGCAGTGACTTTATCCGTCTTGGTCACTTCCAGGTCTCCAGAGCCTCCTGTCGTGCCTGGCTTCTGGTAGGGGCTCAATAAATTCCTGTTGAAATTCATTGAGTCCTTAACATGTGCTGGGCACTGTGCTGAGTATGTCACACCTATTATCTTGTCTTTTATTTTAGTGTCTCTTTCTATTTTATTTGTTTTCAGCAATTTTAAGGGCTTTTTAGCCCATTTGGCACAAACACTCCTGACAAAGTTCAAGCAGAGAAGCATATTTCCAGTTACTCATCAGAGAGTGAGAACACTTAAAGAAAGCCAGTTACTCATAGAGCAAGGAAAGCACTTTCTTATAATTAGGACAAAGAGAATCTCAACTTGTAATGTCACTTTTGTTTTTTTTCCTTTTTTTGTGGTGCTGGGGATCGAACCCAGGGCTTTGTGTTTGCAAGGCAAGCACTCTACCAACTGAGCTATCTCCCCAGCCTGTAATGTCACTTCTTGATTTCACCTTTCTCTTTTCCAAAGAGGTTGAAGAAGCTTGGAGCTAAGAAGATGGGGTGATGGGATAGATATCTGAAGAAGACCCCTTCTGTTCTTTGAAAAGCACAAATAAGATCCTTACCTCATACCATAAAACTGATGGGTTCAATAGGCAAATATATGAAGGATTAAAATTTATTTATATATAATTCATGTTTTTTGTTCCATTTATTTAATTTCTTAGAATTTACCCTTGGGAAAATAATTGGAGATATAGACAAAGCCTTTGTCCACAGATTTTATTGAAATATTGAAACATTAAAAAATGAAAATAAAATTGAAAAGTTGAAAACAAACTGGGTGCAATGGTACATACCTGTAATCCTAGTGACCTGGAAAGCTAAGGCAGGAGGATCACAAGGCCAGCCTAGGCAAATCAGTGAGACCCTGTCTCAAAATAAAAAATAAATGGGCTGGGGGAGTTGGGGTTGTAGCTCAGAGGTAGAGTGCTTGCCTAGCATGCATGAAGCCCTGGGCTCGATTCTCAGTACCACATAAAAATAAAATAAAGGTATCAGGTCCACCTGCAACTAAAAAAATAAAATAAAATAAAAGGGCTGGGGATGTAGTTCAGTGGTAGAGCACTCCAGGGTTCAGTCCCTACTACCTAAAAAAACAGTTGAAAATAAACTTAAATTAAATACCCAGTGAATAGAGGAGAGATTAAGTGAAGTATGATTCATTTGCTAGTTAATAAAATCGTGACATGAAGAGTTGAGAATTATTCTAGAATTCACGGCATTAGTGAGAAGGGCATTACAGAAATGAGTTTATACAGGATTATTTTCAATTACATCTAGAGTGCTTTAAAAGAGTCATAGATGAAAAGGAGTAATAGCATTAATGGCCAATATGTTGTTTCTGTATTACGAGCAATTTATTTTTATTTCTTGTAGTTTTCATATTTTCTTTGATGGGCATTATTACCATTATAATAAAGCTATGCATTTATAAAAGAGAGGCAAAAATAATGTTTTATGTGAAAGTGTCAGTGTTTTAAAAACCCATATTACTTTATGATTTACTAGATTGTAAATTCTATGACAACAGAACATTTGTCTTTTTCCCAGCACTAGAACCTGGTTGATATTTGGGGGTTGATGTTTGGCAGGGATTGAACTCAGAGATGCCTTACCACTGAGCAACATTCCAGCCCTTTTTCTCTTTTGAGACAGGGTTTACTAAATTGCCCAGGCTTCCCTCGAACTTGAGCTCTTCCTGCCTCAGTCTCCTGAGTTGCTGGGACTACGGGGTGCACCTCTGTGCCTGGGTTTCACCTGGTAAATGCTGCATGGAAGTGTGGTGGGTAACATGTAATGGATATCACTAAATGTGCTTTTTACTGCATCTTTCACCTGTTTTCACCTTAATTCTCCAGAGTAAACCCACCCTACATAGAAAGAATGTTTTGGGGGCTGCCTCCATCTACAAAATCAGTGCGCGTGGGCACACACACACACATACACATGATGGCGCATTTAAGAAGCACTGGGAATTTGAGAGAATCCTATCAGAAATATGAAATGAGGCTGAATTATGTATTAAGGCTGCTCCGCCTTCTTTGCTCCTGTCTCAGAGAGGGGCACCGCCCCAGCCAGAAGCTGGGGAGTTATCCCAGCTTCTCACTCCTGCACCTTCACAGTCAATCATTCACCGTGTCCCAGCCCCACCTCTTTTCTCATCTCTGAAGGGACTCCCTGTGTTCCAGGATCACCTTCACTATTGCAGATACCTCCTGGCCAGTATCTCTGTTACACTCACTCTGCTCACCTTAAGTCCATGCCTTCTGAGCTGAAGCCATGCTTTAGAGGTCTCTAAGACACTTATCTATTGCGGTCACTCTCCCTTTACACACCTTCAATGACTCCCATCATTCTCAGGAGCAAGTTGAAGACAGTCAAGATCCAGCCCAGGCTGACCTCTCCCACCTTGCTCCAGCCACACAGAATTTCACTGCTAGAATTTCTTAGGTTCCCTTTGGGTCTTTGCATGAATTATTTATTTTGAGGGTGGGAAATGGGAAAGAGGGAATCATGCTTTTTCTCCCCTACCCCTTTGCCTAGTTGACTTCTTCTCACTGCCACAGTTAAAGTGGATGTCCCTTCTCCCAGGAAGCTTTCCCTGATGTCCCCCACTCCCAAGCTTGGTTTGGTGGTTTCTTCTCAACTTCCATCATTTTATTACCTCTAATTCCTGCCTTGTAACAATTGTTTACTCACCAGCTTCCCTACATGCTCTGTAAATCCTTCAGGGCTCAGATGGGACCTGTTCTCCAATGCACATAGCACTTGTGAGGGCTTCCATAGCTGCTGAATTATTAAGTAATGAATACATAAAGTACCTTAGAGTTAATACTTCTAGGAGATGTAGCTCAGTAGTAGAGTACTTACCTGGCATACAGAAAACTCTGGGTTTGATCCTCAGCACTAGAAAGGGAAAAAAATTAAAAAAAGTTAATACTTAAGATTCTCAGAAGTGGACATTCAGAAAAAAAAATCCCAAAGTACTCATAAATTCTCCAAAGATAAACCTGTGTTATGATTTGATAGGTGGAATGCGATGGTGGAGTATGGGGTGGGGCATCGGGAATGGTCCACCCCATCTGTGTATTTGATCACTGACAAGTGTTTAGAATTGCTGCTGCCACCAAACAGGAGCAGATTGACTTTTAGTTTTTTTCCTTTTTTTTTTTTTTTTTTTTTTAATGATGCTGGGGATTGAACAGGGCCTTCCTTATTGGTCAGTTTTACTGTTTTTGAGTTCTCTTCTGACAATGCATCCCCTGTTGCCAGACTCTTGAGGGGGCTGGTCCCCTCTTTGTAGTATGCCAGCAGTAAGCAACGTTGATTACTGGGTGAGCTGATCTGCCTTTTTCTCCTCAGCACTGAGCTGGGATCTAACCATCCAAAATTCTACAGGGTGTCCTCTCCCAGCACTGGGCCACTCCCTCTGGTTCCTCTGGCATTCCAGGTCCCTCAGGAGAACCTTCTGAGTCTCCTAGCTGCAGGCTGCTGTGGGAAGGAGACTGCAGGGAGAGGAGACTCTCTGTAGGAGCTGGCCTGGGATCCAGTCCTGTCCCTACTACTGAACCACCCCAAAGCCCAGGCTAGCACTCAGGGCTTTACCTTTGCCCTCTATAAAGTTGGGGTGTTTTGGGAACTGGCCTTCAGAGTCCTCATCAAGGATTCTTTCACAGAGAAGTTTTAGGAAAAACTTCTCAAGCTGGGGAAGATATATCCACCATGGAGATGAAAGGGAATTGTTCCCTCAGGCCCCTCTTCCTGCTTTTCTCTCTGACCTGGGTGAGACATTCTACCACAGGGACTGGCTGGGTTGGGTGTGTCAGGCAGCAGGACAGAAGGCGAGTCTGGACAGGTGGACAGTGGAGCCTGGGCCCCAGGGTGGGGTGTGCATGTGTGTGTCTTAGAGAAGGGGGAGGTAGGGGTGGGTCCTTGGCAAAGGTCAAGGATGGGAGAGGTGGCTCCAGCAGGCCGGCTGCCTTTACTTGGTGACTGCCCCCAGGAACTACAGAGACAGACATGGGCTGGGCTAGGGCATGACTCTGCCATGGGGCTGGGGAGGACCTGGAGGGTGGAGAACAGCCCCTTGGTGAAGTCACTTTTGGGATAGGAGCCAAGATCCTTTTCTGGGAAGGAAAGGAGGTGTCATGCAGAGGAGGGACTCATGTTGGTCCACAGGAGAAGCAGGTGATGGTAGAGCAGGGAGAATGAGGTGCCATGTTGTTTGGGCTGCTTCTGAAAAGGGAAGGGAAGAGTCATATCACCAACCCCTCCATGGGGGAGAGGGCTGTCTTGTTAGAAGGCAGGGGAGAGGGACAGGACACCATGGGGGACGAGGGAGCCAATAACCCTCCGCCAGGGTTTGGAAAGGAGACTCTCAGAAATCGAGGCTTGGGTCAGGTCAACTCTGGACCTCAGTTGTTCCTCTGTGAAATGGGGAGAATTTTCTTGGTTCCTGATTACCAAAGGCACCCAAAGACAAAGTGTCCCCTGACATGGTCACCAAATACTGGAGAGTCTTCCTTGCATGTTACTTTTGAAGTCCTGGGGAGTGAGAAGAAAATACAGCTGCAACGTGGGCTGAGTGGAGTAGAGAGGGGGACATCTGGACCTGTTGAGGGCAGAGTGATGCTTCGGGGTGCCAGAACCCTGACCAGATCTACCCCAAGTCTCCCACAACTGGGGGACATTCTGACCCTCCCTTCTCAGACATTTCGAGCCCTGGGTTGGACCCCTCTCATTGACCACCCACCTCTCTTTTCCTCTTTGTCCTAGAGTCTCTCTGCAGGGTTCCCCAGCCCTCCTCACTTCATTGAACACATATTTATTGAGTGTCTTTTATCTGCCAGGCAGTTTCTAAGCCCTGAGGATTCTGTGGTGAGCCGGACTGTTGGTCCTTGTGCCTCTCTCATCTCCCACTCAGCCAAAGAGAGACCCGGTAAGAAAATAAGCCAGGGGGCCCAGCTGCAGCTGTGGGAGCTCCCAGAAGGCACCACATTCAGTCTAGGGGAGCCAGAGAGCAAAGACTGTGGATCCTGAGCTTGAAGAACAAGTTGGCATTTCCTAGGGAGAGCTGTGAAAAGGGCTCAGGCACTGGCGGGTGTGCTGAAATCACTCCAGCAGGCTCACAGGGACCAATTAAATCTTTAGAGATTTTGCAGACCGCTTGTTACACATTGCCACCATTCAAAAATTAAATTATATAAACATATAATTAACTATTTTGAAAACAAAGGTAATATAGAATCACTTTCTAATTATTATTATATTTTGCTATTATCGATGCTCTTCAAAGTATTTACATCTGTTGTATCTTTAAGGTGGAGAGACCAGATAATGGTGTGCTGCTGCTTATCTGATCCCAACTCCTTGTTCAGTGACATCATACTGGTAGTTGGAAAGGCCGCAGTGAAGTTGACAAACACTGCACATCAGGGCTGAACTTAATTAATTGTTTTGTTGGTTGCATGGAACAAAGGACGGCAAACTACAGCCTGCAAACCAAATCCAGGTGGCAAGCTAAGAACAACTTTTTATATACTCAACCATCTATCTAGAAAAGAACAAATATGATCTAAAAAGAACAAATATAATTTTAAAAAGAATGGCTTTTAAAACATTTTTCCATAGTTGAAAAAATCAAAACAAGAGTATTTTGTGACATGGAAGATACATGAAGTTCAAATTTCAGTGCCTGTAATAAAGTCTTATCAGGACATACACATGTTCATTTGTTTATATATTATCTATAGCTGCTTTGTGCTGTATTAGTAGAAATGAGCAGTTATAACAGAGACAATATTGCCCACAAAGCATTAAGTATATATTATTTATGCATATTATTATATTATATGATATTATAATATTATAAGCCTTGCAGGGTTGGGGTTGTGGCTCAGTGATAGAGTGCTTGCCTAGCATATGTGAGGCACTGGGTTCCATTTTCAGCACCACGTGTAAATAAATAAATAAAATAAAGGTCCATTATAAATTTTTTAAAAATTAAAAAAATCAAAAGTCAGTCAACCTTCCCTTTAGTAGCATGAAACTCGCTCAAAGTCGATCAAAGACTTAGGCACTAAAACATAGACCCTGCACCTAATAGAAGAAAAGGTAGGCCCAAATCTTCACCATGTTGACCTGGGAACTGACTTCCTTAACAAGACTCCTAAAGCTCAAGAAGCAAAATCAAGACTCAATAAATGGGATGGATTCAAACTAAAAATCTTCTCAGCAAAGGAAACAATAACGTGGAGAGAGAGCCTGCAGAATAGGAAAAAATCTTTACCACATACATTAATCTCAAGGATATATAAAGAATTCACAAAACTTAACACCAAAAAGCAAATAACCCAATCAATAAATGGGCAAAGGAACTGAGCAGACACTTCAGAGAAGATATAAAATCAATCAACAAATATGTTTGTTCAACATCTCTAGCAATTAGAGAAATGCAAATCAAAACTACTCTAAGATTTCATCTCATTCCAGTCAGAATGGCAATTATCAAGAATACAAGCAATAAGAAATGTTGGTGAGGATGTGGAGAAAAAGGTACACTCATTCATTGCTGGAGGAATGCAAATTGATGCAACCATTATGGAAAGCAGAATGGAGATTCCTCAGAAAACTTGGAATGGAAACACAATTTGACCCAGCTATCCCACTTCTTGGTTTATTCCTGAAGGACTTAAACTCAGCATACTACAGTGTCACAGTCACATCAATGTTTACAGCAGCTCAATTCATGATAGCAAAACTGTGAAACCAACCTAGATGCCCTTCAATAAATGAATGAATACAGAAAATGTGATACATATACACTGTGGAATATTACTCAGCCTTAAAGAAGAATGAAATTATGGCATTTGCAGGTAAATGAATAGAGCTGAAGAATATCATGCCAAGTGAAATAAACCAAACCCAAAAAACCAAAGGCTGAATGTTTTCTCTGATATGCAGATGCTAATTCATAATAAGGGGGTGGCTAGGGCAGAATAGAGTTATTTTGGATTAGGCAGAGGGGAGTGAAGGGAGGGGAGAGGGTATGGCAGGAGAAAGGCTATATCAGAATGAATTGAACATTTTTACCCCATGTGTATATATGACTACATGACCAGTGTGATTCTACATTGTGTACAACCAGAAGAATGAGAAGTTCTATTCCATTTATGTATAATGTGTTAAAGTGCATTCCACTGTCATGTATAACTAACTAGAACAAATTAAAAAATTAAAAAACTATCAAAATATAATATTTCACAATATTATGATATAACATTATACCACAATATTTTATATCATATTACATATATGTTATAATATTGTAATATATTGCCTTATTGTATTATATTTATTACATATATAAGGTGATGTAATATTACATGCATTATAATATATATTGGTAATATATCAATATATTGAAATGTAATTATGCTTTAATATATGTAATAATATAATAATATAACACTCTAGTATCAATAATATAATATGTAAAATTTTTTTTTTTTTGTGGTGCTGCGGATTTGAACCCAGGGCCTTGTGCATGCAAGGCAAGCACTCTACCAACTGAGCTATATCCCCAGCCCTAAAATAAATATTTGTGTGTGTGTGTGTGTGTGTGTGTGTGTGTGTGTGTGTGTGTGTGTGTTTGTGGTGCTGGGGAACCCAGAGCCTCATGCATACTACAAAGTGCTACATGTCCAGCCCTAAGCATAAAACATTTTCTGTTTGGCCCTTTAAAAAAAAGTTTTTCAGTCCTTGGTCCAGACTTAAGAAAATGATGAAGAAAAATGTTAATAATGTTTGTGGATTAAATTTAAAAGTGTTTGATGTGTATGTATGATTTATATTGCTACATATATGTTGAGGAAATATTATTCCAATATTTGAAAGCTATTATTCAATTCAGCAAAAAAAAAAAAAAAATCCACTTACATCACTGGATAAGTCTAAATCTCAACATATCTTCATTTCAAAATTTTTGTCTCAGTGGGGTTGTGGCTCAGTTGTAGGGCACTTTCCTAGCCTGTGTGAGGCACTGGGTTCAATCCTCAGCACCACATAAAAATAAATAAAATGAAGGTATTATGTACATTGACAACTAAAAAAATATAAAATAAAAGGCAGCTCTGGAAAAAAATTTCACCTCACAATTAATTAATTATTTTTGGTGCTATTGAACACAGGGTCTCAGGCATGCTAGGCAAACACTCTAACCATTGAACTACATCTCCAGTCTTCTAAATTTTATTCTGAGACAGAGTCTTGCTACAGTGTTGAGACTGACCTCAAACTTGCAATCCTCCTGCCTCCGCCTCTTGAGTTGCTTGGATTACAGGGGTAGTTGGGATTGCAGGTGAGTGCCACTATACCCAGCTGTCTTACTCTGTAATGTAAATGAAATACCAATCAACATTTATGTTGGAACTACATTCAATGACACGAATGACTGCTAAATTGGATAGTAATTAAGCATTTATTCATGGTTTAATTTTGTCAAATTCTATGAATTGTACTAAAAAGGTTGACTGCAGAAACAAAGATTGGCAAAAAATCAAAGAAAGATCTATAGAGAAATCAAATAAATCTATAGAGCAATTGACTCTAAAACTTAAAATAAGGAGCACTGTACATTTTGTGTACTATTTTAAAATTATGTGTGATTTTATACCAGCAAAGGTTGTAATAAACATATGTGCACATTTAAATAGAGAATCAGCTGTTAAGCATTTACCAGCATATACCATGGCAGAGAGGGTCAAGGGAAATCCCTGTGTTCCAAGTATTGAGAGAGGAAGCCATAGGGCTAACGCACCCTTGTGAGCAGGGCTAAGGAACCAGACACTATCCTGAGGGCTGTGGGATGTCAAGGGAGGATTGCAAATGTAGGAGGGCCCGTGTCCCATTTGTGTTAGAAGAGCATACTGACAGCTTTGTGATGACCGGATCACTGGGGACAGACTAGAAAGGACTGAGTCGGTGAAGGAAGGGAGAATAATAGCAGCAGCAAACTGTATTTTTGTTGTTGTTGTTGTTGTTTTTTGTTACTGGGGATTTAACCCAGAGGTGCTTGACCACTGAGCCAAGTCCCCAGTCCTTTTTATTTTTTATTTTGAGACAGGGTCTCACTAAGTTGCTAGGACTGGACTTGAACTTCCAATCCTCCTACCTAAGCCACTGGAATTATAAGTGTGTGTTACCACACCCAGGAAGCAGCACACTCCGAAGAGCACTCATTATATGCCAGGCCCTCCCCTAAGCACTTCATTTGTTTTATAAACTCATTTAGTAATCATGACAACTTCATGAAGACAGATAATATTATCCGTGTGTGTGTGTGTGTGTGTGTGTGTGTTGCCAGAGATTGAACTCTGGACCTTATGCTTGTTAGGCAAGTGCTCTACCACTGAGCCACATTCCAGACTATATTATCTCCTTTTCACAGGTGAGAAAACTGTGGCACAGAGAGAGTAAGTGACTAGCAAGCAGGTGAGTTGGGATTTGAATGCGGGTTGTCTTGTTTCAGAGGCCACACTTTAACCACCATGTTAAACTTTCAGATTAGAAAGATGGTGAGGATTGGAGTGATGTTTCTTCATTTTAATATGTGCTTGAGGTTGACCATGTATTTACAGATAATGCCTGGCTCGTGGGTGGAGCTGAGGATATTCTTTATTTTTTAATTTGTTATTTTTTGTTGGGGATATTCTTTACACCCAACAAGACTTGACTTGTGACTAACTGTATGTGCAGGTGAAGCAGGGGAGAATCCAGGGTAGGTGGACTTTTACCAGCTTCCTTCTTCTGACAATCTACTTACTTGGATTATTTGCAGACTAACCTTCTATCCTCTGCCATTCTTGGGGACAGACTCCTGAGAAGGAATTTACAGGTGACAGAGGGCAGGAGGGAAAGAGCCTATATAGGCCTAGAATAGGGCTGTCTGCTCAAGTGTGTGTGAGCTAAGAAGAGTGGGGTGTATGAATTATTAATAGGAGGGGCACAGTTAGGTGGCTTGGGATCTAGACAGATGAGAGAGGATGTGTCCCACTACACATTGGTTTGGCCTCTAAGACATCTGTGTTTGAGCAGAAGTTTGATGGTAGCCCTTGAGGCATAGTGACAGTGGTGTGTGTGTGTGTGTGTGTGTGTGTGTGTGTGTGTGTGTGTGTGTATTTTGGTGCTGGAGATTGAACCCAGAGCCTCACACATGATAAACATGCATTATCACTGAGCCACATCCCCCAACCATCATATATATATTTTAAAGCTAGAGGATGGTGGCTAGGCAGGCCCTACACTGGGTGTTGGTCCTCTGAGGCCACAGGTATCAGCTTGGGGCTTCTTATCCGCTGGCTCAGCAGGTCGCACAGGTTGGTAGGTGACTCAACTCTTATCCTCAAACAACCCTTGTTCAGGAAGGGGCAGGGGTACGTAGAATTTTGTATCTGGGTATTCATCTGTATGGGTGGATATGCTGTGTTACACATCTGGGTCTGAGATGCATGCCTGTATCTGACTGCACACACAGGAAGTTCCTGTGTACATAGTCCCTTTTTTGAACTGTGCAAAGATGTGGGCCCCAATTGACAAGAGTGCCTGTGGCATAAGGCAGAAGTTGTGTGAGCGAATACAGCACTTCCCAGAGCACATGAGCAGGGGTTTAAGAGGGATGCTGCTTCAGAGGCTGGTGAGCCATTGGAGCAGGTGGTTTGGGAGGTGGTAGGTGGGGAGGGCTCCCAATGACAGCTCATCATCCTCAAGAAGGGCTTGGTTGGCCCAGATGGCAGAGCTAGGCATCCTAAGTCTGTGGTGATGATGGCAGTTCCCTAAGCTTATCCCTTAAGTCCCCTGCTTCAGGCCAGGGCAGCTCTCCTATCCTAGCCCTGAGAGGGAATGCACACTCTGCAGGCCACACAGGAGTAGTAGTGTGGTAGATGGGCATGGAGTCAGCACTTTCTCTTAACCCCTCAGCAGGTGGGAAGGACATTAGGGTCTTGGTGCTATTTGGTCTGCAGAAATATGGGGAGAGCATGTCAGGTCCAGGGTGCCCTTCACCTGTATGTACTGTGTGCATAGTCCATGGCTGAGTGTGTTGGTCCCTGCCCATCATGCTCTGTGATCTGAGATATACCTGAAGCTGGGCAAAGAATCTGAGCCAGGAGCCAGGAAGCCTGAACTACTCCAAGCTGACACTTAACTGACTATGGAGATATCCCTTTAACTTACCCACTGTAAAATTTAGTGAGGGCAGTAATCCCCATAGGGTTGCATTCTAAGGTTGTAGGGTAGCAGATTCTCATGGAGGTATATGGAAAGTAAAGAAGGTTTAGTCTTGGGGGCTTCAAATGGAGAAGGGTGACCTTGGCTGCATCATTTGGTTGAAGGACTAGGGATTCCCAACAAGTAACTTACCAGAGAATGTGTACTCTGTCCTACAAGGTGTTGGAACCTCCTGAAGATGGGAAGCATTTAGAGTTCTGGGGCTAAGCTTCAAAACAAATTAGCAATAGGACAGGCTAAGACCTGCATGCAGTGAGGCTGGGAAAGTCTCTCCACCCATCCCTACCCCTAGGCCCCACCAGGGGGGTGAGGGGGATGTGAACAGTAGCACCCCCCTCCTGAGGCCACATCACTCCTCCCTCTCATTTAGCCGCCTCCACCCCAGCTTGTTGCCTCTCAGGTTCAGGCTTCCCAAGTTCAGAGGTTTCATCCTGGGGCTGTAGGCTTAGCCAGAGCAAACAGAGACAGCACTAAAGTCAACAAAACAAGAAAGAAAGCAGCACACGTGATGTGGAAAAGAAAGCCTGGACGCCCCAACGAAGGTGTGTGGACTGGGATGGATGGAATTCATGTGGGTCCCCTCAGAGCAGGACCCGAGGACTAAGAGTGGCCGTGACAGCCCCTGTGGTGAACTGGAGATGAGGGCTCCTGGTGATGCCTCCAGGGGACTCAGGCCAAAGGAGTCAGCAGAGCCAGCCAGCAGGGGGCGCTAGTACCATCCTCACGGGGGCTGAAAGGGATGTGGTTGGGAGTCTGGGGCTGGCATTGCGCCCCCTTCTCACCACACTGAGGGCCTAGGCTGAGTTGCCTCGGTGGTTGCAGAAAGCAAGTAAGAAGCTTGTGGGTGGGAACAGCAGGCAGCAGTAAACAGTCTGGAATAGGAGAGAGGAGCTCCTGGCTCTCTGCCCCACAGCCTTGCTACCCGCAAGGCTCAGGGTTTGGGAGTCTGGAATTCCTGGGGTGCCCAAGACAGTCCACCCCCACCAACCCGTCCGCAGGCAGTCACCCTCCTTGATAATCTATTTCCTATCTCCCACTCAGGGCAGAGAGAGCTCAATTCTCTCAACATACATTCAATGTGCACTTGCTGCGTTCCCAGCAAGGGAGAATCGGTTGGAATTAGATGTTCCCGCCCCTAACGGCTCTGCTGGGGCGTCTCCAGGAAACTGCCTGCCCACGGGATTCTCGGGATTCTAGGCTTCCCTGTCACGTTTGGATCCCCTAGTCATTCAGTGAGCCTGAGCAGGCTGTCTGTTGATTGAGCAGGCGGTTGACTATGGAGATGTCCCTAAGGCAGCTGCGCCCCCAGACCAGAGGGGCCACCAAGGGTTCAAGTTCAGAGGCTGAGAGGCCAGGCTGCAATGAAGAGGATTGGGAGACGAGAAACGCCAGGCTAGAGATCTAGGTGGAAGTTCCTGGGCTTGAGTGTGCTATCTGGGGAATGAGCACATTATACTCCACCCCCAGCCCTCCTAAGCATCAGCCAAGAGTGGTCAGCAGGGTTTCCCTTCCTCAAATAAGTTTCCCATTCCCCACCCAGAGTGTTACCAGGAACTTGTCACACCCCTTACCAACTCAATCCTTTCTCCCACTAACCTGCCAGGACATGAGGATTAGTATCTTCATTTCATAGATGAAGATACCTTGTTAAAATTTTTGCTGTAAGTCACCCAGCACCAATTAGGAATCTGAACTGGATTCAAGCTTAGGTGGGCCTATCTATAAAGCTTGAGTTATGAGCAGTCACCACCAGGTGGGGGAGCCCCCCTGAATAAGGAAACCCCAAACCAGCCCCAGACTCAGGCTCCTGGCAAAGAGGTCCTGGGTTTTTCCACTGCTCCTTCCCTTCCTACCATGATATCACTCTGTTTTTGTCCCTACTTCTGACTTCCCTCCCTGTTCCCATTAATCAAGAACCTAAGACTCCACCATTATTAGACTTTTCCCTTGTGGGTTAAGAAATTGCTACTTGTGGCTTCTCCTTTAAAATGCTTTATTGTGGGAAGATTTTGAAATTGATTTAGGTAGAAATCAAAGGATAAAATTAGAAGGTGAAAGACTGATGGGGGAAATTGACAATGGAAGGATCAGCCCTGAACTCACTGAATGGGGGGCATCCCGAAGCATGGGGCCACCAGACATTGTTTGCCTCAGGTGGGATGCCACAGGAAGTACAGCACCATCAACAAAGGATTCTCTGCTTTCCTAGACTCACCCCCCCAAAAAAAAAAAAATTGAACTGAAATAAAAACATATGAAGCTAACTTCCCATAGATTCTAAGAAATACAGGAGGGAAAATTAAATGAGCTTACAAGGAAGCAAAGAGGGAAATCCCAAACACAGGACTTCCTTTATTTCTTTTTCTTTTTTCTTTTGGTACTGGGTGTTGAACCCAGGGGCACTCTCCCACTGAGCTACATCCCCCAGCCCTATTTATTTATTTATTTATTTATTTATTTACTTATTTATTTTTGATACCAGGGATTGGATTCAAGGGTACTTAGCCATGAAGTCATATCCCCAGTCTTTTAAAAATATTTTATTTAGAGACAGGGTGTTGTTGAGTTGCTCAGGGCCTTGCTAAATTTGCGAGGCTGGCTTTGAACTTGCAATCCTCCTGCCTCAGCCTCCTGAGCCACTGGGATTATAGACATGCGCCATCATGCCTGACCCTCTTTCTATTTTATGAGACAGGGCCTTGCTAAGTTGCCGATGCTGGTCTTGAGCTTGCAATACTCCTGATACAGCCTCTGTAATTATGGGATTACAAGTGTGAATCATTGTGCCTGGCCCAATCATGGAACTTCCTATAGGACCACATTTGCTTGGCAAATCAGTGATATGAACCAATGAAGATGGAGAATAGGGAAGTGCTCTTAATGTAAGTGTGACCATGTTTGGATCCTGACTTACATAAACCAACAAATCAATACAAAGAGACATTTTGAAACTACTGTAGATATTTGGTCATTCCATACAATTGTTCATTTTGTTAGGTACAGCGTTGTAATCATGTAAAAAAGTTCATATATTTTAGAGATAAACATCAAAGAATATTGGGATAAAATGACAAGAGTAGCTAGAATTTGTTTCAAAATACTTCAGAAAAAAATGTAGATGAGGGCAATCCTCTTGGGTCCCTTTCTAGCTGCAGGAACTTTATTTTGCTTTACTTCAATACTTTTGAGTATTGGTACCAGAGATTGAACCCCAGGGGTGCTTAACCATGGAGGCACATCCCTGACCCTTTTTATTTTTTGAGATAGGGTCTTACTAAGTTGCTTATGGCCTCGCTGAGTTGCTGAGGCTGGCTTTGAACTTGAGATCCTCCTGCCTCAGCCTCTTGAGCCACTGGGATTATAGGTATGCACCACACTGCACCCAGTTACTTCAATAAATTCTTGCACTTTGCTTGTACCCTCTGATGTGCATGAATCTCATTCTTTGAATTCATAAGACAAAGAATCCACCCAACTCTACACTCTACATTACTTCTTTTGATGGTTTACCTGGGATCTTCAGAAATCCTGATCCCTGCCCTATGTATACCTTGTCCAGTTACCCACCATCTGCCACCATGGACCTCTGAATTGCCCTGATGCACAAAATGCCCAGAGTCCATTAAGCACCAGATAGTTATGAAGATTCAACTTAACCTGAAAATATCACCAGACTTCCATAGGGGCCATTAGATGGGACTCTGTAGGAGGACTTGGACTGCTGTTCCCCTTTCAATACCCCTTATTAACCTGAAGAAACTAGAGTGGTCATCAATCCAAATTCCCTAGTGGCAGTTATGATTATCTCTTCAGCGAGGGAGAATGAGATCAGAAGGAAGAGATAAGGCTAGGCAGATAGGGTGGTGGGCTGCTTTTTAAGCAGAAGAGCACAAATTACAGCTATAAGCTTTTGTTGAGAAACTTGTAAAAATATTTTTTAATCAGGAAATCTGTGACCTGGAATCCATGGACTCTCCAAAGAAGGAAAACTGCCTGATCAACATTTTGAGTGGACTAAAGGTTGCATGAATGCCTCATGACACTGAGTGCCTTACCCAGGATTGAGCTAGGAACTGACTTCCTTAAACCTATAGACCTATATAAACCCTAGGTGATAGTCATTCACTGGTAACCTTTTTGGTTTCCTCTCAACTGCAGGAACTTTATTTTGCTTTACTTCAATAAATTTTCCTTCTCTTTTTTGCTACCAGGGATTGAACCAAGGGGCATTTAACTACTGAGCCACATCCCCAGCCCTTTTTTTGTATTCTTTTTAGACACAGGTTCTCATTAAGTTGCTTAGGGCCTCATGAAGTTGCTGAACCTGGCTTTGAACTTGGGATCCTCCTACCTCAGCCTCCCAAACTGCTGGAATTACAGGTGTGTGCCACCACACTTAGCTTCAATAAATTTTTGTACTTTGCTTTCACCAAAAAACAAAAACAAAAACAAACAAACAAAAAAACAAAAAAACAAGTTGATGATCTAGAATATGGATAATGGTTACACAGCTGTTTATATTCTACTGTTGTGCATGTCTGACATTTTCTTCTGGAAAGTGATGTGGGTCATGTCTCCAGGTATTAGGGTTTGGTATCTCCTGAGTTGCCTGAACCTGGGGACTCATCTCTGCCTGCTCCACTCTCACCACTCTTCCTCCTCTGACTCTGTAGACTTGGTAGTTTCCTTCTTTAGAACTGAAGCATAATGCATTGTCCCCCAGAAGTGGGCCAGGTTCTCCAGGTAAGCTAACTTGGCATGAGAGGCATCTCTGATTCACTGTCTACTCCCAATTCTATTGGCACTCTCTCTGAAGTCAGTCAAATCTTCCTTTTCTCCATCCTCATCTTTCCTGCCAGGAAAGCCTGTCCTAAGCTGTTCAGTATAAGGGCTGGGGTACATCCAGAGGAAGGTTCAGAGTTGTGGACACCAGACAGACACTGGTGCCTTCTCCAGTGGGACAGGAAGATGAGAGACCAGCTCTTGCACCGATCCAGAAGCACCCAGTTGGGAATGGGTACAGATGGTAGGAACAATTCTTTGGATGTCCTCCTGGCTATAGGACAGGGCAATGGAGACACTTAGACCACCACCCTAGAATTGAGCAAGTTGTAGACTGTTTCAGGAGAGGTCCCTCCCCCAACCCTTATTTTACTTTGTTTTTATTTGGGGACCAGGATTGAACTCAGGGGAACTCTACCATTGAGCTAGGTCCCCAGGTCTTTTAAAATTTTATTTTGACTCAGGGGATGCCTAAATTGCTGAGGTTGGCCTTGTACTTGTGATCCTCTTGCTTTAGCCTCCCGAGTCTCTGGGATTACAGACATGTATCACCACACCCAGTGCCTCACTGATGCTCTTCTAAATTCATTCACCATCACTTCTTTGTTTCCTTCCTGCTATTCCATCTCGTCATAATGTCGACCTCAATCATACCATTTAACTTTTTTTTTTTTTTCCACATAGGGGAGTTTATTGAGCAAACAGGGTGTCTGCAGGGTGAGAGAGAAAATGAGAGGGAAAGAGGAAGGGCGCGCACTAGAGAGGGGAAAAGCGAGGAGGAGAGAGAAAAGCCCATACCATTTAGCTTTAATCCTCTACCATCACCTCCACAATCAGTGATTTATTCCCCTATTCTCCCAACACTAGTTCACTGCTCAAGTTCTGAGCTTCTCAAGTGCAAGCATGTGGCACTTGTCTCCATAGCCTTGGTGGGAAGGCAGACAGGGAGACCTGTCAAAAGGAAGGTACATGCTGTGTCCAAGCTGCAGACAGGTGTCCTGGAAGACAGGAGGCACTGGTGTCCACAGGATATACTTGAGTTGTCAAATTGCTAAGAGTTCTTCAGGTAGATCGGGGAGGTAGCCACTGTAAAGGCATGAAAATAGCTGGAGACTCCAGGCCATATACAGATCTTGTCCTGTGCATCGTGGAGAGGGAGGTACAGAAGACTTCAAGCTTAGAAAGGAGCCAGGAGTGGTGGCACATGCCTGTAATCCCAACGGCTTGGGACTCTAAGGCAGGAGGATTGCAAATTCAAAATGAGCCTCAGTAACTTAGTGAGGCCCTAAGCAACTTAGTGAGACCCTGTCTCAAAAAAAAAAAAAAAATGTTGGACCTTGAGGACATCATGATAGGTAGACAGGGCTGGGGATGTGGTTCAGTGGTAGAGTGTGTGCATGGCATGCAAGAAGCCCTGGATTCAACACCAGCACCACAAATAAATAAACAGTGCTTCCTGCTATGTGTAGGCACCTGTGGGTAAATAAGCAAGAAAAAAGTTTTTTAAAAATGTGGCAAACATAAAGAGACAAATACTGTGTGATTCCAGCTATACATGATATCTTAAGAAAAAGATTCATAGAAAGTAGAATAGTAGTTGCCAGGGCCTGGGGGAGGGAATTGTTTAACACGTACTGAATTTTCACTTTGCAAAATTTTTGCAAGATTTTTTTCTGTAATTTTTGCAAAATGAAAATGAAAAGGTTGTAGAGGTTGGTTGTGCAAGTGTTAATACACTCACCATCACTGAAATGTACACTTAAATGCACAGTTAAGTTGGCAAATTTACCTCCTTATCACATCAAAGGAAGAGAGAAGAAGAGAGAGAGGAAAAAGGCTTTGAGCCCTCAAGATCTGTAGCTCAACAGGAACTTGATGGGAAACCTGCTTTTCATACTTGTTATTATGACCTCCTAAAAAGCCAAAGAAGAAGAAAAGAGTTTACTTCTAATTTGGAATTAGAAGATGGTGACACAACAGACATCAACGTGGATGAAGATATTCTGGATGGCTGAACATAGTTTTCCATTTACTTGACTAAACAAGATCACTGTTAAGTAGAGATGTTGATTTTCATTCTGTCCACAGTGCTTTGAACTGTGAAAAACTTTTTTGATTTTTTATGTAAGCGCTATGAACCAACAGGACCACATTGGCTTCCTATCTGCAGAGGACTTTATGTGTAGCATTTAAATCACTATGTTTTCCTTGTTAAGTAAAACAGAGTGGGGCTTTTATCTTTTTTCATACTGTCATTTGACTATAGTCTTTGATTAAAAAATAATAAATTTTAAGCGATGTATTTTTTACAGTGGGAAAAAAAAAAAAAAAAAGCCACAGGCCCATGAAAGTCAGGATAGGGCCTAGAAGTGAAGGAGGCTGCCCAGAGACGGAGTGTGAAGGAGACGAAAAGGCACGAAGCCTGCACTGTGGGGAATAACCCCAGGGTGATTGTCCCCCTCCTCCACATCCCATCCTTGTTTCTTTGGTTGAGGTGTACTGGGTTATCCTTAAGCCGGGCTAGAAGCCAGGACACCTGGGTTTGACTCACTCTGGATCTTGAGCTGTGCCAAGAAATGGTGTCTGCTTGCCCAGCCCAGTCAGCCCAGCCTACACCTGAGGGACCAGTAAGGGTGTGGGAGGTCCCTCCAGGGACACAGGGAGAGGCCTAAGAACAGGGAAAGTCCTACCCTGCCTGGGGTCCCCATGTTACTTCAAGCCTTCATGGCCGAGGCTTAGTGCCTGCAGGTATTACTGCCTCAGTCGCTGCCCCCACATGCGTACAGGCCCTTGATGCAATTGCTGTGTTCCTGGAAAGCTGTCAATGGAGTCCCACCTTCCACTGGTTCACATGATCATTTCAAATCTGCTTTCTTTCTTTTCTTTTTTTTTGGGGGGGGGGGGTGGGGGGCAGGTGGCGGAGGCTCTGGGGATTGAACTCAGGGGTACTCGACCACTGAGTCACATCCCCAGTCCTATTTTGTATTTTATTTAGAGACGGGGTCTCACTGAGTTGCTTAGTGCCTCACTTTTGCTGAGGCTGGCTTTGAACTCGCGATCTTCCTGTCTCAGCCTCCCCAGTCACTGGGATGACAGGTATGTGCCATTGTGCCCAGCTTCAAAGCTGCTTTCTCATTGAAGTGGGGCTTATTGTTAGCATTTCCTGGGATGTCTGTTCCCTATCTGTCCTCAAGGAGACAGCTATGTATGGAAAGGCCTCATAATTTAGACAAAGATGAATGGGGTTGTGGGGGGGGGTACCTTAGGGAACAGATAGCCTCACCCATCTCAAGGGAGGTAGAGAGGTTTCCTCACTGGGGAGCCTCCAGTGTGAGTGGGAAGTTGGCAGTCATACCACACTGGGAATAATGGGGCCTCCAGGCCTGCCTCCTTTCTCGGGCTGAGCGGAAGAGTGGAGAGAGTGTAGCTTGCCTTGGGGGAGCTGAGATGGGCTCCCTGCCCACCCCAAACCCCCTGTTTCAAGCCCATAGCCCCTGACCAGATCAGATAGGGCACGTTCCTGCAGCTAACTGCCTACTGACTGGGGCCGTGCTGACGCAGGCAGGAAAATATTAACCCAGCAGAATGAGTGCTTGCTCATGTGTGCGCACGTGTGTGTGTATGTGTATGTGTGTGTCCACAGAGGCTTTCACATGCCAAAACACAAATAAGCATATGCCCACACACAAACACACACTTTTCTATTCACACAAATACATGCAGACATACACAAAGCCACAAATCCTTTTCTCACAGACAAATACCCTCTGTGTTCTCTCCCCGGCTGCTTCTGTGGAGACACCCTCCTTCAGGCATTCTTCCCTGATAGCACCAGCTTACACTAGATAGTGAGAGGCCTGAGCTCTAACCCTGGTTTCTGATGTCAAGTTAAGCAGCTTGACACGGACTTTATTTTATGTTTGAGACAGCATCTCACTAAGTTGCCCAGCCTGATCCTGAACGTGATCCTCCTGCTTCAGCCTCCTGAGTAGCAGGGATTACAGGCGTGTGCCACCATACCCAGCTTGACCTGGGCTTTAGGAGGAGCAGGACTGGGTTTAAATTTTGATTCCTGGACTTAAAGCATTATTGCTTTTGGGCAAGTGACCATGTCTGATCCTGTCTGCTTTAGTTTCTGCTCAGTCCTGGAGGCCTGTACACGGCTCTGAGAAGGATCCAACTGGCAGTGGGGATGAGGGGGAGGGCAGTCTGGAAATTGGTGGGTATCAAGGTTAAAGTACCCCCACCTCTCTCCAGCCTAGCATCCTAGCCCCTAGTTCCCTCCCTGAGGCCCCTGGCCTCCTGACCCCAGGGATAGGCAGAGACCTGGTCTGTGTTCTAGTTTGTGGGCGATCTTGGGAAAATTGCCACCTTGCTTTGAATCAGTTTCCCTACCTAAAAAATTATTTCGGCAAGGGACACTTAGCTGGGTGAGGTTTAAGGTCTTTCATTTTTGGAGCAGTCTGAGAATCTTCGTGGCTTCAGGTGATTCCAGAGAGATCAGAGTCCCACCCCTACCCCTGCTCCTTCAGCCAGAGCAGCTCTATACTCAATTGTTCACACCTCAGGCTCCTGCCTTATACAAAGAGTTACATGGCTCAAAAGAATCTGAAAAACTACAAGAGTAAAACAGTTTGATGGAAAGAAGCTTACATGTTAAGTTAGTGAAATTATTGTTGATTTAAACAGGTAATAAGTTGAAATATTAGAATTTTGTTGTTTTGCTTTTCGTACCAGGGATTGATCCCAGGGGTGCTTTACCAATGAATAGCATTCTTGGTCCTTCTTATTTTTTATTTTGAGACAGGGTCTTTCTAAGTCGGTGAGGGTCTCTCTAATTTGCTGAGGCTGGCCTTGAACTCAAAATCCTCTTGCGATAACCTTCGGAGTTGCTGGGATTATAGATGTGTACCACCACGCCTGATGAAATACTAGTTTTTTTTTTTTAATTTTTAATATGTCAAACCTTGGGGGGTTTTTAGGGAGGAAGTTCAAAGAAATTTTAAGCATCTTTAGTCATTTTTGTTTCTTCATCCTGATTTTTTAAAATGTCTGTTTGTATTTTCATTCCTGATTGGGTTTTAGCCGGTTGTATCTGTCCCTTGATGTTCACAACAAAGAATAGTTAAATCTTGGGGGGGATGGTTAATGAACTAAAATCAAATTCTAGGCTTGTATGAATTTTTTGGGATAAACTCAATGACTATGTATAACTATAAAGCTCTAATTTAAAAAAAATCTGGAGACAATCTAAATGCCCATCAAGGGAGTTTCCACATTATGAAAGATCCTTCAAGTGGAATGCTGGACAGTCACATGTCTCGGGTGAAAGTGGACCTATTGGCAAGGACAGAGTCTCAACAAACCTTTGAATGAAAAAAGTACTTTACAAACCTGTATTATTGTTCTACTTATTGTTGACAAAGTGGGTAGGAGATATGTATATGTGCACATATTAAAAAAGGATTAGAACTGGCATGGTGGTACATATCTGTAATCCTAGGAGGTTGGGGTAGGAGGATTGCAAGTTCAAAGCCAACCTCAGCAATTTAGTGAGACCCTACAGACATACACAAAGCCACAAATCCTTTTCTCACAGACAAATACCCTCTGTGTTCTCTCCCCGGCTGCTTCTGTGGAGACACCCTCCTTCAGGCATTCTTCCCTGATAGCACCAGCTTACACTAGATAGTGAGAGGCCTGAGCTCTAACCCTGGTTTCTGATGTCAAGTTAAGCAGCTTGACACGGACTCATCTCAGTGAGACCCTATCTCAAAAAAAAAAAAAAAAAAAAAGGACTGAAAAGGACTGGGGATATGGGTCAGTGGTTAAGTGCCCCTGGGTTCAATCCTTGGAACAAAACAAACAAATAATATTAATATATATTTTTTCAGTGCTGAGGATTAAACTCATGGCCTGTCACATGCCAGGAAAACATTCTACCACTGAGCCACACCTGACTCTAAAATGGATCCCAATTCACTCCCTTCTAATTCTGCCTCAACTGAGACCCCACCTCACTGTTGACCTTATCTCACCTCTCATCCTGATAATACACATAGGAAAGGAATAAAGGCAGATTTCCCCCTCTTCCAGGTATATCTCTTCCTCCCTAAAGGAAGAAACCTAGCATCCTGATCCTATTCAGGATCTCAAGAGGGAAATGAGGAGCACAGTCTTACGCTTCTGGGACTGTTCCAGTGGAAGTTAGTTCCTAAAGGAGGGATTCTGACTAGGAACCCCTGGCACTGCACCTACCCCTCCCTCTCCCTGCTGCCTCCTGCTGGGTGTGTTGGGATGGTTGTATGGGGAAGGGATTGAGGCTATGCAGGTTGCAGACCTGGCCTGGTCTTTGGCACCCTCTAGAGGACAGTTTCATACCCAGATTGGATTTTGGGCAACCAAATCCTATACCCTCTTCTACCAAGGGGGCTGCTGGCCTCAGAAGCTCCCTGGACTTATTGCCTATCATCCACCATTCCATTGGCAGGTGTCCTTATGATGTGCAGACCAGCAACATCTTCCTTATATCTCAGCACTGTATCACCTGCTCAAATCCCAACTGCCACCCTGTCCTTCCAGACCCAGCCAAGATTTGACTCTAAAAGACCACCTGGAGCTAAGTGTGGTACGACAGTTACTCAGGAGGCTGAGGCAGAAGGATTGGAAGTTTGAGGCTAGCCTAGTGACTTAGCAAGACCCTGTCTCAAAATTAAAAAAAAAAAAATCTTAAAGAGTTGAGGGTGTCACTCAGTGATAGAGATGCTTGCCTAGTGAGTGAGAGGCTCTGGGTTCGATCTCTAGTACAGCCAACGATCAAGCAAAAATAACAGTGTACAATGAATCAAAATGTGTCTGTAAAAATAAAAAATATTTTAATTAAAAAGAAAAAAAACCCAGCAAACAAAAACCCCAACCTCTTGGACTGCAGCTGGTTCCCAGGCTCCCTCCTGATCCCATCTTGGTCACTGAGCTCCCACAGACCTGAGCTTGAGTCCCTCACTGGTCCAGCTTTGACTCCTTCATGAGGCTTCATTGCGTTTCCCAAGGGTGGCATTTTCCTGAGGACAGGGCCTAGGTTTTCCCCTCTTGGCCTCAGTCAGGAGCTCATAGGGGACCAGGCCTGGGTTTCCCTCTCCCATCTCAGAATAGGTTTTCCCTGAAAATATAACATGTGGGTCCTTCCCTTCAGACTGGAGGCCCTTGAGGATAGTTCCTGAGTTTCCCCTTCCCTACTTCAGGTTAAGGACTCCCTGAGAAGTGACTCAATCTATTCCCCAACCCCATCCCCAGGTGACTACTGATCTCCAGAAATTTCCACCTCCAGTTCCTATTCTGTAGCTGGGGGCCTAGGAATCTCTGTAGCCTTTTTCCAGTTTTGGGACCCTGAAAGGGCTACCTTAGGCTTTGGTTCCAGGGATGGGCCCAACACCTGGATTGGAGGATCATTCCCTTGGGACTGCAAGGTACAAAGTGCCTACCTGGAGCTCCACCTCTGACCTCACAAGAGCTGCCTCAGAACTTAGTTTCCATGGTGCCACTGGCAGGACGAGGGATGTTATTTTGGGCAGTGCGTCTGGACTTGGCTAGCAGTCAAACCCCTGTCCTACTGACCTCTTCCCTGGAGGGGCAGGAGCAGCACTTGGGGCTGCCCTAGGAAGGACTGAGAGGCAGACTCTAGACTGGGGACAAAGAGATAGTTGAGCCCCAGCTGGGGGTACAGACTGCACTGACAATAATGGAGGAACAAGATTGAGACTTACTTTAACTGAGGAGCTCCCAAGATAAAAGCTGGGACACCTAAGGCCCTTTGGCAGAGTGAGTGGGGATTCAGGTAGGGCTGGGGCAGGTTGGTCTCTTCAGGGTGCAATCCTGGAAGGGCCATGGGGGATCATGATGGGAGGAGGTGGCTGAAGGATTGTTTGGGAAATGAGCACCAACTTGGATTTCTGTTCTGGTTCAGTCCTGTGTTGCTGTGTGACATGAGCACATTTCACCGTCTCTCTGGGCCTCAGTTTTCTTAACCTATAAGGTGGCTTCTGGGAAGACCAGAGTAGCTTGGTGGAACAGAGACTGGGAGAATGCATTGGGCTAGGAATTCAGTGGAGTACAGGGGTGGGAAGAGAAGAGAGCTGAAGACCATCAACCCAAGACCAAGGCAAAAGGAGGCAGGTCATGGACAGGCCAACTCTTGGCTTGCAGAAGCAGCTTCTCCCTTGGGGTCCTCCCTCAAGGACTGGAACTAGAGGGTTTCTGCCTTCAGGGTTGAGGATATGAATTTGTGCTGCAGTTAGCAGAGATTGGACTAGAGAATAATGTTATATAGGATGAGGAAAACGCAAGAGTTATTTTTATACCCTCAATATGAGAGAAAAATAGGAGTACAAGGGGGAAGTTTGGGGAAAGGTTGGGGGGGCGTTGGTCTTTGTTCTGAGGCGAAGGCATGGGCTAAATGAGTTTTCAGGGCCACATCCTGTGTACATTAGTGTAGGGAAGAGGTCCTGGAAAGTCACAGTTTAAATTAGCAACAAGTGAGCTTGAGGTTAGATTAAAGGCATGAGAGGCATGAGAGGTTTTGTGAGAGGCTGGAGCCACTGAGGGGAGGCCTCAGATCTTACACTGTTCAAAACTGGGTGTGTTGCAGACTTGGGAAGGTCAGGAGGACCTCTAAAGGACCTGGTCCAGAAGTCAGGGGTCCTAGGGCCAGCATGGGTAGAGGGGTGGGGACTCCAGGGCTTTTTCCCATTGGCTAAGGGACACCCAGTCCTGCCAGTTTGGCTGAGATAAGGGGCTGGCACTAGCAGGAGCTAGCTGCCCAGTGACCTCTCCCCTGGGGGACTGAGTCTGATGGGAATGTGGGACCAAGTTCTGCATCCTGCAACCCCAGTGATCTCTCTTTGGTTTCACAGCATCTACAAATCTGAAGGATAAAATATGGCTCAAACAGGTGGACAAAGGCGGTAAGGTCCCCACCCCATTCCCCACCCCAGTCCCTGGTCCTCCTCCAGGCACATCTCAGTGTCCTCCCTGTCTGTCCTCAGCTCTCCCTCTGGCAGCTCCTCCCCTAGTTCTTACCCTTCCCACTTACCTGGTAGCCCATGGGTGAGAGAAGTGTGCCTCCCACCTGTCTCTCATGTCCTCATGGCACAGGTAAGCACAGGCTGGGCCTTGGGGTGAGGGGCTCAGAGAGACCTGGGTGAGGGTTCATGGGTTGGTCACTGGACTCTGACTGCCCCTCTCAGCTGAACTGAACTTACCATTTCTTGGACCCTTGGGTGAAATAAGAGTCAGAGTTCTTGCACAAGTTGCAAGAGTTAAGTTCTGGTTATCTAATCCCCTTTAGCTCTCTGTGGGTCCCCACCCCAGTCTCAGCATCCCTCCTGCAGCCACACACAGCCTTGGTTTTCTGCAGACAGCTTAGAGTGAGTGACTCATCCCTCTGCCTGAAGTGCTCTCCCCCAGTTACCCGCTCGGTGCCTTTCTTCCCTCCCTCAGCTCTACTCAAAGGCCATCTTTTCCATGAGGCGTACCCAGACTCCACTTGCAATCATGCCAACCGGCTGCCTCCCAATCCCCCTTTCCTTGCCCCAGTTCTCCCCAGATCTTACCTTCTTCTGACCCATGAATGCACCTGCTTATTTCATTGCTGTCATCTCCACAAGCGCAGGCATATTTGCAATTTGTGCACTCTTAGACTGAGAGAATGAATGTTTCCCCCTCTGTACTAATGACATTGCTATGTCCAGCTCAGTCTTCCTCCTGGGCTTTAGACTCCACAGACCTGTTGGTGTCCTACAGGCAACCAAGATCCTGGTTGAAACCAACCTCCTTCTCTCCCTCTGAACCTGCTCCTCTGCCTGTGGCCTCAGCTCAGTCAGGTGTTCCTTTCTTCTCAGTTGCTCAAGCCAGAAGTCAAGGCCACATCCTTGATGTTTCCCTCTCCCATGCCTCACTTCTAGTCATATCCAGAAATATCTAGAATGTGTATGCCTCCTGCCATTGATTCTAGTACCACCCTCCTTCCCACAGCCAGGGTAATCACCACTGCCCTCTTCTTCCTCTTTATCCTCCATACCTCAGCATCTTCCTCCTCTCCACTCCTCGCCAGTCTTTCCCGAGTCTAGTCCTCCTCCTCATGATCATTAGGGCCTGAAATTTACTTGTTCTTTTTTTTTTTTTTTCTTTTTTCTTTTCCTTTTTTTGATACTGAGGATTGAACCCAAGGGCACTTAACCACTAAGCTGCATCCCTAGCCCTTTTATTTCTTAGTTAGAGATCAGGTCTAAGTTGCTCAGGACGTTGCTAAGTTGCTGAGGCTGGCTTTGAACTTGGAATCCTCCTGCCTCAGCCTCCTGAGTTGCTGGTATTACAGGTATGCACCACCACATGTGACTTTTTTAAAAAAATATTTATTTATTTTTTATTTATTTTGGTACCAGGCATTGAACCCGGGGTGCTTAATCACTAAGCCACATTCCAAGCCCTATTATTATTATTATTATTATTATTATTATTTATTTTTGAGACAGGGTCTTGCTAAGTTGCTTAGGGCCTCACTAAGTTCCTGAGGTTGGATTTGAAATTGCTATCCTCCTGTCTCAGTCTCCTGAGCTGCTGGAATTACAGGCATGCTCCACCGTGCCCAACATGAAATTCACATTTTCATCTTTCTGTTCATCCATCTGTGCACTTATGGAACAAATATTTATTAGGCTCTGTAGAAAGCTCTGGGATTTAGTTGAGAGTAAGAGACAGGTTCCCCCAGTTTTTATTCATCCAACCAATACATCTTCTATAGGCCTGGCACTGTATTAAGCACTGAGGATAAATCAGGAAGTAAGATCCCATCCCATCTGTCCTGTCCTTTCCTCCCTACCTGTCTCTTGTTCATTCATTCATTTACTTACAAATATCTCTTTGTGCTCACCTGGCTGCAGAGCCTAGTTCATTTTGCTGGCACCCTCACCTTGGCAGAGGCTGGTGCATGTTTCAGGTTTCAGAGCTGTTTATAGAGCCCAGCATCAGATGTTGCCACACCCCAATGCTGTTTGAAGAGTACCTCACTATTGCCAGATCCTGGCCTGTGACCCCCAAGTTCTGGCTCCTGCAGATAGACAGACATATAACTGAGCTCCACTCTTCAGCCTGCTCTCTATGACCCTGCTTCTCCCAGCAGCTCCTCATCACTGCATGTTGCACTTTCTGCTCCCCAGCAACCCCCTCTACGAAGTGGCCACTTTGGTGTGTCCTTCCCACTTGTCCATTCCTGTAAGAAGGAAGAAGGAGCCTGATTGGGTCATCTGCCCCAGTTCCTCTTCATGTCCCTGTGGCTCTCAGGTGTCTCTGATCCCAGCTGTCCTGGGCATGAGGAGGTGTATGTGGAGAAGCTGCGGGGTTACCTATTAACTCAGTCAGGAGTCGAAGGGCTAATGGGCAGTAGGCAGACTTGACTCTTCTTTCTGCCCATGGGCTTGGGCCACTGCTTCAGATCCAACGCCAAGATGGTCTCCTGGTCAGTGCTAACGAGGATACAAGCAACACTGCAGAAGGAGATGGTGCGGGAGTTCCTGGCTGAGTTCATGAGCACATACGTCATGATGGTGAGTGGGTGGGGGGCAGGGGGTGGGTGGGTGCAGCAGGGGCAGTCCACAGATCCTTCCCCAGATCCTTCCACTGACCCATGAGGCATATTGTTACTTCCTCTGCCTCTGAGCTGGGAGCCTGCAAAGAAAGCAGAAAAAAGTAGGTGAGAGGCATTTCTCAAAAATCTTTTTGGGACAGAAAGGGCTCATAATTTACTAGGATAGGGTGAAACCATGAGCTGGGGAGTCAGGGGGCATGGATGGCCATGGAGAAAAGGAAAACCAAGGGTAAAGGGGTTTCTGAAAACCTTGAATGTCAGGCCTTGAAAATTAATTCTGAGATCAATGGGGAGACATTGAAGGTTATCAAGCAGGGGCGTGATATAGCCATATCTGGATTTTAGAAGGTAGTTTTTGGGTACAGTGTGGACACAAAGCAGGAAAGGCAAGGCTGGAGGGAGAGGAGCCAGTTAGGAGGCTAATCTAGATGGAGTAGAGAGAGGGCTGTGCCAGGAATGGTGGTGCATATCTGTAATCCCAGCAGCTAGGGAGACTGAGGCAGGAGGATGGTGATTTCATAGCCAGCCTCAGAAACTTAGCTAGGCCCTAAGCAACTTAGTGAGTCCCTGTCTCTAAATAAAATATAAAAAAAAGTGGCTCAGTGGTTGAGTGCCCCTCAGTTCAGTTTCCTGGCACCAAAAAAGTAAATAAATAAATAAAAAGGAAGAAAGAGGAGGACTGAGACAGGGCTGAGAGGGAGAAGAAAGCACATATGTAGAGTTGTAGGAGATGGAATCAAGGATACTTTGCAAGTGACAGATGTGGGGTAAGCACTGATGGGCCATTCTGTATAGCAACAAGCAGAGATGAGGTTGGTTTGGACATGATCAGGTGAGATGCTGGTGGAGAATTCAAGAGGTAGTGAATTGAATACAGGACTCAAAGATTGGGCTGGGAGGTAAGAGAGGAAGTGCCTTAGAATTGGTTAAAATTGTCCAGAGAGAATGAACCTGTGTGAGAGGGACACTGGAAACCTGGTTTCTTATCCTGACCCTACCACAGAGTCACCAGCAGGCCTCAGGCAAGTCTCTTCTGACTTTGAGCTTGTCTTCTCAGTTTTCAAGTACGTAGCATCCAGCCTCCATGGGCTGTGGGCTGTTGGCATTCTGGCTCTGCTATCTTCCAGCTGTGTGTGATCGTCCACCAGCATTTGAACTGCTCAGAATGTTAGTTTACTTTTGGTAAATGGGGACACTAGCATCAAGTCCACAGACTTGTGTGAAGAAGGCCAAGTGCCAGCACCCAGCACAGATGTGTTGACACATATGTGTTGGTCCCCTGTTATGATGACAAGTGCTCTCATCTGCTCTTTCCTCCCTGCATTCCATCTTCTCTTCCCCTTCCCTTATCTGCTTTGGCTCCTGAGCCATGATGACAATAGCCGGATCCTGTCCCTCCTTGATTCAGGAGAAAGTAATTCATTTATGATAAGACATTCCAGTCCCATGAGGGCTGTTAAACCTTGGAACCTCAGAGGCGGGAGGGTGCCTCCTTGGAGAGCCCTTAGGGAAAGTAAGCACTGCCCACATGCCTTGATACCTAACCACATCTGCTTTCCTTTTTCTTTTATTCAGATTATTATTGAGCATCTACTACATACCAAGCACTCTGATGCTAAACCCCTTACGTGTACCACCTTCCCAAAATCTTACAATGGCCTTGTGAAGTAGGTACTATTGTTAGCCGCATTTCACAGAAACTGAGGCTCTGAGAGAGTAAATCACTTGTCCAAGGTCACCCTATTTTTTTTTTTAATGCGGTAGTGGGGATCGAATTCAGGGCCTTGTGCTTTCGAGGCAAGCACTCTACCAGCTGAGCTATCTTCCCAGCCCCCAAGGTCACCCTTTAAGTCAAGATTAAATCCATAAGTGAATCCCATCGTTGTGCCCACCAACAAGAATGGAGTCCTTGGGCTGGGGTTGTGGCTCAGTGGTAGAGCACTTGCCTAGCAAGTGTGAGGCACTGGGTTCAATTCTCAGTACCACATATAAGTAAATGAATAAAATAAAGGTCTATCAACATCTAAAAAAATTTTTTTAAAAGTGGAATCCTCACTAGAATAAGATATATTCCTTGCTCATTTAATATTATCAAAATGGATTCTATAGTCATGTATGACTAAGAAGAACCAACAAAAATATTCACAAAAATTAAATGTAGTCCAGCATAATATCAAAATTTTCTTTTCTTTTCTTTTTTTGGTATTGGTATATGAAACCAGGCCATTTTTATTTTCTGATTTGAGATAGGGTCTCACTCAGTTGCCCAGAGTGCCCTCAAACTTGGAATCCTCCTACCTCAGCCTTCCAAGTCACTGGAATTTCATGTGTGCACCACTGTGCCTGGCTTACTATCATAATCTTGACCTTTAACCTCTAGGTCTGTCCCTTAGTTTAGAGATAGCAGGCTCTCTAAGGCTATCTTGTTAACTCCTCACCCACTGTGGTAAGACCCTTGCTTTCAAGCATTGGGTAGTTCGAGACCCCTGTATGGACTGCAGTTTTTCTATCTATAGTACAGTGGGAGCAAAAACACTTGCTATATAGATTTGCTATGAGGCTTGAAAGGAAGCAATGCTTTTATTTTATTTTACTTTTTGGAAGCAATGCTTTTAAAAGACCATTGTGAGGTTTAAGCTCATGCAGGACATTGTGTTGTTGTTATTTTTAGTTGCCAGACCTGTGCCAAGAAATGGGGCTTTTTCAGTTGATAGGAAGCTTGGTGAATCACTAGGGTAAAGGTTTTGCTAAAAAAGACTAGCGCGACCTTGGGCCCCATTTATTGCAGCCAGAATGAGGGAAGTGAACTATTCTGCTACAACCTCTAAGATTATTGTCCTCAGAGCTGGTTTCCTGGCTATTGGGGGTACTTTGATGGGCTGGGCTACATTCACTGATCAGAGAGGGGAGGGGCTGGAACAATTGGTGCCCTGGAAACTCAGTTGTGCATGTGAGCCATAGGGCAAGGGTTGCAAACGCACATTCTATAAGGGTCAAGAATGTCGACTCAGGGTGGTAGGGACTCGGAGGTAGAGTGAAGATTGGTGTAAGGGCGTAACTGCCACTGCTCCAGCTGGCTGTCACCGTGGAGGTGGAATACAGGCCAGCATTGCCCCAGCTTCTCATTTTCCAAGAGGAGCTGAAAATTCTGATTTTTAAAAACAAGTTATCCAAGGGAAACCTGTGTGCTAGATGGATGAGGTACGTGCATTGCCAGTTGGCAACTCTGACACAGAGAATCATATGGGGTTCATTCACTCATTCATTATTTTTAAGAAATGGTTTTGACATGGGGAAGACAGAAATGAGGAATCCTCAGCCTTCAGACCCTCCATACCTGCTCCAGTCCTTCCACCCACTAGGGGATCACCCAGCTAGCCTGGCATGGCCCCACTCCTCCCATCCTTGTCAGTTCCTGTCCTCCCCTGCTGCATCCTCTCCTGGCCTTAAGCCAGTCCATCTCTGGGCTCCCATGCATCCGTCCTGGGCTCCTGAGGGAACTAGTGAGCCATGCTCTCCCCTACCCCACCTGGTGGCTACTTCACATTTTATCAGACTTTCTTGAAGCTGCGACTTTACATCTGCCTTCCCCCCCCCGCCCCCATCCTGCAGTGCTGGGGATTTGAACCCTGGTCCTTGAGCATGCTAGGCAAGCACCCTACAAGATGGGTTATATTGTCAGCACATTGTTTTTTTATTTTTATTTTTTAATCAGCAAATAGTTTGATCTCATGGGTAACAAAGAAAATCACTGGCTGGGCTTCCTGTGCCTGCCTCTTCCTGTTCCTGTCCCTTTCATCACCTGTTACCTACCTGTTCATACACACATTCCTCCTAAGCTGGGATATGTCACCTCCTTCTTGGAGGACTCCTCCCCTTCTGCACCAGTACATTCCTCCAGCCCACTTAGGCCCTTTGCCTCTGTTCTTCTTTCTTTCCTCTATCTTCAGCCCCCGCCCCCTCTGCCTATAAACATACCAAAATCTCTCCACTTAGCAGAACAAAACATCTCTCCCTTCACCTTGTGAACCCCTCATTTATCACTCACTCTCTCCTTCTGGAAAGTTCTCCAAGAAGTCTCTACACCGGTACCTTTCAATTCTTATTAGCTGGTAACGTAGCACTTGCCTCACATGAGTGAGGACTTGGGTCCAATCCCCAGCAATGCAAAAAAGTTACCTCTGCTGGGCATGGTGGTGCCCATCTGTAGTCCCAGCTACTTCGAAAGTTGTGGCAGGAAGATCCCTTGAGCCCAAGAATTTGGGGCCAGCCTGGACAACATAGTGAGACCCTGTCTCAATAAATAAATGAATAAATCCTTCCTCAACCGCAGCACTTATCTCTCAATCTTTCCAGGCTTCTGCCCCGCCCCCCACATGACCTGATAACAGTGCTCATCATGTTACTAACAACTGCTGAATCGTCATTCAAAGGAATGTGCTTTCCAGGCAGGCCTTCATACATGTGATCCAGAGGCTGCATATGACTGACCGAGTTGACCATCCCCTCCATGGGAAAATCTTTCCCTGGTGTACATTTTCTTTTTGTTCTCTCATTTTAATACCTGCGCAACTATGGTTCTAACATCCACCCAAAGTGCTGATGTACGAATTAGCTTCCAACTGTCTTCTCTCCCTGGGCCTTATTTGCCCATGGCTTCAGTTGCAGTTCTAATATCCATAATTATTTAGGTTTTCTCTTTCACAAGCTCTGGAGCCGAACTGGCCAAGGGAAATAGAATTTGAGTCACTTACATAATTAAAAATTTTCTAGTAGCTACATTAAAAAGTAAAGTGCAACAGGTAAAAATAAGTTGATTTTATTATATTTAATCCATGTATCCAAAATCCAACATGTGGTCAACATAAAATTGTTAAGATAATCCACACTCTCCTCTTCCAACTAAATCTTTGAAATCTGGCATGTGCAGATTTCAATGGGATAGTCACATTTTAAGTGCATAACAGCTGAATGTAGTCACATAACTAGATATCCTTGATATCTTTTTTTTTGTTTGTTTGTTTGGTACTGAGGATTGAACACAGAGGCACTTAACCACTAAGCTACATCCCCAGACCTTTTTATTTTTTATTTTGAGATAGGGTCTCACTAAGTTTCTGATGGCCTCACTAAGTTACTGAGGCTGACCTCAAACTTGTGATTCTCCTGTCTCAGCCTCCCGAGAAACTGGGATTTTAGGCATGTGCCACCATGCCTGATTATTCACATGTCTAGATATCTTGGATAACACACACCTAGATTCTGATTTCTAGAAGCTGGACTTAAAACACATGGACATTTCAAAGATGGCTTCTGAACTTGGTCTTAGAGAATGTTATTTTTTTTCAGGATGTAGGATCAGGTATTCCAGGCAGACGGAACAGTATATCCAACACAGAGGTCTGAGACTGCAAGGAATGCATGGAGAAATGCAATTGTTTGATGTGAGACCGTCTGGCATGGATCTGACCATGTTTCACTGTGTTATAGGCTGTGTGACCTTAGATAAGCCATTCAATTTCTTGAAGCGTCACTTTGTCCATCCATCAATTGGGGAGAATAATAGTGCTCTGCATAGAAATAAATATCCGCCAGGTTAGCCTGAGGTGTAAGATGCTTTGAGGGATGCAGTTCACACCAACCATCCCCTCCTTGAGGCCCTGCCCACAACCCAAACTGCAGGTGTGGGTTCAGGGTCAAGGTGCCTGGATATATTCTACGAACCTCTGACTCTGCCACTTGTTCCTGACTTCTTTCATATCCACCACCCAGCTCTCACTGGCTCAGGTCTGAGAGATCTCTATGGGATAAGAGAGAAGGTTCTGGAGAAAGAGGACACAGCAAGGGTCTTTAAGGGTAATGTGGGGGAGGCCCAGGACAGGGGGGTGTTGAGGAACTAGAACTGACTTTTGAGCTCTCATCTGGGGGTGGGACTTCTGGGCAGGCAGCTCCCTCAGAAACGCTCCCTTGCAGGTGTTTGGCCTTGGTTCTGTAGCTCATATGGTTCTAGGAGGGAAAACCTTTGGGAGCTTCCTCAGTGTCAACTTGGGTTTTGGCTTTGGAGTCACCATTGGAATGCATGTGGCAGGCAACATCTCTGGTGAGTAAACCCAGACCCCTTCTGATTGGGCAAAACCAGGTATTTCTGGCAAGATGTTTCCTGCCCACCTCCAGTCAGGCTTGTCTCTGACTCAGCTGGTGCCTCACCCTTACTGACAACCAGGAGGGAGGTTGCGCCTCTAAACCCCTTGCCTCGGTTGTGTCTTCCCCAGACTCTTAATGAGCCCTTTTCAACCCCCTTCCCTTGCCATTTTTACTGGCTCGGTCATCTTAGGGAAATTATTCACCTCTGTTCCTCACTTTCCTTGATGGCAAAGTGGAGATGGTGGTCCTTACTTTGTGGGGACAGTTGTATGGGTTCAATGAGAAAGCTCTTGTTCCAGAACACACTCCATGAACACTAGCCATTATTATTTATTATTGTGGTTGCTGTCAATATTATTCATCTTGTCATTTGTTTCCGCTCTCACTCTCCCCACAGGGGCCCACATGAATGCGGCTGTGACCTTCACCACCTGTGCCTTAGGCCGCATGCCTTGGAGGAAGTTTCCTGTATATGTGCTGGGTCAGTTTCTGGGCTCCTTCATGGCTGCTGTCACCATCTATGGCCTCTTCTACTGTGAGTGTTCTCTCCTGGGTAGTCTGCCTCTGGCCTCAGCCTCCTCTGAAATATGGGCATATTGGGTCTTGGAGTTCCGGTTCTGTAAAAATGTCTGGGAGAAAAAGCCTTGGAGCTGCTCCCCAACCCTCACCCCCTACGATCTGGGATGTCAGTGGGGTTTAACTCAATCTGTCTCCACAGCGGCCATTATCCACTTCTCTGGCAACCTTCTGACAGTGACGGGTCCCACAGCCACTGCTGGCATTTTTGCCACTTACCTTCCTGAGCACATGATGTTGTGGAGGGGCTTCCTGGACGAGGTCAGTAGTGCAGGGTGATAGAAGAAAAGACTTCTGGATGGGGACTGTACCAAAACATGTCTCTGCCAGGGTTTTTGGATTTAGGGTACAATGGAGACTCTGTGGCTTGGCTAGGGCCTCAGTGGGCTGCCATGTCATCTGCTTCCCAGATGTTTGTGACAGGGATGCTTCAGCTGTGTCTCTTCGCCATCACGGACAAGGACAACAACCCAGCACTGCAAGGGACGGAGGCTCTGGTGGTCGGCGTCCTCATTGTCATCATCGGAGCATCCTTAGGCATGAATACCGGATATGCTATGAACCCATCCCGGGACTTGCCTCCTCGCTTCTTCACTTTCATAGCTGGCTGGGGCAAACAGGTGTTCAGGTACTGCCCTTGCCGGGCCCCATTCCTGGGAGTTTTCTGTGGGGCCCTTGCTTGCAGAGGGGTGGGGGCAATCTGAGCAGCTGCCCAGGAGAGTCCCGCAGAACATCCAGATAGCTTGGGGAACTGGGGTGGGTCCTGATGTTTTCCCAGACCAGCGCAGATGCAGATCTTGCTCTGGGACTGTCAACCCTGCCCCTGAATCAGGCTGAGGTGGGCCAGGACCCCAGGCAAGGGTGTCTCCTGGGGTGACTCCTCTGTTCACCCTGTCTTGGCCTGAGGTGGAGGCTAGTGACGCCCTGTGCAATGGCCTCCTCAGCAGTCCTCTGTCTTTTGCCTGCAGCGCTGGAGACAACTGGTGGTGGGTACCAGTGGTGGCACCACTCTTAGGTGCCTACCTAGGTGGCATCATCTATGTCATCTTCATTGGCTCCAGCATCCCAAGGAAGCCCCAGAGATTGGAGAACTCCATGGTGTGTGAAGACCACAGGATAACTGTATTGCCCAAGACCAGCCCATCCATGACCTCCCCCATCACCCCTTCAATTCAGCCTGCTCCACCCTTAAGTGGCTCCATGCTTTTAGAGCAGTTCTAAGTCGAGCCTATTTTCCCAACCCTACTCTAATGAAGAAAGCCTTGTCCCACAGTGGTACCTTCACTTTTTGGGGCCTCCTGTGATTGGGCTTCCCTCCTGGGACTTCCAGCAGCTCCAGGTTTATGCCTTAGCTCAAGGCTGGAGCATAGAGCTGAGAGGCCTCATTTCTTCAGGCCAGGATCTGGGGTGTTCCCTGAGGGAGAATTGGGAAGAACTGACCTGTGACCTCAGGGTGAGATGAAAGGCATAGAGGCCTCAGAAGTGGGTAATTTGATGTAAGGCCCAGAGCTAGCTGATGAGGGACAACTTTGGGCATATTTTGAGGATACCTTGTGATAGGATTCTAGACTTTACCTGTTTGTTCCTTCTAGCCATGATCAGTTCTTGGACCAGACAAGGCAAGACCAAGAGTACAGATCAGAATTTCTCAACATTTTTTTCATTAGTGCCTTCAGCATTCTTTTAAATATTCTTTATTAATTTCATATTTTAATACCACAGGTATATTAAAACTATGTTTATGTACTCTATCTGTGCTTCATACATAAAAATGAGATTCTTTTTCACCCTTGTTCCAAGAATCAATTTTCTTTCCCTTGGAGATGTTTGGTATGGACTGAAAGCTAGTAAGTGATTGGAATCGTCTTCCTCCTTCCTGACATTAGAGCTCTCACACATGAAGGAATTCCAGAGTTGGGAGGGAAGATGCATGATAGAACTCTTTCAGATCAGTAAAAAGGCAAGAAAAAGTCTCACAGAGCTCACAGGAAACAGGCTCAGAGGCTGGATGGCAGCTTGGGAGCCAGGACCTGTTGATGATGGGGCCAGACAGGAACCTTCCTACTTTCTGGGATGTAGAGGGCAGTATCACCTGTGGTTCTTGTTGTCATTCATACGTTTAGGATTTACGTGTGCAGACCCTGCCTGGTCACTGGGGATGCCTCATGGATAAGGCTGGGTCTCTACCATTAAGAATGCAGTTTAATGGGGGATAGGTACTTATGAAGAAGAAGCTAAGAGGTAGAGAGTAGGATGTTTAGAGCTCAGAGGAGGTCTTATAGCCAGCCTCTGGTCTTCCAAGAGGAGGAGACAGAGTGGAGTGGGGACTAAGGATGTCCTTTCTGGGGCTGAAAGCCACATTTGACAGTTTGATGGAATAGGAGGCAGAGGCTGGTCTTCCTTCTGGTGGGGGAATGGTGAGATGATTCAGAAAGCCCATCTGAGCTGAGTGTGCAGGATGCAGGCAGTGGGGAAGATAGGTCTATAGAGAACATGGAAAGAGACAATAATCCAGAAGGAGCAGCAGGGTACCTACTGGGTCAGCACTGTGGGTGGAGAGGAGTGATGGGATTTGATCAATGCCTAGGAGATACAACTGGCAGGACTTGATTTGGATGAAGGAATGAGTGAGGGACAGGGAGGAGTCAGTGATGACTTCCAGTTTCTGGCTTGGGTGTGGGGGGTTGGTAATGTCACCACTGAAAACAGAGCACAAGGGAGGACTGATTTGGAAAGGAAGTAAGTTACATCACATATATTTGAGTTTGAGTTGCCTATGGCCCTTGCAGGGTGTGTGGGTGAAAGGTGTGTGATATCTTGGGCAAATTACTCAATCTCTCTGGGTCTTGATCTTCTTATTTGTAAATGGGGACAAGAATATCATTTACCATTTGTGTTGCTGTGAATGCTAAATGTGATAATACATGTAAAATGCTGAAAACAGTGCCTGGCACAGAGTGCTCAATACATGCAGTTAAGCCTTTTATGTGGTCTGGAGCTCAGAAGAGAGCTGAAGGTAGAGATTTATGGCTTTGTGGAGATGTACTGTGTCATGGAAGAATGAAAGGAGAGTCAGGGAGCAGGGCACAAGGTAACTGGTCAAGAGGCATTGTAAACAACCCAGATGTCCATCAACAGAGGAACAGATACATACATTGCTGTACAATCACCAATAACAGAATATTATACAACAGTGAAAATTAAGGCCAACAGTTACCTGCAATAGTACAGAAAAAATTTGGAGGCATAGAAAGCAGTATAGTAGACTCTATACAATATGATTCCAGTGGTTTTTTTTTTTTTTTTTTTTTTTTTTTTTTTTTTTTTTTTGCATTGAGGATTGAATCCACTTCAATCAAGGGTGCTTAACCCCTGAGCCACATCCCCAACTCTTTTTATTTTTTATTTTGAGACAGGGTCTCACTAAGTTGCTTAAGACCTTGCTAAGTTGCTGAGGCTGGCCTTGAATCTGCAATCCTCCTGCCTTAGGCTCCTGAGTTGCTGGGATTACAGGCATGTGCCACTGCACTCAGCTTAATTCATTTTATAGCTGAAAAATAAGCAAAAATTAATACGCCTTCAGGCACATACATGTATGTGAAAATACTATTGAAAAAAATTATTTCCCCATAGAGATAGGAGTGTTACCCAGAGCACAAAGGTATTGTAAGCTTTTAATAATTTTCTAGTTCTGAGGCTGGAGGTAAATTTATGAATGTTATGATTGTGCTTAAATGTGCTAAAACATTTAAAATTTGTTATGTGGTAACAAATGTGATATATATATTTATGTACATATGGATCATGTAAATGTGATATACACTTATGTATGTATGGGTCATGTATTTAAAAATATAAATAGCTGCAATGGAAGAATTGGGGTTGAGGGGCTGGGTATGGTGGCTCACTCCTATAATCCCTGTAGCTGGGGAGGCTGAGGCAGGAGGATCACAAATTCGAAGCCAGCCTCAGCAACTAGTCACCCTGTTTCAAAATGAAAAAAATAAAAAGCAGGGGATGTGGTCTACCAGTTGAGCACCCCTGAGTTCAATCCCTGGTACAAAAAAAAAAAAAAAAAAAATTGGGGTTGGGGGTTGGCAGGTAGGGAGCCTGCTAAAATCACAGGGAATCAAGGGAGGGAGGGGAGAGGCTTATGTCTGAAGTCCATGCTGGGAGGAATAGAGTCAGGGGAATCAGGGTTGAGAGTGATCAGGGAAGGGCTGACAACTGGAAATCTACAGTCAGCTGTACAGGGCCTCCCTCTTTGATCCTGCTGTACTCCTTTCCCCTCTCTGTTTCAGTGGTCTCATGAGCATGAGGTGGCCAGTCTCATTCCTGGCATTTCAGAGGAACATGATCCCAAGACCTCACTCACAGCTGAGAGGCACATATGGGTCTCAGGTCCCTGGGTTCTGTCCTCCTCTGTCCCTCACTGAACACTTGTAGCATCTTCATGTCCTTGGGAGTTGGCCCTAGAGGTGTTACCAATTAGTGTGGGGTGTGTTTGCTCAATTTGGGATAGAAATCATGAAAAGGCAAAGCATATCTCTTTCTGATGTTCCCAGTTCTTAGTGTTAACAGCTGATCTGAGGATTCTTTAGCTTGACTGAGATAGAAATCACAAGAAGACAAGCAATACCATCTGAATAAGGTTTTATTGGGGCTTGTGCTTGAGTACAAGAGAGAGAGTGCATGGACAGGTTTCCTGAACTGTTTGCTGAGGACACCAGGTGCAAAGCTAACACACAAAGGTGGGCTCGTGCAGGCAGTCAGCTGTTGCACACTGAGCTCAGAATTTCTGAACACTTGTCATCAGATCTTTGTTCTCAGCACCAGGTTTTGCACTTGACACTGATCTGCACATGTGCACTGGGTCTGCCCGCACTTAGTTTGCAAAAATGACAGGTGTTTATCTTGCCACCCGAGGAAGGTCATGTATCAGTTAAATTCAGGCCCACTGAATTTGTAATGCAAGGGTTTCAGGGAAGCTTGGGGAAGGAGTGAGCAGCTCCTGAACTTGATCACTGGTGAAAACGACTCTTCAAAATTAACTTGCATTGGGCAGGAAAACTTAGTGGGGGAAGCAGTGCCCTCCTTGCTCTGTCTCAGAAGCAGGACATCCAATAGGTCCATCTAGAACCTCTGCCTGCTTTCCACTGCTCTGCCACAGACTTGTAGTAGGTCTATTGCCTGTAACATCTTGTAAGTTTTGGTCCCAATGTCAGGCTCAGAGGAGTCCTGACCCCAGTCACAGAGTAAGTCTTGCCATTCTCTTAGCAGAAACTGATTGAAAGCCTTTAACATGGCAGTTGTCATTCTAGTGTTGAGGATACAGGTATAAGGAAGACAAACAGAAGTCTTCACATTCTGTGCAAAATATATGGTGTGCTAATGATAGATGTTAAGAAGGAAAAACAGGAAAGGGGAATGGGAAGTGTGGGGAGGTGAGAAAAGCTGGAAGCCTCATTGAGAAGACTTTAAGGAAGGACCACGTAAGAATGAGCCACGTAAACACGTAGGGAAAATGTATGATAAGCTGAAGGAATGGCTGGTGAAAAGCCATGAAGTGGGGAGTTGGAAGGGGCCGCTGAGCTGGAATGGAAAAAGAGGGAGTGGAAAGTGGAAGATGAGGTCAGAGAAGGAAGTGGGTGGGTGGACTGAGGACAGGCCCAGGGGAGGCCAGGACAAGGGTTGGGCAGAAGTGAGGGAAGTCTCTGGAGAAAGGCAGGTCCTAGTGCAGGAAGGAAGGAAGCAGCAGGGATGGGTGGGGTGGGCTTCACAGAACCTTACGGATTCTTGCTCTTGGCTTTACTAATGCACACCCACCCCCATTCTCCCGGTTCCAGCACAGATTGTTATGTGATCTGAACAGTACCCTCCCCTCTCTGGGTCTTGGTTTCCCGTCTATTCAATGAAGCTTGGATCTGTCGGTGTCTACAAGTCTCCCAGCTCTGACTTCACTTTGCAGCCTCATGCTATGATCTGTGCTATGATCCCTCTTCATCCTGCCCCTTCTCCAGCTGAGATGGGAATAGTGATGGGGCAGAACAACTCCTACTCCCAGACAAGGCCCTTCCAGGGTTTTGCAGACAAAAGTTTGATCCTCAGCCTGGTGATCTCAGCTTGATTAGCCAAGAGTCCCTTAATCCCTGTCTGGTTGCTCTCTCTCTCTCCTAGGGCTTCTGAGGGACAATGGCACTACTCTGGTCTAGCTGGACTTATTGTCTCCTCCCTCAGATGGGTTCCTGAAGCCTAGGTGGCAGCAGTCATTTTAGGCTGAGCCCTAGGGCTGATAAAGCTGTGGCCACTCCCAACAGCACAGCCCAATTTTGGCTCCACACCCTCCTCTGCACTGATCTGAGAGTGGGAACAGTGAAGCAGAGTGATCTCTGCCATTCTGCATGTAGCAGGGGCTCATACTGAAGACTGGAGCCAGCCTGCCTGGATCCAAACACCTACTCTGTCACTCATTAGTCATATCACCTCAGTTTAGATGGGGTAATAATCTTATCTTACAGAGCTGCATGGGGACAGGGGAGTATATGTTTGCTGTTAGCACTATGCATCCTCTCATATCTGCATGTCATCAGGCCCATCTTACAGTCTAGAGAGATGGGCTGTACAAGGGACTCTGGCCCTTGTCAATGTGTCACTGAAGCCTGTGCATTAACTTGGTACCTGAGGATGTGACCTTGACGAGTTTGGTTTTAAATTGTGAAATACATCTTGTAAACAAGGGTACAAATAACATATAGGGACATTGAAAACAACCATAAACCACTTAGGATACAAAAATGACCAAGTTCAGGGGATGGGGTTGTGGCTCAGTAGCAGAGTGCTTGCCCAGCATGTGTGAGGCACTGGGTTCAATTCTCAGCAGCTCATTAAAAAAAAAAAAAAGTCCGTTGACAACTAAAAAACCCCCCCAAACCAAAAAACAAAACAAATCAAGTACAGTGGTACATGTGTATAGTTCCAGCTACTTAGAAGGCTGAAGCAAGAGGACTTTGTTCGCTTGAGTCCAGGAGTTTGAGGTCAGCCTGGGCAATATCAGGGGACCCTGTCCCAAAGCAAACAAAACAGTAACAAAAACAACAAAACCTCTTAAATTTAAAACAACCTAACACTCCAGTGTCTTACCCTGAACTTTGGGTAGATTATTTAACCTCTCTGGGCCTTAATTTCTTTACCTGTAAAGGAGGATAATGGATAATGAGGTTCAGTGAAAAGTGAAGTGCTTGATTTAATTCTGCACTAGCATTACCCTGTGATGTAGCAAGGCTGGGTGGAATTCACAAGAGTTCATGGTCTTAGGATTCTTATCTGTGTCCAGGGGCCAAAGTGGTGTCCACAGAGGTTACTTGGGTCCTGGGGAAGGATGGGGTGAGTGATGCTGGAGGCTCCAAGGCTGGGTCAGGGATTGAGAGAGAAGACACATAGCTTGGAGCCAGGTACACCCAGGTGCACATGAGGTCATAAATGTTGGACGGAGTCTCTAGGGACCCAATAAGGAGAATTCCTCAGATGGGGGTTGCAACAGGTCATGGGAAGAGCCCTGCCAGGCCCTGTAAGAATGTGATCCTGCCTCCATTCTGTCATTCTCTCATACTTGTCCTGGCTTCTAGCTCCAGGTCAGGGAATATCAGAGAAAAGATGATGCACCAGGCCATTCTTGTTCACCAGGGACGTGAGGTGGGTGTGCTGCAGGAGCAAAGGCCCAGGGTAGAAGAGAAAGCTAGGCAGGCAGTGGCTAGAGGTGCCACTCCTCAGCTTTTCTGCCCTGTTCTCAGCTCCCTGTCCCCTTGATGATAGACTGCTCAGGGCCTAGTCCTTTTACCTCTTCTCTTTCACCCACCCTCCGGTTATGATCTCACCAGCCTTTAAATACCATTATATGCCACAGATCCCCAAATTAGCTCTCTAGCCCAGTCCTGTCTCCAGACTTCAGACTCCCATGTACAACCGCCTACTGGACAGATTTTCATCCCCCAAACCTGCTCCTCCCACATTCTTTCCTACCTCAGTAAATGGCAAATTCAATCTTCCAATTGCTCAGGCCAAAAACTTTTGAAATCATCCCTGACTCCTCTCTCTCACATCCCACATCCCACATCCCAGCTGTCAGTAAATCTCTTAGGTGTTATCTGCAAATGTATCCAGAATACAACCACTTCTCACCACCCTACAACTGCCACTCCAGTTCAAGTCACTCTTGTCTCTCAGATTTCAGCAGTGGTCTTCTCCTTTTTTTCCCCCAACCCTCCAGTGCTAGGGATCAAACCCAGAGTCTCATGCATGACAGGTAAATGCTCTACCACTGAGCCACATCCCTAGCCCTATGGCAGTGGTCTTCTGTTTCCCCAGCCTCTTCCCTTGCCCAGGCATCTAGTCTCAAACAGAAGTCAGATGATTATTTTAAAAAATGAGTTAGATCTTTCTTCTGAACTAAATCTTTCAGTGACCTACAAGGCCTGACACCAACATGTTCTGTTACCTTTCTAATTCCTGCTACTCTCACCTACAGCCTGCAGGTCTTGCTGTTCCTTCATGGTGCATGTTTCCACTGTAGAACCTTTGCAATGGTTGTTCCCTCTGCCTGAAAATCTTCCTTCAGGTATCTGCATATGTTTTCCCTGTGCCTATGCTCTGTATATCAACAAGTAGACAGAAAGCCGTATTATAAAAAAGGAATGGAGGGGTTGGGTTTGTGGCTCAGTGGTAGAGCACTTGCCTAGCATGTGTGAGGCCTTGGGTTCAATTCTCAGCACCACATATAAATGAAATAAAGGCCCATTGACAACCAAAACATATTTTGAAAAAGGAGTGGAAATGTGACAAATTTTAAAAATACCAGTTATAAATGCTACTAAAAAGTTAAACAGACAGTTTTTCCTGAGGCATTGTGAACACTCCCTGGGCCCAACTGGTTTGGGGAACCGTACTGCACCCTAGTGGTCACTGTGGGAAAAATCCTGTCTTCTGAAAAATTACTGGTTGTTCTGCTTGGGGACATAGTATAAGCTTTGCTCCCTTTTGAACTGACCTGGACCACCCTTTCCCAGGAACTCCAAATGAACTGTCAAAGTTACCCTTGCTTGGCCTGTGGAGAAGACAGGTGAGCGTAATAGGAATTTCAGATTCTCACTTGTCCATTGGGTGATCTGGGTAAGTGATCTAACCTTTATTCTCCCCACTAGTGAAGGGGTTATAAATACATACCTTCTAGGACTTTGAGGAGCAAAAGAGATGAGCACTGTACTTGGTGCCTTCTATGTTCTCAATAGCTGTTATCTACTGTTAGAAGAGATTCTTGGGCAAGTGTGGGTAGATGAGGACTTGACTCACTCACTCATGTTGGATGAAGTGGGTGAGGGGAGTGCATAGGGAGGTGACTGAAAGCTTACTGCTGTTCCTCCCCTGACCCCCAGTAGTTACTGAGACTGTCCTGGTATAGGCTTGAGGCTTGACTGTGCTGATGCCACGTGGTATGGGGAGACTCTCTTGATTTTTATGATTCACACTATTATCCTCAAGATAACTCAGGGCAGCACATGGGCAGGAACCATTACCCCAGATGCAGAAGCCAATGCTTACTGTTAAGAAAGTGCCCAAGGAGAGAGTTGAGGAAGTAAGACAGAAATTCTATATATTTAGCTATTTCCGCATTCAGGTTTTCCAGGAGGCTGTGCATCAGGAAAAATAACCTTATAAAGCCTGGGTTGAGGGCAAACTTGGGTCATGGGCAGGACTTCCAAGTGAGCTCTATTTGCAGAAGTCAGAGGGGCAAACCCAATTTTCTGAGGAATAACTTCCTCCTAGTACAGGGTGCTTCTAGGCTAGGAAACATAAGGTCTGATACGGCACATACATGTTTGACCCCAGGGAGCATGTCTTTTCTGGGATTAGCATTTGAAGGTAGAGGGGCTGGAGCGGCTTTGAGAATCTCCTGGGGATCCCTGCACTCTAAAGGCCGCGGGAGACAGTATGGGACATCTATACTAACGCTGCATGGGATTTGGGAGGAAGAACTTTCCTTTGGGTGGTGAGTAGACTAGTGAGGAGGCACCCTGGCAAGGTTGTTAGAAAACAAGGTCTCCAGGCTTTCAGGCATGAAGCAAGGCCAGCCAGCACCACAGGACACCCCTCCCCCTAAGCCCAAATCTATAGGACCCAATAACTTGGACTTTGCACTTCCCTGAAGTCTGACATTCCTTATTCCCCTGCCTGGTCTGTTCTCAGGTGTGGCTAGGACAGGATCCAGAGCTCTCAGGCAGACCCTGCAATCAGGAGGGCCTGCTTTATCTCCAGTCCTCCACCCATTGTCCCACCCATTGCATCAGGATGGCACCACGGCTGAGAGGAGCCAGTCCTGCCAGACAAACCAGAGGGAATTCCAAAGATAAGAATTTGGTTTCTGGAAAGCTCTGACCCATAAAAGAACTCCTGTTAAAAAAGTATAGAACTGGAAGGGGGAGAAGAAAGCATCTGATTCTCAAGAAGCAACAGTGTGAGGTCCTGGTGCCAAGACTCCCTTAAAATATGAGATCCAAGTGTAAAATTGTATCCAAGACTGTTTACTTAGTGAAGAATCTGCCAGACCCAGTAAAAACAGTTTTCCTTTGTTGAGGTGGCCTGGGGTTCCCTTGGAGCTCAGAAGGGGGCTGCTTCCCCTGCTGACCCCTTGGCATCCTATCCTACCTCCCTGATCTAAATCTCTTTCTCTTTGCAGGATCAAATTCTCTCACCCTCATCCTCTTTCATTTGGATCACCTCTGCAGCCTCTTGGTTCTGCTTTACGTCTCAAAAATGCCCTCCGATTCCTTCCACACATTTCTGCTTAAGGGGCTACTCTAGAACAAGGTAGCAATATAAGGTCCATGGTCAAATCTAGATTGCTAGCCAGGTATGGTGGCACACACCTGTAATCCCAGCAGCTTGGGAGACCGAGGCAGGAGGATCTCAAGTTCAAAACCAGCCTCCACAACTTAATGAGACCCTGGGGATGTGGCTCAGTGGTTAAGCACCCCTGGGTTCAATCCCTGGTACCAAAAAAAAAAAAAAAAAAAAATAGCCTTCTGCTTGTTTTTGCACAACCCATGAGTTAAGAATGTTTTTCACAATTTTAAAATCTTCTTTGTGGTGATAGGGACTGAACCCAGGATCTTAGGTATGCTAGGCAAGTGTTTTTCCACTGAGCTACATCCTAACCCCAAATACTCTTACTTTTCCCCTGCCCCTGCCAGGGCATGGATGGAAGCCAAGGTCTCATGCTATATCCCCTGCCCTACAACTTCTAAATGGCTGGAAAAAAGTCAAAAGAATATTTTGTAACATGTAAAAGGTACATGTGATTCTTATTTCAGGGTCCATAAGTAAGGTGAGATTATGTACTATCTATGGCTGTGTTCACACAATGGCAGAGTTGTTTAGTTGTAACAAAAACTGGAAGTCTCACAAAGTCTTTCTCTGGTTGCTTAAAGAAAACATTTGCTGACTCTTGCTCTAGATTAGGAATTTGGCCCTGCTGTTCTACCTAGGTTCCTCAGTGGTTCTCTTCAGCTGACCCATATCTACCTCTCTCCAGCCTCACCCCAATCTGGACAACTCTTCCTCAAGCCCCGGCACATCTGCCTCTCACAGTCCTACTACACAACTGGCATCTGGCAGACACGCATGCAGCCATTCACAAGGAGCAGCCTGATAGGCATTTCATTCCTTATTTGGCTAGTGCTATGGAGAGCTGCTTACCTATTTTTCCAGATACCAAATATCACTTGCATGAACTCTGAGCACCTCCGATGGATCAGGCACATCCCCATCTGCTATTCACTTAATCCTCATAACAACCCTGATGAGGTAGGTAAAACTTCCACTCCATTAAGTGGCAAGTTATGTGGCACAGCTAGAACCTGAAGTTAGACTCCTGCCTCCTGCTGATTCTGAGATGCCTTCACAGAGTTCAACTACTTAATCCACTGCTTGAAAAGCCTAACAGATGCTCTCATGGGCTTTCTGTTGTGTGTAGGGTCACAGACTATATGCTAAATGGGCTCAGAGAGAGGAAGTTTGTTGTTTTCTGTCATTTTTTCCCAGTTGTCTGTTCCCATTGCTGTACCTGTCTTTCAAAGCAGTTTGGGCAAAGACTGAAGGATGGCCCTACTCTTCTTACAAAAATGCCTGGAATTGGAATTCCACATCTCAAGTTTCATTCTGCTGCTCCAGGGCACAAGGCTTGTTCTGAAGCAGAAGGAAGTTGCTGGAAATCTGGTCTCCAGGCTGGAGGGTTACCAATACAAAGGGGGTCAAATTAATTGTTGACACACCTGCTTTAAAGGAGCCTGAAGAATGCCTCTAGTGGGCCTCTGGACATAAGCTCTGGACTATCCACATACTTGACTATTCAGAGGTCCAGAGCTCAGAGACAGAGAAAGTCAACATGGTTGTTGAAGGCCTAGGAAAAAGCAATGCCGGACAGTTGTCTATGTGAGACTCTTTATCAACCAGAGAGGAGTTAGGATTACACTGGTCAGTTCATAGACGTAACAGTATGAAACTGGCAGAAGGAAAAGCTTGTTCTATGCCCTCTATTATGGGAGAGATGGCTAAACTGTCATTGGGCGGGCTCAGTGATGTGGTGTAAGAAGTGTAGGAACTTGAGAAAATGGAATTCTGTAAAGCAACCTCTCTCCTAGGTCTAGAACTGACAGCACTAGGAAACACCAAAAAGAAGTTCACCTAGACAGGCCCATGACAGCTTTTGGCAAAATAAGGTAAGACTTAGGTAAGATGGTTAGGTTTAACATGACACGTGTGATTTCAGATTTGGTGTATCAATTTAGTGTTTGGTATTTCAGGCTGAGAATTTTCAGAGATCCATCTGAGGTTGCAAGCACTTTTCAGGAGTAGGAACAACTGGGACAACTGAAACTATGACTAAGTGCCATGAAGCCAGTTTTGGGCAAAAATTCTGATTTGTTCAAATAAAACCCAATATTTCCCCAACCCTCAGAACAATCACAGTGATGATGTGAGGAGGCTCTTTAAACATATCACTGAAAACCTAGTGACCATACAATCAGAGATCTGGCCATAGTGAAACACTTTATACATGTAGGAATAGACAAGGGGATTTCTGAAACACTCATGCTTGGATGTATCAGTACAAGACAGCGCATGAGGCTGTGATCTGCCAGGCAGTGAGGAACGAGCATGATTTATCTGCTGGCAAATAAGTCTCCACTACATCTAATTATTCTTTTATCTAAGTGCATCTTGATCTCAGTCCTGGACATCAAAGTAGTCAATTACTGGCTCCTTGGCTATCTTCTGTAAATTACTGCTCCCAGAATTCCTGAAAAGCAAACAAAGAACCATCAATCTTTTCTTCTCTGAGGGAAACAGACATAGGCCTTCAGAAAGTTAAGGATCAGCAGATTAGCCACTTGTGAAACTTTGATAAGACAGGCAAACACCAGCTGGTGGCTACTGAAATTTGGTGATGGGTACATAGGCTTTCATTATATTAACCATTTTAACTTGAAAGTTTCTCCATAACAGTATGTATGCATATGTGTGTGTGTGCATATATATTATATATATATATATATATTTTTTTTTTTTTTTTGAGTACTGGGGATTGAACCACATTCCCAGCCCTTTTATTTTTTACTTTGAGACAGGGTCTCACTAAATGCTTAGGGCCTAAGGTGTTAAGGCCTTGAACTTGCTATCCTCCTTTCTTAGCCTACCAAATTAGCTGAGAATACAGGCATGTGCTACCACGTCTGGCCTTTCATAGTAGTTTTATACAAAAATCAAATAAGTTAAAAAAAAAAAGATAGCATCACATAAATAGGCTGATAATGCTACATGATTATGTCTGATCCATACATGGCTATGGCACTGTCTTGGAATACCCCACATTTCTAAAACCACTGCCCACGAGGATATGCACACTGCGCTCACTGGAGTCCAGGCTGCTTAGTTTCCAGGAGTAGAGAAGAGCTGGCTCCGTGGAGCTACATGGCTCTTGGCTGAGGCTGAGACATGGGAACACCAATTGCTCTGAACCTCATGGTGACCCTATAAATGCTCTTATTATCCTTTAAGAGGTTTTGTCCACGAAGTGCAGAAGAGGTACTGTTATGACTTCTGTGTGGAAGGCCAGAAAGAGTAGAGACTCCCTGGGTTTCAGAGTAACTTTTAGCCATGCTATCTTCATCACAGTAGGGCAGCTGGGTTCCCTTCTTGATAAGGAAGAGGAAGAGAGGGAGGGATGGTGTTTTATCACTGCACCTGAGAAAACATCTGGCAGACTTGCTACTTGCCAACTTGTTTTTTTCCTTAAATCATGAATGTGTTTTTGTGGTGAAAATCATTCAAACCCTATAGAAGTAGACAGCAAAATGTGTAATCCCCCTCTTATCCTCTTCAATGCCAACTCTTCCCCTCAATCCCACTTTCATCTCCAGAATAACTATTGTTAATTACGTGATGTTCCAGTTCTAAATCATTAGGTGTGACAGACTGAAATCCATTTTCTACCTATATTGTGGAAACTATGTCCAGTGACTGTTCTCCTTGGAATGAAACTGGCATTACAAACACCAAATCTATCTTCTCTGGCTTAAATAAATGTGTCTGATAGCTAATCAAACCCTGTATATTTGAACATGGCACCCTAAGGCCAAGCCCAAGGAGGCCACTAATAGCTGGTGCAGCCCAGGCCAGTCCCTGCTGGCTTCTCCACTAGCCAGGTCCCTTTGGAAGAATTCTTACTTGTCTGTCTGCTGTCTGTGATGAGGAATTGGTGGTGGAGGTCGGGTCTGCATTTCCCTTTCAAGCACACCTGTCAGCGTGGTAGGTGGACAAATGGACTTCCCTCTGAGGAGTCAAAACACAGTAATGAAAAAAGAGGATCATTTGTAGAGATAAGTAGACAGCCAGAAACTCAGTTTGTGACTTTGGCACTATTATGCTGCTGAGTACTCTCTGCTATGACCTGTCTTCTCTTGGGCATGGTCACTTGCATTCAAGCCCATCCCTTCCATCTGTCCCTGCTGGACCTACTGCCTCAAATGTTATACTTCACTGTTATTCCTTGGGAAGTTCTTTATTTTTGTGGTGCTGGAGATCAAACCCAGGGCCTTGCACACGCTAGACAAATGCTCTACCAACTAAGGGATATAGCCAGACCCAACTTAGGTCCTCCCTCCCTATACCCTTCTGGTACACACTATGACATCAGTTTCCTCTGATGGTAAAATACTGTTTACGTGATATGCCCTGAATCAGAGTCCAGTATTTATTATACTTCTATCATGCTAGAAAGAGAAAGCCAGGGAGGACAGAGAGAGGAATAAGGGACAGAAGGGAAAAGGGACGGATATGATGAACAGACATCCCATTAGATCCCCAAGGTCTGTTCCCTCTACCTACAGAAATACTGCCTCCAGCATCTGCCATTGGTCAAGGAAGACAAAAGGCTGTGTCTATAGAATGAAGCATGGAATTCACTCTCTGGCTCAGATCTTTAGATCATGAAAGGCTGGTCCAGCAAAGTAGCTTTTCCTTCTATTCTTCCAAAAGGAAGAGATGAAAGGAAAGCAAATACCAATATCTCTGCCTCTGGGTCTATTTTGCCTTGCTGAGATCCTCCCTTGAAAGCCAGATCAACCTACCTGATGGCAGTGACTACAACGTTGCGCTTTGGTTCACTGTCATAGCTCACACTCTCCAGACCATACACTTGGGCCAAGTCATGGATGATTCGGCGGTGGTCTCTGTTCATGGGAGGGAAGCTGTGGCTTTTCTTACTATTCTTTCCCTGTATCGAGGAACAGATAACTGATTGATAACATCATCATGAAAACAGAAAATGCTTACAACTGTTCTTACTACCACAGAGCAGCTTGGTCAAAAAGAATTTTAGAGGTTCACAATGCACAGCATTTCGCTAACCACCATGCAATCTCAGAGGGTTTCAGGAGAATGGGAGCAGCACTTCTTTACCTACTCTGTGGTAAGCAGATAGACAGGGTTAGGGACAGAGACTTTAGTGGACAGCAAATGGTTCCTTTTGCAGGGACCTGCAATGGGAAGTAAGTGATATTCCCAAGAAATGACTAAATCAATTTAAGACTTCAAAAACAAAATCTCTCTCAGAGGGTGAGGTGAGAAAATCATTTGAGCCCATGAGTTCGAGACTAACCTGGGAATTATGGTAGGACCCCATTCCATAAATAAAAACAAAAACATAACACCAACAAAAAACCTATAAGAAAATCTCACTCCTATTAAGTCAGCTGTACACTAAAAACCCTAAGTATATAGATATAGACACAAAAGCAGACAGTTTGCTTGAGTTTCCTAATTAGGAGGGGGACAATGCATTTCACTTTCTCCTTCAAGTTCCTTCCTACTGGGAAGTGGTAACAGAAGGGGAAAGGGGAGGGAAGGGAATGAAGAGAGATAAGGGAAATAGTGGGAAGGAAACCACCATCATTAGGAATGGGTCTATGGCAGCCATCTTGTCTTCACCCACAGTTCCCACTGATTGAAGAAACACTGGCTGCTTCTGACTTTTTCATTTAAAGCTACCTCCTCAATATCACTAGTTGCCTACAGAACAGGGGCCTTACTCTTTCTCTTTTTCTTTTTTTTTTTTTTTTGGTGATAGACCTGCTGCTTTTATCACTGAGCTACAACTCCAGTCCTTTTCACTTTCTGAGACAGGGTCTACCTAATTTTACTAGGCTGGCCTTGAACTTGTGGTCCTCCCGCCCCAGCCTCCAAAGTAGCTAGGATTACAGGTAGGATTACAGGTATGAGCTTACTGCACCTAGCTGGGTCCTTTTTTTTTTTTTTTTTTTTGGTACTAGGGATTGAGCCCAGGGGTGCTTCACCATTAAGCTATGTCCCCAGGTCCTTTTAATTTTTGATTTTGAGACGGGGACTTGCTAAGTTGCTTAGAGCCTTGCTTAGTTGCTGAGGCCCTTGAACTTGTGATCCTCCTGCCTCAATCAACCTCCTGAGGCTTAAGATTATAGTAGTGTGCAATCGTGTCTGGCTTTGGGTCTCTTTTTAAGAAGTCTACCCACTACTACTCTTGCTCTGGTCATACAACTTTTTATCTTTCCCTAAGGGTTTGTCCTGACTTTGGGGTAACAATTTCTTTGTTAGGAGTGTGCTCTCCTATCACACACAGCCCTTTGAGATCTGAGGGCCTTGCATGAGTTCTAAATATCCTTAGTCATGTGACTATCATTACTGAACCCTCCTTGTTCAGAGTTTCTTCACCCCTCTGAGGCACTGAGCTATGATTTTTATTTACATTTAATTTGGCTGCATATTTTCTGCAATGACTGAACCTGGACAGGCTTCCATAGATGTTATAGTGCCTGGGTTTGGGGTAAAGATTAGAATCCTCAAGGAAGCTATGACTTTTTCCTACAACTACTGTAGGCTGATGGTATTTCTAGGACTTGATTTTTTATCAAGCTGGCCTTAAAGGAATGTCCAGTTGGATGTTTTGACTTCAACCTTATTCACGGCCTCCACAAGGGTTTCCATTTCCTTCTCAACATCACTGACAAACTTTAAGTCCTTCCTGAAATGAGAAACCACCACAGTTAATTTCATCTATCTCTGCTCTTTCAGGAATCCCTTCCACCCACCCTCTGTCTGTAAAGTGCATACAATGTACAATGCTGGCAGAAAAGCTGACGAAGTCAGGAACTGTCAGGTAACAGATAGTCATGATAAAGAAGACAGAAAAGAACAAATGTGAGAAAAGAGGAGACACAGCCATCAGAGAACCAGGAAATAGGAGAAAAATAAGCTATTACTGACCCAAGCAAGAATCATGTAATTGTGAGACTTGGGTGGACAGAGGTGGAATGTGGCTCAGAGATGCTATGATTTAGTCTACCCAGGTCTTAGAAGGCATCAACTCCAACCACAGAGGTCACCCTCACCCCCAAGGTTCAGTTAAGCAAACAGTTTTGAAAAAAGAAGGTAGGATTTTTATTAAACATCAAATAATCTTTTGTAATAGATGAATAAACTTTACCTGGCTTAGTCATAGAAGGAGCACATATTAGTTTCTATATCTTAAAATACTAAATACTCTCATAAGCCATTATTAAGAAAATAGATAAAAAGTTACATACCTGGCATCATCTTTCAAACTATCACTGAATTTTGATCCTGAAGAACGTATATTGAAAGGATCAGAATCATCACTGATATCAAATGCCTCTGCTAACCTCCTGAAAATGATATAAGTTTGCAAACATAAGGAAAGAAGCAGAGGGAAACTATCTTATACAGTAGTTCTCCCTTACCAATAGGAGATATGCTCCAAGACCCCCAATGGATGCTTAAAATTGCAATAGTACCAAGCCCTATGCATGCTATGTGTTTTCCTATACATACATATCTATGATAAAATTTAACTTACATATTAAGCACAATAAAAGATTAATAAAAACTTAGCACAGATTTTAGTAGTCTTAGCATGTGACTTTTCTCATAAGTTGAGAACTTTTAACTTTTTACTTATACACTTCATTTCTTCTCTTCAGTGTATCTAAATTGCTAGAGTCACTACTCTTGAATTAAGTAAAATAAGGGTTACTTGAATATAAGCACCGTGATAACTGCAATAGTTAATCTGATAACTGAGATGGCTACTAGTGACAATGGGTAGGCGGTATATTCAGTGTGGATTCACTGGACAAAAGGGTGGTTCTTATTCCTCACAGGATGAAGGGGGAATGGTGTAAAATTTCATCACATTACAGTGTAAAATTTAAAGTTTATGAATGTTTTACTTCTGGAATTTTCCATTTAATTTTTCAGTCTGCAGTTGACAGTGGGTAACTAAAACTGGAAACCAAAACTGCAGATAGGGGGGTGCCTGCTGTAGTAATATACAGGTACTACAATGTCCTAAGTTCTTTATACATTAACCATTTGATTTTAGTAAAACCAATGACTAAAGAAAGAATTACAAGATATGGTATTGTTCTCATAGAATAAAATAAACAAAATAGACCTATGTGGGTCTGAGCAAGCTGAATATTGGAGATTTGAATTATTTGGGGAAGAGAAGGCTGAGTGTTTGAAATCACTGGATATTGTCAATAGGGAATGACTTTCTCTGAAGCTTAAAGTAGGTACATAAGCAAGAGAGGTAGCTTAGTGGCGGAATGCATATTTAACATGCACATGCCTTGGGTTTGATCCCTAGCATCGCCAAAACAAAGCAAAACAAAAAACCCCAAACCATAAAATGGACATATAAATATTAAAATTAACATCCCATCACAGAAAAGCTGGAAAAATACAAGAGGAAACAATTCCACTGGAAACATAGCACTGCTTTTATTTAAGACAGGGTTTCCTTATCTTGCCTAAGCTGGTCTCAAACTCATGTGCTTAAGTGATCCTCCTGCTTTGGCCTCTTGAATAGGTGGGATTATAGGCACATGTCATGGCACTGACTTAAATTTTCCTATTTTTTTTTTTTTTTAACAGTCTTAATTTTCAGAATTCTTGGAGGGAGACCTTTTGATGTTTTCATTAGGAGGTCACAAGTTCAAATTTAAACACTAATTAAAACCTGTCTGTAAGATGAACTTGGCCTGTTAGTTTCTTTATTTCTGCAATGGAAATATACATATATTGTAACTTTAGATGGCATTTCCTGTTTTAAATGTGCATTTCTTTTCTTTGGTAGATACTTGTCTAGTATGTACAAGGCCCTGGGTTCTATCCCCAGCACTGTGCTTAAAAAAAAAAAAAAAAAAAAAAAAAGGCCAGTTCAAATCAGTTACTAATATTTACTGGGCACCTAGTACATGTCAGGCTTGTGACAAGAGCCTTATATATGTCATCCTTAGTTTTAATATATTAATCCTCACAACTCTGGGAAGTATATATTATTACTGTCACCTATCCACAAATTTTTAATGAAAATTAAGGCTTAGGGAGAATATGTGACTTGTTGAGGGTTATCTAGCTACATGATTTGTAAAGATAGGATTCAAATCTAGATAATCTGACTCTGGAGCTCTGGACAGCTCAGACTACTATATAATACTATCATTCAATTACACAAAGGCATATTTTCACACTTTGGACCCTTTCTGTGTATTTAGAACATTTCAGAACACCCAGGACTCCTACTTCACATTTTACAACTAAGGACACTGATAGAGCACTCCTTAGAAAATTGCCATCAAAGTCAAACCAAGGGAAATTGGAACAGCATTACTGCTGAAAAGAGTATAATTTGGCACAACCATTTTGAACACTTGGCAGAATCTATTAAAGCTGAACATAGCCATACCCAATTAATCGACAATTCTACTCTCAAGTTTATATCTAATGGAAACAAATAAGTACATACAGCAAAGCAAGAATAAAAATATTCTTGGGGGCTGGAGATGTAGCTCTGAAACAGAATGCTTGCATAGCAAGTGTAAGATCCCAAGTTCAATCCCTAGCACCACACACAAAAAAACAAGTTTTTAACAGCATTATTTAACAGCATATGGCAGAATGTTTTCTGAAATATTAATATACATCATGCAAAATCAAAAATGAACTAAGTGCTGCTACCTGCAATAAGAATGAGTGTCACAAATGTAATGAAAGAAACCAGATTAAATAAATACAAACCATATGATTTTATCATTTATATAAAGTTCAAAAACAGACAAAACTCAAGTGTTAAAGTCAGGATAGACATAATTTTGAGGGATACAAGAGAGGGCTCTGATAATTTTCTATTTCTTGATGAGTATTGTTTATACCATTGTAGTTCACTGATCTGTACACTTATGTTATATTTCAATGAAAAAAATTCATTAAATGTTTAAGATTGTTACCTCTGTTGAAATCAGGAAGTTGGACAGTCACTAAATAACTATGTTGTGGCATGTGATGTTTATATCATGCCCAAATCCACACAGTTCATGCTTTGGGAATATGCTGAAATTACCTGAGTGGTTTTATACTTAGACAATTCAATTTTTGATGATCATATTTCTCTTTTTGTCTGATAGTGGTAATAGAATGAGAGCAGGTACTGAATGACAGAAGGGATGCTCCCTCCTATTAATTACATAGGGCTCAACGACAAGTAGATAACAAGTTGCTGAAACCACTTACTTTTTCCTTTCCAAGGCTGAACACTCCTCATCACACTCCAGCCTTAATAAGCAAATGAAAAAAAGTCAGGACACAGGTTCTACAGTTCCTATTCAACAAGAAAGTCTAACTTAGACCACTTGAGAACACAGCAGACTCTTGCCACAGGACTTTCCTTCAGGCCAGAAAGCAGCTTGTGACGTCACCTACTTTTCAGGTTACATTAGCAACCTCTCCCCTTGTGAATCTGTTTCCCCTAGTCTCTAGGTTTGGGGAGTCTAGGAGTCCCCAGTGTGTGTGTTCTCTGGGTGCTCTGCCCTCAAAATACTCCCCAGGGACCTTTCTGACAGCTCCAACTCCCTTTCTAGATAGAGTCATCACTTTGGTTCTGTTTTCCTGTGGGCTGGGCTGGGCACATCTAGGACTCTGCTTCCTCTATCAATTGTCTGTAATGAAACTGGAAAATATCCTCTGGTCTTAGTTGTATCTTGAGTGGGACTCCTTGGGGTTGGAGTGGGTATGGTCTCAACATCAAAGTGTGTTGAATGCCTACTGTGTGTGAGCTCCACGTGGGAGACTGAGATAAATGAATGTGCCCTACCCTTGAGAAACTAAGTCTAATTAGAGGAAGAAGGCACCTTACATATTGTTAAAATTACCTGGCTTGTTGAATTTCCTTCTTGGTAATTAACTTGCTGATCTCCACTGAATCTCCAAGCTGCATGTCTGTTATTTTAGAGGCCATAGAAATAGCAGCTATTCTGAAATACGAAAAAGAGAATAGGCACTGTAGTTTCATAAGAAACTCCCCATTTAAAAAATACAGAATACCACTTTCAAAGGCAATCCACCACAAGACAGTGTGTGTGGCCTTGGAATCCCATCTTACTAACTACCTACAGGTTTATGGCATGTGTCCTCACTAAGTTTTAAGCAGCTACACAGGAAGTGATGAGGTAACCCAACTCCTTAGTACCCACTTGAGCCTCCAGTTCAATGCTCAGTACTGAGCAGGCTTTCAAACACGGAAAATTTGATGTCTGTCAACTTGTAAAGTCCTATAGCAAAGGCATACCTCGACTCTAATCAGAGACATCCATACCAGTCATTCCCTAACAGCTCCACCACTGTTCTCAGATTTCTGTATGACAACATGAGTTCCAAGATTTTAAGAGGCTAAAAAGATCCCTCCCAGAACCATTTGAAAACCTTGCAGGGGGAAAGGGGCACAGAACTTAGCCTTGAGTGTGTCACCTACAAGTAGTGGGATATCAAAGCAATTTATCTAACTTTAGGATATCTTTTCTTATCTCAAAGTTTAATAAGACCAAAAGAGGGAAAGTGAGAGAGAGAAGAGAAAGACTCTCTTACTTTTAGAAAACTTGCAAGGATCTTTCAATAAACACATGAGTCTCTTCACCTAGATCTACCAATTGTTAACATTTCTGTAGCACTAACCTTTGATAGGTACTGGATGCTTCAGAACAAATCACCATTTCTTTTCTTCGTCCACATTCACACTGTAGCTCTACCTGAAAGAAGATCAACATGGAATGACTCTTAGCACATGTGAACCATGTGTTAAGCAGGCTTTACCTCTAAAACTTTTCTTAAACCAAACCATGGCAGAGTCAGTGAGTAGACATACTCCAAGATGGAAGAAGCTAATCATGTACATTTTTTTGGGGGGTGGGTGGGGGGTAATGGGATTGAACCATTATACTTGCTAGGTAAGTAAGCACTCTACCACTGAGCTACATCCCCATCCCCTTTAAAAATTTATTTTGGAGAGAAGGTTTTGCTTAGTTGTGGAGGCTGGCCCTGATCTTATGATCCTCTTGCCTCAGCCTCCTAAGCAGCTGGGACTACAGGCATGTGTCACTGTGCCTAGCTAACACATGAAATTGAAAATGTGGTAACTGACATTCCAGGAAGGATGGTGTCCTGTCCATAATGCCCCTTTCTGGAAACTACTTCTGTTCTTAATCTGGCATGAAGGCCTAGAATGAAGTTTAAATCACAGAACCAGAGGTGGACACTAGATGAAACCAGTTGAGGTCTAGCCAATTCCACAAGATCCCTCTGCTTTCACCCCTTCAAGATGGCCTTCCTTGTTGATCCCTGAGGCCTGGCCAAGTTTCCTACATGCTCCCACAGCACCCTCTATAAGGATATAACTACTACTCTATGATATCATATCTGCTCTATCTGATTAATTACTTAGTATCTGTCCCATCAAATTATAAGGGACCATGTTTACTAGCCCCAGTACCTCACCCACTTTTTTGTAGAACATTTATATATTCGTCGAATAAATGGACTTGACAGAATCTCCTGAGAATGTGAATGAAGGGAGACAGACTGGTCAGGTGGCAGTGGGATACCTGCTGAATTAAAAGGCCATACCAAGTTGGCAAACAGAAATCTTTATGAATTCTTGCTATCTTAACTAGGAGTTCGTTGCAGCTGATGTCCCCTGATTGATTAAGATGCACGATCAGGGTCTGCTTAGTCAGTTCTGGATTCACTAGCAGCTCCAGAGTCAATGCTCCATCTGGAGTCAGGAGTACCCACCTTGGCTTTGCAAGCAGTCACTGGGCAGGGTGAGCTAGGGTGGCATGATGCCATACATGGGTGGCCACAGTCAGCTCTGGGGGTGGTGCAGGGCTGTTTGCAGGCCTCCTCCACAAGACATTCTCCTTTGTGACAGAGTCTCTGACACTTGTGCATCCCACATGGTAGCGTAGCACTGCAGGGTAATCCGCAAGAGATATCAACCAGATGACAGGGGATGTTGCTTCGTAACTAGGAGAAACAGAAGTAGCCAGAGTCTCATCTCTGTGTGGGATGTGGGGTGAGATTTAATTTACCTTTAGAACATTTCTGAACTTTGCTCTTTTTATTTGAAAACAATTAATTTGATTTTCAAAGTAAAAAAGGAGTAGTTTGACAAGAAAACAAATCTGAACTTTAATAATTATGTTTGTTATGATCCAAAAAACTTGTGGCTGCATCTAAGTGTGATCCAGGACAAATTTTCCAAGGTAGGCAACAAGGAAATGAAACCAGATAACTAGGAAGTACTTTAAAACTGTTATGACCAATAAAGAGAGGGAAAAAAAAAAAAAAAAGGTGGGTGGGGGAAATGTAAATAGAAGTGTTGTAGTGAAAGGGAATAGTGGGGAAAGGAGGAGAGATGAGAAAAGGGAGGAACTGTGGAATGAAACTGACTAAATTATATCGTGTACATACATGACTATATCATTGAATTTGAACTTTATGTATATATACAAAGTATCAATTAAAAAATAGTAAATAAATAGAAGGAAGACCAGTACAATAGAAGGGTGACAGGGAAAAGAGGAGGGTGGGGAAACACAAAGTACTGGGGACTGAAATGGAGCAAATTATATTCCATGAATGTCAAAATGAACTCCACTATTATAATGCACTAAATAAAACCATTAAGAATAAAGAAAAAAATTGGGAAAACTTAAAAAACAAAACTCTATGACTAAACTGGGAGGATCAGAAGACTTTCTTTTGACTTTCCACACTATGAAGGCACTGAGCTGACAGACTAACCATCATATATGCTGGGGCTGGGAAGACTCTTGGCCTATGGGTTCTAAGACAGACAGCAGGGTTGTTTTATGTGATTAATATTCAACTTTCCTCACGTCTCCCAAATAATGGTCTCATAACTTCAGGCAGCTGTGTCATTTAAAAAATTGAGGCAATAGTAACCCCCTACTCATTTTTTCTCAAGAAACTGCATGGTTCCAGGTTTCCCCACCACAGGAAAAAGATACTGAAATTTTACTTCTGTGGAACCAAAGGTTACTCTTACATATTCACTCAAATTCCTTCAAGAACCCTCATGAGGAATACACTCCAACTTCAGTGACATATAACTTCTACCCTTGAAGAGGCATCCAAAGTCTAGGATATATATATATGTTTCCAATTGTTTTAGAATTAGTATTCTGGTAGAATAATATAGTTCCCAATCATTAAATGTTTACCTGTTCTAGTACCAGAGCATAACTTTTGGCTCTCGTCTGCCCTCTGTCATCCTCTCCCCACATTACTTACCTACCTCCTTATGATCCTTTAGTATGTTATTTCCCCCAAAATGCCTTCCTTTAGTAGAGACCTCTTCATCCCCTCAATACTCTGTACTTTCCACATTACTGCACTTATAATTGCCTGTTTTCCTGTCTGCTTCCCACCCAAGTGAAGGCTGCACAAGGGCAGGGGCATGTTAGTCTTGTTAACTTTTTTTCTTTTTGGTACTGGGGTGCTTAGCCACCCAGCAACATCCCCAGCCCTCTTTATTTTTTATTTTGAGACAGGGTCTCACTAAGTTGCTTAGGACCTTGCTAAACTATTGAGGCTGGCCTTGAACTTGTAATCCTCCTACCTCAGCTTCCAGAATCACTGGAATTACAGGTGTATACCACCAAGCCTGGCTAGTCTTACTAACTTCTGAATCATGCCAAAACTACCCTACCTAGTACATTGTAGGTACTCAATATTTATTAAAGTTTGAATAAGTCATCAATACAAAGATGACATATTGATGTCTTAGAACGGATAAACTCACAAAGGAAGTGAGATTTATAGAGGAGAATAAATATGAAGGACTATGCCTTGAGAACCATTCACAGGAAATAAGTGGAGAAAAATATGTCCATCAAGATAAGAAAATAATACTAAAAGCATGTTGTTACAGATGTCAAGAGAGTTTCAAGGAATGTTGGTTAACATGTTATGAAGTAAAAAGATCAGGTTACAAAACAGTATTATCTTAAATGGAATAGGGGAAAGTATGTATCAACACATATTGGGTAGATTATACACCAGAGTGGTAAAGAATATCTTTTTCTCAGGCAGATGTGTAGTTCAGTGGTAGGATGCTTGCCTAGCACACACAGTAGACCTTGGGTTCAATCCCCAGCACTGATTCCCTTCCCACCCACCCATAAAGTATTTTCTTTTTCTTTCTTTTTTTTTTTCATGGTGCTGGGGATTGAACCCAGGGTCTTGGGCTTGCAAGGCAAGCACTCTACCAACTGAGCTATCTTCCCAGCCCCAAAGTATTTTCTTGAGAGAACTTTATTTTCTTAATTATCTATGAGAAATATGTATTTTTAAATTAAAAATTTTTAAGCATTTAAAGGGTTTATAGTGGACAATGCCAAATATGGCTTAAAGGTAAGAATGAGGATGGAAGTCCTTCAGGGCAGTGGTAATAAGACTGGAGGAAGGCATTTGGGCCCAGTAGTCAGAATGGGGAGCTGCATAGGGCTCACAGAACAAACCTGGCAGGTGGGAGACAGCCCATCTCTACTTTTGGATACTCTTACTGAAATACTTCTTTCTAGGCCAGTAACCCCATTTTCATGTCAGTTAACCTAGAAGTTGTCTTTGAACACAGCATGCGTTCTTAAGGGCAACGGGGCTGAATTTCATTAGTTGTAACTAGATTAAAAAATGACAAAACAGACTCAAACTGTTACCTACTCTATGATTTCACTTTTGTGACATTCTGGAAAGACTTACAATACTGGGACAGACAACGAACAGATTACTAGTTGTCAGAGCTAGAAGGTGGAGGAAGAATGACTCTAGGGGGCATGAAGAAATGTTTGGGGGTGAATGAACTGTTCTATATTTTGATTGTGGTTAGAGGACTGTATAAATGCTTTTGGTAAAACTCAGATCTGTATACTAAAAAGGGTAAATTTTATTATATGTAATTTTTACCCTAAAAAGCGGGGAAAAATGGCAACAGAAAGCTTTTGCTTCTTGGAGTTAGTTTGAGAAATGATGAGACTAACAGCTCTTAAGTAATTAAATTATAAATCTCTGGCTGGAACAGTAAACACCTAAGAGAGAAAACTTACCTCATGTTTGCCCATGCACCACTTCTGAGTTAGGAAAGTACAAGGGGGACATTTCTCCTCACTATGACAAGAATGGTATACTGCAGAAAGAGAAAGGTAATATTAGGTATAATTTTTTTTTTTTTTTTTTTAATTTAGCTGTAGATGGACACAATACCTTTTTTATTTTGTTTACTTACTTATGTGGTGCTGAAGATTGAACCCAGTGCCTCACGAAAGCTAGGCAAGTACTCTACCACTGAGCCACAACCCAGGCCCTAGGTATAATTTCTAAGTAAAGTCACATATATATGCCATTTGTAACATATACATGTTATAACATATGCATGCATATATATATAATATAAACAGCATTTGAAATAGAATTTAAATTTTGGAGCTGGGAGTATTTTTTCTAAGTGGTCAGAGAACATAAAAAGTATGGCTTTATAAGGTGTTGAAAGATGAGGTGAATGAGAAAGAGAAACCCAATTAAGAGGGAAGAAATGTGCCAAATTCCAGAAGCAGAGAGGGGACAACTTTTTCACCGTCTCTTGTAGTCACCTGTCTGTTCATTTAACTACATTGTTTTTTTATTTTTATTTTTTGCGGTGCCGGGGATTGAACCCAGGGCCTTGTGCTTGCAAAGCAAGCACTCTGCCAACTGAGCTATATCCCCAGCCCTACATTGTTATTTTCACCCTACCTTATGCTATAACTGCTCTATGTTCACAGGTATCTTTGCCCCTTATTCCATCTAAAATAATTCTACTGACTCCTTTCAACATCATTACTGTCAGTGAGAGGTAGTTCATTAAAATTCATCCCGTGAAACAAAACTTTTCTTGACTGACCACACTCTATCCTGAGCTCCCTCACATTCTCTTTAAAGCTTGCTGCCATGCCATCTGGTCCATGTACATAAAGTTTGTGCTGTGTGTATTTAACTACCATTCTCTTCCTCCCAGGGAAAATATAAGAACCTCAAAGCTATGGGTTTTTAAAAAAATTCCTCTGAAGCTCTGACATCATGCTGAATATACAACAAATACTCAAGAAAATGGCAATAAATGCGGAACAAAAAAGCAGGCCAAAACAACACAATTCACAAGCAGTTAAGTTCTTACTAAGGACAAAGTCCAGCAGGGTTTTAACTTCACCTATAATACTGGCAAGTGAGTGGAAAGGAGGAGACATGTGGGGCCGAGACACTTACTGCATGATATATGAACACTATAGTTTGAGTTTATAAACTATGCCGGGAGGGACATCCTAAGGGTCCCAGGGAAGAAAGGGACGTTTTACTTCATGAGGAATTTGCTTATTGTGTTTTAGTCTATTAACTAAAAAAAAAAAAAAAAAAAAAAAGAGATCTGGGTGTCTGGTTTTCTTGGAACCAGGGATTGAACCCAGGGGCACCTAACCACTGAGTGACATCCCCAGTCCTTTTTAATATTTTATTAGAGACAGTCTCACTGAGTTGCTTAAGGCCTTGCTGAGTTGCTGAGGTTATTTGAATTTGTGATCCGCCCGCCTCAGCCTCCCAAGTTGCTGGGATTACAGGTGTTCACCACGGTATCTGGCTAGGGTGTCTAAATCTTATGACCAGATGTTACTGTAAGTATCAAATCTGGTGCCTTCAGTTATTTAAAGTTTGCCTCTGAGGCTTGTTAAAATAAAATGATGGGCCCAATACAGTCCTAAAGGAAAGTTAGTAACTGGACTGGAGAGGTATGGAAAATGATGTCAAGTAGTTTTTTGGGTGGTGTCAAAAAGCAGTTTATCAGAGAAAAAGTGGAAAGAACTCAAATGTCCAGCAACACAAGACTAAATAAACTGGCCTATTCATGTAACAAAATACTCCATTGTCATTAAAAATCTATGTTTGGGGGCTGGGGAGATAGCTCAGCTGGTAGAGTCCTTGCCTCGCAAGCACAAGGCCCTGAGTTCAATCCCCAGTACTGGAAAAAAAAAAAAAAAAAAAAAAAAAAATCTATGTTTGGGATGGGGATTTGGATGCAGCTCAGCAGAATGCTTGTCTAGCATGTGTGAAGCTCTGGATTCAATTCCCAGTAACTAACACACACACACACACACACACACACACACACTCCACACTTTACATTGCTTCTTTTTTCTTCCCGATGCAAGCGCATATACATTGCTTCTGTTATCAACAAAAAACTGAAGTTACTTTTAATTTTGTCAAAAGATGTTCAACTTTGAAATATACACCAAAAGTGAAGGTCACAAAGAAAAGTCCCTGAAAGACAAGACCAACTAGAATTTCTTCTACCTTTTGGGTGTGTCTGACAACCATGGAGTAAAGCAGTGGAGTATGCTGTGGGTCCAAGCTGGAGCCCCAATAACCAACCCACCTACACAGAAGCACAGTGGGCTAGGGGCAGCCATCTCAGCATGACTTCAGAGCATGAAGACAATTACATAGCAACATCCTCAATGATAAGGTATGAGCAGGCTGTGAGGTAGGGAATATGGGACTCACCTGGATGGTCACATTCGTGGACTCTGGCACAGGTCTGGGTACACTCAGGAGGCCTAGTACCACAAGGAACTGGAGGATAGATCACTGATGCACCACAGTGGCAGGTTAATTCATCAAAACCTGGTAGGCGAGACAAAAGAATCCTTTTTGAGTTTGGGATGTGCATGCCCATTTTAAATGAAGACACACATTTATTTTTGTTTGTCGTTTTAGATAACTTGGAAGAGAAAAGTAATAGGAAAATAGAAAAAAAAATAGGTCTCTATTTTATTAGACTTTAATTAAAGTTGACCTGGTGAAAAAGGTACAAATATCAAGTGTTCCATTTACCACTCTGAGCCTGACAACTTCCCAATACTTTCCCCAACACATTTCCATTAGAGGGTTATATTAATGACCATTGAGTTTTTACTATTAAAATACAAAATTTGCCAATATTTCAAAGATCTGAATAACCCAGGGAATATTTATCTTCCAAATGATCAATGAATTGTATTATATTATAAATCGCACATGTGTAAAAGACCCAATTCAAGTATGAGAGAGAACAAGCATTTTAATGCGATAGAACAAAAACAACTCTGATTCATATCCTTTCTGAAATGAGGTTGCGTTTTGGTGTAATATCAAAGAACAGTATCCACAATTATTCAAAAAAGTTTAAAAAATATTTCTTCACTCTTCCAACTAGTTAGTTATCTATGTGAGGCTGGATTTTTTTCATATGCCTCAACTACACTGTAACAGATAAAATGCAGAAGCAGATATGAGATTCCAGATATCCTCTATGAAACCAGACATCCGATACTGTTTTTTTTTTTTTTTTTCTTCAAAGTATAGATTTAAAAAAAAAAAAAAAAAAAGATTGATGTTGGGCTGGGGTTATAGCTCAATTTGCAGAGTGTCTGCCTGTCAAGCACAAGGCCCTGGGTTAAATCCCCAGCACCACCAAAAAAAAAAAAAAAAAAGGGATTAATGTTAACATGTAATGGGTTATTACTATTATCTTAAAAGGAAACAATAAATCAACTGTTTTTATATCTCTCAGTTTCAATTTCTAATATGGTAGATATTGATAGATATAACTCACAGAAAAGAGTTCTTTGGGGTTCTCAATTGTTTTGAAGAATATAAATGTTTCCCAAGACCAAATAGCTTACTAACTATTATTAATAACACTGCTAATAAAGAAGACTTCTTCTGCCAAGGGCAAAAGCTAGTCAATAATATATAAAAGGGAGTTAGCAGAGGAAGAATCCTTTAGTGAATCTGGCCCCATCTCAGGGTCACTGCTCACATCTCAAGTTTCATACATCCAGGGATTATAATACAGCACTAAAAGGAACTTAAAAAAATCTCAACACATCTGAAATACTAAGATTTAGTTCAATAATGCACATCAATTTGTGCATGAATTTCTAGGAAACTCTTATAACTTAAGTATACCGTGGAGACACTCACTGGCTTGCCAGCATGTCTGACAGTTCCCTCGATGACAAGGTTCTTCACACCTATGAAGGCCACAACGAAGTTTCCTCCCACAAATCAAAGGACACTTGTGCTCCTTATCCTGAGGGGAGAGATTTCTATTTGTTCACAAAATGGTCTTCATTTTATATTTTTCATAAACAAGATTAACTTCCAAAAACAAAGATCTATACAATTAAGAATGAAATAATGTCTAGGTAGATTTAAAATAACCAGGGAAGAGGATATGGATGAAACGAGATTAGTTATTAGTTGGTCACTACTGAAGCTGGATATTATGTATATGTGACTCACTATACTAATGTCTCTGCCTTTGCCTATGTTTGGTAGAAAGCACAATTTCATCATTCTATGCCTTGTCAATATGTATATTTTTAAAGTGACAATTATGTATTATCTTGTTAATGGTACTGTTATCTTGTTTGTATATATTTGTGTATATATGTATAATCACATATGTATCACAAATGTACAAGTTATCTTGTCATGTACATATGACACACACACATATATATGTATATATGATGATATATCAATATATTAAAAGTTGGGTTGTGTTTCCTCTAATTAGTTCCACAGAAGTGAAAATTCCAAATAAATATAACTCATTCCTTTAAAAATGCCATACTGGGGGCTGGGGGGATATAGCTCAGTTGGTAGAGTGCTTGCCTAGCATGCACAAGGCTCTAGGTTCAATTCCTAGCACAACCAAAAAAAAAAAAAAAAAAAAAAAAAAAAACATACTGGGCTGGGGTTGTGGCTCAGTGGTAACGCACTCACCTAGCATGCACGAGGCCCTGGGTTTAGTCCTCGGCACCACATAAAAATAAAATAAAGGTATTGTGTCCACGTACAACTAAAATATGTATATATTAAAAAAAATAAAAATAAAAATGCCATACTCAGGGCTGGGGTTATGGCTTAGTGGTAGAACACTTGCCAGGCACGTGTGAGAGGCTGGGTTTGATTCTCAGCACCACATATAAATAAAAGAATAAAATAAAGATCCATCGACAATTTAAAGAAATACTTACAAAAATATTTTTTAAACATATCATATCGATTTTGCATTTGGCCCAAGGAGGACATGAAATCCAAAGAACAAGTTGCTAAGTCCAGAACAGTATGTTAGACTGTGTGCTCATCTACTTTTCTTGGGCTCTGGGGTCCAAGGACTTCTGTCTTTCCTTTTTATATTCCTCCATGCTACCATTGGTTGACTTCTTGACCTAGTTGAGGTCTAAAAGGTTCAGTCTATTTCTGCAGAGCAGTTTGGGAACTATGAGAGCTCTTGCTTAGGGGCTTTCTTGCTTAGGGGCCCTTCCTATTGATATCTAAATCTGGGCCACATTCCAGATGGCTGAGGCTTCTAGAGCCCGGTGCCTAGATGAATGGAATCTGATTATGCCTAATGATAAGTCCACTTACCACACAGCATATCTCATTACATTTATGCCGTCCACACAATCGTTTCTTGTTACACCGCTTGTCACACATAAATGTAGCATCTGGTATGGTAAAATTAAAAAGATAAAAAAAAAAACCAAACAAGCAAAAGATATGAACATTCATTCAACATATATTTGAGTGTTTATAGGTAGAAGAAATACAAATGTAATAACATAAATAAATTAGTTATGGCAAATAAGCAAATTAAAGTAAGGCATTATTTTTCACCTGTCAAATTGCCAAAAAATGTTTAACATCATAAATGCAAATCAAAACCTCACTCCACACCCACTGAGGATGGTTATAATTTCAAAAGCTCAGAAAATAACAAGTGTTGGCAAGGATGTAGAGAATTAGAACGTTCATACACTACCGGTGGGAATATAAAATGGAGCAGCCACTGTGGAAAACAGACCAGCAGTTCTTCAAAAACAAAGAAATATCAATGGATCTATCAATTCCACTTCTAGGTATATTAATGCAAAAACTTGTACATAAAATGTTCATAGCAGCATTACTGACAATAGCTAAAAGGTGTAAACAACCCAAATAGTCAACTAAAGAAGAGATCAATAAAGTGTGGCATATTGATAAAATAGCCATAAAAAAGAATGAAGTATTAACTGTGCTACAATATAACAACTTTGAAAACATGCTAAATGAGTCAGGCAAAGTGGCACATGCCTATGATCCCAGCAACTCACGAGGCTGAGGCAGAAGGATTGCTAAGTTCAAAGTCAGCCTCAGCAATTTAGCAAGACCCTAAGCAATTTAGTGAGACCCTGTCTCAAAATTAAAAACACAAAAAAACATGGATAGAGATGCTTTAGGTAATCATGGATAAAATTAGGTTTGAGCTTTGTTTTCAAAGTACTCCCCCCAAAACTAAAAGTAGAGAGGGAAGGATAAAACAAGAGAGGCAAAATGTTGACAACTGATGAAACGTTATAGGTATGTGGAGGTTCATTATACTGGCTTATTTTCACATATAATTGAAATTCATCATAAAAATTTAAAAAGTGGGAGCTGGGGTTGTAGTTCAGTGGTAGAGTGCTTGCTTAGCATGTGTGTGGCACTGGGTTTGATCCTCAGCACCACATAAAAACAAATAAAATAAAGGTATTGTGTCTATCTACAACTAAAAAAATATTAAAAAAAATAAACTGGAGACAACCTTTTCAATGACCACCAAAAGGGCCATGGTGATATATAATATGAACTAATTTTCAAGGGAGCGCTATATACACTGATATGGAAAAATGTATTTGATAGATAATCAAGGGAAAATATCAACTTGCATGCAGTATGTTTAGTATGAACCTAAATTTAGGGGAAAAAACAAAACTGTGGTAGTAGGTTTATATATCTTTATGAATACAGAGAGCAATCTGAAACTATACCCTACAAGCTACTGACAGTGGTTTTACCAGAGGAGTGAAATTAGGAAGAAAAAAAAAATGGGAAGAAGATATATTTTCACTTTTTATTTTGTATATTTTTTTTCCAACTTCAAAAGTATATTAATTTTAGCCAGATTATGGTGGAGCACACCTATAATCTCAGAGACTTGGGACACTGAGACAGGAGGACTGCAAGTTAGAGGCCCTCAGCAACTTAGTGAGAGACTGTCTCAAAATAAAATATAAAAAGGGCTGAGTAGCCAGGACCTGTAGGTTTGCCGCTGCTGCCATCTTTGGATGTGGCCACCTTAGTCTGGGGACTCAAGCCAGGGCCTGGAGATATACTGGGGTACCTGCAGGTCTGGCTGCACCTGAGTCTTTCTGCTCAGTGTGGTAGTGGCTACCATCTAGCTGTCTCTTTGCAAGGTTACTCCTTCCTTTGTGTGAGTGCATGCCTGGTGGTCTCTGAGTTGAAAGGGCACTGAGATCTTGGGATTGCAGCAAGACAGGGTCTGGGGAAGCTGAAGCCCAGGTGCATCAGATTGCAGCTGGGTTTGTGTGGGCCAGTCTGGGTCTGGCAAGCCTGTGGAAAGCCAGAGACATGAGGCAGTTCCCCAGGGAGAGCACAGGTTGAAGAAACTAGAGAAAACTGGTCTCTCTCCAACTCAGTGAGTCCTGAAGTGTGCAGGAACAGAAGGGGCTGGCTACAACAAGTGGGAAGACTGTGAGAGGGAATGAGGGCATCTTGCTATCAGCTCACCCACCCAACTGGTCCAGCACCCACTGAACTGGAGTTAACATCAAACTTCAGACAACCTCATCTATCAGAGGAGAAGGAAAGCTGAGGAAATTTTTGAAAGCGAACAGAAGCAATCATTCAATTTTCCATTGAGATTTTCCTCTTTTTTTCTTTCTTTTGCCGTCTCATACCTCTATTTTTTAAGTTGTAGGTGGACACAATACCTCATATATAAGCTTATTGAGGAATGGGATGTCTGAAGAATATGTGACTTTTGTTATACAACCAAACCGAATTTTTATTAAAAAAAAAAACAAAAACAAACTACATATTTTTTTCTCATCTACCTGTCTCCCTAGATTCCTTCTTATTTCTCTCATAGTAACAGCCAACCTCTATTAATTCCTCCCTTGCTCTTACTATAAATTTTTTACCTGTATCTTCTCTCCCTCTCCCTCGTAAACATCTTACACTACTTTTGTTCCCTCATTGTCCATTATTTGAAATGCTAAACCCTTTTCAGCAAACTTACTGTTCATACTGTAGACAATAATTGAACACTTCATTTCTGTTTATTGTGATAAAACTCTAAACACCTTAATAGGAGCCATTTGGCTTAAGGTGATATATTGTTTGCATTGGGTGGTGGTAATATTGGTCTCCTCCTTAAAGGTGAGGTACTGGAAGCCTTCAGGGACACTAAAAGACTATAATAAGGTAGAATCTGTACTGCTTCAGCTCCATACCGCTAGATAAGAAGACAGAAACAACATGAAAAAAACAAGAGAACAAAGTGCCTCAAACAAACGAAGATGTTCCAACAATAGAATCCATAGACAACATAGTAGAAGAAACGTCAGAGATGGAGTTTAGCAAACACATAGACTGATTTTTGAAATACAGGATGGTATTAGAGAGAAAACACATGAAGTAAAAGACCACTTCAATAAAGAGGCAGAGATTATAAAAAGGAATCAAGCAGAAATCTTCAAAATGAAGGAAACAATAAATCAGATTCTAAATTCAATGGAAAATATCACCAACAGAATAGACCACTAGGAAGACAGAACCTCAGACAACAAAGACAAAATATATACTTTTGAAAAAAAAGCTACAAGGGACTGGAACAACGTATTTCAAGCTCTGAAAAAACATGGTTGCCAACTAAGAATCCTATACCCAGTAAAACTAACCTTCAGATTTGAAGATAAAATAAAATCCTTCCATGATAAACAAAAGTTAAATGAATTTACAAATAGAAAAGCCTGTGCTACAGAACATTCTTAGCAAAATATTCCATGAGGAGGAAATGAAAAACAACAATGTAGGTCAGCAAAGAGAGGGACTACCTTAAAGGAAAAACCGTTACCCAAAGGAGAAACCAAATTAAGTTAAAATAAAAAATAAGCCCAAATGACTGGGAATACAAATCATATCTCAATAATAACCCTGAATGTTAATGGCCTAAACTCATCAATCAAAAGACATAGACTGTTTCCAGACCAGGCTGAGCTGTAGGCGCCATCAAGGGAGTCGACATCCGACACAAGGACCGAAAGGTTCGACGAAAGGAGCCCAAGAGCCAGGACATCTACCTAAGGCTGTTGGTCAAGTTGTACAGGTTTCTGGCTAGACGTACCAATTCCACCTTCAACCAAGTTGTACTGAAGAGGTTGTTCATGAGTCGCACCAATAGGCCACCTCTCTCCCTCTCCCGGATGATCCGGAAGATGAAGCTTCCTGGCCGAGAAAACAAAACAGCTGTGGTTGTGGGGACCATTACAGATGATGTGCGTGTTCAGGAGGTGCCCAAACTGAAGGTCTGTGCACTGTGAGTGAGCAGCCGAGCCCACAGCCACATCCTCCTCAAGGCTGGGGGCAAGATCCTCACCTTTGACCAGCTGGCCCTGACTCCCCCAAGGGCTGTGGCACAGTCCTGCTCTCTGGTCCTCGCAAGGGCCGAGAGGTGTACTGGCACTTTGGCAAGGCTCCCGGAACCCCACACAGCCACACCAAACCCTATGTCCGATCCAAGGGCCAGAAATTCGAGCGTGCCAGAGGCCGGAGGGCCAGCCGTGGCTACAAAAACTAACACCAGATCTTACTGGAGCTTACTGTTAATAAAGAGATTTTGAATTCTGAAAAAAAAAAAAAAAAAAAAAGACATAGACTGGCAAACTGGATTAAAAAGAAAGACCCAAAAATATGCTGCCTTCAAGAGACTCATAGAAAATGATATCTGCAGTCTAAAGGTGAAAGGATGGGAAAAAACTACCATGCACACAGACTCAGTAAAAAAAGCAAGGGTTTCCATCCTTATATCAGATAAAGCGAACTTTAAGCCAAAGTTAGTCAGAAGGGATAAAGAAGAACATTTTATATTGTTTAAGGGAATCATAAATCAGGAAGACATAATGATCATAAATATTTATGCCCCAAACAACGGTGCATTCATGTATATCAAACAATTCCTTCTTAACGCCAGGAATCAAATAGACCAAAACACAATAATTCTGGGTGACTTTAACACACTGTCACCACTGAATACATCTTCCAAACAAAACTTAGACTTAACAGACATATATAGATATTCCATCCATCAATGAGTGCATATACTTTCTTCTCAGCAGCACATGGATCTTTCTCTAAAATATACCATGTTAAGCCACAAAGCAAAAAATGCAAAAACAGAGATACTACCTTGTGTTCTATCAGATCATAATGGAATGAAATTAGAAAACAATGACAAAATAAAAAAACAGAAACTACTCCAACACCTGGAGACTAAATAATACGCTATTGAATGAAACATGGATAACAGAAAACATCAGGGAGGAGATAAAAAAAATTCTTAGAGGTAAATAAGAACAACGATACAACATATCAAAATCTTTGGGACACTATGAAAGCAGTACTAAGAGGAAAATTCATTGCATGGAGTGGATTCAAAAAAAGAATAAAAAGTCAACAATTAAATGACCTAACATTACAGCTCAAAGTCCTAGAAAAAGAAGAACAGAACACCACCAAAAGTAGTAGAAGACAGGAAATAATTAAAATCAGAGCTGAAATCAATGAAATTGAAACAAAAGAAACAATCCAAAAAATTGACAAACAAAAAGTTGGTACTTTGAAAAAGTAAACAAAATAGACAAATCCTTAGCCACACTAACAAAGAGAAGGAGAGAGAAAACTCGAATTACTAGAATTCGTGATGAAAAAGGAAATATCATGACAGACACCACTGAAATACATAACATAATGAGACGCTACTTTGAAAATCTATATTCCAACAAAATAGAAAATACTGAAGACATCAACAAATTTCGAGAGACATGCTCCTCCCAAACTGAACCAGGAGGACATACACAATTTAAACAGATCAATATCAAGCAATGAAATAGAAGAAGCCATTAAAAACCTACCATCCAAAACAAGCCCAGGACCAGACGGATTCTCAGCCGAGTTCTACAAGACCTTCAAAGAAGAACTCATTCCAATACTTCTCAAAGTATTACAGGAAATAGAAAAGGAGGGTACCCTACCCAAACTCATTCTATGAAGCTAATATCACCCTCATACTCAAACCAGGAAAAGATACATCAAGAAAAGAAAATTTTAGACCAATATCCTTGATGAATATAGATGCAAAGATCCTTAACAAAATACTGGCAAATCATGTCCAAAAACATATTAAGAAAATTGTGCACCATGATTAAGTGGGGTTCATCCCAGGAATGTAAGGTTGGTTCAAAATTCGTAAATCAATAAATGTAATATATCATGTCAATAGACATTAGGATAAGAATCATATCATTATTTCAACTGATGCAGAAAAAGCATTCGACAAAATACAACACCCCTTCATGCTTAAAACCCTAGAAAAAGGGATAGCAGGAACATACCTCAACATTGTAAAGGCTATTTATACCAAGCCCAGGGCCACGTCATTCTTTTTTTTTTTTTGTGGTGCTGGGGATTGAACTCAGGGCCTTGTGCTTGCAAGACAAGAACTCTACCAACTGAGCTATATCCCCAACCCCCAACGTCATTCTTAATGGAGAAAAACTGAAAGCATTCCCTTTAAAAATGGGAACAAGACAGGGATGCATTTTCACCACTTCTATTCAACATCCTCCTTGAAACACTTGCCAAAGCAATTAGAGAGACTAAAGAAATTAAAGGGATACGAATAGGAAAAGGGTAACTTAAGCTGTCACTATTTGCTGATGACATGCTTCTCTGGTTAGAGGATCCAAAAAACTCCTCCAGCAAACTTCTGGACCTCATAAATGAATTCAGCAAAATAGCAGGTTATAAAATCAACACGCATAAATCTAAAGCATTTTTATACATAAGCGATGAAACATCTGAAAGGGAAATGAGGAAAAGAACTCTAGTCGTAATAGCCTCAAAAAAAAAAAAAAAAAAAAAAAAAAAAAAAAAAAAAAACTTGGCAATTAATCTAACCAAAGAGGTAAAAGATCTCTACAATAAAAATTACAAAACATTGAAGAAAGAAATTAAGACCTTAGAAGATGGGAGGATCTCCCATGTTCTTGGATTGGCAGAATTAATATTATCAAAATGGCTATACTTCCAAAGGCACTATACAGATTTAACACAATTCCAATTAAAATCCCTATGACATTTTTCATAGAAACAGAAAAGGCAATCATGAAATTCATCTGGAAGAACAAAAGACCCAGAATAGCCAAAGCAATCCTGGGCAGAAAGAGTGATGCAGGAGGTATCACTATACCAGACCTTAAACTCTACTACAGGGCAATGGTAACAAAAATGGCATGGTACTGGCACCAAAATAGACAGGTAGACCAATGGTACAGGATAGAAGACATGGAGACATACCCACATCAGTAACCTCATACTAGACAAGGATGCCAAAAACTTACAATGGAGAAAAAATGGGCTTTTCAACAAATGGTGCTGGGAAAACCGGAAATCCATATACAGTAAAATGCAATTAAACCCCAATCTCTCACTCTGTACAAAACTCAACTCAAAATGGATCAAGAATCTAGAAATTAGACCTGAGACCCTTCATCAAATAGAAGAAAGAGTGGGCCCGAATTTCCATCATGTTGGCTTAGGACCAGATTTCCTTACAAGACCCCCAGAGCAAAAGAAATAAAAACAAGAATCAATAAATGGGATAGATTCAAACTAAAAAGTTTTTCTCAGCAAAGGAAACAATCAATAATGTGGAAAAAGAGCCTACAGAGTGGGAGAAAAGCTTTTCCACACACACTTCAGACACAGCACTCATCTCCAAACTTTATAAAGAACTTAAAAAACTTTACACCCAGAATACAAAGAACCCAATCAATAAATGGGCTAAGGAAATGGGTAGACACTTCACAGAAGAAGATATACAGGTGATCAACAACTATATGAAAAGGTGCTCATCATCTCTAGTAATTAGAGAAATGCAAATTAAAACCACCCTAAAATTTCATCTAAGTCCAATTAGAATGGCTTTTATCAAGAACACAAGCAATAATGTGTTGGCGTGGATGTGGGGAAAAAGGCACATTCATACATTGCTGGTGGAGTTGCAAATTGGTACTCTCACTCTGGAAAGCAGTATGGAGATTCCTCAGAAAGCTTGGAATGGACCCACCATCTGACCCAGCTATCCCACTCCTTGGTTTATACCCAAAGGACTTAAAATCAGTACACTACCGTGATACAGCCACATCAATGTTCGTAGCAGCTCAATTCAAAATAGTTAGATTGTGGAACCAACTGAGATGCCCTTCAATTGATGAATGGATAAAGAAATTGTGGTATATATACACAATGGAATATTACTCAGCCATAAAGAAGAATAAAATTATGGCATTTGCTAGTAAATGGATGGAGCTGGAAAATACCACGCTAAGTGAAATAGGCCAAGCAACATCCGGGTGCAACGGTGCACTGTGCAGTGGCATGGGAGGTTGAGGCAAGAGGATCTCGAGTTTAAAGTCAGCCTCAGCAACAGTGAGGTGCAAGAGGATCTCAAGTTTAAAGTCAGCCTCAGCAACAGTGAGGCGCTAGGCAACTCAGTGAGACCCTGTCTCAAAACAAAATAGGTACGGGGATGTGGTTCAGTGGTTGAGTGCCCCTGAGTTCAATCCCTGGTACCCTCCCCCACCAAAAAAAGATGTAAAGCATTATCTTTATCCCAGTAAATTCTTTCATGATCCTTCCCAGTCATACCTTCACTTTTGAGACTGGTACATGGAAGCTCCTAAAAGAGAAGAAAAAGAAACAATTACTTCAGGAGTAAGTAAACAATACCCTTTAGTGTAAGGTCAAACATACCAGTCATTTATTTATCGAATTCACCAGCCTAGAACTTGTCCAATTATATTAAGGTGTGCTTTCCTCTGCCCCACGGGGAATTGAACCCAGGGACTGGTATATGCTAGACAAGCCCAGAACTCCATCTCCAGCCCTTTTAATTTTTTTTTTTATTTTAAGACAGGTTCTTATTAAGTTGTCTAGGCTGGCCTTGAACTTACAAGCCTCTTGACTCAGCCTCTCAAGTAGCCGGGATAACAGTTGTACACCCCAAGGGCCAACAAATTAATGTGCTTTACTTACAATAGGACCTCATGTTTACTGACTTTTCATGTAAATACAATTCTAACAATTGGGGCCTGATCTCCAAACTCACAGCAGGTTAGGAATTAAAGTCTGAATGCAAAGGGGGCCCCTAAAAGTATACAAAGCAAAGAGAGGTTGTCACCTCACCAGGGTACAGATACCAAGAGCAAACATAGAATTGAAAATAGATTACAATTTGGTGCCATTTATAGTAGGGGCAAACAGCTCTATACACTCAAAGCACTCCTGGCAATGTTGCTGAACTGCAGCAAAGTAGAATACAGCATGTATTTGTCTTTAAAGTTTTATTGTTGTGGTTTTAATTATGTCTGAGTGGCTACAAAGATTTATCACATGTAATCTACAGAGACATGATCCTGAATATAAAATACGGTGAAGCTGTATGGGGAGCAGGTCAGTCATTTGGGTTAAAACAAGCCAGGTAGGCTGCCTAGCAGCTATATTGGAATTTGGTTTTGATGTCACTTATAGGTGGTCATGTACTCAGAAACAAGCAAAATGATAAAAACATTCCTTCTTAATAAAAATGAATGATTTAAAAAAAGCAGTTACTGGAGTTGTTAACATATGTGAAGAGGTCTAAGAAACTGAAGGTTCTTGGCTAGAAAATAAAACACTTAGATTAAAAGAAAACAATGGGCTGGCTGGAATCAATGATATAAAAAGCTCCCCATATGTTCTCTAGAGATGTAAAGCAAAGGTGACTCATGAAACTACTTGAGAAAATGCTCCTGCAATTATATGCTGAAGCAGTATTTCAAGACCTGGGGGAAAGGAGAGTTCCCTAAATACATGCAAATGAATTATCAGTAAAAACTTAAATAAAACATTCTTTATTAATAAGTACTAGGGGGCTGAGGATATAGCTCAGTTGGTAGAGTGCTTGCCTTACATGCACAAGGCCCTGGGTTCAATACCCAGCATGACCAAAAAAAGAAAAAAACCCAAAGTACTGGGATACAACATACATTTCCCTGCCAAAAGTGATGAAAATAAAACAATCGTTGAAGCTTTAAGAAAAAAGTTTTATTTATCTGAAAACTCAATTCTGTGGAAAAGTCTATCCCTTTCCAACAGATGTTTCATGGTAATTATAAGCTTTTTAAGCTTATAATCTTTAATTATAATCTTGTCTTTAACTTGTCAATGGAATTCAACAGAATTCGTGTTGATGGTAAGTTCCTTCAGGAATTATAGGAAAAAGACTTATTTGCAAAAATTCAATTTACACATAGCTTTCCAATAACATACTCACTGCTATAGATGGCATGACATTAGAGAGTGAATGAGAAGCAAGAGAGCAAAGGGTGGGATTGTTGGAGAGAAGCAAACTAACAGCAGCTATTTCTAGCTTACATGTCTCAACTCTGCTTATAATTCTTGCTCACACAGAGCACCTCTGGGCATGACTAAATTAATGATTACTAAATTACAGCATCTTCACAGTGTGTGTGTGTGTTGAGGATTGAACCCAGAACCTCATTTGTGCTAAAGCACATGCTCTACCACTAAGTCACACCCACAACTTGGACAGTCTTTAATCTGGTATTAACAAAGTCAAAAGCAGTCCTACAATTGACATTCAAAGTCCCTCTACTTCTCATTTATACTGTGATTTCTTTCAGAAAAACAAAAATGCACACATGCTTTTTGTCATAATAATATGTACTACTTTATTTATTCCTTTTATTCTAAAGTTTACCTACTAAACTGTAGTTTCCAATTTATGGACTACATCCTCAAAATCATTTACAAGTCAGTTGTTACCCTGAACTTGGCTGTATTTAACAAACAGAATCAATTATTCAGAATACTATCTCCATTTCAGCCTGTGATCTACTGGCACAGCTGCTAATATGCCCTGAAATGATTAGTAGATCAAAGAGCAGGACAGATCATCATCACTTAGTGTGTTCTACTATAAGTATTCCATAGGAAAGATTTGTGCTTCTGCTTCAGACATAGAAATGGGCAGTAGAGACTAACTCTAAAATGTTAAGATGCTCCTTTTATAACACAAAGTCAAATTTTAAGAACCCTGGAAAGAAAGTAGAAATTTTTAAAAGAGTTGTACAGTGAAGAATTAACCTTACCCAAAGAGAGGTATCTATAAGCCTAACGGAATGCCATGCCCAACAGGACTATCAACACTTTTCTGTGGCCTTGGGTCACTGGATAGTCTCTTAATATGATTTAGGTGCAGGCTGGCCACACTGGATAGGTTATGAGTTTGGGTTACTTCTGGAGAGACTGGAGACTGAGATTTGCCATGTAGTTAGTCAATCATGAGACCCAATAAAAACTCTAAACACATAGGTTTGGGTGTTTTTCCCTTGTTGGCAATGTTCTACAAATACTATCATATTGGTGCTGAGAAAGTAACACTGCTCTCACTCCAGGGGAAGAGGGCAAAAGAAACTCCACATCAGGTACTTTCTTGGACTCTACCCTACAGGTTTCTTCCTTTGGCTGGTTTTAATCTGTCTCCTTTCCTTGTAATAAAACTACAACCATATATATAGTAGTTTTCAGTGAGTTCAGTGAGTTCTCCTAACAAATTATCAAATCTTGAAGGTGGTCTTACAGACCATGAACTTGCAGTTGTATCAGAAATTGTCAATGTTCTAATTTAGCAATTGTCTAAACTCTTGAAATGGGTTAGAAGTGAGGACAGTCTTATGGACTGTGTCCCTTTTAACTTATTTTTTGGTACTAGGGACTTAATCTAGAGGAATTTTAGCACTGAGGCACATCCCCACCCCCCTTTTTAATTTTACGACAGGGTTTTGCTAAATTGTTGGGGCTAGCCTCAAACTTGTGATCCTCCTGCCCCAGTTTCCCAAGTCACTGTATTATAGGTATGCACCTTACAGGTATGTACTACTATATCTGGCTCCTCTAACTTCTCAGTTGGCTAGCTCCTTTTTTGTTTTTGATACTGGGAACTGAACTCAGGCACTTAACCGCTGAGCCACATACCCAGTCCTTTTTTTGTATTTTATTTAAAGACATGGTCTCATAGAGTTGCTTAATGGCTCACTAAATTGCTAAGGCTGGTTTTGAATTTGCAATCCTCCTGCTTCAGCCTCCCAAGTCGCCAGAATTACAGGCATGCACCACCACGCCTGGCTTAGTTAGCTAACTCCTTGAGACAGTACTATATTGTTCCTCTTCTCATAATTATACCTCGTACAGCTATTTGCCTCTGTGTTTTGAGTTCTGCAATCACCTCGCACCTATCCTACAACTGGCTCAGAGTAGGTTATCGATATATATTTACTGGATTTAAAGATTCATATATAGTATGAAACAAATAAAACCAAGATTATTTTGGTTCCTCCCCTCCCATGATCACCATTTTAAAAGACAGTGATAGCAACAACTCTAGCATTGTTTGGAATTTACCTTTGTTCTGAAAGAGCATCGGCAGGAAATAACAGATGTGCGAGAGCATGGTCCACAGTCTCCTTCATGGCAGAGCTTTTCACAGGTATGAATGAAATCTTTAATAAAAATGAAAAGAGCTGGGAATGAAAATTGCATCTACTCATTTTCATACTCCCAAATTCACTAATGATACTGGTCTTCCACCTCTACTTTTGCAATTCCAGATTCAGAGGAAGGATGTAGTCAATGCTTCTTCCCATATCTTCCCATCATCTGGTAGGCTGGGTCTTTACAGACAAGGACAGGGTCTATCACTAGTCACTGGAATATACTCTGACATGCATGCTGTTTTTGCCTGTCAAAGAACAGATTTTTTAGCTGGGCATGGTGGTCCACACCTGTAATCCTAAGCACTCAGAGGCTGAGGTAGGAGGATCATAAGTTGGAGGACAGTGTTGGCAATATAGTGAGACCCTGTCTCAAAATCAAAATGGAAAGGGCTGGGAAATGAAAATAAAGCCTAAAAATATAAAAAGAACCGGTGATGTAGTTCAGTGGTAACTCCAGGTTTGATTCTCAGTACTTCATGAAAGAAAAATACAAAAGCTCTGACTCTTCTTAAGCCCTTAAGTTCCAAATCTGCAGATTAGACTCTGAATCCTTAAAACTGTAGCCATGGATGAATGAAATGCTCTTGACTCTAGAAGCTATCTGAGGAATGAATCAGCAATAACTCTCAGAAGCCATAATCCATAATCTCACTGACTCAAGCATTGTGAACATCTGGCAATGGGTGGCCTGCATTAACTGTGCTAAACAAGATTTAGAACAAGTTCTCTTTCAAGAACCTCTTGGGGATAAGTCAGAGAGTTTCCCCTCTTTTTATTTTGTAGTGCTGGGGATCAAACTCAGAGCCTCAAATATGTTAAGCAAGTACTCTAACTATGAGCTATATCTCCAGCCCTCTTTCTTTCTTTTCTTTTTTTATTGGTACTAAGGGTTAAACCCAGGGCCTCAGACAAAGTAGGCAAGCATTTGACTACTAAGGTACATCCCCAGCCCTTAGTCTCTTTCTTATGGCTACTGTTTACATAATGCATTGTCTCCATCCTTTAACTGTCAGCCTGTCTCTTTTATTTTTTGGGGGGAGGGGAGCTTTTTAAAGCCCAGGGATGCTTTACCACTGAGCTACATCCCTAGCTCTTTTTATTTATTTTTTTTACCCTGGCAACCTCTTTAATATAGAGATTATAAAATTAGGGCTAATTTATTATGTCCAACATATTTTTTATTTTAATACAGGGTCTTGATAAGTTGCTGAGGTTGGCCTCGAACTTATAATCCCCTTGCCTCAGTCTCTTGAGTTGCTGGGAAACAGGTGTGTACCACTGTGCCTGTTTTGAGCTATTTTCTTAATAGTTGCTCTAAATCTTTCCATAATCATCTTATCAGAATCCATTTTGGATTTAATTCCAGTGAGATATAGATGTTCTACTCCTATAAAGCTTTATTCCTCTTCTCCCTTTTTGTGCTATTATTATACATATCTGTTATATTACAAACTGAACACTACATCGTTATGATTTTAATTTATCCTCAGTTATATGGGTAACTAGCTATTATAGAAAGTGACATTCTATGAATGGTCTAAGTGGCTGAAAATTTTAAAAAAAAAATATTTTTTTTTTTAGTTGTTGATGAATCTTTAATTTATTTATTTATATGTGGTGCTGAGAATTGAACCCAGTGCCACAACCCCAGTCCAAAGTGGTTAAAATTTTATTGTACTTATAATTGTATTTCTTAAAACACTTCACCCAGTTTTTTCAGCATGTTCTATTATAGAAAAAGGCATTTAAACACTTGCCAACTCCTGGCTTAGAAGTAAATTTGTTTTTATTCTAGAGTAGACTGCTAAGAGAAATCATAAAGCTCCATGGAATAGAGCTGTTGTCCAGAATTAACAATAAAAATTCTTGAATTGGAGAGATCACACGGACAAATGCAAGTATAAGGAGTATAGACAAAGTAACTACTCAAATTTGATAATATTTCAGTGAGCTATATATGCTCAATCCTTTTTATTTTTTTATATTGATACAGGGTCTTATTAAATTGCCCAAGCTGCCTTCGAACTCTTGATCCTCCTGCCTCAGTCTCCCAACTTGCTGGGATTACAGATGAATGTGACTATACCCAAATTACACAAATACTTTTAAAGCTAACTTGGTACAAATTAGTTACCTGAGGAACCACAAGGCAGAGGTTTCCCACACACTTTTCCACATGAAGGGACAGGATCCATGCATGTTTTTCGGCTGCTACTTCCGAGTTCTAGCAATTGGCTGAGAGGAGTTTGGCCACAAGGGCAACAGCGCACCAGATGGGGGAGCCGTGGGCAAGGCTGGCAAGGTTGAGGATGGCACACTTGAGAACATGTATGACTCCCACATTTCAAGTCCCTGTTAAGAGAAACAACAGACTATTACATAACTGTTGCATAAAATTCAGTTTTATTCTAACAGAGAAAAATGTAAAGCCTTACTTGCCACATATCTTTAAACAGGCAAAGTCCCCAAATCCATCAGACTTTCCTATGTCTGTTCCACATAACACGTCTCGGGAGGTGTTGCCACAATAGCATACTTGAGGACACAATTTCAAAAACAACAGATTAGTAACCTGTATGTGCTCTTAAAATATTCCAAATAATCTACATGAAAACAAAAAATGCTTTTCATTAGTGCTGATCAGGTCTTAATACAGGTCTTAATACAGGCTTTATACAGGAGCTCAAAGTCCCCCCAATAGCTTTATATAGGAATGAATTAAAAGAGGCTTTTTTAAACTCGGCCAGTCTCATAGTGCCTCTGTAACATACCCTGAGAATAACATCAGAATGAAGCAACTCTTAAATTTAAAGACTGTCTGGTCCCTAAAGCCAGATTGTGAAGCTCCCTGGGATGTTGTCATAGGAGACAGAAAGCTAAAAGCTAGTAGTAGTGGTAGAGGGGTTGACGCCCAACTTCATTTCAACACAAACAGTACAGACATGAAACTTTATATGCTGGGTTTCACATAAATGCTTGAAAAAAGGTCCCTGATACTTAAAATTAAAAAAAAAAAAAAAGTATCATGATAGTATTAGATCCTTAGTAATTTGTAAATTACTGTTAAATTTGAAGTCATCATGTTTGAGTGCACTGAGTAAAAGTTTCAAATAATTTGAGACTTTTTTTTTTTTTTTGTGGTACCGGGGATCAAACTCAGGGCCTTGTGCTTGTGAGGCAAGCACTTTACCAGCTGAGCTATCTTCCCAGCCCAATTTGAGACTTTTTAGGTTAATTAATTATTTTTTTGCAGTGCTGGGGATAGAACCCAGGGTGTTATTCTTGAGAGGCAAGCACCCTACCAACTGAGCTATATCCCCAGTCCTGAGAGTTTTTTTTTTTTTTTTTTTTTTTAATTTTTTGTAGTGCTAGGTGTCTAACCTAGGGTCTCACATATTCTAGGCAAGTTCTCTGCTATTGAGCCATGCCCTCAGCCCTTAGTAGATACTCTTTGCAGAAATATATTTTCAATGCATGAATATGTACATAAGTTCCTTATAAGTATCACTTTTTTTATAATGAAAATTTATCTTATAATCTAGGCAAGTATACCTTGCCCTACATAATAAATGCTGATCAGAATAGTAGAAAATTGAAATTCTGCAGATCTAATGATATTTTCCTTCTTCCAAGGACAATTTAGATGTCCATTTATACAGAAAATCTATCGCAATAAATGTAACATTTATATAAAAAAACGTCAGGTTTTTTATTCCCCAATGGTACTAGGATTGAGCCCAGGTATATTCATTCTACCACTGAACTACATACCCAGTTCTTTTTATTTTTTGAGACATATGTAATAAAACATTAGAAATAATATTCCTAAAATAAAATTGTATTTTAAACAGAACCAAAAACTTCTACTGAGACAAGAGGAAAGTCTCAAGTCACTGAAGATAGATAAAATATACATTCCACCTTGAAGTAAATAATGTGCAATTTAATTCCATTCTAAAATTCATTCATGTATCCAAAAAAGACAATGTAGACGCAGGAAACAATATCTGTGGAATCAATGAACTGGTAAATTAAGTCTAGAAAATAGAAGTGTGTGGGGGCAATGTTTCCTTTGCTAAGTTTCTGCTCCAACAGAAGAGGCTTTTTTCAGAGAAAATGAACAAACATCTGTAAATAAAAGAGTTAAGGGTCAGAAAACTGTGATAACATAAACAAAATGGAGCTCCTGGATCACCAAGAAATAACCTGAGTACATACTAAAAAGCTTTATTATACTTAGGCAAAGTTACCACAATTTGTTTTAGAGAGCCAAAAACGGTCCTGAGGAAGAACTCTGTTGCCAGCCACAATCTGTTCAGCATTTTACCAACACATGAAGGAATATCCAGAAGGAATACTTAATACATCTCTAGGTTAAGGCTGAAAGGAATCTGAAAAGAATTACCACTAGAGAAGACAAGTTCTATGTGTGACCAAACTACTACTTTATTTAATGCAGACAAAAATATCTTCAATGGGGTTTAAGACTTCAACTAGTATACAATTTGTAAAAAAAAAAAAAAAAAAAAAAGGGGGGGGGGGCTGGAGATACAGCTCAGTTGGTAGAGTGCCTGCCTCGTATGCATAAGGCCCAGCACCACCAAAAAAAAAGACCTAAGTAAAAGTCCAAATTGTATCAAGAACTAAAAAAAGGCCTTATCTGGGCACTGTGGCCTGCATCTGTAGTTCCAATTACTGAGGAAGGTGAGGTAGGATTGCTTGAGTCTCAGAGTTTAAGGGCAGTAGCCTGGGCAAAAAAGTGAGACCCAGTCTCAAAAATCAAAATAAAACAAACAAACAAACAAAAAACCCCACAATTTATCCATTCCTTCTCCCACAGATGGACACTTGGCTGTTGTTTCCAGTTCGGGGATCTTATGAAAACATATTCTGCAGCTGGGGATGTAGTTCAGTGGTAAAGCCCTTGCCTAGCATGTGCAAGAACCTGGATTCAATTCCTAGTACTGCAAAAAACAAAGGAACAACACCCCCTACCCTACTCCCCACTCCCAACCCATATTTCTGTATAAGTCTTTTTGTGACTTAGTTATAAAAATAGCAAAAAGGGATGGCTGGTCACAGATTTAATTTTATAAGAAATCATCCAAAGTAGCTGTATCATTTTATACATCTGCCAGCAAAGTATGAAAATTCTAGTTACCTACATTTGCCAACATTTAATCACTAGTCTTTTATCTTAACCATCCTTGAAAGTGCAAATATACTTCATTATGTGTTTTTTTTTTTTTTTTTTTTTTTTTTTTTTTTTTTTTTTTTTGTGGTGCTTGGGATTGAACATAGGGCCTTGTGCTTGCAAGGTAAGCACTCTACCAACTGAGCTATATCCCCAGCCCCTCAAATATACTTCATTATGGATTTGGCTTTTCCCCACTTCCCCTTGACTCTCCTTCCTCACTGTGTTTTTTTATAACATAGTTTTATTGTATTATAATTCACATACCATATAATTCCAGAAAAATTCATAAGCTTTGCTAGCTGATGTGCATACCACTTACCCTGGTTCAGTATGATCCGGCAAGGCTGGCATTGACCTCCATGGCACAACTCAGCACAGTGGTGCTGACCACAGTTCAAAATATTCTCACATGGGTTAGAACAGTGGACTGAGACAGCTTGACCACAGCGAACTGTGTGCCTGTAAAGACAATAGAAGATAACAAAGACAACATCAGTCTAGAAGTTCCTATCCTATAGCTAAATTAACACTGAAGTCCAACCTCTCCCCTCGAAACCTACTAAAACTATTTCTTGACCCTGATGCCCTCCATTTTTTTCCCCCCCCTCTGTCTGCCTCTTTCTTTTTTGTAGTACTGGGGACTGTGTCAGGACCTTACACATGCTAGGCAAGTGCTCTACCACTGAGCAGCCCTTTTTAATTTATTATGAGGCAAGTCTCACCAAGTGCCCAGGCTGGTCTCAAACTTGTAATATTCCTGCCTCAGCCTCTTGAGTAGCTGGGATGGGATTATAGGCATGTACCACTGTGCCTGGCTTTTCTATGTATCTCCTTCCTCCAATCTTATTTCCTCAATTACCCTCCTTCTTCACTTTTCTTCTTTTTCCTTCTTATTTCCCAACCTTCTTTTCTCTCTCATCTATTTTCTAATCAGTGAGGAATTAAAGATTATTCCTAAGAATTGTTCTATGTGATTTCATCTGAGTTCCATGAAACAACATGCAGGATTAAAAAGAGCCCTAAGATGAGGGGTGAGAAGATTCAGTTCTAACCCTAGCTCTGCCTAGGGCTCTCATAATACCTTAATGATACGGTAGGGAGGAAGCATAACACTAATGTACCCAGACATGACATATTGAGAATGAAAGCATGATGGCATTTTCGTGGGGCCCAGCACCAGGGGATATAATTTCATGCTGATATAATATTTGAATATGATAGACATGATTTTGATTCAGGGTGGGTAAGTCATTCTAGCTTTGTTCTAATAAACACCCTGATTTTGCTCACTTAATGGCTTTTAGATACTGTCTTCAGGTCTCTTTCCAGGGCGATGCAAGAAGAGTTTAATTCTACCTCTCCCATTTCAAATATATATTTTGTTTTAAGAAGTCATTGTTATGTAGATAGATGATCAAAGTGCAGGGCTCAGCATAACAGCTACCACTGGCCTATTATGCTACCATATGCCTAGCACCATGGCTAACCCCAATTCCTTAATTATTATTTCTACCTTATAATAAGAAAAGTGAGACTCGGTGAGATCAAGCAACTTGCTTAGGATCAACAACCAGTAAGTAGTAAAGCCCAGATCTGATCTTCTGACTCAGAACCTTCTCATGTGTCTCTTAGGCCACACTGTTAAAAATACACATTACTGAAAATCTGCATGACCCCATCTTGTTTCAGGGTTCAGAAATCATTGTAAAGGGGCTGAAGTTGTGGCTCAGTCGTAGAGTACTTGGTCTAGCATATGTGAGGCACTGGGTTTGAGTCTCAGCACCACATAAGAATAAATGAATAAAATAAAGGTCTATCAACATTTGAAAAAAAAAAAAAAAAAGAAAAGAAAAGAATCTTCCTGTTAGAGACATTCAAAAGCTATCAATGATCCTTGCATTAATGACGCAGGAGAACTTGTATTGTAATAAAAGGAAGGTGAGCTTGGGTTTTACTCTTTCATCGAACAATGTTCACTAAAAACCTCCTAGATTCCAGAAACTATGATAGGCACAGAATAATGGTCCCTGCCTCCTTGATCTTAACAGGCCTAGGTTCAATTCCTGGTTCTGTCACCCCCTAAAGAGGTTAATAAAAATCCCTATCCCATTGGGATTTCACTTGAATCTTACAATCTCACTGTGCATACAATTTCTTAATTACTTATAAGATTGCAAGGCAGGATCAGGAGCATCATGAGAAACTACTATTTTTAAAAAAGTACTACCATTCTCCCTTTGTGAATTCTTTATCCACAGATTCAACCGAGAGAAAATCAACAATATTAAAAAAAAACTGTGTCTGCAGTAAACATATATGCTCTTTTTTCTTGTAATTATTTCCTAAACAATATAGTATAACAACTATTTCCACAGCATTTATATTGTCTTAGGTAATATAATAATAACAGAGATAATTTAAAGTACATGGGAGGTTGTATATAAGTTATATACAAATACCACGTCACTTTATATAAACAACCTTTGGGGGTCCCAGAACCAATTCTTCATGGATGCCAAGAGATGATCTTTTTCTTTACCCTTTTATTTGTATTTACTAATCTTTATTTTATAAATTCCCAAGTAAATCACCCACGTGGAAACCGAGGTCTCCTTCAGAGTCCAATTCTAACTTTACCTGGTGCGTCCACATTCACATGTTTTAGTCATAAAAGCAGGACAGGGTGGGCAGGGACCAGGATGACAGAGACTGAAAAAGAAAGGCTTCAGTGAACAAACCATATTATGTGCCTAAACCAAAACAAAGCAATCCCATTGGGTCCTATTGTGAACATGGCAAAAAATAAACCTACTACTAAATGTCTAAGTTATTTCCTGAAGAAAACCAACTTATACTTTTATGTAGAAAATATTAACTGCATTATCATCTTAGAATATTTAACTGGAAAAGTAAAGCCCAGGTCAAAATATTGGTGTTATTTAGCAAGACGGTGGAACCAACCTAGATGTCCTTCAATAGATGAATGGATAAAGAAACTGTGGTATATATATACAATGGAATATTACTCAGCTATAAAGAATAATAAAATAATGGCATTTGCAGGCAAATGGATGAAATTGGAGAATATCATGCTAAGTGAGATAAGCCAATCTCAAAAATCCAAAAGGCGAATGATCTCACTGATAAGGGGATGATGATACATAATGGGGGGTGGGAGGGGGGCAAGAATGGAGGAAGGTAGGACTGTATAGAGGGAAAAGAGAGGTGGGAGGGGTGGGGGGGAAGGAAAAATAACAGAATGAATCAGACATCATTACCCTATGTAAATGTATGATTACGCAAATGGTATGCCCTTACTCCATGTACAAACAGAAACAACATGTATCCCATTTGTTTACAATAAAAATAAATTTAAAAAAAAATATATATATTGGTGTTATTTGGGTCTGACAGTCAAAGATGACATTTCAAATATGGCCTTGGCCCATTTACAGCAGTGTGTGGAGATAAAAATAGCTTGCCACTTTCAGTGACAGAATGTTTGCCTAACACGCACAAGTCTCTGAATTTAATCCCCAGTACTGCACACATGCATATATATGCACAAAAACACACAATGTGCCTTTCAGGTGCCAGGTAGGACCAATCTGAGCAAAGTGACAGAGTTCAACTTTGGTTCATGACAAGCAAAGGCATTTTCTCGTTAGCTACGGAAATGATCACTAGGCAGTGGGCAAACAATAGGAAGAATGGGAAAAAAAAAAAAAAAAAAGATTACCATAAAGAGGTGGACTCTGGTAAACAACAAAGGGAAAGAAGAAAGGGGCAAGGGGTAAAGGAAGTGACTGAGCTTAGCAATATACTACAGGTCAGAATTAGACCTCTGAATAGAATGCTTTTTTTTTTTTTTTTTGTTTACTTCTATTTATTTTTTTCATTATCTTTTTTTTGACTAATAAATAGTTAAAAAATCTTTTTTCATACATGCTTTTTATAGGAACTATTTTATACAGACTAACAGAAAAAAATTACAAGACGGAATTTGTATATTCAAATAAATATTGCCTTCTTCAAAGCAGACACCCTGATAAATTATATAATTGTTCAGAAACACCACTACTTACAACATCTGGAGAACTTCTATAACTTTTTTTTTTGGTGAAATGGAGCATTCTAAGTGATAGCAAAGTATAATCCTTTGGAATTAAAAGCCAATCTGAGGTCAGTCTAATGAATTGCATGGGTATCAGAATTTTATGCAAAACAAATCAGATGTGCCAACAAAACAGTCTGGCTGGAATTTTTAGTTTTATACATGACTCACTAGCTGTTTTACATTTTTTTGGTGCTATAGATTGAACGTAGGGCCTTGCAAATGCTAGACAAACACTCTACCACTGAGCTACATCTCCATTCCTTCTTGTACCTCTTAAATAAGGTCTAATCACTGGTAACAATCCAGGAGCAAGCACCTAGTCTTCAAAGGTGACCCCATTTTTTTTTTTTTTTTTTTTTTTTTTTGTGGAGCTGGGGATTGAACCTAGGGCTTTGTGCTCTTGTGAGGCCAACTCTACCAACTGAGCTATATCCCCAGCCCGACCCATATTTTGATAGCACCCACAGGGAAACTTTAGTTTAAGCATGTCTTTAAAGAAGAGGATCATTATTCAACAGTAATATTTGACATGATACACCACAACCCTGTCAGGCATAACAATTTAATTTTTTAAAATATACATATTTTTTTTTAGTTGTCAATGAATCTTTTATTTATTTATATGTAGTGCTGAGAATTGAACCCAGGGCCTCACACATGCCAGGTAAGCACTCTACCACTGAGCCACAACTCTAGTTCTTTAATTAACTTTTAATGAGCTAAACCACAAGTCAGGTGTGGATGACTCCAAGTAATTTAAAATATCCCCAAGACCTAAACTTAGTCTCAGATTTTCTTAACCTTTAGAGCAGGGTTTACAATGATGACTATATACTGGAATTATCTAGAGAGCTTTTAAAACTACAGAGGTTCAGGACCCATCCCTATAGGTTCTAATTCAATTGCTCGGAGGTACAGACTGAGTAATGGTACTTTAAAATGTTCTCTAAGTTATTCTAATATGCAGCCAGCGTTGAGAACAATTGTTCGAGGGGGTTTTATGACCCATCAGAATAAACCCAAACAGAGAAAGGGGTCAATTGTGGCTTTGAAGTCTTGATAAGACAAAAAAGAAAAACTCAAAACTTTGAAATGAAGAAAGTGCTGTGGGGGAATGGGTTCCAGCAACTTTTGGGGTCCTGACTGTAATAAAAGGACAATTTTCAAATCAAGTGTAGGATTTTGCAAAGCTGCAAAAGAATGGGTTTTAGGTATCCACTCCCTTCAGATATGGTGTTAACTGTCTGATCTGTATCACTTTTGATGTTCTCTGGTAGTCACAAAAAGGACCCATTTCTGCTGAAGGCTTTGGAAAGATAGTATTTCTTTTTACTGAATTTACTTAAAATGCTGGCTAGAGGAAGGAATGGGTTAGGCAAATGAATCTCTGAGGAAGACCTAAGCAAACAGCCACAGGGAGAGAGACAGTTGACCGCCCAGCTAATTGAAGGCCAAGCTGTTTAGTCCAATCTGAAATGGCACTACCCCACTGGCCATTCCCTGGTGCCACCACTGCCTCACCTTGATCACAAGGCCCCTGATCTGATATTTACTCCAGCTTTAGGTAACAGAAGTACTGAGATAATACTCTGATGTCTGTTTTACTCTTAAATTTGGGTAATGAAGCAAGAATTACCATATTTTTGACCAACTGGCAGACTCAAGTATCTCAGGCACACTGATTCATTTATTTTTTCACAGAACCCTATGAGATAAGTACTATTATTTATATCATTATTATTTTACAAATGCAGAAACACAGGCTTACAGAAATAATTTGTACAAGGTCATATAACTATTTAAGAGATTCAAACCCAGATTTAAATCTTTTGTCTGGGGTCAGAGTGGTGCACAGAAATTTATCTGTAACTGATCAATTCTGATCAATTATTTCTCTATGACTATTTTTTTTTTTTTTTGAAAAAGCACATTGGTACATCTTAAACCTGGTTATTATGTAGGAAGTATTCACATCATAAAAATATTGTTAGACAAGATGCTATGCAATTATCTTTCCCCAGACAGAAGGCTGTCCTATGCATTCTCTTGGACCAGGATATCACTAGGGGATAAAATACCTGATTCTCATGTCCTTTTAGAAATGGTGTAATGCAGTGGAAGGAACACTGGCTTTGGAAATTATATCTACCATGTATCAACACTGCAAGAGGCTTGGCCTTTCTAAGCCTCATCTGTAAAGTGGAGATGACAAATATCTATACATCGTTGAGCTATGCTAAAAATTGAACTAATTACCTTATGTAGAATGACCAGTGCAGAGTAAGTGCGAAGTAAATGGTACCATATCAACCTTCCCCTGACCTATTACATATTAACCAGGTATGTGTACTTAGAGCCACCAGCAAAGCACATACACCAGGAAATCTCCAGAGGTTTAGGATTCCAACTTACAGGTTACAGGAATGTGGGCAGTCCTGGCCAGGCTGTTTCTTCCTACAAACCTCACCACAACTATGTGGAATTTCATTTCTGCTCCATTCAGGATTCTTTACTTTGCCTAAAACATATCAGATCAGAGAGTCAATGCTACAAATTTCAGCTATATCAACTTTAACAAAATAGTAGAGTACAGCTAGACAGCATGAAACTTCAAGTATGGTTTCTATTTGTTCCACAAATGCATTATCTCACATCTTATAATAAAAAGATAAATGTAATGCTCTTCATCAAAAACTTCACTGAGTCTTAAATTCCAGCTTACATAGGAAAGAGAAAAAAAAAGTTTGTTTTTTTTTGTTACTAGAGATTGGTACCAGGGATGTTGCTTAACCATCCAACCCTTTTTATGTTTTATTTTGAGACAGGGTCTCACTAAGTTGCTAAGGCTGACTTTGAACTTGTGATCCTCCTGCCTCAGTCTCCTCAGTTGCTGTGATTACAGGCATTTGCCACTGTGCCTGGCAGAAATAAAGTCATTTTTACTTATGAAAATGCCATTGTCATTTGACTAATGAACACATTTAATCTCAGATAAACACCCACTAAACATTCTGTAAATGGGTTCCTGGTCTGATAGAATAATATCTGTGGTAGGGATTAGAAAGAAATAGGGAAAGAAGGCTAGTGATGTAATTCAGTGGTATAGTTGCCTGGGCTCAATCCCCAGTACCGCAAAAATAAATAAATAGGTAGAATATAAAATAAGGGAAGAGCATTTGGGTAAAGGGGATGAGGCCATAAAATGGAAAGGACATAAATCCCCTGTATAATAGGAACTCACCTGTTCTATAGCTATAAAGTAGGCATAAAAAGCACTATAATTTTATAATCTAATCTTTACTGAGCATCTTCTTCAGATTTAACAAAAAGGCAGGGAAGAACAAAATCCAAGTTACACGACCCCTCCTTCCTTACCCTTAAAGAATTCATCCTCATTTCAGTAATTCATTCATGAAATGGAAGCTGGTTCTACTCTTTAGCCTTCCCTTTTCTCTCTATACTGTCTCTTTTAAAAATTTTATTCATATTGAGAGATTTAATATACCCAAAGTCCAAGTGATTTCCGAATCTACATTTTCTGCCTTGAATCTTCAATTTTAGCCTTATGTATCCAGCCACCTGCTGAACATCTTCTGCTTGGGGTTTCAGTCATATCAAACTGACTTATCTACAGCCAGAGTTCACATCTTTCCTCTAAAGCCTTTCCCTTGGGAAGGGGAAGGCGAGGTAATTTGGTCTGAATTAGAACAAGATATATTCTATGCTTTTATGTCAAAATAGATTCTACTGTTATATAAAACTAAAAAAAAAATTTAAACAAAGGCTCTCCTTCTTTAGTGTTCCTTATTTCTGTCAATGACAGCATCACTGTCAGAGTCACAAACACTCAAAAACTAGTCATTGCTAACTCCTCTTTTCTTTCTATAATGTACTTAGTCACCAAGTCTTGTCAATTCTTCCTCAGTGTCTATTTCCCTTCCTACTCCTGTTCTTGCCTCACTACCCACTAAAAACCTCAAAACAGGACTATTAGAAAAGCTGCTGCCTCTGTGCTTTCTTGTTCCAATATGGTATCCTAGTTTTGCCCTAACATCTTTTGATGCTTCCATCTCTTTTGCCTGAGTCAAAATGATGGTCCTTTGCCTTCTCCCTACCAGGATTCTGTATTATACTCTTTCCTTACTCCTTACCCTTTTTACTAGTAGGGTCTCACCTATTCCTCTCAACTGCAACTATCATCCTAAGTCTTGATGTCTCTTTCAACATATCTAACCTGAACTCACTGTCCCTACTGATTCTTTTGACCTACCTTTGCCTTGATATCACCATTCCAAAAGCATGCGTTCCTCCCTTTCCTATTGCTGTTCATTCCTGCTTATCTTTTAAATCTTTTCCACTCATATAGATTTCTATTAATCTTCACTGGAAGAGGGGATTGGGGTTCACACCCTGAATGGTAAGTGGATGAGAATCTATTTTTAATTTTAAATTATTTTTGGTTCCAGGGATTGAAGTCAGGGGCACTGAACTACTGAGCCACAGCCCTTTTTAAAATTTTTTAGTTTGAGACAGGTCTCACTAACCTATGGCCTCACTAAGTTGCTGAGGGTGGCTTTGAACTTGCAATCCTCCTATCTCCGTCTCCTGAATTGCTCAGATTACAGGCATGTGCCTGTTTAAAGAAGAGGAAGAACATTCTTGATAATCAGAGTTCACCAAGGAATTGAGAAGATAAAGAATTGATGGTTGGGGTTGGAATTGTGGCTCAGTGGCAGAGTACTCACCTGGAATGTGTGAGGCAATGGGTTTGATTCTCAGCACCACATAAAAATAAATAAGATAAAGGTACTGTGTCCATCTACAACTAAAAAATATTTTTTAAAAAATAGAAAAGAGTTGATGGTCAATGACTCTTGGTGAAAATTGCTAATTAAGTAATGGAAAAGGAGAAATATGAGCAAATTGGTTAGGAAAATGAGAGCATGCAGAAACAAACAGAAAAGCTGGTCATTTCAAGAAGGGAATGGTCAAACATGTCAAAGGTGTGTATTGCCAAAAAGATTAAGGATTTATAAATCAGTCATAGATATTGCCAAAAAGGGGTCACTGAGGACTTTTGAATGTAGTTTCAGTAAGGCAAGGTTAGAAGGAAAAATGCATGGTTCAAGGAGGGAGATAAATAGCTAAGAAACAAAATCTGAAAAATCAACTAGATGGAGAGGTTAGTCATTAAAAAGATGGGGGAAAAAGACATGCAGGAAATAAGCTAGTAGCAGGAATGGGCATCAGGAACACAGTTTTTTTCTAAAACACAGGGAAATTGAGCTATTCAAAAATAGGAATAAAGAGAGAGGATGTAAGGATAGAGTTTGTAATGCTGGTTTATAAAAAATTTTCTCTCTTACATAAAGAAAAAATGACTTCTTTTTGAATAAAAATAATAAACTAGCTCTTTACTCATGTTCAAATTTAGAATGTCAAAGCTGTTACAGTTGATTAGGAGAGGGAGCATGTGCTGATACCTGCTTCTGCCAGTTGGTCAGCTCTGGTCTTAAGCTAAGACCAAGGAGACCAGGACCACACTTCTGAAGTGATATAAGCCTTATTGGCATGACAGGCCTATCTCCAGAACAGCCTGCTGAGAGCACAAAAGCTCATGACTCTAGCTGGGAGATGGACCACATGAGTAAGGTCTTACAGACTCATAGCTTCAGAGCCTTACTAGTAACTTTAAAGATGAGCCCAGCGGATTGCCTCTCCTAGACAGGGTGCTGAGATCCAATGAAGGAAGTGAAAGATTTTCTAGTGTATGCAAACAAACTTACCACAGAAGCAAGTATAGGTATTAGGAACATGTGCAGACACATTCTGACAGGCAGGGCACCTCCAACCACTCTGGCCATCTGTCAAAAAAAAATGAGTACAACAAATAAATTTTCTTTCAAAAGCACAAGTAGGGCTTGGGGTGTGGTCTAGTGGCAGAACACATTCTTGGCATGCATGGGGTCCTGTGTTCAATCCCAGCACTACCACCCCTGAAAAGGCACAAGTAATTTTTAAAAATTTAAATCTAGGACAAGGTAAAGTGGTAAAGTGTCTGCCTAGCAAGCACAGAGCCTTAGGTTTACCTTCCAGTAGCACAAAACAAAATAAAAAAAATCTGTAGAAGTCACAATATTGACATTATGGTAGTAATTTCAATGTTAAGCATATGAGACATTTAAGAAAGAAATTCACAATAGTGATAGGACTTTGTCAGATATAACAAATCAAGTAGGTCTTCATTTTGTCCTATTATTTCTAATGTCAACATTAATCTGAGTCTTGGCTTGAAAAATAAAGGATAAACTGAGTATATGAGAGAATATCCAGATGTTTTGAATTAGAGAGTCACAGTTCAGAAATCATAGTATTAGTAACATTTGCTTTATCTATAAATACTATTATAACTAGCCAACAATATACTACAGAGAAGGGTTGTAAAAGGCAAAAACAACTTCAAAATCTTGAGCATAAATGAACCATTACTTTGCATAAATTTCTAAGGCAGACTAGATAAGAAAGGCTTTCTATAGTTGCTACTTGGGTAAAAGCTGTCATTTTTTTTTGCAGTGCTGAGGATTGAACCCAGGGCCTTGTGATTGTGAGGCAAGCACTCTACCAACTAAGCTATATCCCCAGCCCAAAGCTGTCATTTCAATAAAAAAGTGATAAATAAAATATTTATCATACTCTAAATATTTTAATATTGTTACATTTACCTAGTTTACTTAAGATTTACAGCTTAATTTTGGCCATCTGAAATGTGATCAAGGCAACATACTCTCCTCACAGATAAAAGATTTAAGAGGAATTAAACTGTATTTTAAAGCTAGCCTTATAATCTGAACATATCAAACAGGTAAGAATACTCTTAAAGAGAAATAACTGACCTGCTTGAGATGCTGGAGACCTTGCCCATTTCTTTATGCAGTTCAGATGAAACACATGGTAACAGCTCTGACAACTCCACACTGGGGCTGTGACACGAACCAATTCACAGCATACCATGCACTCATATTTTTCTGTAGTCAGCTGTTCAATTAGAGAACCTGTTGAAGGAAAAAAAAAAAGGATAAACTGAAAACACAGAAAACCATTCTTCACTTTTGGCAAAATCATTCAGAAGCATCTAAACAGAGACTTTAATAAGATGGCTACTCAGACTTCAAGGAGAACAAATGGCAGGATATGCTGAGGCAAAGAATTTAGTAAGGAGATATTTTGGTGTGCATTCCCCTGATTGAGAAAACATTCCCAAGAATTTGCCCAGGAAGATACCAGAGTGGCAAAATGCTCCTTGAACATCCTTGGGGAACACTACATGATGGGGTGTTGTTTTGCACTATCAAAAGGAGAGATCCTGAATCTACCGACTGGATGGATTTAGGCTAGGGTGGGGCTCATGAAACTGCACTGGTTAGCTGCAAAAAGCCTAAACCTGGCATGTTCCAACAATCCATGGGGGGTGAGATGGTTCCAGCATATATCCTAGAAGTTTTTGTTTATTTACTCAATAAAGATGTGCTTGGCTCCTACAACAAGCTCCATAGGGTTACGAGACCCAAGGAGACACAGTTCCTGATTACAATACTCTTTCTTTTTTTTTCTTTCCTTTTTAAATCATTGTTTAATCATTTCTTTGTATCTTTATTGATTTCTTAAAAAAAATTTCTGCCTAGTACCACAGTGAACTGGGCAACTATAATAATTCACAGACTGTGTAATGCAAAACACAAAAGTAGCATATCCAATACTATTTCTTTTTTTAAAAAAATTTATTTATTTTTAAAATATTTTTTTTAGTTGTTGGTGGATGTTTTTTATTTATTTATACATGGTGCTGAGAATTGAACCTAGTGCCTCACATATGCTAGGCAAGTGCGATACCACTGAGCCGCAACTCCAGCCCCAATACTCTTTCTTATAGAAATAAATGGCAATAATAAAATAAAAACATACAGAAGGTTCCAGAAAGATCCCAGAAAAAGAAACAGTAGATCTTTCACTGATGACACTAATCTTTCCTTTACTTTTATCAAAACATGCCTACCATGTTAAGACATGGCACTGTCCTGCCATTGCTCTGTTAACTATGAGGTTTGAGGTCTAAGACTCTTATCCACACTAGATAGCAGTCCTGTCCTGACCATTGGCTTTTTTAATTCTAGAAGGTGTTTTCCCACTATGGCTTCCCTATCATTTCTTTCTTTTAACTGTAGATGGACACAATACCTTATTTTATTTATTTATTTTATGCGGTGTCGAGGATCAAATGCAGTGCCTCACACATTTGCTAGGCAAGCGCTCTACCACTGAGCCTATCATTTCTTAGTCATAACTGTATATCTATGCTTCTAATTGGATATGTTAGTATGACAACCTATTGAAATAATCAGAAGTACAGATATAACTGAAGAGTTAACTGACTGAAAACTTCCGATATACCAATAAATATCCCCCCCCTTTTTTAAAGTTAAAACAAACCAAATTTGAAAAAATTCAAGAGTAAAAAGAGTTTTGAGACAATCAGGAATTCAATCGTGGAGTTCAGGAAGGTATTGCTAACTTTGTTAGGTGTGATGACACTACTGTGGTTATGTAAGAAAATGTCCACTTGCATTGAAAAATTCCATAGAGAAATTAAACGAAAGGTTAAAGCTGATTTTATCTGGGTACAGGGACTAAAAGTAAGCTATCTATTAGGGAACTTTAGTAAGTTATCTCACTAAAGTTAAGGCAGCTTTTTTTTTTTTTTTTTAAAGCTAATACAATGGTAGGCTTGGTCAAGATGTTCAAGTTGGTCTTGTTGAGTCCAAAGTGTATGTCATACCCATGTATATATTTGTTAAGTCTAAAGCCTGAGGCAGAACTGAGGGTCGAGACATAAAAGCCAGAAATCAGTTCAGAAAGGAGGCAGTGGTACTTGGATAAAGTAACCTAATGAGACCTTATCAAGTGAGAACAAAGGGTTGAGATAAAACCCCAGGACACACCAATAGTTAGGAAAGAGAAGAAGGAACAGAAACTTGAAGGAGAATAGTCAAAGAGAGTAAGAAGGATTAGAAATGGTGTCAGGGAAGTCACACTTCAAAAAAGACTCCCTCTTTACATCAAACTCAAAGGGAAATCCAGAAGAGTAAGGACTGATATACATCTGTCTAGTGGATGTGGCAAATAAAAAGCATTCCTGACCTTACCATTAGTTCAACTGAATCAAACGGTGATGATGACAGAGAGGGAGAGAAGTGAAACAAAACAGAGAAGAGGAAACAGACCAGATGACTCTTGTTTAGACTGGAATGGAAGGAGAGGAATCTTACTGGGAAGTAATGTAGCAGGGGAAATTTTCCTTTAGGAGGGTAGAGCAGACTTGGCAAGAGCTTCAGGCTTAGAAGCCTGAAGAGTACATGTGAAAAGGTTGGTGAAAGGAAACAAAGGAAATCTCAGAATGAAACTGAAGGACAGGCAAGCAAAGAAGTCTTTTAAGTGTACATAAAAGGAACAAAACGATGAGATAAATATGCCTACCTGATAGTTTCCTCTATATTAGTAAAGTAGGAAGCAAGAAGTTTCGCTTAGATTTAGGGAGATGAATCCTTACCCTTGTGAAGCTTATTGTCTTGTGGAAGAAAGTAAACCATAAACAAATAAATAATGAAAACATGTAACATCATAAGTTAAAGAGAGGTGCTATAGAGAAAAAGAAACCAAGAAAGGACTGGGAATACTGACAGTGAGGAAGGATTATAGTTTTAAATAAGGTGATTAGGAAGTGTTACAGTTTAGATTTTAAACGCTCCCCAATAGTTCATGTATTGACGGCTTGGTCCCCAATTAATGGCACTATTGAGAGGTAGTGGAAACTTGAGGACTTGGGGCCTCCTTGGAGGAAGTCAAGTCACTATGGGTGTGTCCTTGAATGGATTGTGCCAGCCTCTTCCTTTTGCTCTCTCTGCTTCTTGGGAGTCATGGGCAGCTCTGCTCCACCATGAGCTCCCTGCCATGATGTTGTGCCTCACTGAAGACCCCAAGACAAACCCAAATGACCATGGACTGAAACCTTTGAAACTGTGAGCCAAATTAATTTTTTCATCCTTTTTGTTTATCTCAGGTATTTATCACAGTGATGGACAGCTAACATAGAAAGGTTTCTCTAAAAAGATGAATAAAACCTGCAGCAAAATAAATAAACAACAAAAAAAAAAAAAAAAGAGAGAGAAAAAAACAAAACAACAACAACAACATAAATAAACATGCAGCAGCACCAAATTTGGTTGTGTGATTTTTCTGGAACAGCATTTTATTTCCTAGGTGCTGCTGTGGAATAAAGCAGATTTTCTGGGGATGAGATTCTGTCAAATGGCTTGGCAGAAGATCAAGTTTCAGATGATCTGTGATAAGACCCAGCCTGAAAAGAGAATGAAGAAGGGCAAGAAGTAGACAAAACTGGTAGTGTGGGTAAACAAAGAGGCCAAGAGAACCAGGACAAAAGGTTATGGTCATAAAGTGGAACGTAAGACTTTAAGATTTCAGTGACAGTAGGTATGGAAGTAGAATGAAGTTAAAAGTTACTGTAGTTGAGAAGACAAAAGAACTTGAGGCTGGCACAATCCATATGATTGCTGGAGTCACAAAGAATAACAACAGGTTTTATGGCAGATCATTCTCAAACTTGAGCATGCATTGGAATTACCTGGAAGCTTGTTAAAAAATAAGATTACAGGGCGGGGGAGATGGCTCAGTCGGTAGAGTGTTTGCCTTGCAAGCACAAGGCCCTGGGTTCGATCCCCAGCACCACAAAAAAAAAAAAAAAAAAAAAAAAAAAAGATTACAGATATTACTCCCAGGATTTCTGTTTGATAAGTCTGGGATGAGGCCTAAGAACCTGCATTTTTTAACAAGTTCTTGGGTCTTGCTGATGGCTGCTGGTTTGGGACTATATTTTTAGAACCACTAGGGTAGAGAAATAGAGCAAGATTCATCAATAAGAAAGGGGCTGGGGATGGGAGATTTGGAGAACCAGAGATGACAAAGATAAGGAGATACAGAAGGTGATGTAGATAAAAGAGAAGTAGCACTGGTTTCAAAGGAGTAGGGATTTTTATACAGAAAAAAAAATAATGGATAGAAATAACATTGGGGGGAAATTGGAGCATGTTTCCCATCTTCCAGAAACAAAGGTAAGTGGGATAAAGGAAAACAGTCTCTTAGAGGCTATGGAGAAAGTGAACTGAGAGAAGGACACAGGTCAATTAAGAGCAGAAGTATGGTAGAAACATATTTTAAAAATAGTGAATTTTGTTACCACTGAATGAGGAATCTAGACAGTGTGAGAGAACAGAACCAGTGTTAGGTTCTTTCAGTAAAGAACAAAGATTATTCTTAAATAACCATGGACAACTAGTTATATTGGGGTGATCCTCTCTTTTGATTTCAATTAAGTTTTTATGTTCACCACTTCATTTAAACTACTCTAACAAAGACCAATAACCTTGAAAATGCAGTTGTCATCTTTCTAGACTATCAGTATCATTTGGCACAAATGCCCAATCCCTTCTCCTTGAATTGTTTTTCACTTGGCGTTTAGAACATGATTCACTTCCTAACTCCATTGTTCTCTGTCTCTTCTGTTGGAACCCCATCTTTCCCCTTTGAAACACTGCAGAACAAGGCTCAGTGCTCACACTATTCTTCTCTAACTCCACTCACCACCTTTAGTCCATTAAATATTATCTCTAAATTGACAATTCCTATATTTAAATCTCTGGTCCAGACCTCTTCCCTGAACATCATTCTTTCATATCCAACTCCCTACTTAATGTTTGCAGTCAGAAGTCTAACAGGCAACTCAAATTTAACCAAATTCTTTACCTTCCTTGAATAAAGACTAAACAAAAGCAAAAACACTTCTTACAACAAGAAAGGACTTCTAACAAAGAAACTTGAACAGATGGGAGAGAGTAAGAAAGCATGACAACTAAGTGGATTAAATGTGGTATCCTGGATTGGATCCTGTACGTGAAAAATGATGTTAGTGGAAAAAACTTGTGATATTCAAATAAAGCCTATAGTTTAACTAATTAATACTATTTGCCAAGGTTAATTTCTTAGATTTTAACAAAAGTATTTTAGTTATATAAGATGTTAACCTTGGGGAAATCTAGTGAAGGACATATGAGAATTCTTTGACCTATTTTTTAAATTTTCCTATAAATCTAAAATTATTCAAAATTAAAAAAAGTTTTAAATAAACATCTGACTCGGGGATGTAGGTCAATGGTACAGTACTTGCCCAATATGCCCAAGGCTCTGGGTTTTATCCCCAGCATCACAAAAAATAATATAAATAAATAAATAAATAAGCCCCTTATCCTCTCCCAAGTTTTATCTTCAGTAAATGGCAGTTACATTCTTTTAAATTGTTCAGGCACAAAATCCTTGGCTTCATCCCCCGTTCCTCTCATTCTCTTATATCATCCAATCTGTATGCATAAGGTATCAGTTCCTCCTTCCAAATACATCCACAAAGTCTTATAATTCTTTCTACCACTATTATTTGTGGTCCAAGTTTCCATCAACTCCCATCAGAATTACTATCATAGCACACTAATCTGTCCTGTTTTCTTTTCTCCACATAGCAGACTAAGTGATCATTTTAGAAAGAGCATACCATCTTTCTGCCCCAAACCTTTCAGCAGCTTCTCATCTTCTTACTCAGATCCAAATCTAAGCGTCCCTAGTGATCCAGCACCTAGTAAGTCTTTGACTGTTTCTCCTATTTCCCAATTTATTGACCATAATGTCCCTCCCTTCATTTAGATTTGCTCCTCCCCAAAGAGCCACAGGATTCTGTACTGTATTTTGGTCTCGGTGCAAATGTTTCCTGGAGGGCTGGTAAAGCACTTTCCTAAGATGCATGAGGCACTTGATTCAATCCTCAGCACTACTCAAAAAAAAAAAAAAAGTTTCCTCATCAAACATATCAATCTATCTAAAATAGCATCCTGGTCACTTCTGTCCTCTTAATCTGCTTTGTATTTCTTTTTAACCTTTACCATAATCAGATATATTAAATATTTACGTGCTTTCTGCCTATCTTCCCTGCCAAAATGTAAACATTCTCAGTATTTAATGTGCCTAGTACAGTGATTGGCATATAGGAACTCAGCCCTTCTTATTCATGGGATGCACATCTGCTGATTGAGGCAATCGCAGGCTGAATTTATTTATTTTTTTTCTTAAAAACTGCTTTGTACTGGGCTGGGGTTGTAGCTTAGTGGTAGAGCACTTGCCTAGCACAGGTGAGGCACTGGATTCAATTTTCAGCATCACATAAAAACAAACAAATAAAATAAACAAAGGTTGAATTCTTTTTAAAAAACTGCTCTGTACTGAACATGGACAGCCTTTTTTACTAGTCATTATTCCATAAACAATACAGTGTAACAATTATGTACATGGTATTTATGTTGTATTTGGGATTATAAGTAATCTAAAGATGATTCAAAATATATGAGAGAGCATGCTTAGGTCATATGAAAATACTACATCATTTTATATAAGGGACGTTAGCATCTATGGATTTCAGTATCTGCAAGGGGTCCTAGAACCAATCTCTTGTGGATACCAAGGGATGATTATATTTAAACAATATGAATGAAGTATTCTTAAAAGTAACAATGTGAGGAGGTAAAGCCTTGAGGGATTTATTGAGCAGGAGTCTAAGATGGGCTCCCAGATTCCCACCTCCTTGATGTGCACACCCTGTAAAGTTGCCTCCCATTGAGAAGGGGTAGGTTTGACCTAGTCAGGCAAGTCCGTTTAAAAAAGCGGAGAGCACTGGATACGAAGGCACATGCCCATGATCCCAGGGGCCTGGGAGGCTGAGGCAGGAGGATCACAAGTTCAAAGCCAGCCTCGGCAATTTAGTGAGATACTGTCTTAAAATAAAAAATAAAAAAGGACTGGAGATATGGCTCAGTGGTTAAGCACTTGTGGGTTTAATTCCTGGTACCAAAAAATTATAAAAGAGTGGATAGCTGGGTGAGGTGGTGCTTCTTTGTAATCCCAGCTACTCTAGAGGCTAAGCTCAGAGTATTTAAGTTCAAAGCCAACCTGGGCAACTCAGCAAGACCATGACTCAAAATAACAGGGCTGAGAATTTAGTTCAGTGGTACAGTACTTGCATAGAACACATGAGACCCGGGTTCAATCCCCAGTACTACCAAAAACAAAACAAAACAAACAAATGACAACGAAAAACAGAGATATAAGTCAGAGATTTGAAACTATAGCAGATATTTTTCTGCAGGCCTCAAAGAAGGAAACTACAATGTTATAAATAAGACCACATAGTAGAAAAGTAGGACTGGTTTCTAGAAGCTCAGAGTGAACCCCTGGTCAACAGCCAGTGAAAAAACAGTACTTCAGTTTTGTACCCTTAAGAAACTGAATCCTACCAACCACCAGAGAATGAAAGAGGGCCTTGATCTTCTGGCCAAATTTCAGCCTGGGAGACCCTGAACAGAGAACCCAGTTAACTATACTCAGTCTCCTGATTCACAGAAACAGTCACATATTAAATTTGTGTTATTTTAACCCATTATGTTTATGGAAATTCATTATAAAGCAATATGGAACTCATTAACCAGTCTTAAAGATTCAAAACACCGAGAGACTAGGAGTATAGTTCAGACTAGAGCACTTGCCTAGATTGTGCAAGGCACTAGGTTTGATCCCCAGTATTGCCCTGATTCCAGTAGCACACACCTATAAGTTCAGCTACTCAGGAAATTAAGGCAGAAGGATCACAAGTTCCAGGCCAGCCCGGGGAACTTAGCAAAATTCTTTCTCAAATAAAATGAAAAAAAGGGCTGGTACAGCACTTGCTTAGCATGTATGAGGCTCTGGGTTCAATCTCCACTATCATAAAAAGAAATAACAAAAACAATTACAAAAAACAACTCTGGCATAACACTGCTTTGCTTCACAAACAAGCTGAGTCCCAAGGACTACCTGGTGAAGCAAGCAACTAGAAGAAATAAAGGCTGCATAAAAACAGGCTCCGGGCAGGTGGCAGCTTCATGGGTTAGGCTATACCTCACATTAAACTGAAAGGAGACCAAAATTGTAAAAGCTCAGGAGAAATAATCAGTGGGATGAAACTATTTAGCATTGATGAGATGTATACTCAGGGAAAAATGAAAGGTCTTCAAATGTGAAACAAGGGGGAGGGAAATCATGAGGAGGAAGACTGCTATGCTGCTCTAGAGGACAGAACTTGAACCAAAATACAGAAAGCATTTATAGGAAAAAAGTTTTCAGTTCAATATAAGGATGAACTAGAGAGCTTTGTAACTATTATGTTCCATAAACTATTAGACAGAATTACAAAAGAAAGAAAGATAGGAAAAAAGAAAAAGAAAGATACAGTATTTGATTTTTTTCTTCTTTTGGCAGTACTGGGGAATGAACCTGGGGTACTTTACTACTACATCCATATTCCTTTTGATTTTGAGAAAGGGTCTCACTAAGTTACAGAGGCTGGCCTCAAACTTGTGATTCTCCTGTTTCAGCCTCTGGAGTCACTGGGATTACAGATGTGCACAAATGTGCCTGGCTAATATTTGTTTTTAATGGGTTTACAGGTTAGTGGAAGGCACTGACACATGAACAAATTATGATTTCCAGTAGAAGTTCTGAAACAGAAAAATATGTGTATATATATGTGTATATATAAGATATATATACATAAGGGCTGAAAAAGATTAATGCTACCTATAGGGATAAGATGTTCCCTGAACATGTAACTAAACTAGCTTTGGAAACATGAATTAAGAATTCACCAGTGGGACTGGAGTTGTGGCTCAGTAGTAGAGTGCTTGCCTGGCATGTGTGAAGCCCTGGGTTCGATATTCAGCACTACATATAAATAAATAAAGTAAAAGATCCATTGACAGCAAAAAACAAATAAATAAATAAATAAAATAAAAATAAAAAAACAGAATTCACCAGTAAGGTTGGAAGTAATGGCACATGCCTATAATCCCAGTATATCAGGAGGCTGAGGCAAGAGGATCACAAGTTTGAGGTCAGCCTCAGCAACTTAGCAAGACCTATCTTAAAAATAAAAAAACAAAAAGGGACGAGGAAGTGACTCAGTGGTTAAGCATTCCTGATTTCAATCCTCAGTACAATCAATCAATCAATCAATGAATAAATCACCAGTAAGTTGAGTAGTAAGAATTCTAGACAGGAGCTTCATGCAAGAGCATGGAAAACACAACAGCACAAAATCCAGGGAATTAAAATGGTGGGGACTGGGGTAATATAAGAGGTAGCAGAAGACAGGACTGAGTAAGGCAGAAGACAGAATCTGTAGGTAATGAGAACTAACAAATGGAAGTATGCAGGGAAAAGATAGTTCAATATATTTTAGGAAAAATGCGCTCCGATGGTGGTGCAAGAGATGAAAGAGAGAAATTAAGAGAGAGTGGATAGGAACCGTCACAACTGCGCAAACAAGATGAGGCAGATTAGGTGATGCAGGCTGTAACGTGCAGAGAGAGTGGGGATGTTACCATCCCTTACCTCTGCTTTCACAACTCAAAAAAATCTTCAGGGCTAGGTATGTAGTTTAAAGGTAGAGTGCTTGCCTAGCAGGCACCAAGCCCTGGGTTCAATCCCCAGTACTGCAGGAAAAAAATAAAATAAAATCTTATAGCCAGACATCTTTGCTACCTATATCTGCATTTTTAAGAACCCTTACACAGCTCCTTATTTGGAAAAAGTCCTTATTTTGTATTTGTTTGTAATATACATAAAACCAAGTAAGTGCTTACCAAATGGGAAGAAGTGCAACGGGCAGTAGCAAAACCCAAGCACAAAGTGAATTAAGATACTATTCACTGTGTACCTTTTTGTACTTTGTTTTCTAAATTATGTGAATATATTACTTGTTAAAAAGTACTAAAAACACATTCCCACACATCTAGGTGGATTTACCTGTATGTGTTTCCACATTTTTTAGCACATGGTTCTGTTTTCCTCTGGGGAAAGAAGATATCACTTGAAGATCTTGTCTCCTTATAGCACTTTTCTCTTGGTCAACCCTTCTGGAAGACTTGTTGACAACTGCCAAATTCCCACTGTCACAGGCTGATTTTGTTGGTCTTTCATTAAGATTATCCTTTGGAATGGGGGCCATGTTGTTTCTGGATCCTGAATTTGTATGTCGTTGGCCCTCCTGTTTTGGTGGATTCCGGCCTGGTCGTGGCCTGGCTCCTTCCACTTCCCAGGGAGGCCTTTTCTGTGGGTATCTTCTTTGCTCATTTCGTCTGGCTCCATATCCATCCAGTACTCCTTTTCTACAGGATGCATCCGCAGAGTCAGGGTGGAAAACCCCCACAGATTTGTTATTTTCAGGTCCAGCATCCTCAGGTTTTGGAGTCATTTTGTTACCCCATTCACACTTTAGTTTCCCCTTGACTTTTGAGCCTCTACCATAACTGTATACAAACTGTGCTGATTTTTTGGGTTTTGCTCCCCTGGGATCTGCACCAACAATTTCCTTCTCACTCTCAGAAGGGCTATGCTCACTGGGGTTTGTCCCACTCTCTAACTTGGACACACTTTCTAAGCTAGTTGTATCTGAGCTCTGGTCAGTGAGCCCTTGTACTTTCTTGACTCTGATATGATGCTTTTCATGCCTTAATTTTTGCCAAGGCTGATTCTGAAGACTATGGTTCTTGAGTGATTTATTAGAAGCAGAAGACTGGAAAAAAGTCTGTTGACTCTTAGGTTTACTTCCTGAAGGATAACTGTGCTGATGAACAACAGAGATGTCATCATAAGGAATCTGCCTGGAAATGTGACAGGGAGGTGATGAACTGTAATTTCTTCTGCCAATCTTATTAGAGTCTGATCTTCTTTGAGTGCCACAATTTAGACCAGAATTTTTTCTTTCCTGAGGAATGAATTCAGCAGCTTCTGTATTAAATTTAAAAGTACCTAGGACATAAGGAATAGACATGCCAGTAAGGAAATTAATGTGTTACCCATGAAGCCTATAAGACTCTAAGCCATATCTAAAAATCATTTTTCTAAGGACATTATACAAAACAAACTTAGACCTGTGAAGGTGATGGGTTCAAAGTGCTTGTAGAGGATCAATCATCCCATATCCACTGGCCACAGAGCCACTGACAGCTAAGAGTTGCTGAGTGAAAATGTTCATCTGGGTCATCAGGCATTACGTACACATTCATTTATTTTATCAAAATTTTAAAGGTCAGTTAACAGTTCAGCAATGAGCTATCAGTCACCAGAGTCTTTCAAAACTCTAAAGTATCATTGTGCAATATCAAGTAAACAAACTTTGAAGTCAGCTGAATGGGTTTAAACACCCTCAATTTATGTTATGAGGTTAGGGATATCACTTGAACACCACTAGCCTCATTTTCCACATCTATAATAAGGGATGATAGGACTTTTAAAAGGATTATTTTGAAATTTAAATAAGATTTCACATAGATAATATTAGCATAGTGAGCATATTAGTTTCTATCTCTTTTCCCAGGAATAATATTCTGGGTTTTCCATAATAACATCCATTATATGCTTGAGAATCCCAGTCTGAAAATTGATCATACTTCCCTTAAACCCACTCACTTTGCTCTTCTAAAATGATTTTTCTTTTCTTCCTTTTTGGTACTGGAGACTGACCCAGGTGTGGTTTAGCACTGAGTTACATATCAAGCCCTTTTTTAACTTTTATTTTGAAACAGGGTATAAGTATAGAGGCTGGTCTTGAACTTGCAATCCTCCTGTTTCAGTCTCCTGAGGAGCTGGGATTACAGGTATATGCCACCACGCCTGGCACTAGAATGATTTTAGTATAGTCAACTCAGTCACTAAAGCCCAAATAAGAAATGATTAGTCTAACAACACAAAACCAGTTGGGAACAAAGCCAAAACCTTATATAACATATAGAATATGCTATGAGTCAACAGAGTCTGAAAGACATGGATTTAAGTCCCTATCACTTACTGTGCTTTAAGTTTCTTTTACATGTAATGCAGATGGAAACAATTCCTACAACAAAAAGAGTTCCTATAAAGAGTAAAGCAAGGGGTAGGAAGAGGGGAGGGAGGAGGGAAGTACTATGAAGTAATGTTGGTCAAATTATACTGTTATATTGTGTGCAAGTACAAATATGTAACAACAAATATCAACATTGTGTACAACTATGATGTACCAATTTAAAAAAAAAAAGAAAAAAAGAGTAAAGCAAGTTAATGACACATACAAAGTAGTTAAAATGGTCTTTATTCTTGCTGTTAGGACTACAGAATACCTGAAATACATATAGTCAAGTGCAGATGGATACAGTGCAGAGCCTATGGGTTTCAGGTTTAAATATAGGGCCTAACACTTTTAGGTACTTAATATGTGCTGGGCACTATTCTAAGTTCTTTACATGTGTTAACTCAGAAAATCTTAACACATTCTTGATGAGAAAACTAAAGCACAGAGAGTAACTTGCCTAAAGACACAGAGGTATTCCAATGCAGACTCAGGATTCCAGATAAGGAAGTGTGGCACCAGAGACCACAGAAACATAGTGAAGAAATAAATGAGTTCATAAAGGTCATAATAACCTCTCACTTAATCCTAGAAACTGAACACTTCCACACAGGCAGAATTCTAAGGGTGAAGTGGAGGGCTTCACAAAATGGCAAGAGGATTAGATAAATTCAGAAGGTGGTAGAGATGTTCTGGAGACATAAGGTATAACTTAAAGACAAGTGTGGGTAAAAACTGGACCAAGAGGTATTGTGCAGTTGTCCTGCTTGAAGAAGTAAGTCTGGAGAGAGGGGCAGAAATAAGGTCAGTCAAGTTGTACAGAATAGTCTTTTGAGTAGTAACGAATCAATTCAGACAGGACTGCACCTATTCATACACAGCTTATGTTCCACTACATATGAAGCATAAGGCAAAGTCCTTGAAAAGACACTTAAGAGACATGAGGAAGGAAAAGAGACACATGAATCAGGAAACTGGACCATGGAAAAGATAAGAGAGAATCCTTTCACTATTTTAAGTAAGCGGAAGTTATTCAATATAACTGGGATGTCTCCTCATCAAGACATGGCTATAATACAAGTAAGTGATATTCAAGATCCAAGATAACACAGCAACATGGTAGACATTCAACAGGTGATCAGAGCAAAGCCAGGGCAAAGCCAACTGGCAGGTTATAAAGTCCAGAGACAAAGCTGACTTGTTGAGTCTACCCATGAAAAAAAGATTCCTCCTGAATTAAGCTACCATTTAGGACCTTAAATGGGGAGGAAGGGTGTGTGCTAGAGATGATGCTAAAATAAGAAAATGGAATAGGAACAAAAGCAAAAATCAAAGAAACACAAAAGGGAATGGTGAGGTCTTAGTAAATGCATGATGGGGTAGAGGGGGTAACCTGGGACCCAAACCAGACAGTCTCTACCCTTTTTGCTTCAAACATTGAAGGATACAGAAATAAATGAGAAGTGAGCCCAAGGATGGGAAGATCAATAGATCCAGTTTAGAGGGTCTGCTGAAGGACTACTTGGGGAAAATAACAGCCTAAAAAGTTTTCCACACCCCAGCTGGGCATGGAAAGCATGACTGTAATCCCAGTTATTTGGAAGGCTGTGGCAGGAGGATCACAGGTTTGAGACCAGCCTTAGCAACTTAGCAAATCCTGTCTCAACATAAAAAATAAAAAGGGTTGTAAACGTAGCTCAGTGGTAGAGTACCCCTGGGTTCAATGTCTAGTACTACATACACAAAAAGATTTTTGCTGGGCAGTGATGCATGCCTGTAGTCCCAGTAGCTTGGGAGGCTGAGGCAGGAGGATCATGAGTTCAAAGCCAGCCTCACCAACTTAGGGAGACCCTGTCTCTAAATAAAAAATTAAAAGGGCTGGGGATGTGACTCAGTGGTTAAGCACCCCTGGGTTCAATCTCTGGTACAAAAAAAAAAAAAAAGAAAGAAAATTCCTCTCCCAAGATTACTTAATAACCAAGCAAGTCAGGACTACTTTTTCCGATTTTTAAAACTGAGACCCACAGTAATAAATGTTTTACCTGCCATCTAATACACAAGTACATATATAGTCTTATTGGTACCCCAACAGCTGGTCTGTGGCAGAACTAAGATTCTAACCAACAAATGCTGTAAATTGTTGCCCTTTTTTTTTTCAGAAATAGTGGGTCATGAAATCACAAAACCAAATCATGTAGAAGCCAGGCCCAGCAGCACACATCTGTCAAAACAACAAACCAAAATAAACAAAACCCCTATTAAATCAATATAGTGGGTAGTGATGACTACTTTTAAAAGTGAAACAGAAGCCAGGTGCTACACCTGTAATTCTAGCTACTTGGGAGGCTGAGGTAGGAAGATAGAAAATTTGATTCCGGTCTGGGTAACTTAGCAAGGTCTCAAAATTTTTAAAAAGGGTTGGGCGTGTAGCTCAGTGGTGGAGTGCTTGTCTACCATGTGTGAGGCCCCGGGTTTAAAAACACACAAACAGGAAGGAAGACGGAAGCAAAGAGTATATTACTGATAGTAAACCATTGCCTCTTGAAATGTTTGGTTCACTTTCGCATTCTTTAAGTGAAATGAGCTTGTGATTAAAAAAAATTTTTTTTTCTTTTTTTGGTCCCTGTTCACAAAGTTTGGAAACCACGGATCTACCGTACACACCGAAAGAAATGAAAATGAAAATGGACGTTATACTAACAGTCAAATAAGGCGGTCTACTCCATGAGTGGAAGTGAGCTAACAGAAACAGTACAGAGCAAGAGCTTTTACAGCTTTCAACTTATTTGCTCAGACAGATGAGGAAACTGAGACTCGATCACCACTGATGTTCGGCTGGCGCGCGCCCCGCCACTCCAAGAGGTATGCATACACCCCAAGCACAGCGCGCACACACGATGGAACCGAGAGCCCGCCAGCCACTGGCGGCGACTCGACCGACGCCCTCCGATCGGAGGTGAGTGAGATGTACCCTAGGAAGGCCGATGTGGGCCCAGTGGGAGGGCGGGACACCCACATCGATTCACTGGGCGCCGGAACAAGCCCGTTTTCCTCGGAAACCCAGATGCCGGGCTTCACCATCCAGTTGAAGATGCTGGAGGTCTCCGTATGCGCGACGCGCGTGGCTTGGCCCTTCCAAGCCACTATTCCCAACTCTAGCATGAGCCACTCTCGCGATATAAATTGCCGAAGCCCTAGGACTTGGTTATTGACCAAACTGCCTTTCCCTGAGAAGGGCCCAGTCCCGCGCGGGCCAGGACAGTACCTGAGACAGGAGGCGCCTCCGCCATCCCGTGCCGCAGCACCTAAAGCGAGCCCCGCAGCCAAGAGAGCGCTGTCACCCGGTCACGTGCCCCTAACTTCCGGCGCCGCGAGACGATTCGCATCTGCGCGCCAGGTTGACTGCCACAGAGATTGCGCGGCCTGAATCGAATGACTCGCGAGTCCGTGACGTCAGACAGACGCGCCCGGCGGAAGGAGACTAGTAGCTGGTGGCAAGTAGAGGTGGCCAAAGATTGTACAAGGCAGAGCGGGGACTTGCGTAATATGCTTGTTTTTCTTTTTGCGATGCGCGGTGTTCTCCAGCTACGACGCCCTTTTACCTCGCCAACCAGCCAACTTCAACTGATCGTCAAGAGTCAGCTCAGACCTCACCTTCTCAGAATAGTTGAGGCTTGGAATTAAACGACAACAATAAAAACAACAACAAAAACCTAATCGGGCTCTCTAGCGCCCGCCTGTAATTCCAGCTACTCCGGAGTCCAAGACGGTGATGGGAAATTCTAGGTCTGCCTGGATAATTTTAGGAAGACCGTGCCTTTTTTTTTTTTTTTTTTTTTTAACCGCTGGGGATGTAGCTTAAACGACAAATATAGATGGACACCAAACGACGGAGAAAGTTTGGAGTTACTATTAAAGGATAAATTTTTAAATGAATGTGTGAAGTTGTTCTGTGGTGGGTTTTACCAACCAGCTTAGTTAAGGACTTCTAAAAGTAATGGGAAAACAAGTGGGCAATAATTATGAAAAGGCTTCACTGATGGTAAAGAAATGCAAAAATTTTAAATAAGGTTTTAGTTTTGGTTTTGCCTGTCATTTCCAGAAATTAAAAACAGAGCCAAGATGTCTGACAGTTTATTAATAAAAGCAAAGAAAAAAATCTCAAATCAGTTCCCTAACTTTCCACCTTAAGAAACTATAAAAGAGAGCAAACTAAATGAAAGCGAGCACAATAATAAAGATCAAACCAGAAATTAGTGGAAAACAGAAAAGAAAAATCCACAATGTAGTTCACTGAACAAAACCGACAAAATGGACAAACTTTTAGCTAAACTAAGGAAAAAAAAAAGATTTGACTTTCTAAAATTAGCAATGGAAGAGGGGGCATTACCTTCAACCGTAGAGAATCAAAAGGAAATACCATGAACAACCCTATGTCAACAAATTCTTAGAAAAAATGAACAACTGCCAAAACTGACTCAAGAATAAATAGAAAAATCTGAGTAGTCCCAAGAGTAGAGATTAAATTAATAACCAAAAAACTTACCCCCAAAGAATAAGCCCAAGCACAGATGGCTTAAGAATTTTTTCAAATGGCTTACCATTTTTTCAAAGAGCGAACCTCAGTCTTTCACAAACTCTTTAAAATACAGAGGGGGTACTTCCCCACTCATTCCATGGATGAGAACACCCCTGCCTTAAGCTGCAGAAATGGATGGTAATTGTTCATACTGGTCAGGCACCCTAGGGCAGTGGGTGCAACTTTAACTTTTTTTCCCTCAACTTTGGCTACTTTAAGGCCTACCTACCTGACAAGCTGTTAAAAATCCAAGTATCCATACTGTATCCAGATTTATTATATCAGCAGGCATGGTAGTACATGCCTATAATTCCCAGCAACTCAAGAGGGTAAGGTAGGAGGAGCAAGTTACAGGCCAACCTGGGCAACTTCACAAGACTCTGTCTCGAGATGAAAAAAGTACTAAGGTGGGAGAGGAAAGCTAAAACATGGGTAACAAGTATAAGTGCCACACTTACTCTCACATGTCATTCTAGTTTACTGCCCCACTTCTGCTAAACTCAAGAGTTGACAAATTAAAACCTAAGATCACTTGCACTCAATTCTGCTTCTAATGGTTAACAGCCAGGTGCAGCAGTGACACTTGTAATCCCAGCATCTGGGGAGGCTGAAGCAGGAGGGTTGCAAGTACAAGGCCAGCTCAGAAACTTAGCAAGACTCTGTCTCAAAATTTTTTAAAAAGGGCCGGGTGTGTGACTCAGTGGTAGATAACCTCTGGGTTCAATCCCTAGTACCAAAGAGCAGGGGGGTGCCAAAAGCCAATGAATTGAAGATTTTAGATAGAATGATTGTTCCTTTTAAGACTAATGTATATAGTCCAGCTGGAGGATCAAATATCAACCAATATATAGGTACTATGATTTGGATCTCTTCCCTTGAAACCCAGGTTGAAATCTAGTTTGCCATTTGGAGGGTACTAAGAGTAGGACTTTTAAGGGGTGATTAGGCCACAAGAGCTCTGCCCTCATGAATGAATTAAGTCTGTTATGATGGGAGAGGTTTGGTTATAAAAGGTGGTAACCTTTTGCCCTCCTGTTTACTGTCTCTCATGCTCTTACCATGTAATATTTTCCTCCATATTAAGTTGCAGCAAGAAGGTCCTCACCAAATCCAACCCCTGGACCTAGGAATTCCTAGCCCACAGAACTGTGAGTCAAACAAACTTCTATTGTTTAAATTTTATCCAGTCTGTGGTATTTTGTTACAACATAAAACAGACTTAGACTATGGGTCTTGGCTAACATTAACTTGAGAAAGAATAAAGGAAGAATGTCTTCTGAGTGAACCCTAAGATGAGCTTAATTTGGCTGTTAGATTTTAGTTAATGTGGGGCATTTAAATGAATAAGCCCAGAATTGAAAATAAGGAGAGATCAAGTTTAGTGACAGTAATAGTTGAAATCTAGGTGAGAATACTCAAGGAGAGTATTGATGTTCTGTCAAAGTTAAACCTATAGTCTTGAGTTTCCTAATATGTAACAAAAATGTAATCTAAACTATGTGGTCAAAATGTAGCCATTTTGAGCCCCCCAATATATTACCTTGTATTCCAATCACAATGCCTATAGTGTAGATGATCCAATCATAACCATAGCCCTTCCCCTTCCCCTCCCCAATTTTAAAATTAGTCAATCGTAGATTGTAACACCGAAATCCTCCTATCAGAGCAAGAGGCAGTGCTGTTAGGGATAATAACCTGGGCAGACTTCCTGCCCCCTGTGCTTGCTTGCCAGCATTTTTGGTAGCACACCCTTCTGCAGAAGTAAAATTTGCCTTGCTAAGTAACTTTTAAATGTGTCTGATTTATTGTGCTTGGTTTATTGTGGCACCCCAGTATTCCTAACGAGTATCGATTGGAATTATAATGGAAGAAATATTTAAGGGGCTGACTGAGAAAGAGAAGTCCATTGAAGAGAATAAGTGTCCAGAGAAAGAGAGAACTCAGAGAAGACAAGAAAGGTTTTAAGAAGGTATTGATGAATATTGTAATGCTTGCTCCCAGTGGAGGCTTCTTGAGAGTGAGGCCAGTGGGGGTGGGAGAGAGTTATAAACATGTTTCATTCCCACCTATAACTAAACAGTGAACTTTATTTTTTTTTTTTTTTGGGGGGGGGGAACTAGGGATTGAACTCAGGCACCCTCAACCACTCAGCCACATCCCCAGCCCTGTTTTGTATTTTATTTAGAGACAGGGTTTCACTGAGTTGCTTAGTGCCTCACTTCTGCTGAGGCTGGCTTTGAACTTTCAATCCTCCTGCCCCAGCCTCCCAGGCCACTGGTACTACAGATGTGTGCCACCGGCCTAAACAATGAACTTTTCAAAAGAGGAACTGTGACTATTTTTTGTATTCCCTCGACTGGCATAGAGACTTCTACAGATCTAGTGTTTAGTAAGTGTTTATTAGTTTGAACTACAGACACACGAAAGACTGGTACACATGGCACTGTGTACCCAGCCATGCTAGAGGGGTAATGCTGTTGGTGAGAGGTTGAGTGAGGAAGAATCGTGAAAGACCCTAAAATCAGGCAGGAGTTTGGACTTGTTGTAGCACTCCAGGCACCCTGCAAGAAAAGAATGAAGCCCCCACTTTTTTTTTTTATTGTTAATAATCCCTCAAATGAGAATATAGCACACTGCCAGTAACAAAGTAGTTATGACCTTTATCTCAAGCACAATTTTACTAATAAGGAAATAGACATTTACAGAAGTCAAGTAGACTTAGTAGATAGTATACCAAGGGCCCAAGTCCAGATTATTACTCGCTCTTACCTCTGTACAACAATGCTATTGGTTAAATTTGGTTTCTGTAGTAGTGGAGATCTTAGGCTGAAGTGATATTAAAATTGTATCCTTTTGAAAAATATTTATTGAGTATAAATAAATGTCCTATACATTAAATATCAAGAAATAGTCATTATTGATTACAAGTCAGGCTGTAATACTGAGGGAACCATAGAGTCAAAATATCCACTTGTGATACAGTAGTCACAATTCCATTCCAACACTGGACACGGTAATGATTTGCTCACAAGACACAACAAAACCTATCAAAAAAGCCATCACTTTGAACCACCAATATACCACAATAGAAAATGATTTTGAATCATAATATGAACAGTCTCAAAAATCTTATCTTTTATCAATTTATCAGGTCACATTGAGACTGCAGAGTTACACTGTCACAAAATTTAAAGACTTCATCTCCTCGGTTTTATTTCAGATTATTATAATGAGTGAAAATGAGTCATACAAAGCCAAAGATACTTTTAAGTTAATCTTTCATAAGAGAAAAAGAATCAAATTTTAGTATAAGAAACCTTCCTCCAAGCAGTGAATTTCTTACCGGAAAAAAATAAAAGAGCAGTGTAATTAACCTTTCCTTCAAAGAAAGGAAAGAAACTTAAATCTGTTATGGAAAATCTAGATATATTTCCTAGTCCCACAATATGTGTTTATTTTTCATGTGTACTTGAATGATGCAAGTCTATGAAGCAGGTATCTGTGGCAATCCAAATTCATCCACCAGGACTCCATCCTGTGAAAAGGAATCAAGGTTTAGTGCTACTATTTTTCATTTGATAAAAAATGGTTACACACACTTAGTAGCCAAAACACATTTCTAAGTGTTTAATCAATCAAAACCCAAATCCCACTCAGATGCCAATAATGGAGGGCTGGGGTTGTGGCTCAGTGGTAGAGTGCTTGCTTAGCATGTGTGAGGCTCTGGGTTAGAGCCTCAGCAACCACATAAAAATAAATAAAGTAAAGGTATTGTGTCCATCTATAACTGGAAAAAAAAATGGAGCTTTTTAATGGAATTTTTTAAGAGGGTATGTGTATGATGAACTAGGCAAAATTTGTTTTTGTTTTTGTTTTTTGGTACTGGGGATTGAACCCAGTGGCGCTTAAACACTGAACCATATCCTAAATCCTTTTTTATATTTTATTGAAAGACAGGATCTCACTGAGTTGCTTAGTGTCTCACTAAGTTGCTGAGGCTGGTTTTGAACCCACAATCCTCCTGCCTCAGCCTCCCAAACTGAAGGGATTGCGCCTGGTTCCAGACAAAGAATTAGAAAGGATTAAAAGGGATGATCCTTTACAGGGTAAAGTAAGCACGAATGAGAAAAAAGAGAAATACAAGAATAAATCTAAAAACGGAAATAAGCTAGGTCCAGTGGTGTGCACCTGTAGTCCCAGCTACTCTAAAGGTTGAGGCAGGAGGATCCCTTGAGCCCACTCGAGTTCTAGACTAGCTTGGGCAACGAAGCAAGACCCCACCCCATCTCAAAAAACAAAACAAAAAACATCAAAATAGGAGAAAGGGGGGTTGGAAGTGTCAAGGAGGAAAGGCTGAGGAGGTAGACCTTGCCGCTAGATTTGAATTTTCACTCTGATCTCTACAGTGGACCAAACCTTTTTTAGCCTCTTATAATCTTGAATTGGCAGTGCCCTCACACAGACAAGCAGTTATTTCCAATACCATACTTTACTATAAAATCACAGCAGAGGTATCATTTAAGAAACCCTATCCCCACAGCACATTTTACTTGGGAATCTGACCTTCTAAAAGTGGAAATAATATAGATGCTCTGGGGACTCATTATGAGGGAATTAAAAAGGTGAGCAATGGTAGTATTCATAAAGATTATTTCAGGCAGGGGACATAGCTCAGTGGTAAAAGTGCTTGCCTAGCATGTGTGAAAGTGTGAGGTCCTGGGTTTGATCCCTAACACTACAAGCAAAACAAAACAAAACAAAAACTATTCCAGGAGTGCTGAGAAAAAGCAACCTATGCATCTGGAACCATGGAGTGGCCAGAGGTGAGAGTGGGGGTAGGTCAAATGGGGTTGGCAGTACAGATAGGCAAAATTCCCTCAGGCTCAAGGGAGAAAGGAGGAGGATAACAGGAAGATGCACAGTCACAGAAACCAGCTATAAGGGACCTGAGAAATTCCTTGCTCCCCTCCCTTTGCTCCTCACATTTCACAGGTGGGAAAACACAATGAGGTTCCTGAGAAGACATGAATTTTTAATTTGCTTAAAATCACATAGTGAATAAAGGCAGAGCTAGGACTGGCTCCTATTAAAATATTCTATCAATTACCTGTGTATACTCAGTGTGTATACTAGGGGGTCAGACAACACCAGGGCTATAAATGTCCAGTGGCAACAGAAACTATAATACATTACTTTAGAAACTAAAATGGAGTAAATAAGATTTCTATAAGCAATAAAATAATCTATCTACAATAATGCCAACTATGTAGATATAGATGGGGCTTTAAATTTGTAAAATCCTTTACATACAATATTTAAATTGTTCTGCACAATAATTATGTGAAATACTTGCAATTATCTGCATCTTGCATGTGCAAGGAACAGGAAAGCTCAAGATAGCTAAAAGATCTGCCATACTGCCTGATAGCCTGATTTTTTTTTTTTTTTTTTTTTAACCTTGTTGAATTAGAATCTTTCTGCATTATTCTTTTGAGACAGGGTCTTGCTATGCTGCTCAGGCTGGCCCTCGAACTCGCAATCCTGCCTCAGCCTCCTAAGTAGCTAGGTTACAGATATGCACCACCACACCCAGCTTACACTAAGTTTTATACTTAAATTATTAATCTCTAGTTTAAAAATTCCACTCAATCATTAACTAGTTTGTCTGGAGAGAGGGACTTTCTTTTACACTGTTGCCTAGCAAGGCTCACGCAAGTGCTGCTGATGAGTTACCAGGAAATGTTTACAATCTGGGTTGGAGGTGGGAGTGTACCTCAGTGACAGGGCACTTGCTTAGTTAGCATCAGCAAGTCCCTGGGTTTGATCTCCAGAGCCACAAAACAAAAACACAAAAAACAAAAAAAACCCTGGACTGGGAATGTAGCTCAGTAGTACAGTACTTGCCTCGTGTGTACAAGGCTCTGGATTCAGTCCCCAGTACCACACACAAACAAAAAGTCTAAAACCTATAAACAGTATCCAGTGCTAGCTCACAACAAGAGTGCTTATGTGCATTATAGAAATTGTCTTGGTATAGAGACAGTCCTGGCTTCAGGGGCACTATTTATGCAGCCTATACATTCACTGTCTGAAGCAGGAAAACTGGACTTTCAAGGGTTCCCAAAATAATGACCAGGATTGTGTTTTCTTGTTCTAACTTAAGACTATCTTTCATATTCCCAGACTGTTGGGCATAAAACCTTTTCTATGTTGTAGAGAAATATCAGCAGAAAAGGATTTCACCTTGTTTTTTGTGTCAGTGGGAACACCCTCTGGAATTGCAGGTGCAGATGCTGCTTCATCCAAATAAGAACTATCCTCGTCAGCCAGAAGCTCATCACCCAGTGCATCCAACTCTGAAATTAAAAGTTAACATTTCAAAAAAAATATAAGCAAGAAAATTGGCAGCTGTTAAAAAAAATTAGTGATTCGCAATAACATGAAAATTTAAGAACAAAGGGAAAAGGATTACCAAAAAATTCTAAAATTCAAGAAAACAAAAGATGAAGATTACAAGAAACTTTCCAGGAAATTTATATGGTAAAATCTATGAAAAGCAAAAAGGAAAAAAACCAACAGCCATTTCACAGGCTTATGGGACCCCCCCTCTTTTTTTGGGGAGGGTGTACTGGAGATTGAACCCAAGGGCACTTTACCATTGAGCTATATCCCCAGCCCTTTTTTGTATTTTATTTAGAGACAGGGTCTCACTGAGTTGCTTAGGGTCTTGGTAAGTTGCTGAGTCTGGCTTTGAACTTGCAATCCTTCTGCCTCAGCCTCCTGAGCTGCTGGGATTACAAGCGTGCACCACCACACCTGGCCCCCAGTCTTTTATTTTTCTCTCATTGATGGATTTGAAAAGAAAGTAGTGAAAGGAGGCATGAGATTGTTGTATATTGGGTGAGCATTGTAAAAAATCAGGCTCTAGAAGTGTCTACAGTGAAATGAATTGGAAATAGCCGGGAGGTTTTTTTTTTCTTTTTGGTGTGGGGGGGTATTGGGCCTGAACCACATCCCCAGACCTTTATATTTTTTTAAATTTGAGACAAGATCTCACTAAGTTGCTTAGACCTTGCCAAGCTGCTTAGAATGGCCTTGAACTTGAGATCCTTGTGAGTTGCTGGGATTACAGGTATGCGCCACCATGCCGAGCTAACCAGGAAGAATGACAATAGTAGGTACAGATTGATCAGGGGAAAATCAAGAGAGGAAATGAAAAGAAAGAAAGAAATGAATGGAAAAAAAGAAAAAGAATCGAGGCAAAAATAGAACATGAAGAGAGAGCAAAAAGCAGCAGTAACATGACAGGGAAATCATGCCACAGAAAATCTAGTGTACAGTGGTTCTTTAATCTACTCAGTTTCATCTTTTGCATGAGTACAACAATAGCTTTTAGACTCCTCTCCCTGAAGCCACTCAACAATCCTTCCCATTTATTTTGTGCTAACCTCTTCTCATCCTTTAAGACCCATGCCTGTCCCTCACCAGTAATTAGGTTAGATTCCCCCACTATAGGATCCCACAATATCTCCTTCTTCCCAATAATATGTGCTCTTATAACTAATTGATTACTTGAAGCAGGCAGTTTGTATTTTGCCCTCTGCTAGTGGAGAAGCTTCACAAATGCAGAGATCATATTTGTTTTCTTCAATACTGAATCCCTAGCACCTAGCACAGTGCCTGGAATGTGACAGATGCACACTAAGTATTTGCCAAGTATTGTTTCTTAATTTACTTTGCTTTTTTTAGGTAGTTGATTCCAAATAGGAAAATAGGGAAAACAAAATTAAAAGGAAAATAGGAAGGAAAGGTCAAGTCGAGGACACAGATAGTTTTACCATGTCAGCTTTTGCTGTACCTTCCTTCAGAGTTTCACCAGTGTTGCTCATGGAGCATGCAAGTCTGATGCAGGTGCCTCATAAGCTCTTTTCCCAGAGACTACCACAAACTAACTCTTAGGGAATTCTGATAGAAATTTTCACTGCTATTTGGGGAGAGGTCCCAGGAAGTTGCTCCTTTCCGATTCCAAAGCTATATATACATTGCTTGTCTTATAACTTACCTGCTTCTAGGTCATCTTCATCTAATTCTGGGGTGCCATAGCTGCGACTTAGTGCTTCTTGAATTTCATTTGCATCCTCCATCATATCCTCTAGCTGGTCTTGTAAATCCTACAGAAATTTATATGATGTGGTTTATTTTCCTCTAAGTACTCTCTTTCCTTGCATTCTTCTTCGAATCTTAGAACTAATTTTTGAAAAGACAATGTACATAAAATGCCAAGTATATAAATAGTTCCTTTTTTCTTTTTCTTTTTTTTTTTTTTTCAAAATAGTTCTTAATAATTGTTAGTTCACCTCCCTAGACCCACCCTTGACTAGTAACTGCTTTTAGACAATAACTGAGTAGACACTCTAAAGGATGGGTATGGTTAATTTCTGAATGCCTCCTCCTCCTTTTTTTTTTTTTTTTTAGTTTTTAGTTTTAGGGCCCTGTACATACTAAACACACCATCTACCACAGAGCTACACCCCAGTACCCTGAATGTCCTTTCTAATTAAAAGTATGAGAAAGAACATGTAAAAAATTACTTAAAATCAGAAGCCCAAAGATTTCCCCTAATAATAACTGTGAACATCACTAACCCTTATAATCCCCTTTCTATTTTGGTGGTAAAATATGATCTTAGAAATAAAGAATCAAATCTATGATTTTGCATTAGCTTTTAAAGGTGGCTCACAGAAATCAAGTCCTGTTTTGAAAACATGCTCATCATCTCCCTTCTATTATAGAAAGTTTTACATGAAACATTAAATCAAGAAACATCTAAACTATCAACACTTTTTAAGTTAATGAGAAAAGGAGGTAATTTTTTCCCCTCTTGGGCAGTGGGCATTGAACACAGGGCCTCATGCATGCTAGGCAAACGCCATACCACTGAGCCACATCCCCAGTCCCAAAGGAGGCAACTGATTCAAACAAATTACTCTTTGAGTCAGCCAAAAACAGACTATACTGTGTAGGGAAAGGGAGGCAACAGCAAAAACAAATGGATGGTACAAAAAGTTGTACTAGGCCACCTTAGATAGGGAAACACAGATAGAATCAGGATAGCTTGATATCTGAGACCAGGCTGGTGAAAAAAAATTGACTGAGGATATAAACCATCTGTGAATGATCGACCTGTACTTAAATAAAACTAGGAGACTACTATAAAGCCAGAAATAGTGTGAAATCAATCTTGAGAAGTAGCAGGGCATATGAAGGGCAGTTTAGATAAAATGGTTAGAAGCATAGACCCTGGAGTCAGAAATACCCAAATTCAAATTTTATATTACTTAATGAGAAGCAATATCTCTAAGATTTTATTTCCTCATTCATTAAATGAGATTATTAAGAGTCCTATCTCATAGGGCTACTGCAGGGATTCATTGCAATAATATAACAGAAAATATGTATTTTCTGTTGTGTCAGGATGTGCAGAACAACAATATGCATTCCACAGAGAGGGGACACAGTAGTGTTAACAGGTCAAAGGTCCAAATCAGCACCATTTATCATTCACAATTTCTAGAGCAATGTAACACACTTGAAAATTCCTTCATGACTTCCTGGTTTGTTTTTCCATATAGAAGTCAAAGTAAAATGGAGGGAAATTTTTGTTTTAAAGTAAAAGCTTTGCTTTTCTCCATTTCCAAGCAACAAATACCACAATGTGCTATAATAAGTAGAGTAAAACATTCTTCTACACAGAGAAGCACTGGCTGAAATACAGATTTAAAGGAAGTGAAGCCAGGTGTGATAGTGCATGCCTTAGCCTCTGAGTTGCTGGAATTATAGGCACACAAGGAGCCCTTGCTGGGTGCAGTGGTGCACTCCTATATCCTAGCAGCTAGGGGAGGCCGAGGCAGGAGGATTGTGAGTTCAAAGCTAGCCTCAGCCAAAAAGCGAGGTGCTAAGCAACTCAGTGAGAACCTGTCTTTAAATAAAATACAAAATAGGGCTGAGGATGTGGCTCAGTGGCCGAGTTCCCCTGAGTTCAATCTTTGGTATGGTGCCTACCCCCAGCCCCGCAAAAAACCAAACAAAACAAAACTAACAACAACAACAAAAAGGAGCCCTAAAAGTAGAAAATATTATTTTATATTGTTACCAAATGGTATTATACAAATAAGACAAGAATATACAGAACATTGTTCTCAGTGAATTTCCTGAGAAATTCATGAAGCTGAACTCCATATAAGCAGAAACTTGTGGACAGTTGGAAATGGTTAAGGGCAGTCTAAGGGATGCAAGAAAGAAATAAGACAGAGGAGGAATGCTTTCACTCTCAAAGACTGGCACTGCCAGAGAATACCTCATGGAGATAGTAAAATGCCTAGAATATAGTAACTGCTTATTCAAACACTGTCTGAATGGGGCCATACTGCTTTTTCTCCTTTAACAGACTCCTACTCATCCACTCATCTACCATAAAATACTGTCTGGACTCCAACTATGGCTAGACATTGTTCTAGACATTGGGGATACAACACTGAACAAAATCAAGTCCCTGCCATCAAGGGAAGAAACATTCTCGGCAGAAGGTAGAGATAAAGAACACTACTATAAACTCAGCAAAGAAACCTCTTTCTTCCCTTAGGTCACCACTTCCTCCCTCTGCTATCCCTCTTTATTTATTTTTTTTTTTGGGGTGCTAGGGATTGAACCCAGGGCCTTGTGCTTGCAATCAAGCACTCTACCAATTGAGCTATATCCCCAACCCCTCTGCTATCCCTCTTGCCATCTGGGCTGTTCACCTGACAGTTGAGTGCAGCCAGGCTTGAGGGCACAAAATCTAATCTCAAAAAGAAATGTTAACATTAAGGAACTAATGACTTCTTATTAAAATGTGAAAAGAATTACTACAAAGGAAACCAAATCTATTCCAGAAATTGTGTTCAGCACTTTATATACATACATTCATTAGACAATTGTGACAATACTGGCACATAGGCAGTAACATTGCTTCTTCATTATTGAAGAAACAAAGTAAAACTCTTTGAGTTACAAGTAACTACTGGGTGCTTATTATGTACCAAGCATTGTGTGTGTAGATACACTTACTCATTTATTTCCTCTGTGTAGTAACTATATGTAGTATTAGAATCTTTGTATCAACAACGTGGAAACTGAAAACATGGTATCTATTCCTGATTTTTTCTTTTTCAGGGCCGAGGACTGACCTCAGGGCCTTGCAGCGTACTAGGCAAGCACTCTGCCACTGAGCTAAATCCCCAAACCCTTGTTTCCTGATTTCAATCCCTCTTCTGTACTCTTTCCATTATGCAAACATTCATTCAGATCCTTTCAAAAACTAGTGTGCATTCTTGCAGAAACTAGTAAATATCTCACCTCAATCTGATCAATTTTCACTTGCTTGTATGCCTTCTTCATTTCCTTTACTCCCAGTTTCATAGCATCAACCTAAAAAAGTAGAAGAAAACCCAGTATCTTAAGAAGTCATGTTGATCAAACCGTCTTTTAAAAAACTATGGGAAACAAAACAAAAACAGGGAAAAGAGCTCACGAGTGAAACAATAAATATATAACATTAAAATAATGAAAACAGGTGATCTGGGATTACCGTGGTTTTGGTGTCCTTCAGTGATTGGATGGTGTAATTGGCTTGTTCCATGTTAAAGGACTGTTGGGCGAGGTTGTCCCGCTGCTGCTCATACCTTTTTAGAGTAAATTGAGAATGATAAAAGTGAGTCAGATTGAAATTCTCAGGAAGGAAGTATTCCTAACACTAAATAAGATCTTAAAAGAAAAAAGGTGGTGGTAGGGGGTCAAAATGCTTAAAAATTGATGTCTAAGACAGACCCTTTCTTTTGCAGGCATTTTAGTTATAACATTATTTTCTACTTAACAGTATAGCATTTGCTTTATCCAGTTTTGGTACATATCTTAAAATATGTGTTTATAATTATTTCCTAGAGCTGGGCATGGTGGTGCAAACTGTGAACATCCATGACTTGGGAGGGTGAGGCAGGAATATCACAAGTTCAAAGCCAGCTTCAGCAACTTAGTAAGGCCCTAAGAAACTGAGCAAGACCTTGTCTTAAAATAAAAAATAAAAAGAACTGGGGATGTGACTCAGTGGTTTAGCACCCCTGGGTTCAATCTGAGGCCAAAAAAAAAAAAAAAAAAAAATCCTCAAAAGTGGATCTGGGGATATAGCTCAGTTGGTAGAGTGCTTGCCTTTCAAGCACAAAGCCCCGGGTTCAATCCCCAGCACCGCAAAAAAAAAAAGAAGTAGATCTCTTGGAGCAAAGGGTAATACTATTTTTAAGGCTCTTCATACTTACAGCCAAATGTTTTTCCAATAGACTGAACTTCCTGAGGATATTTTACTAATCCTGTAGCCATAATTAGGTCATCCAACTGACTTAATATAATATCTGATACTTAAGATATGTTCATTAAAATAAAGTTTCATATCAAATTATGATACTACCTCAAAAACTTATGGTCCTTATACAGTATTTGGAACTATCCAATCAGAAGGAAAATTGTTAATTCATGGGGTAGGCAAAAGGAAGAAGAGTATGATTCCATTATGATTAAATTTCACTCCCTGGGTATGGTAGGGCACATCTATAATCCAAGCAACTCAGGAGCTAAGGTAGAAGGATTTCAAGTTTGAGGTCGGCCTCAGCAACTTAGTGAGACCCTGTCTCAAAATTTAAAAATAGGATGAGGGATATAGTTCTGTGGTCAAAGTGCCCCTGAATTCAATCTCCTGTACAAAATATGTGTGTGTGTGTGTGTGTGTGTGTGTGTGTGTGTATAAAGTTTACACAGAATATTTAAAAGGATAGGGAAATGCTTGTGATATAACATTAAGTAGAAAAGAATGACATATAATCCCACAATAATTTAAGTTTTCCTCTAAAAAATTATATGCACACATATCATGTATACACAAAGAAGAGAGACTAGAAGAAATCAGCATTCTAATGGTAGTTATTTCCACTAATAGAAATCTAAGTAAATATTCTTTCTTCTGCTCATGTTTATGTATTTTCCAAGCTTCTAAATGAACACATATTCCTTTTATAACAAAAAAAATTTGCTTTATAATTTCTCTTTCAAATGTGATCTAATCTAAAAGGAAGAAGATGGCATTTAATGTGTGATAAGTCATTGTAAAATTGGAATAGACTCCGGGCATGGTGGTTCATGCCTAGAATACCAGTGATTTGGGAGGGTGAAGCAGGAGGATCCTAAGTTGGAGGCCAGCCTCAGCAATTCATTGACACACCCAGCAATTTAGTGAGACCCTCTCTCAAAATAAAAAAAGACTAGCCCAGTGCTAAAGTAGTCCTGAATTCAAGTCCTAGTAACAAATTAAAAAATGGAATAAAAGATATCAACAATTTTTCTGGTTCCCTGTTAGCTGATTATGCCTGGCATCTACAACTCCTCAAAGAATTTCATCAGCTGAACAGTCCACAGTAAAAAAAAAAAAATGATACTACTTGGTTTCTGCTCAAATTCTGGGACACAGTCACCTAAAACAAAAAAAATTAAAGACTTTTAAGTCTACTCTGGTAAGAGGGAATATTCAGCATTCATATCTTTATAAAAAAAACAAAAAAGGCATACTAGCTAAATAATGTTAGAACCAAAAACTACATATCTGGTCAAGTCCAAATTAATAGTTATTAGCCACCTATGGCTACTTAAATTATTAAAATTAAATAAAATTAAAGCTTCTGTTCCTTAGTCATATTTCAAGTGCACAATTGCCACATGTTGCTAATAACTACTGTACTGGACTCACAGATATGGAACTTATCTAGTCAAAAGTTTTATTTAGACTACATTACAACAGATGTTGCTGAATAAGGGGAAAGTCTAGCTAACTATATTTAATTATATGTCAATAAAAACTTGTAATTAAATAAAGAATGCCTTGACAATGGTATAAAACCTGAAAGATCAGAAGACCATTTTGATTAAATCTGTTGAAGGGAAGGAGATTATGTTATAACTTACATCCTCTTTTGCTTTAAAACCCGCAAGGCTTTCTGCTTGACCATATTCTAAGAAGAAAAACAGATTTTAATAAAAAGAAAGCAGAAAACATACATATGGTAAAAACAAATCTCCAAGAGTTGGAAGTGTAAATTGGTGGTAGACAGCCTGCCTACCTTGCTTGAGGCCCTGGGTTGATCTCCAGCACTGAAACATACTGGCTCCCCAATTTTTTCTTCTCCCAAGCACTGATATTGTTTAGTCTTCAAGTCTTCGCTCCTGTCTTTTCATCCCAGAACTCAGTATCCTGAACTACTTTCCTTTTCCCTAATGTATATTATCTCAACCTCCAACTCCAACAGTGTCCCCCCTTTTTTTTTTTTTTGGTAGTATTAGGGATTGAACCCAGGGCCTGGTGCATGGTAGGCAAGTGCTCTACAAGTGAGGCAAGTGAGCTACATTCCCAATGCCATTTTATATATCCAGTTGCCTGAGGGAGATCCCCTCCTTGAACATCCTGCTCAAATTAAATGGAACATGCCCAAATTCCTCACTCTTATCTCAAATTGGAAATAACTAACAGTAGGATCACTAGCCAGGTACAGTGGTACACCTCTGTGATCCCAGTACCTCGGCAGGCTAAGAGACAGGAGGATGGCAAATTTGAGGCTGGACTCAGCAGTTTAGCAAGGCCATAAGCAACTCTGCCAGACCCTATCTCAGAATAAAAAATAATAAGAGCTGAGGATACACCTCAGTGATAAAACCCCTGGGTTCAGTCTCTAGTATCAAAAAACAAAAACAAAACAAAATGAAACAAAACCGAAAAACATAGAGCCACCAACCTCTCTCTTCTTAAGATTAAGAACATTTACATCTTATCTTTCCTTTCTCTGTTGTCTCCTCAGGCAGTCATCAGTGTTATTAATTTTTCGACTCACTCTCAAACTGACTCATTTTATATTATTCTTCTGACTACCTACCCGGTTTGGGCTTTCATCTCAAGTGTAGATGAGCTTTCCTGCTTCTATTCTTCACTTCACACCATCTTCTAAGGCTGGAAAAAGTCTTTCCTTTCTACTCTGTTCCATGTTATCATTTTATTTATCTCCTCCAATGTGGAAGGAAAAACAGATATTACCTCATGGAAGATAAAAACTAATATTTATTAAGTGCTACTAAGTTCTGATAGAGTACTGAGCAGGTCATATGAATTATCTCATTTAATTCTCACAGAATAAAGTATTATTATTCCCATTTCACAGATGGCACAACTGAGGTTCAGTGATGCCCTGGTTTACCTAGTTACAAGTTATGGAGGTAGAACAACCAAGACAGTTCTATATCCATAGTGTAGTCTCTTAAACATAATACCCTATGTTCCTAGTAACAGAAGAAAATGAGTGGATTTATCAAGGTCATGGCAGGTAGTAGTAGTCATAGTATTAGAACACTGGTCCAACATGCTGAGATCTGTCCTCTTTTTCCCAGCATGCCACTCCTTAACCAGATTATTATCCCTACTTGCCCTGACCAGCCTGGCAACTCACTGATCCTCAGCATAGATCAGTGAAATACATGAATTCCTATTTACATGCTTCTGGACACATAATTGACATCTCCCCTCCAGATCAAATGCCTCTCATATCCAGCCACAAAAATCTCCCTGAAGAATATACTTTCACATGTGTTTTCTCTTTACTAGACTGTGAGTATCTCTTCTGTATCCTTCACCCAGCCCCTATCACCAGGTGCTATTTCTACAGGTGCTCAAATTAGTCATAGTACCTTCTGTGGCAGCTGCCAATTACCATACCTTTGCAGGACCCTCTCTCATCTTTTTGATTTGATCCTTATACTTCACTAGCTCAGCATCCAATCGGGAAATCTTCTTGTCAATGGATTCTGCCCTGCTGTCCACCTTGAAGGAATATATAAAATGAAGTGGTAGTTATTGCAATATACTTACACAGGAAGGGGCAGGAGAAACAGGAAAATGGAGAAAGAAAAACAAAGGGAAGCATATAGTGAGGGGTGGAAAACTGTAGTTCACTCATCAGGGTATGATTCCCAGTAGGAAAGACTGGGGGGCTTTTATAATCTACAACGATCCCCTCCATTCCTATACATCAGATCCTCCCGAAGTGTGTTGGGGTAGAAAAACAACTTGAGAATTACTGGGCTGAACTGAGACTTCCCTGGATCATAGACTAGTCAGGCTGAGGGCTCAACAAGGAGATGCATGAAACGAACCAGTACCCATTGGACACCAGCTAAGGCTAGGTCTAATGCCACTCCCTAGGACAGAGATGATGGCCTAATCTGACGAGTTGGGACTCTGAATTTTATGTTACTGAGATCCAGATGTAGTAATTTATCAACAGAGAAAAGAACCCTGTCATGGGGAGGGATGGAAAAGGGGTAAAAGATTGGGCTGGATGAGGTGAAAAGGGTGTATGGGCCTAGGGCAAGTTGGGGTGAAGGAACCAAGGCAAGAGCTAGTGGACAGGGCAATGGCATTAGGATGGGTTGAGAGCAGGTAGAGCAAGGCAATGATGGGATTACAGAGTCCCTGGTTTGTGGCGTGAGGAATGACTTGGGAAAAAGGGATGAAAGGACGCTGTAGGTATGGAGAAGGCCGAGGTGTAATGGGCCCGGCTTCCGTAATGGGGTGGAGTAGGAGCTGGGAGCGGGGATAGGAGGGGTCGGGAATGTGAAAGGTCCTAAGACTACTTATGCATGATCAAGTGCCCACCGTGCCAATGCAGTCGGTCAGGCTTGGCGGCGGAGCCTTGGGTTTCGCTTTCCCGAAGAATCGATTCATCTTGGGCGACGGCGAAAAAACCCAAACACTGGAGGAAAACCAAAAACGGAAGCGGAGTCACTCCCGCTTCGACTTCCGGCTTCCCCATGCGCAAGCGCAGTGCTCCGGACCTTTTTTTCAAGTTTTTAGCCCCGCCTTCCCGGGGAGGAGCTCAGAGCATTGGGAGGGACCGGGGAAACCTGCAGGAGCAGGGGCCTCAGCGGAGGAAGTGGGCGGGACTTAAGGTGACTGAAGCGGGACCTTGGCTTAGTGGGTGGGGCTAGAGGAAGCTTTAATGGATAGGGCGGGGCAAGAGCGGGACCGGTTCCGAGGGCGTGGCCAGCAGGCCGGGGCGGGGCCAGGAAGTAACGGGTGGGGTTGCAAGACTAGCGCCGCTCAGCTCCCACCGCTGGGCGGTCAACAAGCGCGGGCCTGGCGGAGCGGGGCGGCGCGCGGAGATCGCGAGGCGACCGGGAGCGGCTGGGCCCCCGGCGGCGCGCCCCTCGGCCGGGCGGGGAGCCGCGCCAGTCGGAGTCCCAGGCCGAGCGCGGCCTGCCTCGCTCGCAGCGTCCGTCTGTCCGGAGTGCAGCCAGCGGGCATGACCGATCCACCAGGGGCGCCGCCGCCGCCGGCGCTCGCAGGCCGCGGGTGAAGAAGGTCCGTCCCCGCTCAACCCGGAGCGAGAAAGTGACCCAGGTTGAGGAGGTGCCCCGGGGCAAGGAGGTGACCCGGGCGGAGGAGGCGGTCCTGACAGAAGAGGTGACCCAAACCCAGGAAATGGCGGCAGCCGAGCTCTGCGTGACCATCACCCACAGTGAGTGATGGTGACTGACTCCGAAGGCCCCAAGGGGTCTGTGGGTTTGACCATGTGCCTCCGGAAGTGTATGTGCCTGTATTTGTCCTGCGTCCGGAAGTGTGGATTCTTGGCTGAGTCCGTGGGCCAGCTTTGTCTGGGTCTTGTGTCAGCACACCCTTCTGTGTGGCCAGTGTATTTTGTCTCTAACGATTTGTTGAATCGTGGATGTTGGAGCGTGTTCGCACATCTTGGGCTTAGTTGTGTTTGTGTGCCTGCACAGTTATTGTGTGTGGCTCGTTGTGCCAGGCTTGTGTTGGGCCACGTTATGTCAGACTGTCGTGCTTTGGACACCTATATGTGTGATGAGTCTAAACTTTGCGCGTGGTGGACTATTCATTGTTTATTGAGTGCTTTTTCTATGTTGGATGGTGCGTGCCCGCTGTTTGAGTGGGTCTAAGCATTAACTCTGGGCATCTCTTGAAGTTGACTAAACAATGTTTGTACACTGGAGAACTGAGTAGATGAGGTTTTTTCCAGAACCAGCTAGGGGAGATCCGATTGCCTCAAACCTAGAAACTAGGATTCTAGATCCCACAGTTTTGAATGACATTGAAATAAATGTCACCTTTATAGGCATCTGGTTTCTCCTCTGTGAAAACCCTTGTCCTCTGCCCAGCCCAATCCCATCAAGGAACTGTTGGGAGAGCTCAAGACGTGGCATAATGCACTGGACACAGGCTACCTGCTGACTTTTCATTTACTTGCTTGAGAATTGGCATCTGCATTTTGTTTTGTTTTAATCTCTTCTGTTTGACTATATTCATTCATTCCTCTTTACTGAGCACAAACTATGGTGTACCTAGGTGTGCTCATTGAGAGAAACTTGGAGGAAAACATTCCCTTGCCCATTACAGCAAGAGAGACAAAAACAGAAAAATACAGAGTTTAGGGCAGTCAGACCATGGGAGGCAGATAGCTTTTGATGAAAAGTGTGGACTTTGGAATCAGATGGATCTAAGGCCAAATTCTGACATCCCCTCCCCTGTTTAATCTCCATAGGAAAGTTGTTTCTGGTGTGTGTGTGTCTATGTCTGTGTGTTGGGGCTCTTGATTGAACCCAGGACCCTGCATATGCTAGACTCTCCCCACTGAGCTAAATTCCTAGCTCTTCATAAAGAAATCTTTTTTTTTTTTTTGTACTGGTGATTGAATTGAGGATTAAGCTTTACTGCTTAATGACATCCCCAGTCCCTTTTAATTTTTTATTTTGAGACAGTCTCACTAAGTTGCTTAGGGTTTCGCTGAATTTCTGAGGCTGGCCTTGAATTTATGATCCTCCTGCCTCAGTCTCCCAACTCTCTAGGATTATAGGCACGTGCCACCATGCCAACTCATAGAATTCTTAATTGGGCTGAACTAAGTTTGCTTATCTGTGAAATAGGGAATGATAGGTAGTACCTACTCATGGGACTGCTCTGAGGATTAAATAAGATACTGAATAAAATGAATCTAGTACAGCTTCTACCCTTAAGAGCTTAACATGTTAGCTCTCATTACAATTATTCACTCTTAGAGTGGAGGAAACAAAAATCCCTGAGCAGGTCACTAGAGGAAAGCTGGGCAGATATCAGTAGGCACTTTGGAGTAGCTAGCATTTGAGCTGGCCCTTGAATGCTGGGTAAAATAAATGTAATAAAGTCTCAGCTTTTATTGTTTTCTGTGAAAGAGTTATCTTCATCAAAGGCTTTTTTTTTTTTTTTTTTTTTTTTCTTTCTCTTTTTGGCAGTACTGGGGATTGAACCCAGGGCCTCATGCTTGCAAGGTAAGCACTCTACCAACTGAGCTATCTCCCCAACCCCTAAATGCTTTTTTAAATTTTCTTTCTAGACAATGAGAAGTACGACCTTCATGTTACCCCACAGCAAGGCAGCAGTGAACCAATTGTCCAAGACCTGGCCCAGGTTGTTGAAAAGGCCATAGGGGTTCCGCTGGCTTTTCAGAAACTCATATTTAAAGGTAGGGCTTTTTCTTCTTATTTTGAGCCTTAATGGCTAAGGGACAGATTTAAAACAGCTTAACCTTACCTAATAGTAATTCTTTCAGCTTTCAAACTGGGACAATTTTTATTTTTGTTTACTCATTCCTTTAAAAATGTTATTGAGGACCTGCTATATACTGGACTTTTCAAACATCTGAATAGGTATTAGGTTTGAAGTAACATTATAGAAATCTTACCTTTTTTTTTTTTTTTTTTTTTTTTGGTATGAGATTGAACCCAAGGGCGCACTGAGCTACATCCCCAACCCCTTTTATATTTTATTTAGAGACAGGGTCTCGCTGAGTTGCTTAGGTCCTTACTAAGTTGCCAAAGCTGGTTTGAACTCACAATCCTTATGCCTCAGCCTTTGGAGCTGCTGGGATTACAGGAGTGCACCATCATGCCTGGCAAAATCTCATAATTTCTGATAAAACATATGAGCAGTCTTCTCTGGATAGGTTAGATCTTTTCTCTGTTGTGTTCACTTGGTATCCCCTACCACTTCTGCACAATTTGTATTGAAGTTACTATTAAATGACTTTTTAATTGTTCAACAACTGATTTCTCTTGTTAGGATTACAAACTCCAAGAGGTCAGAGATACTGCTACATTTCAGTGCTTGGCATTGTTCAGACTCAGAAGTTTTGAACTTGGATGTGGCAGGTCATTGGATGATGCTGATTTCCACTAGTACTCACCCAGTCCCCACTCCTGTCCTCTGCCTTCCTGCTCCCATAGGAGCCCTTTATTCTGATATTTGATAGAGACAGATAGATCTCTTTGGGCGTCCATCATTATAAAGAACTTAGTAATAGGAAGCATATTTATTTATTTGCTTATTTATTTTGCAGTGCTGGGGATTTATTTAATGTAGGAGTATTCTACCACTTTGCCACATACCCAGACCTTTTTATTTTATATTTTTTATTAATTTTTAGACAGGGTCTAAGTTGTCCAGACTGGCCCCAAACTTTCAATCCTGCCTTAGCCTCCCACATAACTGGGATTACAGGCATGGGCCACCAATGTCCAACTTTTATGTATGTTTCATAGTGCAACTCCTTGTCTGTTCTTTTTTAAAACATTTTATCTCTGAATTACAAAGTCAACAGAAATTTGTGTTTTAAAACAAAAGAAAGCACAAAGAAGAAAATGTTTCCCTGGACAAAAGCTTGTTTTTTCTTTCTCTATGCTCAGGATCAAACTCAGTCATCTACCACTGATTTACATCCCTAACCCCTCCATTTTATAACTTTTCTTTCTTACAATGTTAGGTCATCAACATTCATTGTGGCATTAATTACCCTGAAACATGGACTTTAATAATTACTAGTCTTCCCTCCCTCCCTTCCTTCCTTCCTTTCTTTTTTGATGGTGGTAGTGAGAATTGAATCCAGTCAGGGGCACTGAGCTACATCCCCAGTTGTTTTTATTTTATCTTGTTATAGAGCCTTGCTGAGTTGCTGAAGCTGGCCTCACACTTGGCAATCCTCCTGCCTCAGCCTCCAGAGTTGCTAGGATTACAGGCATGCACACGGCTCAAAGTCTTGTATTGCACTGATGTGTCATTCCCCTATTCCTGAATATTTGGCTCTTTGTAGTTTCTCACTATTAGAAGGTTGTAGTGAATATTATTGTGTAAGTTATTGTGTGGTGTGTATGTTCAGTTATATCTAGAAGTGAAATTACTGGGTTGACACTTTCAAAAAAGGTTATACCAATTTATCTCTTCTCATTAGGGAACACACTTACATATTTTCTGGACCTTTGCTGAAATCTATTTCAGTGTTATACATTTGTTACAACCTGGCATACCTTTCTTCTCTTTTCAGGAAAATCTTTGAAGGAAATGGAGACACCATTGTCAGCACTTGGAATACAAAATGGTTGCCGGGTCATGTTAATTGGAGAAAAGGTAAATTGCTTTTCCACCAGAATTCCTCAGCATCAAATGACTAAAAGTCTTTTGTACATGTCTATTTAGAAAGCCAAATTGGGGATCCAGACTCTGCATTGGTGAAACGCTTCTTTAAACAAAATCTGTGTTTGATGGAATTACCAGTTTTGTTCTGTTGTTTGTACCTTCCTTCTTGTGTTGAGGAGGATTTTTGCTCTAGGAATTAGGAACTTTTGTGTTACCTCAAATAACATGGCTTTTGTTTTGTTGATGGAATCTCGGTTTGATTAAAATGGTGCCTAGACAGGCCTTATTCGAATTGGAATTTGCAAGAGAACTTTATGTTGAACCTGCAGATGTTAAAGTACTTAAAGTACCACATACCAGTTTCAAGAGCCTGTTTCCTTTTAACCATCCATTTTACTAAAAAGTCTCCCAGAAGGGGAAAACCCTCTTTGACAAAAAGAAAGTTTCAGACTAAAGAACCGAGGGGGAAGAAAGAGTCACTTGGTGATAGGTGAGGGCAGTGGTCCTTGAGGTGATGAGATAACGCTGTGGCCATCCCTGCATTGTGACACAGTGGAATTGTTAGGCATATGAAGTTTCCTTACTTTGAGTGAGGTGGCTAAGTGGGGGTGGGGGGGCAGATATTAACAAAGTGGAGACAAAATCTAATCCAGACAGAACTGCCAATAGACACAGACTCAGGATTTGGCCACAAAGAGAAATGGACACTTGAAGATAGTATAGCAAAACAGGAACCAGTTGTTTAGGTGAAAGAGGGAAAGTAATCTAAATTTCTTGCTGAAGGCTCCAGGAGAATGGCGATGAGCATCAGACAGAATCCATGGGTTGATTTTGAAGAAGTGATAGGACCTCCAGTTGGTACTGTCACAGAGTGTGTAAAGCCAAATCTGAATTCCATACTGCTCCATCTTATCTGGGCTCTGTGACCTTAAGTTATTTTACTACATTAAGCCTCAGTTTCATTATCTATAAAACAGTACCTCCCTTCTAAGGTTGTGGTAAAACAATACAAGTAACATGCTTACAATAGTGCCTACTATGTAGGGAGTGTTCAATGAACGTATTCAGCATTGGCTTCCTTATATTGATTAGGAAAACTCAACTGGAGGGTGACATTTAGGATTCCATTTAAAAGGAATAGTCAAATTCCATCCGTTTTGCCATTTTTACTCCTTAGAGGTATTCACAGTAATTTGTTTGCCCTCCAGTCTCACTGTTGATCAGCCCAAGCGGCTGAATCTGGCACTTGGATTGGCTTCATTCTCTTAGTTCTAGGTGCCAGGATGTTCACTAGAATGTTGACTTAACATCTTCTCTTTGAACTAGAGTCTTTGTAGATAAAAAACCTTGACATATAACCCCTTTACTTGCTTTTGAAGGAGGAGCAGAGTTAAGACCTTTCTTTCAAGGTGAGCAGTTTTTCTTATGATAGAGGCTACTTGATGATGACTTGATAACTTGAGTCTTGATGACTATTGCTGATTTTGTATTTTTCAGTGCCAGGGATCAAACCCAGTGCCTTGTGCTATGCAAGTGCTCTACCATTGAGCTATACCCCTAGCCCTGATCTTGGTGATTAGTGACTTCATTTTATTCATCATTTTAGAACAGTCCAGAGGAAGAGGCTGAACTGAAGAAGCTAAAAGATTTGGAGAAGTCAGTGGAGAAGATAGCTGACCACCTGGAAGATCTGAATAAAGAACTCTCTGGAATCCAGCAGGTAACTTCCCTCATAAATTTTTGACTTCTCTAAGAACTTTGTGGATATAATGTGTGATTACAAGGGCAGGCTCTGCATTCAGACACCTTGGAATCAGATCCTTGCCCCTCCCCTCCCCTCCCTTCCCCTCCCCTCCCTCTCTCTCTTCTTCCCTCCTTTTCCCTTCTTCTCTCTGTCCAACAAGCAGTCTACTGCACTACATCCCTAGCCCTGTGCCTTTTCTCTTACTTTGGACACATTTTTCTCAAGTTCCTCATCTATAAAAAGGAATAATAGTGGTATTTCCCTCTTAGGGTTGTTGTGAGAATTAAATACTATAGGCTGAGACTGACACATACTAAATGCTTTCTAAGTATCATTTTCATTGTTATGTCAAACCCCAGCTAACATCCATTTGTGCTTATAAGAGAGCACATGTGTGCCTACAGTCCCAGTGACTTGGGAGGCTGAGGCAGGAGGATTGCACGTTTGAGACCAGCCTCAGCAACTTAGCTTGACCTTTAGCAAAAAAAAAAAAAAATCCTTAAAAGGGACTGGTGGGGCTGGGGATATAGCTCAGTTGGTAGAGTGCTTGCCTTGCAAGCAAAAGGCCCTGGGTTCAATCCCCAGCACTGCAAAAAAAAAAGGACTGGTGATGTAGTAGTGGTAAAGTACCCGTGGGTTCAATCCCAAGTAACAAAAAAAAAAAAAAAAAAAAACCCAGGGAGTGGAGAGTGAGAGCATTTGCCGCATTATTGTCTGAATTTTTTCCTCACTGTTGCAATGTATTTAGCAGGGCAAGGAATATTTGGTTGAGTCATAGAAGCTCCAAATTGAACTTGATCTTAGGGGGTAGGGATGGGGATCATTCTATTCAAAACCTCATTTAGAAATGTAGTACTGAAACCCAGTAAAGATTAGGAGTAACCCAAGGCCACCTACTTCTTTTTCCCCTCATTTTATAACATAATAGGTGTGTATTTGTGTATTAATTATATAAGTGATATGATAGTTGTATTAAAGTTGTAAACACATAATCCCTATACACTATGTAGTAATATGGAAATTAAAAATTAGCTGTAAGGCATAAGCCAGTAAGTGGCAGTCAGAATTTGACTGCCCAGGCCTGTCAGACCCTAAAGCGTGTGCTTTTAATATCTGCCTTTTGTGTGCAAGTCTGTACCTGTGATTCAGAGATAACCATTACTAAAACCTGAAATGTGTTTTCTTTAAAATTTTGATATAATGTTATATATACTTTGTAAAATATTCTTTTATTAGAGTTTTAAAAACTGAACATTTTCTTACATCATTAAAAATGGTCATACTGGGGCTGGGGGTTTGGTTCAGTGACAGCACTTGTCTAGCATGTGTGAGAACCTAGATTTGGTCCCTAGCAGTAGGGGAAAAAATGTCTAAAAATAGTCATATTTTTTTCAAAAATTGTATATCTCATCATGTTTGAATGTATCATGGTTTACCTAACCTAGTCTCTTTGTTTAACCCCTAACATTATTTTTATCATTATATATAATGCTTCTTTGAATGTCCTTGAACATTAATCTTCTTTGGTTATTTCCAAGTTTTGTTTGTAGAACACATTATTTGAGTTGGAATTGCTGGATATTATTTGAAGTTTTTGCTCATGTTGTCAAATAGGCATCTAGTTCTTGGCTTTGGCATCCTCAGAGATTTTTGCTTTCTACCTCTTGTGACCAAGTAACTGGTCAAGAGGCCACACAGTAGGAATAAACAGCAAGAAATCTAATGAAAATAATTGCTACTGCCATTTGTTAGCATATGTCTTTGCCATGAGTTTTATTAAGCAACTGTATATATCCCCCCTTTTCTTCACAGTAACCCTCTGGGATGTGGGTACCTTAATCTGTTTTTAAAATGAGGACACTAAAGCATGGGTAGTTGAGTAACTTGCTCAAGATCACAAGAATCCTGGGCAGTCAGAATTTGAGCCCAGGTCTGTCAGACCTTAAAACTGGTGCATTCTTTCATTTCCTCTCTCTTTGCTGGGAATTGAACCCAGGACCTCATATTTGCTAAGCAAGCTCTCTATCACTGAATACATCCCATCACCCAAACACGTGCCCTTAAAGTCTGCCTCTTTATGGTGGTGAACACAGTGTGTGGTCACTTCATTGGTATTGTGGCATAAGGAACCCTTGCAATAATACATTATTTCTCCACAGGGTTTTCTGGCCAAGGATTTGCAAGCCGAAGCTCTCTGCAAACTTGATAGAAGAGTAAAAGCCACAATTGAACAGTTTATGAAGATCTTAGAGGAGATTGACACAATGGTAAGTAAATATAAAGTTTAGAATAACTAGTTTTCTTTGACAATATATCAGTTAATTTCACTTTTTCAGTAATCTACTCCTAATGTCTAAGCAAACTCATCACTTGAGGATATTGAGCATCTGCTACTATGTGCCAGACTCCATGTTAGGTCCTGGGTGAATACACAGACCCATATAACAGTTGCTGGTTTCTAAATACTCAGCTCGCCAACATAGGGCTTTTGTCATATACATATATATAAATAGAACTAGCATCTGCAATCATGAAGCTAAGACCCAAGTAGTACATGATCTCATGGTCAAAGAAACAGGGCTTTGTTTTCCTTGTTACACAGGTGACTTGTGATTACACTGAGCTCATTTACTATTCTAAATTCATCTGAATCTGGATTTCATGAGACCATTGAATCATTAACCACAGGTTCTTTTTTACACAAGGCAGTAATGGTGTTTCTAACTTGAAGGTGAACTTCTTTGGGCGTGGAACTCTTATGTAGTAAAAAAATATATATATATCAGAAGGTACTTTTCCTGGCACACTGGGCTCATGGTCTGACAAGGGCATAGTATCTATATATAGAAAACTGTGAAAGAACAGAGCCTGTGTTACAGATAAGTTTTTATGGCCCAGACATTGAGACCAAAGGTGTTTTTAGGACTGAGAGCCATAGGAAGGGCCCTACAAAGTACAGACCTGGAGAAATGATCCCTTAAAATTCACATGTCATTTGCATTAGTGACCTGTGATCTGTTTGGCTTATTGTTTTCTTTTTTACATATCTCACATCATTGTCACTGAAGGTTATATGTCAACTTTTTCTTCCATAGATCCTACCAGAAAATTTCAAAGACAGTAGGCTAAAAAGGAAGGGTTTGGTGAAAAAAGTTCAGGTGAGTTGTATGATAGTACCTGACAAACTGTTATGTGTTGGGGTTTATGTCTATCTGTTCAAAATAGGAAGTGTAGAAATGTGGTGTTTGGCATGAGTTTTGTTGTTGCTGTTTTTCAGCATGAACCCAGAGCATCAGAGAAGAGCCCCCTTTGTGTCTCTTTAGTTATATTTGAATTTAAACTATTTAGGGAGAAAGTTCACTGAAGAGCGGATAGGCTGATACCTTACACAATTCCAGGAGGCACCATTTGTGTGTACAGTATCCTTCGTTGTATTGTTGCAATGTCAGTGGCCCTGAGGAAAGACTCTGTCCATACTTCCTCTGGGGGAGTTGTCAGCTTAGTGCATGGTCAAAAACCCTGGCCCTACATTTTCCTCTCCCTCCTTCCTTTACCTTGGAGCCCAGGATGGGGACCCATCTCCATCCTTGCAGAGCCTATTTAGAGTCTCATTCATGAGTTTCCCAGAGTGACTGAGTAATGAACTTTGTGTGAGCAATGATTGGCTAGCCCTGGAAGGGCCCTCACTGCCATGTGTCTATCTTTTAGGCATTCCTAGCTGAGTGTGACACAGTGGAGCAGAACATCTGCCAGGAGACGGAGCGACTGCATTCTACAAACTTGGCCCTTGTTGAGTGAGGTGCAGTGGAGACAGGTGCTGACTGAAGAACAGCTCTGTCCTCTCTGGAACAGAAGTTGCCTATTTCTCCAGGGCTGTTAAAGGCAACTGGCCAATTATCAATTTTCCTACTCCCACACCACTTCTCAATGAAAAAGTACTATCTTTGCAACCTTAAGTAGAGCTCCTGTTTTCTTATTCTGTTTCTGTGTGGCTATACAATCCAGCAGGTGCTCTTTTGACCTTCAGGTGCTTTCTTTAGGCTGGTAAGATCTCTTGGGTGTACTGACCAGGTCCCAGGTTTATAGGGCATCCTGGTCTTCAGACACTTAAGTACTTTCTTGACCTTGTAATTCCAGAGTCCTATAGATGTAAAACAAAATTATTAGTAAGGAATGTTGAGAATGTTTTGGAACAGGTGTTTTACACATAGGTAATCCAGTGTCCTTTGTGACTTAATTCCAGAACATCTGACTGGATTGAACAGGTGTTTTACACATAGGTAATCCAGTGTCCTTTGTGACTTAATTCCAGAACATCTGACTGGATTGTTGGTTTAAAGACCCTGTCCTCACTTCCCTGTGACCCTGCCCAGACTCAGGTCTTGAGATACTAGGGATCCATTCCTGGATGGGTGGTTGGTACATGGACTTCCTTGTCCGTGAGCAAATCCTCAGTGTGTTTAGTGTTGACTTGAGTATTTGTTTGAAACTAGGCTAGAGCCATGGCTCAGGAAGGACAAGGAAGGGGAGCCAGAATAAATAAAGTAGGAAGGGTAGAAAGCTGGAAGCTTCTCAGAGTGTCATGTGCTTCCTTCAGGGATGTTTCCATTAACTATAACCTCCTAAGATCTTTTAGCTGTTCTCTCCATCATTTAATGAATTACCTCCTACTATCATTGCTATTAAAACCAGTATAACTGTCCATAAGCAGAAGAATATTTTGGTTTCATTTTGGTTTTGTTTGATGACCTAGGAGAAGGTAAAGCCTTTTGTAGCTATAGTCAGAATTTATTTTTTAAAAGTTGAGATTGGGGGCTGGGGAGATAGCTCAGTTGGTAGAGTGCTTGTCTTGCAAGCATCGCAAAAAAAAAAAAAAAAAAAAAAAGGTAAGATTGGCTCTGCATGCAGACCCCTTTTAAAACTGGTCAACTGCCAGACTTAGTGGTGCATGCCTATAATCCCAGTGGCTCAGGATGCTGAAGCAGGAGGATCATGAGTTCAAAATCAGCCTTAGCAATTTAGTGAGAACATAAGCAACTTGGTGAGACCCTGTCTCAAAACAAAATGTTAAAAAGGGCTGAGACTGTGGCTGGTGGTTAAGTGCCCCTGGGTTCAATCCCCTATACCCAAAGGGAAAAACAAAAACATTGTCAGCTGCTGTCATCTCATTCATTATCGTAATGCTCAGGAGATAAACTTTCTTTCTTTCTTTCTTTTTTTTTTTTTTTGTGGTGCTAGGGATTGAACCCAAGGAGGAGATAAGCTTTCCATAGGCTGCCTGAGGCCTGCCTCATTTGACAGAGAGGGATTCATTGAAGTCCCAGGAATTTAGGACTGGCTGGGTAAAATGTCAGACCAGGTTGTGGTAGAGGTAGCACAAGTGAACAAGGCTCAGGGGCAGCCCAGTCTACCACATTCCTAACTTTAACCTAGTAGTACACTGTTTTCATATAATAGTTGTGTGGCCTTGGGCTACAATATTTAATAAGAAATTACTATGTGAAAAAAAAAAAGAAATTGCCACACGCCAGACACTATTTTAAGTTCTTATAAGTCATTTAATCTTCACATAATGGAAGAGGTAGAAGAAAATGAGAACTGGGTAGTTTGTTTAAGGTAATAGAGTAAGCAATAAAACCACAATACAAAACTTGGCAGTTTGATGTCAGAGCCTATGCTTTCCTTTTATTTATTTATTTATTTATTCATTTTTTTTTTCATTCATTTTTTTTTCATTCATTCATTCATTCATTCATTCTTCATTCATTCATTCAGTGCTGGCAGTTGGACCCAGGGCCTTGCCTTGCTTGTGCTAGGCAGGTGCTCTACCACTGACCTACACCCCCAGCCAGGAGCCTGTGCTTTTAATATTTACTGTTCTGCCTCCCAAATGACTTGGGGTTATATACATTTATTCACTTATTGTATCTTTTCCTCTATTTAGCTATTATTTTGGTCTGTCTGGCTCTCTCCAGTTCATTTTCCACAGAGTAGTCTGAGTGATGATAAAATACATAAGTTCCCTGTTCAGAAACCTCCAGTGGCTCCCCACATCTCTTAGGATAAGAACAAAGTCCTTAAACTTGTTCCTTCTACAATCTCAAAACAGTGAACATGGTTGCAAATAGTCTTCACATCACACATCTTAAAGCTTCACTACCAGAAAGGAACTGCCTCCATTTCTTCCAGCAGGCTGTCTGTCACAATGTTTAGGCTTAATCTTTAATTTCTTAGTGTATGAGTAGAATCCTAGAAAGGAAACATCACTGAGATGTTTGATTTCTGCCACTTAGGCTTAAGAGCACCTTCCTGCTTTTAATAGAAACTTTCAGATGTCACCAGTGTCTACTTTCTTCTCCTACAATAAGGGAACTCTCCTCATTTTTGGATTAACACAGATAAAGATGATAATTCTCGGTCATCCTGCTTCCAAATGGCTAAGAGGCATTTTAGCCAATTGAACTGAATTTATACATCTTGTGGGAAGTGTCTTCAGCAGCAGGTGGTGTGTCCTTTCCTGGACTTTAAGGTGGAACTGATGAGGATGACAGAGAAACAATATAGGAGCAAGGAGCTGTCAAATTAATTTCTATCTGTTTAAGCTTCTATTATTTTTGGTTTTCTGTCTTGCACTGCCAAACTGAATACTACATCATTCATTTGCAGGTGGTAAACAAGTTTAAATAGTGGCAGAAGTGCCTATAGAAGAAGACCTCCCACATCCTGCCACTTGGGAATTTATCAGCAATAATTTCTGCCTTTCCTGCCCTACTTTCCTCTCAATGACATATAGTTTCTCAGAGCATTTCCTGTTCTTTCTACCCACCTAGAACAGAAATCTGAATCCCTGTGAAACAACTGCTCCTGACTGGTCAGGCCTTTCTCCACACTCTTTTCCCCTGACACCATTATCAAGAGCTCTTCCTATAGATTTTGGCCCAAAGGGGGAGTATTTAGCATTTACTACAAGTTGGGGGTCTCTGGTGGGATTTCTGGCTGCTGTGTGTCCCTGTGGGCTATGTTGTGAATGCACATGTGCTGTGTGTGCCTGGAGTTATATCTAATGTCATCTAGTCAGCAGATGTTGACCTCAAGAAAAGAGAAGGGTCTGGAAGTCATCCTGTTGTGCCAGGTGTTAACCCTAGACACTGGACACTAGGAGATCCAAGAGGTGACAGTGTGGCCAGAGTGTCAGGGAGCATTCAGAGGGATTGGTGGCAGTCTAGGTGACCAGAGTGTAGGGGAACATTCAGAAGACTTGGAACAGAAGACCTAGTTTAATATTATAACTAAAGACCTAGTTCAGTATTGTAATGAGAGCAGTTCAGCTGTTCTGTGTTAACTTCCTGTATATTAGCTGTGTCTGTATCAAATTTGTGTCTGTGCATGTGTATGTGTCTGCATGCCTCAAGAATGCTGCAATAACCCAGGAGAAAGTCCTGCAGGGTGTGGTTCCACAAAGTGGGTGAGGAAAGCTGAATTACATACCCCAATAGTAGCAAAGGATGTTGATCTCACCCAGGTTTTAGGCACTGACCTGGGGCCAGAGGCTACCTGGTCAAGTGGGCAGAGGACAACTAACCTCAAAGGGAACATGAGACAGGGTTGAGCACCAGAGGGATGGAAAGGAGCTGGACATCAGATTTAGAGCAGAAAGGATAGTGCAAGATTCATCCCCACCCCTTACCACAGCCATCTCCCAGAGTCCCCAAAGATACTGGTCCACTTCCTTGGGTTGGGCTAGAACTTTTATTTTATGTCACATTTCTCTGCCCATCACTGTTCTCCAGCTCGAAGCTTCCTGGCTTGAGGTGCTCCTTCAGGGTCAGCATTTGCCATCCTTTATTATCTGGATATCCTTTTTGGTTTCTCTAGGATTATAGGAGACAAGGATGAGACTACCTCTGTGGGAACTATAACACCCTTCAAGGACCAGGCCCAGTCCATCCAGACACCCTGCTGAACTCATTCCCATGCCCTATAGTGTAGGAATGTAGGGCAGATCCCAGGGATCTGTGAGTACTTTCTATAAACTTTCCTTCTTATGCTCCCCCGACCCCAGGAGATTTCAGCTTCCTGGGGTTTCCATCACCTCTATATGCTGGTGGCTACCAAAACTCTCTCTTGCCCAGACCTCTGTCCTTTTTGTCTATGCAGTTATCCATTACATATTTACTGTTATATACCAGAGGTTCAGTTGTTTACAATATTGTATCCTACAGCTACTACCTGCACCCCTGTAATTCACATCTTGACACTTAGCACCTCTAGCTATCCAAGCCCACGGTTAAAAGACCAGCGTGTTGCTCTTGCCTTCTCCCTCCCCTCACCTTTCATGCCCAATTACACAGCAAGTCTACAGTTCTACCATCATTGTAGCTCTTAACCATGAGCTAATTATGATCTTTTTCTAAGCTAGGACAGTGTTCTGCCGCTTCTTATATTTCCTCCAATATAAACTTTCACATCTGTCTAGAGTTTTGTGGTTTCCACCCACAAGAAAGACTTTCTTTTTTTCCATGAACTCATTTAGCTTTCAAGCTAACTCTCAGGGCTTTATTGGTGAAGAAACTTGAGACCAAGTAGGTGATCTGTTGTCCCAAGGTCATGTTCTGGCCCCCTCCTCACCTCTCTGAACTTATTTTTTGCCCCTCCCCCATTTACCCTTAAACTTCACACTCCAACTTGTCCAACTTCTTATATTTCTTCAAATACAAACTTACTTTCTCTTCCTTACTTCCCTAACTTTACCTTCCCAAACTCCCTCTCTTCTATTTGGAATTATCTTCTCTACCTCCTTTTTTCTAGCTTATTTCCACTTATCACTCAGGGCTGAACTCAGGTGTTACCTCCTCTAGGCAGTCTTCCCTGCCCCTGCCCATTCCTTGTTACCATGGCGCCCTGTCCATCTGAGCCTTGGCATTCTGTGGTGCAGTTGACTGACCATCAACTTGGCTTCCCCCTTAAATTGACTGTATGCTCCAAGAGGCCAGCAATGCTGTCTAACTTACTATGCTGTGTTCTGTCCTGTGCCTACCACATAGTAATTCTATAGTCAGTATGGAATGAATGAACAAATGAGTTGACCTAGCAGTCAAGGACAGAATAAAAAGAATCCAGTGTTTCTAAACCCTCTTCTGTACCCTCACCAGTTTCTGGCTTTCTGCTTGAAATCATGCCCTCTCAATAACTTTTCGTCTCATTCTGTTAAGGGTAAATGTCACTACTCCTCAGGCCAAGCATACATGAAGGAAGAAGCAGGTCAGGTTCTTTCTCTTTTCAGATTTGTGTCCAGCCAAGATTTGACCCACCCAAATAAGCAGAGTTGGGAGGACTTACATCCGGGTCAAGCAGAGATGACATTCACTGTTGTATGTGATCCCATCAGTGCCACAGACGAGGTTAGGTGTCTGGGGACAATCTGGAGGCTCTGTCATGTGTTCACAGATGGGCTGTGGAAGAGAGGAGGGAGGGAGGAGACTCAGAATCAGAGGCAATGGGGAGGGATATAGGGTCTCTGCTTGGAGCCTGAAAGGCCCCAGGACAGAGTCAAATTAAAGATGGACTGTGTGTAGGTCCAGTGTACATGAAACCAACCACTCAGGTCCCTGGCGTATATTTGTGTGTGTGTACATGAACATTTGCTTATGGCTGGGTATACACATATGTATGTTGCTGTGTCTACTGAGCTCAGGTGTGTGAGTATCCCATGTGTGCAAGTGTATGCGTGTGGAATGAGTTCTTACCCTCAAGCTCATGGGAACTGGTTCACACATACCTTATAGGATCCTTCTAGAACCTCTGCTGTTGGTCTGTTTAAGGACTCCTGGAGACAGAACCCATCATTCCCAGGAGGCTCCTCTCCCGAGGGGCCCCTGAGCTCACTCTGGCCTATCAAGCCCTTTGCAAGAAGGTGCACAGTGTGGGAAGGCTGGAGAAATGAGGCAGGTCTTGGAGCTTAATTGAGGCTCAGTCTGAAAGGGTTTCAGACTACCCCTGAAGATTAGAACTGGGTCAAGACTGGGATTGGGTCCTGGCACAGGGAGAGGGAGAAGGAGGCAGTGCAGTGCAGCAGTGAAAGCCCAGGCCTGAGACCTGAATTCTGCCACTGACTTGCTGTGTGAACTTGGGTGAGCTGTTTTCATGGTTGGAGCCTTTCCTTATCTGTAAAAATCATGAGTGCTCCTTGAACAGGATTAATTAAAACTATGTTAAATATTTGGCTCTTTATCTGGCACCAAGTACATGGTTCTGATGGACTGATGGGAAAATGCTGAGGCTGTTGGATGGGAAGGTGGCTTTGAACTTTCTCATTCACCTCTTTTTGAAAGGGTTGGTTGAGGTTTCCAGGATCAAGGTGGAATCAGGCTTCAGGGGCAGCTTAGTATTTGCCCACTGAGTGAAGGAGTGGGGGATGGCTGGCACTCCATAGGCCATTCAGTGTGCTAGGGTCACCTCTTTGGCCTGAATCATGTAGTCTGTCTATACTACACAAAGCAGAGATGGAGCTGTTCTACTAAACCTGAGTAGGAGGATCTCACTGAGGGAAGGGGCCTTGGAGACCATATTAAGACAGATCCCAAGGGCTTTGAGGCCAGGCTCAGGACTTTGATGAGGGGGCTAGACCTGCTTAGCCTAGAGGGGATAATCTGGGGATTATGCAAGCTCAGGAAGCCATCCTGGCCACCTTGGGGGTCACTGAAGGTGTCTGAGCAAGAGTGGAGAATAATGCTGATGTCCAAGCATGGATGAGAGGACTTCTCTCTGCAGAGGGAAGTCCACAACAGTAAGCATCTGCCTTACCATTCTTGAGAAAATGAGCTTTCCTGCTGACACTGGCACCTCTGAAAGACACAAAAGCAAGAAGAAGGTAATGTTGTTCCTAGGTGCCAGATCCTGGGATCTGAGGACTGTTTCTCCCTCTCTGGGTGGACTGACCCAGCACTACCCAATCTGGAATTTCTCAAACAGATTTCTCAAACAATCTGACTAGGGTTTCCGGAAAGCTAATGTGATGTTGTGTTACATGCATAAAAATAGCAAATCTAGATTTAGGAAAGTAGGCCTCAGTCAGATCCCACTGAAATTGTTGTGTCCCATATAATAATAACAACTCAGTAGTTACTAAGTGCCAGGCATTGAGAATACATGGTTTTAACCACTATTCATACCTCTCTCACTACTCTGTAACAGAGGGAAGAAAGAAGGCAGTGGTGGATGCTGTGGTCTGCTATCTCGAGCCCACCCAAAAGACTGAGGCACTCAGTCCCCAGCTACCAGAAGTATTGACTGCTCACAGTGAGTCCCTTCCTAGGAATTACTCTTGGAAAATTGAGCTGCCTCCCCCAGGATTGCACCCCCTTATCAGGGATAACTTATATCCAATAACATGTTGATGTGGTTACAAAGACTCCTTGTCTAATTTGAGACAGTGTTGAAGGGCCAGGCCAACTCCACAGCTCCTTACAGAGTCATCCAACACTTCAGTTGCACTGTGTTAGTCGGCTTCCCATACCCTCATGGGTGTTATTCCTGTGCATTCTCCCCAGTAAATAGCATGCAGATCTCAGAATCTGTTTCCTGAGGCACTTGACTCTCCTGTGAAAGAGGTACAAAAAGGTCCAGAGACATAGTTTATTAAGGCAGAGCCAGGATTTGCATGTGGATCTGCACATCTAGAGTCTGGTTCTTTCTATACTCAAGGTCTGGCTGAACTGCTTATAGAATGTGAACAAATTGTCATGTGGCAGCAAGTCTGATGAACAGATGAGAGACCCAGAGCCATGTTTAAGGCATGGCTGGGAGGAAGGGTGGCTGTGTAAGTTTGAGAAGGGCAATGTGCTTCCTTAAGTCTCCACAGGGCTCTCTGGAGGCTAAGAGAAAGATAGATTCTTTTCAGTGTCACAGACCAGAGCCCATCCATTTGAGGAGCTGTAAGGAGGTGGGTTTGGATTCCATATGAAGCTGAATTTTCTACACCACAGTGAAGGAAGCTGTCTCTGAAAGTGGAGTTCCCTGTCACAGACATGCAAGGCAATGTGGTTTTATCTCTTCCTGGAGATGCCATCATTACAAGAGATTTCCAAGACTGAGAAGGAGAAGGGAACTGTGACTAAATAACCTCTGATGTGCTGTTTAAGCCTGGCAGTGAAGCATCAAAATGTAAATTTAATTTTGTCACCACACTTTTCAAAAACCTTCCATGTCTCGGTTGAGGTTGTGATTCAGTGGTAGAGCGCTTGCCTAGCATGTGTGAGGCACTGGGTTCAATTCTTAGCACCTCATATAAATAAATGGATAAAATAAAGGTCCAACAACAACTAAAATATACAAATAATTTTTTAAAAAACCTTCCATGTCATAATTGCCAAAACTGAAGATGACCCAAATGTCCTTCCACAGGAGGATGTTTAAACTTTGGTACTTCTATACAATGGAATATTGCTCCCCAATAAAACAAGCTACTGAAACATACAGCACAGCACAATTGCAAACACATTTTGCTGAGTGAAAGACAATAGACACAAAAGACTACATACAGTGTGACTCCATTTATGTGAAATTCTAGAACAGGGCAACTAATGTTTGGTAGAAAAAAGAACAGTGGTTGCCTCTGGGGACTGAGCAGCACTACTCTACTGCCTCTGAGCAGCGGATGGGAGCCAGGATCCACTGGCATGAGGGAGATTTCTGTGGCTGTGGAAATGTTCGATATCTGGATGGAAGTTTGGGTTACATAGGTATATCCATTGTCAAAGCTCATTGAAAATATTTTGTTGAGGGAAAAGATTCGTGCATTTCATTGTATATAACTTAGGGAAAATAAAAAACATTTAAAAGATATATATATAAATTTTAAAAAACCAGGCATGATGGGACACACCTGTAATCACGACTCAGAAGGCTAAGACAGGAGGATTGCAAGTTTGAGGCCAGCCTCAGCAACTTAGTGAGGCCCCAGGTAACTTAGTGAGACTCTCTCAAAAAATAAAAAGGGCTGGGGATATAGCTCAGTGGTCAAGCACTCATTACCAAAAAATGAAACAAAACACAAAGCCCTCCCATGGCTCCCATTCCAACCATGGAGCCTCTCTGAGGACATAAGCTCCTTTGTCTTATGTGTCTTATATTTAGGACACAATGTGAACTGACCCCAACATCACTCCTTGGTTCACTTTTTTTTTCTTTTTCTTTTTTTCCTGCAGTACTGGGGATTGGACCCAGGTATGCTCTACCTTGGAGCTATACTCCCAGCCCTTTTGATTTTAATTTTGAGACAGGGTCTTGCTAAATTACTGAGATGGGCCTTGAACTTGCAATTTTCCTGCCTCATCCTCCTGAGTAGCTGGGATTACAGGTTTATGCCACCATGCCTGACCTTGGGCTCACTTTCTAATATGCCCTTCCATGTCCCTAAGTCCAGCTTTTCCTCTGCTCACTGTTCCTATAAAAGGCTCTGCTTTGGTTCATGCAACCTCCCCTCCCTGAAATGTTCCCTACCCGCATTCTCCTATTGAATTGTACCATCCTTTCAAGGCTCAGAAAACTTCCCTATTGTCCCCCATTGTTTCCTGAGCAGACTTGGACTTAGGCTTTGCCACAAAACCACATGCTGTCCCACTCACTGGGTCACCCAGCCTCCCTGTGAACCTGAGCTTCTTAGACTCTTTGACTTGCCCCCCCCCTCCCCGTTGTGGGACCCTGGTTAATGCCCCACACAGTAAGTATTCAGAAATTAACCACTAAAGAGCACTGGGGGAAGGGGGAGTTCAGAATTTCTTCCTGGGAAATGTGAGGAAAATTTGCATTTACCCCCAGGCTTCCTTTGATCTTGATCCAAGGTACTCCCTTCTCACCCAGTCCAGGCAGGATCTGAAAGGTGTACAAGGATCTTCTTCAAACATTTTACTAAAACCCTCAGAAAATGGGTGCCAGGCTAGGAGTAAGCAGTCTGTATCTGACCAGAGCCCCTGGACCCATTTCTCGTTGCCATGGTGTGTCCCCATCTGGAGAAGTGGATGAGGAACTAGTCAGGAAGTCAATAGCCCTGGGGTCCTGCCAGTTGTGGCTTTAAAACATGATTTTTGGTCCCAACTGGTCTCTCTCCCTCCTCATTCACTTTATTTAAAGATCAAGTCTTTAAAGACATAACTCTGCCTCATAACCCTTCAGTGCTCCCATTTCATTCAGGAAAAGCCAAGTTTTCACATTGGCCCAGGAGGCCTTACCCAGTTTAGTTCCTAGTTGCCTCTCATCTCTCCTATCGCTGTGTACCCTGCCCTTCACTGCCCTTCAGTCATACTGGCATCCTCACAGTACCTCAAATTCTGCAGGCATGCTTCTACCTCAGGGCCTTTGCACTGGCTATTCCCTTTGCCTGGAACCTTTGAAATATCCACATGGCTAACTCATCTTCTTCAAGCCTTACTCAAATATGAGCTGCTCAGAGAGATCTCCCCTGATTTAAAACTGCATCCACCTCCTAATTCCCATCACCCTGCCTGATATTTTTTCCTTTGGCTTTACCACATTCTAACCTACTATTTAGCATACATTTTACCTATCTTGTTTATTGTCTATTTCTCTTTTCTTACCCATTGTACTTAAGGTCCATCAGGACAGTGCTTTTTCTGTTTTTGGTCACTTATGTGATAAAGGGGTCACAGTGCCCTATCAGAGTGCTAAGGTGTCCCAGCCCCAAGGAAAGCCCTACACAAGGATTCCCAGGGAAGGGTTCCCACATGCTCACATGGCTGCCCTCAGACTCAAAGCACAGCCTCTCAACAGCAGAATCGGAGTCTGTGTCTCTCAGAATTCACTACCCCTCAGTGAGCATACTTGCTTTTTGCCCTTGAGGGATGATACCCACCTGCTCCTACTGCCTCCTCAACCCCTAGTCCAGTAATTGCTCAGTGCACCTATGAACTAGAACAACCTCCTACTATATAGCTGGAGAAATTGAGGCCCCCAAGATGAGAGGGTACTTTAGCAATTCTAGGCCAAACTCAGAATTTGAACTCATTTCTTTCTCCTACTCAGAGGTTTGCCTATCACAGTGGAGGGTGTACATGTAGAAGGAGGCATAGCAGAAAGCTGAATCCTCACCATGTGTTCCAGGCCTTTCCTCTACCCCTGTTCCCAAGCTCCCTACCAGTGCCAATCTGCCCTAAGTCCAGGTTCTACCCACTCACCCCTGTCCACAGCAAGGAGGGCAGCCAAAGCCAGGGTGATCACGCATAGGCGGATGGCCATACTGATCCTGAGCTGGTATGGCCCAAGCTAGCTGGGGCCTGGATGGCAAGGAAGAATGGAAACCTGTTTATAGTGCTGATCCCCACCCTATCTTATCTGGGACCAGTTGGAGGCCAGAGCGTCACCCAAAGTTAATCCCTACATCCTGGCATCAGGAAAGGGCTTGTTCAAGGCAGATATTCTGAGTCTCTGGTGGCATGGAGCTGTGGCTATGGGACTGGCAGATTTCTGGCAGTTGTCTGTTCAAGGCTTGGACAACTCGAAAAGCTGACTCCAGTCTGTAGACTAGAGCAAGGAGAGGGCAGTTGAAGTAAAAGAAAAAGAGAAAGAACAGGAAAAAAGAAAGTAAGTAGGAAGAGGCAGGAGGCAGAGAAAGGGGGCTGGAGTCATGGATGCCTTTGCTTGTGCCTCCTCCAACCAACTTTGTGATCTCAGGAAAGCTGTTTTCCTTAACCAGACCTCAGTTTACCTATGCACAAAATGGAGATGATAATTCTGACTCACTCTCTCTCCCAGGACACCTGTGAGGCCAGATTGGTGATAGCAGATGGGAAACATTTTATGAAGTATGAAATGAGATAAATGTAAATAAAACTGATTCTTTTTACTTATTTTTATTTTTTGGTACCATGAAGTGGGCACAACTAACAAACGCAATTAATGAAGACAAAATAAGCCTTTTTTATAGGATGTTTCACAAACTCCATGACCTAGCCCCACTCTGCCCTGCTGACCCAGAATAAAACATTAGAGAGAAGGTACCTTCATGCTTTTCAGGTATTATATGCTCATTTATGTTTTAATAGGTTAAACACAGATAAGATTCTTTTAAAAAAATACAGTATTTAAAACTCCCCCATATCTGTGTAATATATATGAATGAGTAATTTGATTATCTGCTTTCAAAGAATTTCTCACTTATAGAAAGAATAAAATGATATCTGCTTTTCTCTAATTCATTTAGGTCAAGGATTTTAAACTCTATCTGAAGATTAGATTTACCTATGGAGAATTTTAAAATATGCTGAAATATTTAAATCAAAATGTCAGTGTTGGACTGGGGATAACTTGGTGATAGAACACTTGCCTAGAATGGGTGTTCTTTTGTTTGTGAGGTGTTTGTGTGTGTGCTAAGATCGAATCCAGGACTTTGCACATGCTAGGCAAGTGCTCTATAATTAAGCTACATCTATAGTCCAAAAATCAGTGATTTTTTTTTTCCCCCAAGAAAGATTTATTTTGAAAGATTTCAAGCCTAGAGAGAAGTTCTAATGAGTCAGTGGGAGGATTCTTGTTTCAGAACCACTCCTTTGGGGGCTCCAAGCAGCCAGTCACCTCTACTAACTCATAGATGCTGCAGATCTACGCCCAGCCCACAGTGAAGTCCCCAATAATCCTTGACTTAGCTTCAGAATCCTTCTTCCCTTTCTTAGGAACCTATACAGGTGCATGGTTGTCTCCGAGGCAGGTGGCAGCTACACGTCCATTGCTTAGCTAGGCAGAGCAAATATTTAATGATGATTTCCTGTCCTAAAACAAGAATACCATCTTATAAAGGAAGAAAAAGTTTAAAGGTTATCTAAATTCAGTCTCATATCTTCTGTTCAGGCCTTCCCACAGCAACCCTACCAGGAAGTTATTCATCCTCTAATGATGGGGAGCTCACTACCTACAAGTTTCATTGTTGGATGACTTTGAACAGAGAGAGTCCTTCCTCAAGCAAGTGGTCTGCTGCTGTGACACTCCTTGGGGGTCCCAGGAGCTTTGTGTCTGGCCTCCTGCACCTGAATGAATGCCAGGTGAGGACCTCTAGGAGGAACAAATTCAGCCCCTTGCCTGACTCCATTGTCCCTGAATTCATTTTCTTTCTCCCCTCACCCCCGCCTTTGGTACTGGGGATTGAACCCAAAGGCTTAGCACTTAGCTAGATCCCCAGCCATTTTTATATTTTGAGACAGTCTCAGTAAGTTGCTAGGGCCTTGCTAATTTGCTAAGGCTGGCCTCAAAGTTGTGAACCTCCTCCCTCAGCCTCCCAAGTTGCTAGAATTATAGGCATGCACCACCACAACTGAACCCTAATTCATTTTCTTAATTCTCCACTAGCCACCCCAGCCTACTCTCCTATGCCTGGTTATCAAGGCCCTTCAGTGTCTGATTCCAGTCTATCTTTTTAGTTTTACTTTTGCCACACCTTACCCTAGACCTGTACTTCTTCAGTTCAGCTGAATCCTCTGATTCACTTTCTCAGTTGGTAATGCCTTTCTCTATCTCTGTACCCCAGTCCTATAAGAACCAGCTCACACATCCCTCTTCTGAACCTTCCCTAACTGCCCCTTGCCAACCTTGCATAGCCATAACTGACTACAAGTGCTGCACTCCCACTGCTCCTTTCCTCCTGTTAGAGTCTCTCCCCTGTGCTCTGGTGGTATTTATCTGCCTTGCTGACTAAGCTACTAGTTGTCTGGCAATACGGACAATGATTCATTTACTCTATCTCCCTGGTGCCAAGTCCTGAGCCTGGCACATACTAGGTACTCAATAAATATTGAGTGACAGATCCAAGAGGAGGCAGAGGGCAGTGGTCCCAAGGATAGTGGTGCCAGCTCAAGGGAAAAGGCTCTGAAGGAGAAGCATTTGCTATCCCAACTGATCCTCTCATGCTCTTGGAATGCCATGACTGCTCAAGAGAGCCCCCTGACACACCAGGTGTGTGGCCTGGGTCAGAGTGTTTGGTGTGTCTCTAGCTAAGAAACAAGGGTGTTTTCCTCCAGCCTGAGCCAACACTTTCTATGCTCTCCTCATCCTCTGATTTCTCTGGGATGCGAGGAGGTACAGGGGAGAAGTACTGGAACAGGAGTGAGGCACTCTGGGTTTGTTCATTTGTTCAACAAATATTTATTGTCTGTATCATGTTCTACACACTTTTTTAGTTATCAGCGATTCATCTATAAATTAGACACATTCTAGAGGGGTGACAGACAACAATGAGCTACCTAAAACACATGACATGTTATGTAGAAATCAAGTGCCATGAAGAGGGTAAAGGGGGAGAGTGACAAAGGGAGGAGGCTGCTCTTTTAGATAGTAACATGTAAGCAGAGACAGAAAGAGCCCTGCAAAGATCTGGAGGAAGAACTTGTCAAGCAGAGGAAGTGCCTGACTAATTCTCACTTGCACTTGCAAAGGCCTTGAGATGGAACAGGTGTGTAAATGCTTAAGAAGTAAATGCTAAGGAGACCATTAGGGCTAGAATGAAATAAACAAGGAAGTGAGTGGCAAGAGGTGAGAATTAGTCAGGCACGGTGGTACACACCCATAATCCCAGTGCCTTGGGAGGCTGAGGCAGGAAGATCACAAGTTCAAACAGAGCCTTGACAACTTAGCGAGGTCCTAAGCAACTTAGCAGGATCCTGTCTCAAAATAAAAAATAAAAGGGGCTGCATATATGGGTTTGTTTAATTCCTGGAACCAAAAAAAAAAAAAAAAAATGTGAGAGGTAGGTCATGCTCAGGTTCCAGCCCAGCCACCAACTTCTTGGGTGAACTTGGGTGCTTCCCATTCCTTATTTTGACCTATACGTGTTCTCCCATCTGAGAAATGGGCTTGCCAAAACATCCCACCACCAGCCTAACTTCTAGGGAAGATGTGAAGGCCTTGGAGAGATGAATGTGAGGTGAGTTATATGCAGCTACTATGATACCAAGGAAGGGGCTTGTGAGTTATATGCAGCTACTATGATACCAAGGAAGGGGATATTGGAAGCAGAATAGGCCAACACAGATGTTGGAATCAACATACAATTAAGACAGCCCTAAAAGAGGGTTCCAGCAGAGCATCTGAGGGTTTTCTGTCTCCAGCTCTGATCAGAATGAAGACAGGGACACGTGCTTTGACTGGGTCAACATTCCCAGCTTCACCCAGAAGCTTTCATGCCATCTGCTCAAATTTGGACTTGGCCCAGCAACTCCAGGAGTACTGCCACTCCTTGATGATAGCAAAATTGAATCCATTAGCTGAGTCACAAATCCTGCTGATAGGTGGAGGGCACAGCAACCCCTATTTGGCTTAAGGTAGATGAGCTAAGCTCAAGCAGAGCTTGGGCCTGCCAGATGTCATGGTCAACATGGCCAGCTTGCCCCTGGACCACCTTCCCTGGTCTCCAGCCCACTTCCTACTCCACCCTTCCTCCAGCCTGAAGTGCCCTCATCTGCCTAGCTACCTGCTGTGAGCAGTGTAGGTGTGGGTATTCACTTCAAGGAAACCTGATCTGGACCCAGCCAACTCCACAGCCTGTCCTGGGTTCCTCAGGTACCCAACTTCATGTCCCAGGTCTGGAGACCACTCTACCCATTCTACTTTGGGTTTCAGGCCTCCTCCTTTGGGGCAGCAGGAGGAAAGGGTACCCCTCCAGCACCTGAAAGGAGAGATCATCTGTTTGAGCTCTGACTTTTTTTTTTTTTTCTTTTTTTCTTTCTTTTTTTTTTTCTTTCTTTCTTTCTTTTTTTTTTTTTTTTTTTTTTTTTTCGGTGCTAGAATTGAACCCAGGGCCTTTTGCTTGACAGGCAAGCACTCTATGAGCTGAGCTATATCGCCAGCCCTGAGTTCTGACTTTGAGGAGGACTTGATGATGATAGTGACTGAAGTCATCCCTCTGTGGACACAACTACCCTGCCATATAACTGACATTTATTGAGCATCTGTTGTGTAGTACCAGTCACTGTGCCAGCTACTGTGACTCCAAATAGATATATTTTTCCACTCTGGTATTCTGTGGATCCCTTGTTCAATATGTCCAAAAGTCAGGTTACTATCTCCTTTCTACCCAGAGCTGCCCTACCTCCCAGTTCTCCCATCTCATCCCAGTTCTCTCATTTCGGCAGACAGCACCACCATCTTCCTGGTGCCTGAGGCAAAGCTGGGCACCATTTTGAATTTGTCTTTTTTCCTTACATTCAAGGAATCAGATCTTACCAATTTTACCTCCTCATACTGTCTCATATTCATTGCCTCCTCTACATTTTCTTTAGTTTGGTCTTTGTGACCTGTCATCTTCATTACTTGTATTGTCTCCCTACTTCCAGTCTCACCTCTTCCAGTTTATCCTCCACTCTCCTTCCAGAGTGATCTTTATGAAATGTAAAATGACTTTGTCATCCCTCTTCTTAATATTGTTTCCTTATGATTAATTAATTCAATTAAGATACTCAATCACTATGAACTCAAAGACGAAAACCAAACTTCTTGGTATGACATACACATGTCTCCATGAATGAGCCTTTGTTGTCTTAATTTCAACTTTGGACCCTTAACCCTTCACTCCATCAGACATACCATCTGTAGGTGGTCTTTTCTCATGCTTTTTTCTTTGCCTGCTGTGCCCCTGATCTCACCTCTCTTGGATTCTCTTCCCAGGCTCTTAGCCTACCCCACTCTTGGGCCCACTTTTGCACAAATGTCTATCCCTGCAGCACTTGTAATGGTCTATGACCCTTTCTTGTTTATGTATCTCCCCTACTTCCTTAGAAGGGAAGATATTTACCTCATATCCTCAGTGCTCTGCACAGGCATGTTGACTATATGAAGAATACTCTGGGATTGAATGAAACCTCAGATCAGCAAGGAACTGAGCCCCAGATTCTTTATACCAGTCCAAGGGCTTCAGATTGCTCTGAGGGTTGGCTGGGCTCCAGTGGGTCATTTGGGTCCAGCCAGTAATCATCCTATGTTGTGCAATATAGGTAGGAGGAAGGGTGGTACTTTATTCCAAGGACCACATTTTCTGTTGTTTCATTGGCTTACCTGGTTGAGAACCCAAGGAGCCAAACCTCGAAGACATAGATACGGTGCTTTTTCTCCAAAAGCTACCCCAAGATTAGCTTGGTGGTACCTTTAGTACCTACAGTCTTTCCTGGTGTGTGAAGTTCTACCTTGATAACCACTAGGAGGAATTATCATATCAGTGCTCACCCCAGGAGACCTGGTACTATGGGCCATGTACCATCTGAATAGTTTCATTCAAAGGGATGGCAGTGGCCCAAGTCCTCTGAGCATATATACAAAAGAGCTTGGAATAAAGACCCATCAGATCCTCTTCCTTCCCCTCCAGAATTTTGATGGTATTTAAAAAGATACGAGGTTAACACAGCAGCCAGCTGCAATGTAACCCAACTCCAGACTATTACTAATTTTGGTAGATTTCTTGAGTTGTAAGCAACAGAAGCAGACTTGCAAACTTAAGCAGAATAGAAATTTTCCAGAAGGGTGTGGGGTTGTCACCCCAGGAGTAAACCCTAAAACAAATTATTAGATTTCAAGCCTTTTTTTTAGAGTGATTCCAGAAAGCACTGGTAGGAGAGTGGAGATAAGCAAGGCAGGAAAGAGAAGGAAACCAATAAATTGTGCATTATTAAGTTCCCCATTGGGGTAAAGTAGGCCTTGATCTCCCTAGGTACATCTGGGATACTATATGGAACACATCTCAGTGTTATTTCACTGAGGGATGAGATATTTGGGGCATACATTTACCAACTTTTATCAGTAACTAATCAAAGACTCCTAGAAAAGAGACCCTTTAACTTCCTGGCCTGTTCCTTTCATGTCTCTGGGCTTCCAGAGTCAACTTCCAGGCAAAGGATTGTAGGGACTGCCAATGGAAGCTGCAGTTATGCTCAAAAATAATTGTAAGGGTTTATGGGTAGGACACTGACAGTTCCTGCTACTATGGCTACACACACAGACACACACACACACAAATTAGATAAAAATGTGAAGAACCAGGCCCCAAAAAGAATAAGGTTCAAAAAACCAAGAATCATGTGTCTTCTTCCTGAGTAGTGAAGGTGAGATATTTTGATGGACAGTCCCACAAAGATTGTATCCACTGAGGGAGAGTAGGTCTCCAAAGCTCACTTGGGATTCTATTGCCAGAAGAAGAATGTTGCTTGTCCAACAAAAGCCACAGACATCACTAAACCTTCCTTTTCCACTTACTGATCCCTCATCTATAGGATGAATTCACTCACAGGAGTCTAGGGCTTCGTAAGACTGGACAAACAAGGTCCCACAATGTGTCCAGAATACAGAGGTTCTACACAGAGTAAGAGCTTCCAGTATTACGTGGGTCAGGTGGAATGCCAAGTGCCACCTCCCTTCTGGCCTATGTGATGCCTTAGGAGTGAGCCACAAGATGGTGGTATATCAGAACCTGGACTCTGAAGTCTCTAGACCATGTCTGTATAACTTTGGACAAGTCATTTCACCTCCGAGTCTCATCTGTAATCAGGACTCTCATGTGTGATCACATGGAATATGTTCTGTTCATCTCCAGGGGGGCCATTCACATCATAGTCCATGGGCACCATAGTTTTGCACTGAATTGGATTGATGGCAGGTTGGGTATCCAGTGGGAACCTCCACAGAACATGCAGAATGCCAAAGGATCCTGAGATATGCTGGAGAGCACCAGAACTTCGTTCTCAATTTTCTACTCATGTACTTCTCTTTTGGGGGCTGTAATTATATTCTCCTGCTATATAGGCAGGCTTACTTCTTACTGTTAAGGGGGAATAAATATGACTTCAGAATTTAAGTTCTAACTTTGTGGACTGAAAAAATCAGATGGGTTGGAGGTCTAGCTCAATGGTAGAGCACTTGCCTAGCATGTGTAAAGTTGCAGCTTCAGTAAGACCACAAAAACCAATGCACCAACACACACACACACACACACACACACACACAAATTTTGGATGTGGTGTACATGTCTGTAATCCCAGATATCTGTGAGATTGAGGTTGAAAGACTGTAAATTCAAGGCCACCAGGGCAATTTAACAAGACCCTGTTTCAAAAGTAAATAAATAGGGCTAGGGAGGTAGCTCAGTGATAGAGCATTCCTGGGTTCAATCCCTAGGACTGCAAACCAACCAACCAACCAACCAACCCAGAAAGGACTTCTCACAGTCTCCTTTAGGGTATAAAAACCCAAGAGAAGACTGATTGTACTGGGTAAGTCATGTGCTCTTCTCTTAGACTAATCCATATGACCAAGAAATTGACCTTTTCTGATTGACCAGGCTGAGGTCACACATACCCTGTTGTTGCTAAAGGGGCAGGATAAAATGATTAGCAATTTTGTGTTCTAGCAAAAGACACAATCCAAGAACCCAAAAAGTTGAAGTCCTCAGTCAGTCCTGGGAGTACTAGAATTTTTTTCCTCGTGATCCTTCCCTTTCGTTTCACATCCTCTGGTACACATCCTCTCAAGGCAGCAATTACTTCCAGGCAGCACACATGATCTCAGAAGCAGGTGTAGATCCAGAGACAGGTGAGGGAGGGGCCAGTTCTCATGCTGTAAGGTGCTCGATAAATATTTACTGTGAAGTAGTGTGTTGACAGGTGAGGCATTAGGGCTTATCGGCCCCTCCCTAGTGATTATCCAGCCCAGCCTGAAAGTCACCCAGAGACCCCTGCTGCCCTCCTTCTATTGCAGATTGTGGCCCAGGTGTTGTCTCCTGCCCATCTCTTCCTTCGAAGCCTGCAGGAGAGATCCTGAATCCTCAGCAGCAGCTCCTCTTAACCTGTCCAGCAGCTGCTGTTTTTTTCTTCTGGAGTTCCAAGACCCAGGGACTGAGGAGTGAAGATGGAAAGAGCTGAGACCAACCCTTGTCTCATATGGCTTTGTTACTTACCTGCTGTATGACCTTGAGTAAATCCCTCAATCTTTGGGTGCTAGTTTTCTCATTTATAAAAGGGGGATATCAACAGCTACTGAACAGGATTAAGGGAATAATTTTTAAGTGCTGTTAACCAAGCTGTGGCCTACTGAGAGCACTTCTACACAGTGACCATGGCATTAACCATCCTTTGTGAACTTGGTTGGGGGAAGGGAGAGTACCTTTTTTTTTTTTTTTTTTTTTTTTTTTTTTTTTTGTACTAGAGATTGAACCCAGGGACTCTTAACCACTGAGCCACATCACCAGCCCTTTTCTTTTTTAAATTATTTATTTTTTTATTTTTTACAGACTGTATTTTGATTCATTGTACACAAATGGGATATGTCATTTCATTTCTATTGTTGTACACAATATAGATTCACACCATTCATGTAATCATACATGTACAAAGGGTGATGATGTCTGTCTCATTCCACCATTTTTCATACCCCCTGTTTCCTTCTATATAATCTAAAGTTCCTCCATTCTTCTCTCACCCTCCGCCCCCCACCCCCATTATATATCATCATCCAATTATCAGGGAAAACATTTGGCCTTTGGTATCTTAGGATTGGCTTATTTCACTTAGCATGATATTATCCAATTCCATCCATTTATCTGCAAATGCCATAATATTATTATTCTTTTTGACTGAATAATATTCCATTGTGTATATATACCACAGTTTCTTTATCCAGTCATCTGTTGACGGGCATCTAAATTGGTTCCACAATCTATCTATTGTGAATTGAGCTGCTGTAGACATTGATTTTTTTTAAATTTTGTTTTTTTGAGACATTAATTGCTAGGTCCTTGCTAAATTGCTGAGACTGGCCTTTAACTTGCAATCCTCCTGTCTCAGTCTCCCAAGCCACTGGGATTACAGACTGCACACCCCTGTGCCTGGCAAAGGAGAGTATCTTTAAGGCAACAGATTTCCCCTTTGCTCCTTTGAGCTCAGCCACAAATCTACTCTGATTCCCTGCAGCACCACTTCCAAACCTGAGAAATGTCTTCAGGTCAAAAGAAGCCTCAAGATTTCTATCACCCTAAGAGGCCAAACCCTAGGACAATATTTGAAGGTCCTTGGGATCTCTGGGTTCATTCAACTGTTCCCTGCTCTTCTTTCCTTGCTGACTTGCCTAAGAAGTCTCTTAGATCTAGGAGCTAAGACATCTATCCACAGAATCTGGCCTCCTCAACCAGGTCTGTCATTATGCAGCAGATACTTCTCACCTCCCAAAGGGCCTTACTGTCTCTGGAAGAGCTGGAACAAATGAGTCTGAAACTTTGTCACTCTGTCTTTGGAATTATACAAGAAGGCCATGCAGTTTGATTATTTAGCAGATCAGAAGAAATGGTCACCCTACATTGGGAGTTAATGAAAATGTGCTCCAAGCCCTGTGCCAAAAGCTTTACATGTATTGCACAATGCTTACAAAAACCCTGTGAGTTAGGCCCTGTAATTATATCCATTTTACAGATGAGAAAATTGATTAGAAGTATTAAGTGGCAGGTCCAAAGTCTCCAGGATTGTAAGCAGCAGAGCTGGCATTCAAACCAATTCCTGTCCGACTTTAAATCTCCGACCCTCACCAGATTCCTCTACCTACCAGGGATTATGGTCTCAAATGTACACTCCAGCAGCACATCTTTGACCCAGTAAGTAAAATGGTAGAGGCAGAAGGTGCTATACAATTTGAAGCAAGTGTTCTGGAAAATCTCTGTGACCATCCTTGGTAGAAAGTTGTCAAAATAGTCTAGTGGAGAAAGGAACCTCCTAGCAGTTGGGCCCAACTGAGGTCTAGTGGTCCCTGAAAATAGGGCCTCTCCCGAAGGCAGTCAATCCCAGGGCCCAGGCGAAAGGTGGGAAGAGCTGCCACACATGCTCTGCAGCACCGATAGATTAAGCATGTATGACTCACACAGCCCCAACTTGACATCTTCCCAGACAAAACCACCTGCAGCACCTAGGGCCGGGCTAAGTTTAGACAGAGGTCCCAAAAGACTGCCCCCTACCTGTACCCTCCCTGCCAATATCTACATAGCATTTATGTTGTCCCAGGCACTGTTCTTTTTCCCACAAATGAACACATTTAATTCTTATGAAAAACCTATGAAATATGTACAATTATCCTTACTTTACAGATGAGGCAATTAAAGCATTGAGTGATGAGGAACTGTGATTGTAGCCACACAACTGAGATTGGAGGCAGGTGCCTGTCTCCAGAGGACAAGGAGCTTTAGCAACTCTTTGGTGTTTGCCCAAGCAGAGGTAGAGAAAGGGGTGAGTTGCTCCTAGTGAACGGTGTCTTGGTGCATTGACAGCCAAGACCTCAGAAATTGTATTGCCTCCTCCCCAGTGATTCCTCCTCCTAGGCCTGAAGCAACCCCTCTCATTCCTGCCTTCCCTCTAGAGAATGTGGTGGGGCCGTGGAGTCTCCTGTCCTCCACTTCCTCCCCAGGCTTGGAGAGTAGTCCTTGCACATGCACCAGGAGCTGCTCCTGGTGTGCTCAGCTTTAGGGTCTTTCACATCCCTTTCTCTCTGGGAATCTATGCTTGTAGAGACCCAGAGCTGCTCCAAGGAGAGGTAGGATTGAAGGAAGGGGCAGAGTCATTTAGAGAGGGGGTCACAGATTTAGGAATATGGCAGCCTTGGGTTTGAACCCTTGCTTGGCCACTAACTGTCATAGATAAAATAATGCTACCTTCCCCCAAAGATATTTACATCTGGGCTGGGGCTGTAGCTCAGTGGTAGAGCACTTGCCTTGCATGTGTGAGGCACTGGGTTCCATCCTCAGTACCACATAAAAATAAATACATTTTTAAAAAGATGTGTCTATTTACAACTAAAAAAAATTTTTTAAAGTATTTACATCTTTATCCCTAAAACCTGTGAATATGTTACCTCACATGGTCAAAAGGCCTTTGCAGTTGTTATTAAGTTTAGGATACCAAGATGGAAAAATTATCTCAGATTATCCAAGTGACTTGGGCCACAAAGGTCCTTACATAAAGAAGACAGGAGAATCAAAAGACAGATGACACTAGATGCAAAGGTCAGAATGACATGGACCTAGGAGTCAAGGAATATAAACAGGCCCTAGATATTAAAAAAAAAAAAAAAAAAAAAAAAAACAAGGAACAGATTCTCTGCTACAGCCTCCAGAAGGAACACAGTCCTGCTGACCCATTTTAGACTTCTGGCCTCCAGAGTGTGAGATAATATATTTATATCAATTGATACAAATTGTAGTAATTTGTTTGTAGTAATTTGTTATAGTAGCAGTAAGAAACTAGTTTACTAGCCATATGACTTTCAGCAAGTTCAACACTAAATTCCCTCATCTGTGAAAAGAGAATAACACCTTGATGTGTTAGAAAAAGTATATCAAAAGCCTGGTTCATTACAAAACTTTATAATGATGTTGTTATGAAAAAGAGGAAGAAAAACCAGGTACTGTGGTACACACCTGTAGTCTCAGCTACTCAGGAGACTGAGGCAGGAGGATTGCGAGTTCAAGGCCACTATGGGCAACTTAGTGAGCTGAGCCCCTATTTCAAAATAAAAGGGCTCAGTGGTAGAGCACTTACCTAGCATGTGTGAGGCCCTGGGTTTAATGCCTAACAAAAGAAAAAGAAAAAATATACAGAAAAGAAGGGAGGAGAAGCAGAAAGAGAGAAGTCATGTGGTAAAACTACAGTTGACTCTACATTATTGGCAGTCTCAGGTGTACATGGACTATATGAAAACCTGGCCAGGTCTACACTAGACCCATCATCTGGCATTAATTCACTTTGACTTCAGGATACTTTTTTTTTTTTTTTTTAATACTGGGAACTGAACCCAAGACTGCTTTACCAATGAGCTACATCCCCAGTTCTTTTTATTTATTTTTAAATTTTGAGACAGTGTCTCAAAAGCTAATTTGCTTAAGATCTTGCTAAATCGCTGAGGCTGCTTGTGAACCTGCAATCCTCCTGCCTCAGCTTCCTGAGTTGCTGGTATTACTGACCTGCACCACCATACCTGGAAGACTTGAAGATTACCTTATCTTCCTTAGGAGGGTCAGGGGCAACCTCTGAAATCTTTGCCTTCTGAATGAAAAACTGGGGTAAAGAACAAGTATAAGCACCTCCCCAATATATGTATCTGGTACCCCCAGTAACTACACCCAATTGATGGAAAAGATCAGATTTGTCTTCTGACCTTCCAATATTCCCGATTTGACTAACATCTCCTTTGAGGGAATGTTCAAATCGCAGAACCCACATAGAATCCTATTTTGTAAAGAATTGAGCAATTGGTCTGAGACAACTCTGGTCATTCAGGTGTATGTGTATGTAAATGGTGATAGCCATCTGCCTCCAGTTTCTCCACATCTTCAACATTTTGCATTCTTTCTCCTCCTCCGCCTTGTTTTTCTTTTTCTTTCTTTTTTCTTGTGTATGTATGTGGTGCTGAGGATTGAACCAAAGCCCTTGCACATGGCAGGTATGTGCTCTACCACTGAATTACATTCTCAGCCGACATTTAACATTCTAGGTAGTATAAAATGATACATCATTGTGGATTTAACTTGCATTTTCCTAAAGAATAATTATGTTCTGGGCTTTTTTCATGTTGTGCTTTTTCGCTATTTGCACATCTTCAAATATCTAAGCCTTTTTGCCCACTAAATAAAGTTAGTCGTCTTATTATTTTTAAAATTTTTTTATTAATAAACAATTTTTATGAACTATTACTACAAAGAACTTCAGCAAGAAGGGAAATAAGTTTATGATCTTTGAGTAAACATTTTTAGCTTAACAGTCTGTGACCAGATATTGAGAGAGAAAGATCAAACTTATAAACACCATTCTCTGTATCAACTGGAATACACTAAAAATAGGATAATGGAAATACATATTCTTAAAGCATTTCCACAGGAAATGTTCATATTTTATGACATTCTAAATCATTTAGCCATTATATATGCTACATTAACTAAAACACAGGTATTCCTTATTGCACATTTCAAAGTTGGAAGAATACTTTAGCTTAAGAGGATACTTTAGCTTAAGATCATTATTTAGAGGGGGAAATGATAGTTTTGAATTTTTTGACTCAAAAATGCATACTGCCAAGGCAGCTTAGTTCTAAAAACCAACCCTTAAAACTTTTGGATTTTGAAGCCAATAATCCCTTAACATAATGAATAGTGCACAGTCCACATTCTGACTGTCAAAGGTCATGGTTATGGGCTCTGTTTTAAAGCCTGCAAATAGTCCTGGCTACTGCTCTGAGAGGCAGATGAAGGCTCATCTCTAGAGCCTGAAGGTGTTAAGTCTCTTGCAGCAGGTAATGGTGAGTAGTTTTGGGGACCATGGTTGGGGGTGGTAATTGGGTACCAGGAATGAAGTACTCTCTTGGACCAAATGAACCTAAAGGTCTAAATGGTGTGGGTCCTGGTAAAAATTCCCGAGGGTCAAGAGGCAGATCCCATTTTCCAGGTGGAACACCTGGTGCATATTCTCTTAAGCCTAGTGGTGGACGCACACCAGGACCAAATGGTGGAGGAAGTGGCTGAGGCCCAAAAGGCCCACCAAGCTGAAGTGACGGTCCATATCGAACAGGTGGTGGTAGAGGCCCTCCCACAGGGGAGCCCATGAGAGATACCCCTGGGAAAGGAGGGGACCCTTTTGTAGCCATATTAACCTTGCCCTCATCCATCACCTTGGCCAGAGAAGAGCTTCTAGAGCTGCTGTTCACGGGAGCTGGACCACATCCTGGATCAGAGGCAAAGGGTTTCCCAGATGCCTCAGAAGACCATTGAGGACGAGGTAAAGGTCCATCCATTGACCAATATTCACTTCTAGGCATATCTCTTTGATTAAAAGTATCAGAGAGAGGTCTCCCAGCTGGCTCTGCTGTCAGTGGAGGGGAACATTCTCCACCACTCACAGGGGATGGGCCAAAAGAGCCATTCTGGCTCAGTGGACCTCTCCAGGGAGGGTTTTGTGTATTTGGTCTTCCCGGCATTGGTTTTACAATCACGGGTTCATCTTACCGCATTGCCATTTTTTAGATCATTTCCAATAATTTGTGTCTCAAATTAGCAGTTTCCCTTTTCTCTTCAGCTATAGCTCTTTCTGCAAGCATGAGCTTTGAGCCAGTTATCATGAGCTTTTTTCTCATGTGTAGCAATCTGGTTTTTAAATAAGCGCTGTTTCCTGTAATTCTTCCTCCATTTCTTCAATTCTCCGCTTATAAGTTTTAACTTCCTCTGCAGCCAAAACCACCTTTTCATCTGCAGCTGACAGCCGCTGTTCTCTTTCTTGTCTCTCTACTCTTCTTGACTCAGTTTCTTTTGCAGAGCCATGTCCTTCTGCTGGTACAGTTCATTTAAAATCTCTACTTTCTGCCTCAGAGTTTTGCACTCATCTTCCAGCCCAGTTTTAGCAGACTGTAGTGAATTGTGGTCATCTTCTAATTTCTTTATTTGGTCTTCTAGGTTACATTTTGAGGACATTGAGGCTCTTAGCTTAAGTTGTAAAAGTTTTAGATCCTCTTCAACTACTGATATTGTAGTTTGTGTCCGAAAGACATCCATCAACTGCTTAATTTGATTTTTCACCTTCTCTCTCTGGTCACCTCCTGCTTCTCCATTGGCTAATTCATCTGACTTATCTCCTTTATTTTGACTCTCAGATTCTGATTCACACTCTATCCAATTCAACTGTGTAATACAATTAGTCAAAGCATTAATATCATCTTTGTGAGTAAGAGCTACCTCTAAATCTTTCTGGGGCTTCTCAAATGATTTTTATTTGCTCACTGAGCTCAGCATATGATTTACTCCCATCTTCAATTTCCTGCTGCAACTGCTCTTTCTTCTCCTTAAGCCTAGCATTTTCTTCCTGAACCTGATGCCATTCAGACTTCACCTTTTCTTCATTAAGCTTAGTTTCATTAAGAGCAATTTGAACCTCTGAAAATTCTGAAGCATTCATTGAAATAACATCCTTTAACTTCTCTATAGATTTGTTTTCTAATATCAAGTCCTGATTATTGACATTCTGTTCTCTCTGATTCTAACATAACATGAAGACTTTTAGCTCTGTCAACAAGAATCTCATTAGTTTTTTCACAAGTAGCTTGATTTTATCCTTATATTTAATTGCTTCATCAGAGAGAATCGTATTTTTTTTCTTGGTTTCTTTGATATGTTTCTTTGATTCCTTAATCTTCTGATCATAATTTGACAATTTTTACACCAGTTCTTCATTTTTTTTTCATGATGTCCTTTAACTTTTCAGAAATTTGCTGTTCAGTAACTTGATATACTCTTATCTTTTACAACAAGAACAGTTCTCCAGCAGAAAATGGCAAATGAAACAATTCCCAAGAAGACAGTGAGAAGTACAGGCTTCCATGGTAGTCCATAAAAATCAGGCCCAGGCTGAACATCATTGGGCCATGTGGCAACTAGCTCCTCAAAATTCTCCAATAGCGTCTTCGAGAGATAGGATCCTGGCAGTGTCATATTTCTTGTTTGCTTGCAGTGTTTTCAAGTATAATGCGTCTAAATACCCAAATCGGAGCATATATTTCTGTTTGTAATAGGCCCTAGGACATCAAACTGTCTAACACCTGGCTAGAATCCCTCTGTATAATTCTTCTCTCATAGATAACCCGGTTTTTATGATTTAAAAAAAATTATGTAAGACAAAAACTTAAATATATGATAAAACTAATTAATATATGGCTACAAATAAAACCACGAGGATAATGAATAATACAAATAATGAACTGTTTCTCTAAGGTTTTAAATCATATTTCCATTCTACTCTTATATAAACAAAGACAATGACAAGTAATTCCAGACAACTCTAGAAAACTGGCTTAGATAAACTACTCTGAATTTAACTTCCTTCTATAAAACTCAATGTTTAATTCTAAATGTGTGCTCAAAGGGAGTGTATCAAACACCAGCTTACGCTCCACTATTCTACACCGCCCTCTGCAAGTATCCGAGATAACTCTCATTCTGGCCCCATCTCCCAACAGTCTCCATAGGGACAAGACCTATTGTGATGTTAGCTGCATTTAGGAACGTAACAAGGGGCTTGCACCTCTTAAGTATTCCGTTAAAAAGTGCAATGAGGAAAGCTTCAAGTACACTCTCACCGGCTTGCTTAACAATACAGTTGGGTCCTGCCTCCCTGGGGCCTGACACACTCCATTTTTCCGTGGCCCCCGTCAGTGTCCCCATTCCGCTCAAAACTCAACCACCTGCCTGCCACAGCAGGGGTCCCTCCCTATGAGGGCTGCGTAGAGCACCGACAGGGGCCATCCCAGAAGCTCCAGGTCCCCCGGGGAAGTGGTGACAGAAGGCACGGTGGCAGATACTGAGACCATTGTGTACAACAGCTGAGCAGAGACGATGCTTCCCTGCTGAACAGCACAGGACTCAGACCTCTTCCACTGTTTCCTACTTCCGAAGGACCAGCACATCGGGGTGGGTACTGGGAATGAACTTCGCCTTCCCCCACCGATGGCGCTTTCCGCCCTCGCGACTTATTATTGAGTAAATTCATTGCTGGTGGCTATATAAAATAATACAACTAATCTGTAGACTGTTCTGGCAGTTTCTTTTAAAAAATCACACATCTGTCCTGTCATCAATGATAAAGAAAAAGACATTGTCCACATGAAAGCTCACCTATAAAAATTGATAGTAATTTTATTTGTAATTATCAAAAAGTGGAAACAGCTCATATTTGTCTGGTGCATAGATAAACTGTGGTATATCCATTCAGTGGAATACTATTCAGCAATACCATGAATTAGTTAGTTATTGATATATACTACAACATGGCTGAATCTCAAAAATGTGATTCCCAGAGGAAAACAAACTCAAAAGTACACTGTATAATTCCATGTATATAAAAGTTCTACAAAACACAGTGTCAGGGGGTTGGGGAGATAGCTCAGTCGGTAGAGTGCTTGTCTTGCAAGCACAAGGCCCTGGGTTGGATCCCCAGCATCCCCCCCCCCCCCCCCCCAAAAAAAAAAAAAAAAAAAAAAACAGTGTCAGAAGCAGATCTTTGGTTGCTTTCAGGGTAGAGCATAGGAGAATTTACTAGAAATGACAGGATGGAACTTTCTGGGGTGATGGAAATGCTTTATGTGTTCTTTAGAGTGGGAGGCCCTAAGCAACTTAGCAAGACCCTATCTCAAAATAAAAGATGGGTTGGGATTATGGCTCAGTGTTTAAGTATCCTTGGATTAAATCCCTGATACCAAAAAATCACCACCAAAACCCCCCCAAAAAAACAAACAAAAAAACCCAAGATTTAATCAAATACAGTTGTGTGCTGTATAACATTTCAGTCAATAACAGACAGCATATTCAATAATGGTTCCATAAGATTATAGTGGAGCTGAAAAATTCCTTTCACCTAGTGATGTCCTAGCATTGTAACAGTATGGTGCATTACTCATGTGTTTACAGAAATACTGGTGTTAACAAACCTACTGTGCTGTCAGTTGTATACAAGTATAGCACAATTATGTGTCTACAAGATATTTGATAATGACAATAAATGACAACGTTACTAGTTTGTGTATTTACTATACTATGCTTTTTGTTATTTTAGCGTGTCCTCCTCCTACTTGTGAAAAAAAGTTTACTGTAAAATAGTAGCTGTGTGATGCCTCCCACAACCTCATATATCTTGTGTTTACTGCACCTCTTGATTGCATCAAAAGGCCACATGCCATGATTGACCTATACCATCTAGATTAGTGTATGTACACCCTATGGTGTTCACACAACAAAATTGCCTAATGACACATTTCTCAGAACACATCCTGGTCATTAAGTGATGCACAACTGAATTTTAAATCTGTGTATTTCATTGTATGTAAATTATATCTTGTTTTTTAAAAAACCTGCTATGTGTGCATGTACAAATATGTAACAGTGAATCCATTATTATGTATAATTATAATGCACAATAAAAAATATATGGGAAAACAAAAACAAAACAAGAAAAAATTCTGAATAATGCCTCAATTTTGAATTACTACCACCAGGTGGCAATGGTGCCTAAATTCTAAGATTTCAGCTGTGCAAATTTGTGCAATGACTAAGATCATTCTATTTGTGAGTGTTCCTGAAAGCATGTGGTATTGTCTTGTGGCATGCATTTTAAATTTCAATAATATTGTGTTGGAGGCCTCTTTCTGTTCCTTACTTCTTTTCCTCCTAATTTAGCATCATGTTTTGAAGGTATCTTTATGTTGTTGTATGTATATCTAGTTCATTGCTCCTTACTGTGGTAGGAGATTATGAAGTGTACATAATCACATTTTACTTATATCCCTTCTCCCAGTGATGAACATCTCATTGCATCCAGCTCTTCAATCACCACAAATATTTTAGTGACAAAATACCTTCTGATATGTCTCTTAATGGATCTGTGTGAGAATTTCTCTTATTATATTGCTAGGATTGGGATTCCCCTTCCCTATTCATGTTTATTTGTTGGTACCCTTATCCCCTTCTTTGTGGCACAAATGCCTTCAGTTTTGTTGTTGTTGTTTTGGTGCTGAACACAGTTGAATTTAAGTGATATCCTAAACTTTTAAGTTAAAGGAAATATTTGCTAATTCCTTCTACTTCTATGTCTCCTTGTAAAACACGTAGTGTTGTTTGTAATGTGGCTTAAATTGACAGGATAACATCATTAACTAAGGTTTGGATTTTCATATTAATAATCATAAATTTTCTCCTATTGAATAAACTTCCCCCATTTTTTGTGGAAAAATAGCTGAATTTAAGCAACATTCTAAATTTAAATTTAAAGTAATGATAATTTCAAGTAATAGTCATTTATTAATGATGATGTTTTAGAATAACTTTGAGGCAAGGTTTCTCTCTCATGGTACATTAAGTGCTCTACCACTGAGTTCCATCCCCAACCCAAGGTAAGATTTCTCAACAGTGGACATTGACATTTGAGACCTGATAATTCTTTTCTGTGGGGAGCTATCCTGTGCATCATAGGATGCTCTGCATCCCTGGTTGTTATCCACCAGATGCCAGTAGTACTCTTCCTCAGAGAAAAAACCAAAAATATCTCCAAATATTGTTAAATATCCAATGGGCAGGTTGGTGAGTTAGAAATCATCCAATTGGTAACAACTGTTTTAAGATAAATGATAATCTTGGATTCATTGGGTGGCATTTTCTAGACTTTTTCTTTCCTTTAGTTATTTCAAGTCTAATCTCAGCTACAGAGTGGTATAATATGGTCCAATGTTTTCTAGCTGAAATAAAGCTCTTCCTGGAGGTAATGGCAGGAGTCCTTAGTCTTGTAGTGCACTAAGCATAAAGTAGTCCTCCAGGCTCTTTTTTCTAGGTTTTCCAGCCTCCTTTGACTGGCTACTACAGGGAGTTGGAGGAGAAAGAAGGAATCCGAAGTTCTCCCTACTACTCTTCTCCAGAGGAATTCAGAAGAGTAGGGAGAGTCCTAAGTGTCCTGAAAGGAGCTTCAAAGTCTGGTGACCTGTCCATAAGGGGAACAAGTCACTCTCTTCAGTTCTTACAGTTAGCTATTTGCTCTCTAGACCTCCTTTGGAACCCCTGACTTGTATCTACAATACTTCAGTGGACACTAGAAGGCTGACGGTCCCCTTATTCCTCAGTACACTAGCCCCACAAATGCCTCTCAAGGAATATTCTCTGTGGTAAAGAAAGCTGCATAGTGGATCTTTCTTGGACACTGGCAACAACCATGAATTTATTCAAGTCTGTAAGAAACTCCTCTGGTGTCTGTTTTTCATCCAGCATTTCTAAGAGTAAGTGATTACAGAACTTTCCCACTCTCCCATCCTGCATTTAACAAATATCTATTAATAACCCTGGCATTGTTGTCCTAAGGAACAATTTGAATAAATTTCTCCCATTTTTTTGTAGAAAAATAAATGTTGCCTTAGATATGAACGTGTGCTTTTTGTTAATGATCTTCAAAAGCTATTAATTTTTTCATTCATTTATTCAACAAACTGTTGGATATCCACCATGCTAGGTATTAGGTTCTGTGTGAGTATGTGTGTGTGTGTGTGTGTGTGTTTGTGTGTATGTGTGTGTGTGTGTGGTAGCTGGGATTGAAACCAGGGACACTTAAGCACTGAGCCACAACCCCAGCCCTTTTTCATATTTTATTTAGAGACAGGGTCTTGCTAAGTTGCTTAGGGCCTCACTAAGTTGCTGAGGCTGGCTTTGAACTTACGATCCTCCTGCCTCAGCCTCCTAAGCCACTTGGATTACAGATGTGTAACACACACACACACACACACGAATACTTGTCCCAGCAGCCCCTTTACTTATGGAGGGGGGGTAACAGATATGGGCAGTCTTAGATGATAAGGGCTGATATGACAAGGGTTGAGCAGGGTTTTCAAAAACAATGGGTCAGAGTGATTAATTCTGACACTGGGGTTCTGATCATATTCACAGAACAGAGGAGGCCATACCTCCTCTGAGCTTTGGATACAAATCAGGAGCTCGTGAGAAATGCAGACTCTTAGACTCCACCCTAGAGCCACCAAATGAGAACCTGGACTTTACCAAGATCCCCAGATGACACTATGCTCATTAATTTTTGAGAGGCACTGCCTTGCTGGGTGCGGTGAGGCATGCCTGTAATTCCAGCTACATGTGAGGCTGAGGCAGGAGGCTCCTAGATTCAAAGTTAGCCTTGGCAACCTAGCAAGACCCTGTCTCAAAAAAGAAAAAATGGGGGGCTGCGGTTGTGGTTCAGTGGTATAACATTTGCCTAGCATGTGTGAGGCACTGGGTTCGATTCTCAGCAGCACATATGAGTAAGCGTATAAAATAAAGGTCTATCAACATCTAAAAAATTTAAAAAAAAAAAGAAAAAATGGTAAAAAGGGATGAGGATGTAGCTCAGTGGTAGAGCACCCCTGGGTTTAATCCCCAGCCTCAGAGAGAGAGCGGGGGAGAGAGAGAGAGAGAGAGAGAGAGAGAGAGAAATGTACCACCTTAAATCAATCCACTTTCTGAAAAGAATGTAAATAGAACCATAATGTAATGTGTGGTTTCTTGGTCAAAGATTAACCTAGTGGCCTCCATGCCAGACTAGGCAGGCAGAACAGGAAGGGGAAGAGAAGAGGACTGGTAGCCACAGCAAATGTCTTTTCTCCTCTCTAGCCCTCACCTAGCAAAGACTGTGATTCAACAGGTTGAGCCAGAGGTGTGCAGGGATACAGGTAGCAAAGTCAGGTCATGCAGCCGTAGGTCCTTCCTACCTAGATGCCTGCCATGACTGGGAGGAAGGGAATGAACAGAGTTCAGAAGGGAAAGGGATGCTTCCCATTACCCTCCTCTAGAGACACTTTCTTATTTGGACCAGGTGAGTGACAGGTGAGCCACAGAGCCCAGGGCTCCATATGAAGAATGTTTTAGCTCTTAATCTGCAACACTGGACATGGGAGGAGGTACAGAGAGGGTTTGGGGTCAGCCTAACCCATCAGAAAGCAGAGATGTCCAGGGTGTATTCACCTATAGGCTAAGCAGCCATGGGAGTTGTGAATTCTCTTCCCTTCCCAACAGGCCACACCTCTGTCCCTCCTGGCACTGAATGCTGCTGGATTGAGCTCTGTGAGATCACAGACTGGATGGGTCTCAGATTGGGGCTTGGAAAAACCAAAGAGGAGGTTCTTTTCACACACTTGGACTTGTATAAGTAGAGGGTGACCATCCCAGACAGGGGTAGCTAAAAAGGAAGGAAATGTAAGCTACAATATCAATAACCACAACAAAATGAAACAAGATATATAGAAATAAAAACACCCTCCTTACAGCATTTTCCCTACCCCTGCTTTACATGTGAGGCTTCTTCCAGTAGGGATGCCTCCAGATAACCAGAGCAGATAAGGTAACTGACCCCCAACGCCCAGAACCCGTCAGGATATAGACTTCTTGTTATTCTACCTAACTACTCAGAAGCAAAGTTAGGCAGGAATCTAGTAGATAGAGATGAGATGGGGAGATGACATTTCAGGTAGAGGGAAGGGCTCAAGTAAAAATCCAAAGGGAGGACTATATTCACCTAGAGAGGAAGAGGGACATCAACGTCCATGTCTCTATCCAGTCTTTGTGAAGCTGGCTCTACTCCATTTTCTACTCTGAGGGCACCCATCACACCCTGTGCATATCACTGGTAACAGAGTGCCATGTTTGCTCCTTGAGTACTGGGTAGTTCTGGCTCATCTCGTCTTCCAGCACAACCCTCCCCTCTTCCAGGGCAGTCCCGCCTTACCTGGACTGGCAGAGTAAGCCCTTCCCTGGTTCCATGGTAGGTTCTTGGGACAGTTCAGTTGGATATGCACTCCTACAGACAGATCCAACTGATGTCCTACAAGTAGCTCTCATCAGAAGGGTCCCTGCCTACTCCTTTCCAGAGAAAGAGTTAAACCTGAGAGTTTGATAAATTTCCTGCCATTAACCAGGTCAAGGTATATCTGGAGACAGATTTTTTGCCTCAGACTTACCAAGGTCAGTCCAATTTGTTCCTGATGACGTAAGCAGAGCATAATGTATGTTCACTTAAAAAATGACAACAACAACAAAAACCCTCTGGCTACAAAAGTAATTCATGCTTATTATAGAAAACTTGGGAAAAAAATATAAAGGAAAAAAATCTTGCCCCTAAACTTAAAAGCAACATCTGTACGTTTTGGTGAATTTCTTACAAGTGTTTTTTCCCATGCACAGTTGTTCATATTTAACATAGTTGAGATCATAATGACCATACATTTCATTTCCTACTTCTGCACTTAGCAGTATATTATAAACTCTTACTTAAAATTTGCGGTAATCATAATTAACATTCCATCTCTTGGTTCTCTAATTAGCCACATCCCCATAGTGGTTACAATTTCCATCATTCTTTGGGAATATGCAGAGAAACTATGATTTCTAAATTCTTTCATTGATGCAGGCTCCTTCACAATATCCCACCCACTGGTTAGTACGGAAAATTAACAAAGGGCCTAACTACAGAATAATCTGAAGCAATAATTCAAAGAGGGTATTTTAAAGGCTTTTGTCTTTCTACATAATCCTATTTTGCCGTAGAAACCTCCGTCTTTCTCTGCATTTCTTCTATAATGATTTTAATCCCTGTTTCCCCTCCTCCTTTTGGATGTTTTATCAACTGGGGTATCAGCAGAAAACAGAAGGCTTTCTCAAGATGGTTACTGAAGAGTTTAATGAAGGGACTATTTATGTAGGTATGGCAAGGTTAAGGTAACAAATGAGAAATGGCAAAGCACTCAGGGACCAACATCCTGGGAGGGCATCACCACCCTGAGGCTGAAGGAATGACAGTAGAACTGTAGCTGTGGGAGAGACGCAGCCTGGCCGGAATTTAGGTGGAGGAACACACACCCTACGGTCTTGCAGGGATGGATCTGGGGCAATAAACACCATGACACCTTTCTCCTCCAGATCTCACATCTCTCTCCAGTCCTTCCATTAGCAGAACTGAACTGGAGGATAAGAGCTAAGTATTCTTCTCGGTCCACCCTCCAGTGCACAAAGCAGAGTAGAAAACAGTAGGCAGTGGATCTGAAGCACAAATGGAAAATAATCATTCCAAATGATCTGTACTGCCAAGAGGAAACACTACAACACTTTCAGTTATAGATTGAATTGCCTTTTTATTTGTGACTCATGAGTTGGGGTAGCATCCATTCCACAAAACAGAATGAGAGCTCCCACTGGGCAATAGCAGAATACTGGGTTTTATAAGGTGGAGACAAGGAAACAGAACAATAGGGGGAAAAAAACCACAACGGATTGGTTAACATCAGATTACATCTTTGAAAGGGTTAAAATAGAAGGAACTTCTTTATTATGCTAACTTATATAGAGTAGGATCTCCAGTTTTTAAGAAAATCTTGTCTGTTTGTGGATCTGTCTGCTTCTTTTAAAGTTTCAGGTTTGATTATATGGCATTTAGTGTGAGTCACTTCATTTTGGTTTGGTCTAGTCTGTTGTGGCCTAGTGCAGGAACTCAGTCCAAAACAATGGACTTCCATAATTTTTGTTTAAGAGTGTTAAAGATGACAGGGAAAAGATAAAACAAGCACATTAATAACTTCCAAAATGCTATACTATTCTCATTATTTATCTATTATTAGACTTCTAAGTTGTTTCTCATTTTCACTTTAATAAATAATATTGTCTTGAAAGGGGACATCTCAAACTCTAAATGCTCTAATTAAATGAATAAATGAGAGGAGGCACAGTGTTTCCCAGAGTCAGATTGTATTAGTTAAGTTTATTTTGTTTGAAAATTACAGAAACACACTAGAGCTAGCTTAAGGGTAGGGGGGCATTTGTTATTTTGATTATTAGTATATTGGGAGTTTCACAGGGCTTGTTGGCTTTCAGGAACACATTGGTATCATGGGCTCAATCATGCCATCAGGTCTCTGTCTTCATTACTTGTTTCTGCACCCTGTATACCTATTTCTCTTTTGCTTCATAGACCAGTATTTTCTACAGTTTCAGCCCATACAGCAGAAAACGTGGCCAAGTGGTACTCCCAAATTTACCATTGTATAATTTGTCACCCAGAGAAAAAGACTAAATCTTACATCTTAGTTCCTTATCAATTAGAGTCCACCAGGAGAGAGAAACACTATAGTAATTTGAATAGGGAAAGTTTAACTTAAGAATTACTAACTGTAACAAGGTTATATCAGAGTAAGAAGGGATTGGCAGGTAAGAGGTAAAGATAACCCTAATGAACATGGGAATAGCAGCTTAAAGGATCAGCTACTATCCCTACCTAAAAATAGGGGTAGTAGTAGAACTGAAATAGAGCATTCAAGGCAGAACCCCAATCCTCACCCCCATGACTGAGATCCAGACCTTGTTGGAGAAGGTGTGGCTCTGTCCACCATGAAGTAGAGAAGTCACTATGGAGATTCATTGTCAGAATTTACTGGAAATCCATCTTCTAAGATGCTTGAGAGGTGTCTGCCAGAGTCTCTCTTCTATAAAATCAGGTAGGGAGGGTACCAAGGGAAACTGCTCAACTTTGGATGATACTGGCCACTATGTACTTTAGGAATCAATGCTGGGGATGCCATCTGTCCTAAAGGAAACTGATATTGAAGAAATTGCTTTATTTCAGGAGCTGGATACTGCAGAAATTGTTAATGCCATAGTTGAATGCTGTATGCTGCAGGGGCCTGAGGAGCAGAGCACACAAGAAGGAAGGAAGGAAGGCAGGAAGGCAGGAAGGAAGGAAGGAAGGAAGGGAAGGAGGGAGGGAGGGGGAAGGCCCCTCCCTTCACATTGTTTTTTCAGAACAAGCAGTGAAGGTGGACTTTGGAGGTAAAAGGCAATAGAATGATAACTAACATAATCCTGAATCTATATGCCCAAGAAAGGAACCATGATTTAGCTAGCTGATACCACCCACCCCTGGATTGCTCAGTCACCTGTGCTAAGAATGAAGACTACATTGACAGAAAGAGAATCAGTGAGCATGGAAAAACAGGTACAGAGAAGCAAACTGGTCACCAAGTTGTTTCTCCAGGAGAGAAAAATAGAGGGTCAAGAGAAAGAAGCCTATAAACCAGACACAGTGGCACGTGCCTATAATCCTAGCTACTCAGGAGGCTGAGGCAGGAGGATTACAAGTTTGAAGCCAGATTTGTCAGCTCAACAAGATCCTGTCTCAAAAAAAAAAAAAAAAAAAAAAAAAAAGCTGGAGATGTAGACCATGTATAGAGCACCCTAAGTTCAATCTCCAGTACCCAGAAAAGAGAGAGGGAGAGAGAGAGAAACAAGCTTGTCAGTCATCAGAGAACTTGTTATCTACATAACAGATCAAGGGCATTTCACCAACCATCATCATGGTTTGAAAAAATACCCCTCAAAACTATTCATTTCCTTTTATTCAAACATGCTGTTCAGCAAGCAACGTTCTGACTTTTATTCCTGTCTACCTCAATACCAGCTGGAGAACAGGCCTTGGGCAGTGAATATATGTATTCCATTGTTTGGAAAGGGATGTCTTTCATCATCAACTCACAAATTGGCCTTCAGTGGCTACATCAGTGAAATAAGTCAGTCTCCCAGCTAGAAACTGGCTTTTTCTTGTGCTCTTAAAAAAAAACAAAAACAAAAACAACAACAACAAAAAAACTGTTTCTAGCCAGGTGCCACTGCACATGCCTATAATCTCAACTACTCTGGAGGTTAAAGCAGGAGGATCACAAGTTTAAGGCCAACTTGGGCAATTTAGTGAGACTATGCCTCAAAATAAAAAAATAAAAAGTACTGGAGAAAAAAATCAAAGGCTGAATGTTTTCTCCGATAAGTGGATACTGATGCATAAGGGCAGGGGAAGAAGAGGTTAGGAAAGAGTGGAGGAGCACTGAATTGCTTAGAGGGAAATGAGGGAAGGGGAGGGGAGGAAGAAAAGAATGAGACAAATAACATTACCCTATGTACATGAATGAATACATAAATGGTGTGAATCTACAGCATGTACAACCATAGAAATGAAAAGTGGTGTCCAATTTATGTAATTAATCAAAATGCATTCTGTAAAAACAAAGGCGGGGCTAGAGATGTAGCTCAGGGATAGAGCACTCCTGGGTTCAATACCCAGTACCAAAAAATAAATAAATCAAAACAAAAAGCCAGTTTCTGACCTTGAGAAGCTGAGAACCAGATTTTGGACTCAAGGGACTTAATTGAGGTATTCTCCTGAAGGATCTGGAGGTTGTACCCTGGACAACATCAACGCTAGCATATTCCCCAAGGGCGAGTCCTACAGAACACCTAATTGGCATGTATAAAAAATATTCTACAAATATCTAACCAGCAACCATCATTTACAACCAGATGATAGTTGCTGAACTTTTGGGTTGTTTCTAGTTATTCACTATTACATATGATACTGGGATCACTATTTTTGTGATTAGTGTTCTCTGCTGTTGTTTCGTTTTTTGAATTTCAAGGGTTCCTTAGGGTAGGTTATCAGAATTAGGAGCAAACTGATGTCAAATTCCAGTCTCCTCTTTTCTTGAGGAAAAATATAAACATCTCATAGATTCATGAGTAGGCTGGGTATATAGCTCAGTTGGTAGAGTGCTTGCCTTGCATGTACAAGGCCCTGGGTTCAATCCCCAGCACCACAAAAAAAAAAAAAAAAAAAAAAAAATGAGACCTACTGCCCAATAATTTCAGAAGAGTTGTACCAATTCGGTCTTATTAGAACATCCTAATTATCCATTTCAGAACATCCATTTCAGAACATCCTATCTCATACAGAGAATTAGAGTTTAAAATTGTGTGTGTGTGTGTGTGTACACATACACATGCAGACATAGGTAATCTTGCTTTATTTGCATTTCCTTACTTTCTAATGGGCTTAGATAATCATACCCACATTTTGTTAATTTCTTGCCCTATTTTGAAAAATTGTCTATTCACAATTAAGAAGCATTTTATTTCAATCTCTTGGAAATTTCATATCCCAGATTCTTTATTTTTGTTTCATTTGGATAGAAAAGTGCTCTGTGCCCACTTTCAAATCCTTTGGAAATTTCCTTCTGAATTCAAGTTCCTTTGGCATAGGAACTTATGTGGCTAAGGGTTTGGGTAAGGCTGGAAATAAGTGCACTCGAGTCTGAAGCATGTGAAGGCAGGAGAGCTTTCATCCTTGGGTAGAGATTCTTTCAAGGGAAGGTGAGGCAGAAGCATAGGGTTAAACTTTAAATTGGTGGCAGATAAAGAAAAGAACTCCATGCTCTATGATTAAGATAAGTGACAGGAAGTCCTCCCCAACTACATTCATTGTTTAAGATAAATAAGAAAGCATTGAATCAGTGCAGGCAAATCTGACCACAGGCTTGCTAAATTTTACATGTTAAAAGATACATGGGGTGAGGGGAGGGTTTAACAATTCTAGGCACATTTTTGACAGTGTGCAAATTGGCCCAGATGCAATGAGAGAGTGCTATGTAGTTTATGGATATGTTAATCTTTGATTTAAATGGGTATATGTACTGTCCAACTCTTGATTTCCTTGCTACTCCACCTATGGGATAGCCACTTTGCCATATGACTAAATAGCTGTGTTTCATTTCTGTCTTGCATGAGCTAAAGGACCCACTGAGCGGGCGACACACAGTTGGTTAGTAGATGGCAAGCATTTGAGACAGTGTGTTGAAATAATTGTCCTGTGGCATGCATGGTAGTATAGAGGTGACAACAATTCATGTGTTCAGTGGGGCTTAGCAATGATAATCAAGGGGACTTTGGGGAGGAGAGACTACCTTACACAATGGACAGAATTTGGAAATATAGTATAGGAGCCAGCTAAGTTTCTGTCAGTTTCCACTTTTATCTCACTGTTACCACCAGGAACCTTGTGTTGCTTCTGGAGAAAATCCAGTCATCCTTCCATCTGTCTATCCGTTCATCCATCCCTCTACTCACCCATGTATTCATCTGATAATTCATTCATCCATGTGTTCATTTATTCCTTCCATGATCTTCCCACATTTTCATCCATTTTTTCACTATATCTCAAGGTACTACCCTGCAGTTTGCCAAAGACACATATTAATAAGAGAAGATTCTAACTTTCAAGGAGCACACAGTATAATGGTTATCTAGACTACTTAAAAATAGACAAAAAGTGGTACAGTGCTTATTCAGCACACGTAAGACCCTGAATTCAACCCCCAACACCATGAAAAATAAAATAAAAAAGTACTAATACAGTGCAATAAGTGTCCCCTATAGCAGTTTGTTTGAAGTCAGCCTGTATAAACTGAGTGTGGTAACACTTGTCCATAGTCCCAGCTACTCAGGAGGCTGAGGCAGAAGGATCACTTGAGCTCATGAGCTCAAGGCCAGCCTGGACAAAATAATGAGATATTATCTCAAGGGAAAAAATTACACATATATGCATATATATGTGTATATGTGTGTGTGTGTTTGTGTACATATATATCTGTATATATATGTATATATTTATCTGTGTTTGTGTGCATGTATATATATATACATACACACACAAACACACACACACACACGCATACATATCTGTATAACTGTTCCTTTCCCCAAAACCCAGAAAGCCTTACTTGACCAGCAAATCTGAAATATATTTTTGTCATCCTTTCTTATAATAATCTTTTTATTTCATTTCAGATAATTTATCACAATTTGCTAATGGTGTGTTTTACTTGCTTAATTGTCTCCTTCAGTTGATTGGCAGCTCCACGGGGAAAACTCAAGTTTGCTTTGCTCATTATTGAATACTCAACACCTGGTCCATGTTTAGCATATGACAAGCCCTCAGCAGACATTCATTGAATTAATTAAACACAAACACTGACCATATACAGGGATGATAATTTATTGCATTGAAACAGTGGTTTTCAAAGTGTGATGCTTGGACCACTATGATCAACAACACCTGGGAACTTTTTAGAAGTGAACATTTTTTTGTCCCACCCCAGACCAGATTCAGAATCAGAAACTGGGGATGGATGCCAGGGATTTGTGTTTTAACCCAGAAGGTAATATTGATGCATACTAAAGTTTGAGAACACTGTAGTAAATTAATAAGTGGCCATTTTATTGTGCCTTAGATTTTAACACATAGATAAGAATAATTTGTTGGGTTTGGTGGTGCATGTCTGTAATTCTAGCAACTCAAAAGGCTGAGGCAGGAGGATTGCAAGTTCGAGGCCAACCTATTTATGTTGACATAAATAATAATAATAATATTAATCATCATCATCATCACATCATCATCTAAAAGGTTAGGGATATAACTCAATGGTACAGCATCTCTGGTTAAATCCCCAGTACCATATATACAAAAAAAATTTTAATAGAGAATATTATAAGTGGTGGGGGTGTAGCTCACTGGTAGAGTGTCCCTGGGTTCGATCCCCAGAACTGGGGAAAAAGAAAAAAAAAAAAAAAAAAAAACGAAAGAAAGAAAGAATAATTCAGATAAAAGCAAACCAGGCAGAGAACTATATAGTCAAAGGCACACAGGAATGAATTAGCTCGGCCTTTGAAGGCATCTCTATATAAGTAGTTCTGTGGAGTCTTAAGCATAGCAGGCAATGGCCTGAGGTGAAATGGAAATGGAGATGTAGACAGGGGTCTTGAATGCCAGATGTGAAGCAGGAAGGGTACAAGTTCCCACTCCTCCCTACAGCTGTTCTGCCTATCCTGAGTCAGGCTTCCTTGGGTCACTCCATGATCTTTGCTTTCCCTGTCTCCCTCCTTGTCCTCCCTCTGCTTTCTTCTCCTCCCTTTCTCTGGGAATGAGACAGCCTGCCTCTTGGGCCAGCCCTACTCCTCCCCTACTGATGTCAGCTCTGCCTGGGCATGTCTGGATTGCAGTTTTAGAGTCTAGCTTGGCCACCCAGACTTTGGGGAAAAGTTGGATGCTGGGGCTCAGAGAAGCCTTGCAGATACACCTATAGGGAGCTCATCTGGGGCTACCAGAAAGACAGTTCCTTCCCATGAAGAGTTTCAGCCCTAGGACAGGGAGCCAGAGGTGTCAGATTCCAGGCTTCTTGGGACCCAGGCTTGCATCACACAGTGCTCCCTGCTCCCACTCAAGGGAACTGGCTTCAGGCTGTGCCTTCTCTGCTTGAGTGGCTCATAGCAGAACTGGTCTCCAGGGTCTTCAACCTACTTTTTTTTTTTGTACTGGGATTAAACCCAAGGCATGTTACCACTAAACTACATACCCAGCCCTTTTACAATTTATTTTGAGAAAATGTCTTGCTAAGTTGCAGTTGCTGGTCTCAAACTTGAACTTAATTATTATTATTATTTTTTTGGTACCAGGGATTGAACCCAGGGATGCCTAGGGTTGCTTAACCACTGAACCACATCCCCATGCCTATTTATTTATTTATTTTTATAGGTGAACACAATACCTTTATTTTATTTTTATTTTTATGTGGTGATGAGAATTAAATGAAATCAGGGCCTCACATGTTCTAGGCGAGCGCTATACCACTGAGCCACGACCCCAGACCTAGTCCTATTTATTATTTATTTGTTTATTTATTTTGAGATAGGGTCCTGATAAGTTGCTTAAGGCCTCAGTAGGTTGCTGAGGCTGTCTTTGAACTTGTGGTTCTTCTGCCTCAGCCTCCTGAGTTGCTAGGATTACAGGTGTATGCCACCACACCCAGCAAATTTGAACTTGAGATGCCTCAGCTTCACACATGTGCTACTACATCATGTTCTTCAACCTAATTGAAGGGTACATAGAAATGAGGAAGGGTGATAATGGCCTAAATAACAATAGGTACTTTTATTGAGCACTTAGAGTGCTGGTATTATGAGTCACTTACACCTGCAGTTCTTAACTTTATGTAACCCAGTGACCCTTTCTTAAAATAAACATTTTTCACAGTGCCACCTTTAGCATTCATAGATAACATAACCAACCTACCTCCTGGCTTCATAAAATTAAATCATAAAATGTCACAATTAATATAAAGGGGAAATAAAATGAATTTATAACACAAGGATATATATTTCAATGTGTAAATACCAGAAGATATAATTAATAGTCTTGTCTTGCACCCTAGAATTCCTGTGAGCATACAACATTTATAAATGCAGACAGATACAGGTATGGCTTATAATTGGCTCAAATAGTGTCACTGGAGGTGGCCTGAGGTGGTTCTGGAGAGAGGTACAATGACTCAGGGTGATGGGGTTCTTAACAAACACTGTAGAAAAGAATGTCTACATGTGTCAGATATTGAGGCACAAAGATTTATTTAGGAAAGCAAGGAGAGACACTTTCAGGGTTCTCTGCCTGTTCTTTTAAAGGAAACTTGGTCGGGCTGGGGTTGTAGCTCAGTGGCAGAGCACTTGTCTATCATGTGTGAGGCAGTACCACATAAAAATAAAGAAAGAAAGAAAACTTGGTGAGGGATGGGCATGGAAAGGTATATATAGGGATACAAAGGGATAACATCAGTCTGGAGCTCACAAGATGGCTTATGGTGATCTGGCAATTCTCAGGATCCTTAGGTTGACATCTTCTTGATTATCTGAGAATATACTATTGGGAAATAGATAATAGATAATGTTGGGAAAGTACCATATGCTATAAGTTTCATATCTATCTTTGCTCAATATTTTCTAAAAATTCATTAATTAGCAAGCTAATTAACAGTGCACAGGGAAATTTTCATAAGTAGGTGAATTTTTAGTAACTTTAAGATTGTGATGAAGATTTGTGGACTTTCCAGAAATTTGTGTGTGACAGGCTGGGGAGACAGAACTGGCTTGGGGAGGAAAGGTATGAGGAACTGCAAAAGCACAAGACTTTTAGGTTAAAGTTATAGATTCTTTGTCCTTCCTTTTGCCTCTTTTCTACCTATCTAATTTCCTTTCTATCCTACTTCAGTACCACCAATACTATTGCCACTTGATTATGATTTTCTACTGTCCTGCTAAAATTCCAAATAAAATAGTACAATCTTTCCTTGATTTACATGACGTGCTGCTATCTTTTGTTTGTCCCTCCAGATGCATACTCCTGCCCTTCTCTATTTTGCTCTTAGCCCTGGGGGACTGATCCACCAGTCATGCACATGTCCTCAGGTTGCCTGTTGGGTTTGGCCAATGGAAGCCCCAGCAGTAAGGAAGGAAAAATAGGTTGGGGCATGTAATTCTCTAGCTATCTATGTGCTATATTCTTCAACCTAAGGTTAATGCTGCCCTTAAGGTGGCTATGGTACATTGAATGGGGTCCCCCTCGATATATATATCCACATCTTAATTCTGAAACCTGTGAATGTGACCTTACTGTGAATGTTATCTTCGTATATGTAATTAAGGATCTCAAAATGAGATCTAATGACAAGTGTCTTTATCAGAGACAGAACACATAGAAAAGAGGAGATAGAAGTGGAATGTAGTCAAATGTCAAGGAACCCTGACCAGAAGCTAGAAGAGGTAAGGAAAGGATTCTACCCTGGTGCCTTTGGAGGGACTATGGAAGTTTACAGTATTTTGGATATTTTGTGACCAGAGGTAGTAGCAAGCATCTCTTCCACTCTTCTTCCATTGACTGAACTCAGTTATGTGTCATACACAGATGCAAAGGAGGCTAGGAAACTGCATGGTGAACATAACATGATCTCTGCAAAGAACTTTTAAGCTCATCTAGTCCTTATGTCACACGAGAGAGAGGAGCTGAAACTCTAAATCTTGGTTCTTGTGTTTCAACGAAAGAAAATTTAAAATCAGACACAAAAAACATGCAAGAGAACTTTGTTAAAAGTGAAAGTGAGATAAAAGTAAAGTAAAAGCAAAGTGAGCCTTAAGCAGAGAGCACTCTCAAGAGACAGCAGGCTGTCTCCAAGCAGAGAATGACAAAGGAGACAATGCTGTCTCCTAATTTATTACTGTTTGATGTTTACCAGGAGAACTAGGGTAACCAATCAGGAAACTTCACCAATCAGCAACCTTTACCAATCAGGTGTTCCACTCCTCCTTCACATCGAGTGGTGCAGTTTTTTACCCTACTTGGTCCTCTGTGGAACTGTCATGGTGTCATCTCATTCAAGGGTGCTTCATCTACAAGTCAATACCATGTAAATGTGGGCACTGGGGTCAGTAGCTGGTCAGAAGTTACCTTAATGCACCTGCACTACTAAAGGAATCTTCCTTTCCAGACAAATGGAGACACTCATAACCATAATTCCTAGTTTTACATCAATCTCAATAGATCCTGTCAAAAGTTATTCCTGTTAATCCTTTTCTTTTGATGTATTTTCCAAATTAGTGCCTTTGCTTCTGTTTATTTTGTACAAATTAACTGCCACCCTTTGCTTTCTTATCCACTTTGAAAATATTTTAAAGACACTAAATTTAAGTAACACTTGTGACCTTGCCATGTGTTTAACTGCTTATTGCTAGCTACTACCTAACACCTATAGCTGAAGTATAATAAATGGATATTTAAGTACAAGTGTTTTCTTTGCTATTGATCTATTGGGTGACCATCCTTATGTCCTGTCCCTTTTTAGTTTCCTCCTTTGTCAGATGGTTATGGAAACTCATCCCTCCTAGCTGCATGATGGCCAGATATAAAATGAATACAGTACTGGTGAGAGGAAATCATGGAGAGAACTGCCCTCACCTGAGGTCTGTCCTTGTCCAACAGCTCCCCTGACTCTATTGTCATTTTCTGTAGCCAGAAAAACCCAGCAGGATTTCCTGATTGTTGAGGGGGCCAGGCTGTAAAGCCTAAGCACACATGGTATCTCTCAACACTGACATTGTTGGAGAAAAGGGTCAGGGAAATGAATAAAGAATTGAGAGCCAGCCACTGGCGGACTCTGGCAAGAGCTCTGCAGAAACCCAGCAGAGGCTCAAGGGCTCCAGGCATCAATCCAAGGAGTTGCCAGAGCTATGTCCAAAGAGCCAGGGCTGGGACTGGGGGTGGGGATTGATACTCATGCCAAAGGACACCATTGTTTAGTCTTTCCAAAACCTTTTTTCCAGGAATCAATACTCCCACACAGAAATCACAAGGTTGTAGTGGGATCATATTTCTATAATATGGTCCTGACTTCCAGATCACTTGATTGGGTCAGGGTCAGGTTCCTAATTCATACTAGGTGGAGCAGTAGTTTTTCTTCTTGGAAATTGGTTGTGGTTTAAATATGAGGTGTCCCCCCCAGAGCTCATGGGTGAGACAATGCAAGAAAATTTAGAGGTGAAATGATTGAGTTATGAAAATCTTAACCGATTTAGTGCATTAATCCACTTGATTGCATTAACTGAGTGATAACTGTAGGCAAGTAGGATGTGCCTGGAGGAGGTAGTCTTTGGGGGTGTGCCTTTGGGGTATATATTTTGTCCCTGATAACCAGAGCTTAGTCTTAGCATCCTGGTGGTTACAGCCTGAATTGCTTTCCTCTTCCATCTTGACGTTCTTCCTCAGCTTGGACCCAGAACAATGGAATTGGTTGATCTGAGACCTCTGAATTCATGAGCCCCCAATAAACATTTCCACCTGTATGGTGTTCTTGTCAGGTCTTTTGGTCACAGCTTTGAAAAAGCTGACTAAAAGAGGAATATTGAAGAGAGAGAGAGAGAGAGAGAGAGAGTAGAGAGCTATATTGTCTTTCCAGCTGATTGACCCAATGACCTGTAACACTTAGGTGCTCTTTGGCAGTCACATTTTCCTCACTGTATAGAAATAACAAGAAAAACAAGCTGGCCTGATGAGAGAGAATAAAAGATTAAGAGACTACCAGTGACATTTGAGTTTCTAGTTTTACTCCATTCCTGAAACCAAGCTGTACTCAAGTCTTATTTTTATGAGATGTTCCAGAATCATCATAATTCTATTTCTTGCTTACACTAGTTTAGGTAAATTTGTATTAATTACGATTCAAAGGTTATGTGAATTTCCTTACCAGATGTATTTATTCATTCAGGAAATATTTGTGGAGTAACTGCTATGTGCAGGGTACAATGCAAGGATCTGAAAAAGATAGACCCAGTATCCACCCTTATAGGCCTTCACTTGAAGGTGGAATAAAAGACCAGGGCAGGACCAGGCCTCAAACAAATGCTCTCAGGTAAACAGATAAAGTCCAGGTTTATAAGAACATATAGCAAAGTGATGAGAACATATAGGTTGAAAGTTGAAGGACCAAGCAGGAGTTGAGTATAAAGAATTAAGATGTAGAAGTGGGAAAGCAACCCAGGGAGGAAGAAGAGCATGAGCAATAACTCTTCATGATGCCAGCACCCTTCTAGAGAGAGCAACATGTCAGCTAAACTGGGCCAGTTAAGGGTCCTTGTTTCTAGCCTCATTCCACTTCAGGCCCTCAACAAATAACATTGGTAAAGAAAATTCTTTCCTTTTCCACTGAAACAGCCCAACAGGAACCCTTCTGTCCTGTATAGACTCTTCTATTCCTTGTGGAGGTAATACATGAGGAGAAATGCAAAACAATTCCAAGAAGACCTTGGAACACTGAACACGATTTCTGTGTCAATCCCTACCTTTCATTGATGTCTTTTTTGGCAGAGAACACTAGCTTTCTTCCTAATAACCACTTCTCCACACATATACCTTTTCTTACTCCTATACTGGGGGCAGCATTGTGCCTAGCTAATAAGTCTGCATTCTCCAGCCTTCCTTGTGGATGGTGATGGCTAATGAGAAGTCAATGGAAGTGGTTGGGTAAGGTTTTGAGAAAGCTGTTTAAAAGTAGCTAAACTACCCAGCAATTTGGGAGCATGAGGCAGAAGGATGACAAGTTCCAAGCCAGTCTCAGCAACTTAGTGAGGCCCTATGCAACTTAGCAAGACCCTGGCTCTAAATAAAATTTTAAAAAGGACTGGGGATATAGCTCATTGGTTAAGCACCCCTGGGGTCAATCCCCAGTTATAAAAAAAAGGGGGGGGGGGTTGCTAACCTAACTAGCAAGCACCCCTTCTGTTTCCCTCTATTCTTTCTTCAACCATGGACTTGATAGGAGGAGCCCCAGCAGTCATCTTTCATCCATGAAATGACTATTATTCTACATTTTAAAATTTGTTCTATTTAGTTGTGCATGACAGCAGAATGCATTTCAGTTCATTGTACACAAATGGAGCACAACTTCTCATTTCTCTGGCTGTACACAATGCAGAGTCACACTGTTCATGCAATTTCTCACAATCATACATGTACGTAGGGTAATAATGTCCAACTCATTCCACCATCCTTCCCACTCCCACACCCCCACCCCTCTCCTCACTCTCCTCTGTCCAATCCAAAGTTCTTCCATTCTTCCTAGCCAACCCCCAATTATGGATCAGCATCCGCATATCAGAGAAAACATTTGTCCTTTGTTTTTTTTGGGATTAGTTTATTTCACTTAGCAGGATATTCTCCAGTTCCATCCATTTACCCTGCAAATGCCATCATTTCATTCTTCTTTAAGGCGGAATAATATTCCATTGTGTATATGTATCACATTTTCTTTAACCATTCATCTGATGAAGGGCATCTGGGTTGGTTCCATAATCTAGCTACTGTGAATTGAGCTGTTATAAACATTGATGTGACTGTGTCACTGTAGTATGTTGATTTTAAGTCCTTTGGATATAAACCCAAGGAGTGGGATAGTTGGGTCAAATAGTGGTTCCATTCCAAGTGTTTTAAGGAATCTCCATACAGCTTTCCAAAGTGGTTGCACCAACTTGTAGTCCCACCAGCAATAAATGAGTGTTCCTTTCCCCCCACATCCTCACCAACATTTATTGTTGCCTGTATTCTTGATAATGGCCATTCTGAGTGCAGTGATATGAAATCTTAGAGTAGTTTTGGTTTGCATTTCTCTAATTGCTAGAGATGTTCAACATTTTTTCATGTATTTATTGATTGATTGTATATCTCCATGAAGTGATATTTAAAGGGTAAAGTCATGTGTGAAGGCTAAAAGAACAGAAGACAGAAGGATTCCAATGTGAATACCTTGTGGATAGAGTCTCCATACCAACCTGGCCTTTCCTGAGAGGAAATGACATCCCTCCCTTATTTCTTATTTAGGTCACAGATGCTTTGAATCTCTCTTACTAGCAGCTGAATAAAATTCTTTATTGATGTAACCCAAAAACCCTCTCAAATCCATTTTTTCCCCAGCCAAATAGCCCTCCAAATAATTCTTTCATTTATTCACTTTCTCTCTAATAGAAAATTTCATATTCTAGAATCAGATGAGATTATGTGACTGTAAAAGGGTATTATTAATACCAAAGCAATAAACATGTATTAGTGTTATAATTTTTATTAAATTTATTATTTTTAGTTACCCAGGTGTCACAATCATGGAGATTTTTGTATGTAGTATGTAATTTCCTAGGAGAAAACTCCTGTTAGTGATATGAATTATCAAAACCCATTGCTGCTGGATGCACTGGCACATGCCTATAATCCCTGGAGGGTCTCAGGAGGTTCAGGCGGGAAGATCAGAGGTTCAAAGCCAGCCTCAGCAACTTAGCAGACCCTGTCTCAAAAAGGGATGGGGATGTGATTCAATGGTTAAGCATCCTTAGGTTCAATATCTGGTACAAAACAAAATAAAACAAAAATGGAAAAAAAAAAAAAAGTTATTTGATGTTGTCAATAGAGGCAAAGACTGAACTAGTATATGCATTTCTCAAATTTTAATGGACTTAGATAAATACTTGAGGATCTTATTAAAATGGAGATTCAGATTCAGGGGGTCTGGGTGGGGGCCTAAGATTCTGTACTCCTTTGTGCGGTTTTTGTTTGTTTCTGTTTTTGTTTTCCCCTTTGGCTGGCCTCAAACTCCAGATCCTCCCCCTTCAGCTTCCTGAGTAGCTGGGACTATAGGCCTGAACCACTGCACCCATCTCAAGATTCTGAATTTCTAACAAGCTCCTAGGTGATGCTATTTGCCCAGGAGACTTTTGCAGGTGCTATGAAAGGAAATGATGAGAAAGGGGCAAGATAAGCTAAAAGCAGACAGAATTGCTGAAAATGGGAAACAGGAAGTTATTTATTTAGAGGGTCTCTCTCTAATCAGGTTAATTATTTAATCAAAGACTAGAACCATGCATACATAATGTCATCTATTCTTTTTTTTTTTTTTTTTTGGTACCAGGGATTGAACCCCAGGGTGCTTGACCAGTGAGTCACATCCCCAGCCCTTTTTATATTTTATTTAAAGATAGGGTCTTGCTGAGTTGCTCAGGGGCTCACTAAATTGCTAAAGCTGGCTCTGAACTCCTGATCTGTCTGCCTCAGCCTCCCAAGCCACTGGGATTACAGGCATGCCCTATCGCACCTGGCTAATTTTTAATTTTTAATAAATTATAATTTTTATTTTACAATTGAGAAAGGAAGTGGAAACTCAAGGAAGCTAAACATGTACCCAAAGTGTGGCAGGGATAGGATCTGGTTCCAGATTTTTAAATGTCCAGAGTGTTATTTTTTTCTAAGCACCTTGCTATAACTCCAGAGAGAAGCTTATGTCCTTCTGCTAAATTATTCCTCCTTTCCCCAGAACATGTTAGTTAGGATGGAGGACCAGGCAGGCCATTCTGAGGAACAAGGCTCACCAATGTTTTAATGTGCTTGGCTCATTTATTATCTATCCTGAAGGCTTTTTGTGGTTGTTGAACTTTGTTTTCAAACACTGGGAAATGAGTTTTAAGGTTCTAGGTATGGTTTTGGTAGTAGTGGTGGGATGTTTACAAGTTCTGTGAATATTCCATAGATGTGAATTGGCAAAATGGCAAGTTCCAGACCCCAGTGAGAACCCTTACTTTCTCCCAAGATAGGAGGTAAATGGGCGCTATGTGTCTCTACAACGGGTCAGCCACTTGGTGCATCCTCAGGAATAGGCTTACGCTTCCATTCTGTTACTGCAACTCTCGTGTAAATTTTTCACCTTTCCACTAACATTCATCTAATACCACCGTGGGGAACTGGGGAGCATCCCCGAACAATAAATCTTTGACTGAGAGGTAGGTTTTATTATTTGAAAAGAAAGAAAGCTGAAGAAAGAGAAAATATAAGTGACTAATGTGACCAGGGCTTGAGGCAAGGGATGTGAAATGAAAGGAAGAGTCCCCCAATGGAGCACAAGGCAACAAAAAGGGGTAAGCCTGGACCCTCAGAGTAGGGCTGAGGAGGTGTCAGTGGAAAGAACCACAGTGGCACATAAGGAAAGGGAGCCCAAGGCCTGAGCGCAGAAAAGGGCAAAAGGACTTCCAGGTTATAAGAGGAACCAGGACACATGACGTAGTCAAGGAGACACTGTGTTCTGCTTTGACATTAGCTCTGCAGATGTGCTGTAGCTGTTGGACACATTGTTCCGGCTGCAACAGCAACCCAGGTGGGGAAGGGGGGCAGAGGGGAGCCTCTCACCAGAGGATGCACAGAAGCTCCCTGGCGTAGAGTATCTGGAGAAGAAGAACCTAACAGCCTCCCTGTAACTGAACCTAGGTCATCCTCCAGCTGCCATTCCCTCAAAGATGATTCCTATTCCAGGGTTCCCAACTCCCCTTGTTTTGGCGACAGCATCAGCATTTCCAGGGCAGTGAAGGCCAATGCCACCAAATGGGCTGCAAAAATGAATGGTTTTGGATATCCCAAACCATGCTAAATCTGGCAACTCTGGTCCTAGAAGCAGAGAAAAGTCAAGAAATTTCTCCCTGGAGCCCACCAACCTTCACTATCTCCTGACCACCACTATCTTCTTTGGGGTTGCTATTATTTGAATCTATGCCCCAAAGTATGTGCCAGAAACTTAACCCCCAATGCAACTGTGTTGGGGGATGGAGTTAGGTAATGGGGCTCCACCCTTATGAATGGGTTAATGCCAATTATAAAAGGGCTTGAGACTGCAAGTTGAATTACTTGGTTTCTCTCCCACATGTGTTCTTTTCCCTTTCTTCCTTATGTCTTTGGATGGTACAGCAAGAAGGCCTTCATCAGGCCAGATGTGGTGGCACACGACTCTAATATCAGCAATTTAGGAGGTTGAAGCAAAATGATTAAGAGTTTGAGATGAGCATGGGCAACATAGTGAGACTCTATCTCAAAATAAAAAATAAGAAGGGCTGTGAATATAGTTCAGTGGTACAGCACCTCTGAGTTCTTATACCACCAAAAACCCCCAAACAACAACAACAAAACTTACACTAGATGTGATCTCTTGACCTGGGAAGTCCCAAACTTTAGAACCATAAGAAACCTGTTTCTGAGCCAGGTACAATGGTACAAGCCTGTAATTCCAGTGATTCGAGAGCCTGAGGCAGGAAGACCATGAGTTCAAAGCCAGCCTCAGTAACTTAGCAAGGCCCTAAGCAACTTAGTGAAAAAACTATCTCTAAATAAAATATAAAAAAGGGGATGTGGCTCTGTTTTTTTTTTTTTTTTTTTTTTTTAAACAAACACCACCACCAACAAAAACCCTACGTTGTTTATATAGAACCCAGTCTCAATGTCAGGTATAGATGATGAAGTACTTCTAGAACAGTCAAAAATGCTAATATGCGTTGCAAGTTCCAAGAAGGGGTGTGCAATACCCAGAATTTCCTAAACTTATTTGACATCTGCAGTGAACACATTCTATATGTTCTTCCAGATTCTCTCAGTTCTGCTTGAATCCTGGTGCCCTGGCCTTTGCCTTTTTCCTGAACTATTGCAGTTAGAGCCCTCTGTGGAGTTCTGAGGCCAACTACCTGCTGCCAACAGCCTGTGGCTGCTCTAGGCATTTTGCATTATTTCCTGTTTGGGGCTTGCACCTCTTTTAAAAACATTAGCATATAATCCTTGCCTCAGGCTCTGTCTTCTCGGTAACCTTGGCTAGAACAACCTTCAATAGATTCTGCTCCCATCTTTTTTTCCCTAGAATATTCATTTCTCTGGAAACTAAGATTCCTAGAACTCAAGTTGGAAATGCTGTGTTTGTCATCTTTCCCTGTATGTCTACAGGCAACTCAGACTCAGTATGTCCAAGACTGAATCAACTGTTTTCCTTCACATTTTTCCATTTTGGGCTTCCCTGTCTTAGTGATCGGTACCACATTTGCCCATCACACAAGCTATTTGATGTCATTCTTCACTCCTCTCCCTCTTTCGTCCAACCTGTCACCCTTCCTCCTTCCTCCTTTCTCCTTCTCATCTGACTAATTAACAATTATTCATTGTTGAAAAGGCAGTGTAGTTACCATCTTCTTACTCTATCTCCTTGGCAGCCTGGGGGTCACTACTCTGTTAGTTCTCCTTAGCTCCTTGGATTTGTTTTCATATAACCCTTATCACATTTTATGGTAATTGATGTTTTAAAATTGGATTTGGGCATGGTGGTATGTACCTGTAATCCCAACTACTCAGGAAACTGAGGCAGGAGGATTGTGAGTTTGAGGCCAGCCTGGGCAACTGATCTAGACTTTGTCTCAAAAAATAAAATGGGGTAAGGATATAGCTCAGTGACAGTGTTTACTTAGCATGCAACAGGCTCTGTGTTTAACCCTCAGCACCACAAAAATAAATAAAAATAAATACGAATTTTAAAATAATAATAAAAGTGAATAAGTCTTCCCCACCACTTTTGGTGTCTTATTCAACTCTAAAGCCCCAGCACCTAGGATGAGAATTAACTCCTTAATTGATAGAGTGAAACAAGGCAGGAGAGAGGGAAGGGAAGGGAAAAGAAGCAAAGGGAGGAAAAGGAAGTATAGGAACTGGGGAGGGGAGAGGAGGGGAAGGGAAGGGAGAAACTCAAGGTTGTACACCTCCACCTTAAGGAAAGAGGAAGAATTTTGAGATGGTGAGAAATACCTGTTTGTTCAGCCTTGGGTTCAGGCGACTGGGAACTATATTTTATTATCAACTCTAGAATATTATCAAGATGATTTTAGAGGAAGCATTAAAATAGTACTATTTTTTTCAGTACTGGGAATTGAACCCAGGGTGCTTTACCACTGAGCTACATCTGTAGCCACCTCCCACCCCACTTTTTTTTTTTTTTTTTTAAATTTTGAGGTAGGGTCTCCCTAAGTTCCTGGACTGGCCTCCAACTTGCCATCCTCCTTCAAGCAGGACTTCTGTACATACACACAACACAACTATTCTTATTGGAGGCACTCAGGCTTGGCACTTGCAGGAAACTAGAGTGACCTCCTCCTTAAGTCTGGCCCCCGGGGCACTGTGCTGGTCCTAACAGGACTTAAGTTGGGAGTGTCCCACTGACTCATGCTGAGACAAAACGAAAGACCATCCATAGGCAGCCAGGAAAAGGGTCTCAAAGAAGAAGAGAAGGAAGTGAGAATTGGGAAATCAAACTTCTGACCCCAGCTATTCCTAGCCACAAGGACAGTGCCTAAACAGCCCCTAGACAGGACCGACCCCAAAAGGTACTTTTCTCCTGTGCCGACAGACCCTCACCCCAACTCTTGTGCTGATTAAAGCTTAGAAATCACTTTTCTCCAGATTTGCTGAAGAAGACAAAATAGAGTTGATTGGCCCCCTTTCTAAATCCTATATCCCACCCATCTTCTATAGGGACAGATCAAGCCCATAAAAACCCCTGGACAACAGACACCCATTGGCATCCCTCTCTTGGCATCCCTTCCTCTTTGGGAGCTCTGCTTTCTTTTTTTTACTCTAATAAACCCTGTTACTTTGCTCTCACCCTTGGGTCCGCAGGTTTTGTTGTTCAAATTTGGGAGACAACTAACCTACTTGGCATCCACATTCCATGTTATAATGCTGAAAATTAGAAATTTAAACCTGTGTAAACTAAAGTTCCCAGTAGGGGAGTATTTGAGTTTCCTAGGGCTGCCATAACAAAGTGGTCATATGTCACTTAATGACAGTTCAGAGAAATGTGTCATTAGGCAATGTCCTCATTGTGCAAACATCAGAGTGTACTTATACAAGCCTAGATGGTATAGGCCAACTGCTCAACATGTTTTCTGTGTTAGTAGTTTTCCCTTATTGTAAAAAATACCTAAGATAATCAATTTAAAAATGAGGAAAGGAGTAGGACATGGTTTGCACAGGGTGCTGTAATCCCTAACCACTCTGGAGGCTGAGGCAGAAGGATTGTACCTTCAAGGCAGCCTGGGCGACTTAGTGAGAAATGGTCTCAAAACAATATAAAAAGGGGTGGGAGTGAAGCTCAGTGGAAGAGTGTTTGCCTAGCCATGCAAGGTACTGGGTTCACTCCCCAGTACTACAAAAAATATATATGTATATTCATATATATATATTTTTTAAAAAATATGACAATACATATATATACACACACACACATATATTTTTTAAATTTTTTTTTTTATTTTTTAAGAAGGAAAGGTTTACTTTGGCTCAGAGTCTTAGAGGTTTCAGTCCATAGTCAGTTGGCCTGTCACTTTTGGGTCTCTGGTAAGGCAGCACATCAGAGTGGAAATGCATGGAGGAGGAAGCTGTTCTCTTCATGACTGCTGGGAAGCATGAGAGGAAGAGGAAGAGACCAGAATCCCCTTTGAGGGCAAACACCCAATGACTAACTTCCATCCACTAGTTCCCACCTCCTAAAGGTTTTAGTACCTGCCCTAATAGGGCCATAGGTGGGGAGGAAGTTTTTTTTTTTTTTCACATAAGAGAGTTTATTAAGCAAACAGAGTGCCTCCCTGCAGGGTAAGAGAGAAAATGAGAGGAAAAGAAAGGGAAAGAGAAAGGGCATGCGCAAGAAAGTGTGAAAGCAAGGAGGATAGAGAAAGTGAGTAGGAGAGAAAGAAGGATGAGAAAAGATGGCGGAGTAGCTACAGTAAAACAATTGAATTCCACCGGGCTAACAGGGGACCAATATCAGAGAAGGATACTTGCAAGCTGACTGATGAACCAATAGCTAGCTAGGATGTCCACAGATTGACAAGTGGTTGGGAGGCAGGGAAAATGGCTGCATCGGAAAGGTCAGGGGGAGCAGCTTTGTACATTACATTCCCCCGTTTCTGTTTTTATAAGAAAATCTTTTGTTCTCCAGTTCTTTCCAAAGCCTTCTCTCTCCTTCCTGCCTAAGTGACTGGGTCTGGTTTTGCAGGTGAGATGTAAAAAGTCCATTCTCCCAGGGGCAGTCTTCAACTTGCAGACTTCCAGAGGCAGATGGTTTTCATGGACTTCATTTCCTCGATTTGACTGATCCCCCATCTCGGCCTGTCCCCAATTCTGGCTTCATTCCCCCCTCTAATTTTAGGAACTCCTTTGCTGTAGGGAAAGGGGGTCGATGACCACTCTGGCTTCTTTGAGCTGGAAGGAGGCAGCATGGGGCAAGCAATTTGGAGTTCCTTTTTAGAAATCGGGTCAATTGAGGGGTCCAAGGTAGAAGTCCAGTTGGGGAAGAGCAGGTTGTAAAGGCATCTAGGGATGGGTGCAATCTGAAGTCCGGTGATGAATGCAGAGCAGAGCGTCCTGGCAGAGTGGAAGGTGAGTCTGTTTCCGGGGGCCACTGGGGCGCAGATCGAGTTCCACTCGTTTAAGAGACTGTGGAAGATCTCATCCCAAGTCGCAGCATCAATGTAAGGGATCCCATGGAAACCACGCTGGACACAGGAAATCACATAAGGGAGTTTATTAAGCAAACAGAGTGTCTCCCTGCAGGGTAAGAGGGAAAATGAGAGGAAAAGAAAGGGAAAGAGAAAGGGCATGCGCAAGAAAGTGTGAAAGCAAGGAGGATAGAGAAAGTGAGTAGGAGAGAGAGGGAGGAAGTTTTTAATACATGGGTCTTTGGAAGACGATTGAACCATAGCAGTCACTTTTTAAATTAATTGATTAATTTTTAGCGGTTTTGAGGATAGAACACAGGGCCTTGCACATGCTAGGTAAATGCTTTGCCAGTGAGCTCCAGCCCCTATAGCAGCCCCTTAATGCAATCAAGAAATGTGGTAGCCATGCATACTATGTGCATATATGTGTATAAATGTGTGTGGCACATACATACCTATACCCTCAGTGACTTAGGGTGAGGCTGAGACAGGAGAATTTAAGGTCAGCCCCAGCAATTTAGCAAGACCCTTAGCAACTTAGTGAAATCCTATCTCAAAATAAAGTTAAAAAGGCTGAGAGTATAGCTCAGTCGATCTCCAGTACCACACACATAGAAGAGAGATATGGTAAACACAGGATTATTAGGTTGCTACTAGTGCAGCATAGCACATTTATTTATTTATTTATTTAAATTTATTCTTATTGTTAACAAATGGGATACATGTTTCTCTGTTTGTACATGGAGTAAAGGCATACAATTTGTGTAATCATACATTTACATAGAGTAATGGTGTTTGATTAATTCTGTTATTTTTTCCTTTCCCCCCACCCCTCCCACCCCTCTTTTCCCTCTATACAGTCCCTCCTTCCTCCATTCTTGCCCCCTGCCACCCCCATTATGTGTCATCATCAGCTTATCAGTGAGATCATTCATCCTTTGGTTTTTTGATATTGGCTTATCTCACTTAGCATGATATTCTCCAACTGCATCCATTTGCCTGCAAATGCCATAATTTTATTATTCCTTATGGCTGAGTAATATTCCATTGTATATATATATATACCACAGTTTCTTTATCCATTCAGCAATTGAAGGACATCTAGGTTGGTTCCACAATTTGGCTATTGTGAATTGAGCAGCTATGAACATTGATGTGGCTGTATCTCTGTAGTATGCTGATTTTAAGTCCTTTGGGTATAGGCCAAGGAGTGGGATAGCTGGGTCAAATGGTGGTTCCATTCCAAGCTTTCTGAGGAATCTCCACACTGCTTTCCAGAGTGGCTGCACTAATTTGCAACCCCACCAGCAATGTATGAGTGTACCTTTTTCCCCACATCCTCTCCAACACCTATTGTTGCTTGTATTCTTGAAATCCTGGCTCAAAATAAAGTTAAAAAGGTTGAGGTATAGCTCAGTCAATCTCCAGTACCATACACATACACATAAGAAGAGAGATATGGTAAACACAGGATTATTAGGTTGCTACCAGTGTAGCATAGCACTTTTATTTATTTATTAATTTATTTTTATTGTAAACAAATGGGATACATGCTGTTTCTGTTTGTACATGGAGTAAAGGCATACAATTTGCATATTCATACATTTACATAGAGTAATGATGTTTGATTCATTCTGTTATTTTTTCCTTCCCCTCCCACCCCTCCCACCTCTCTTTTCCCTCTATACAGTCCCTCCTTCCTTCATTCTTGCCCCCCTCCAACCCCCCCATTATGTGTCATCATCCGCTTATCAGTGAGATCATTCGTCTTTTGGATTTTTGATATTGGCTTATCTCACTTAACATGATATTCTCCAATTTCATCCATTTGCCTGCAGATGCCATAATTTTATTATTCTTTATAGCTGAGTAATATTCCATTGTATATATATACCACAGTTTCTTTATTCATCAATCAATTGAAGGGCATCTAGGTTGGTTCCATATTGAAGCTATTGTGAATTGAGCAGCTATGAACATTGATGTGGCTATATCTCTGTAGTATGCTGATTTTAAGTCCTTCGGATATAGGCCAAGGAGTGGGATAGCTGGGTCAAATGGTAGGTCCATTCCAAGTTTTCTAAGGAATCTCCACACTGCTTTCCAGAGTGGCTGCACTAATTTGCAGCCCACCAGAAATGTATGAGTGTACCTTTTTCCCCACATCCTCACCAACACCTATTGTTGCTTGTATTCTTGATAATCGCCATTCTAATTGGGGTGAGATGGAATCTTAGTGTAGTTTTGATTTGCATTTCTCTTATTACTAAAGATGGTGAACATTTTTTCATATGTTTGTTGATTGCTTGTACATCTTCTTCTGTGAAGTGTCTGTTCATATCCTTAGCCCATTTGTGGATTGGGTTATTTGTATTCTTCGTGTAGAGTTTTTTGAGTTCTTTATATATTCTGGAAATTAGTGCTCTATCTGAAGTATGAGTGGCAAAGATATTCTCCCACTCTGTAGGCTCTCTCTTCGCATTGCTGATAGTTTTCTTTGCTGAGAGAAAGCTATTTAGTTTGAATCTATCCCAGTTATTGATTCTTGCTTTTATTTCTTGTGCTATGGGAGTCTTGTTAAGGAAGTCTGATCCTAAGCCAACAAGGTGAAGATTTGGACCTACTTTTTCTTCTATAAGATGCAGGGTCTCTAGTCTGATTTCAAGGTCCTTGATGCATTGTGAGTTGAGTTTTGTGCAGGGTGAGAGATAGGGGTTTAGTTTCATTCTGTTGCATATAGATTTCCAGTTTTCCCAGCACCATTTGTTGAAGAGGCTATCTTTTCTCCATTGCATATTTTTGGTACCTTTGTCTAGTATGAGAAAATTGTATTTATTTGGGTTTGTGTCCGAGTCCTCTATTCTGTACCATTGATCTACCTGTCTATTTTGGTGCCAATACCATGCCGTTTTTGTTACTATTGCTTTGTAGTATAGTTGAAGTTCTGGTATTGCGATACCCCCTGTTTCATTCTTCCTGCTTATTCTTCCAGATGAATTTCATGATTGCTTGCTCTATTTCTGTAAGGTACGTCATTGGGATTTTAATTGGATTGCATTGAATCTGTATAGCACTTTTGGTAGTATGGCCATTTTGACAATATTAATTCTGCCTATCCAAGAACATGGGAGATCTTTCCATCTTCTAAGGTCTTCCTTAATTTCTTTCTTCAATATTTTGTAGTTTTCATTGTAGAGATCTTTTACCTCTTTGGTTAGATTGATTCCCAAGTATTTTTTTTTTTTTTTTGAGCTATTGCAAATGGAGTTGTTTTCCTCATTTCCCTTTCAGCTGTTTCATTGCTTGCGTATAAAAATGCTTTCGATTTATGCGTGTTGATTTTATAGCCTGCTATTTTGCTGAATTCATTGATGAGGTCTAGAAGTTTTCTGGAGGAGGTTTTTGGATCCTCTAAATATAGAATCATGTCATCCGCAAATAGTGACAGCTTAAGTTCCTCTTTTCCTATTCATATCCCTTTAATTTCTTTGGTCTGCCTAATTGCTCTGGCTAGAGTTTCGAGGACAATGTTGAATAGAAGTGGTGAAAGAGGACATCCCTGTCTTGTTCCCGTTTTTAAAGGGAATGGTTTCAGTTTTTCTCCATTAAGAATGATGTTGGCCATGGGCTTAGCATAAATAGCCTTTACAATGTTCAGGTATGTTCCTACTATCCCTATTTTTTCTAGTGTTTTGAGCATGAAGGGGTGTTGTATTTTGTCAAACGCTTTTTCTGCGTCAATTGAAATAACCATATGATTCTTATCCTTAAGTCTATTGACATGATGGATTACGTTTATTGATTTACGAATGTTGAACCATCCTTGCATTCCAGGGATGAACCCCACTTGATCGTGGTGCACAATTTTCTTAATATGTTTTTGGATACGGTTTGCCAATATTTTGTGAAGAATCTTTGCATCTATATTTATCAAGGATATTGGTCTAAAATTTTCTTTCCTTGATTTGTCTTTTCCTGGTTTGAGTATGAGGGTGATATTAGCTTCATAGAATGAGTTCAGTAGGGTACCCTCCTTTTCTTTTTCCTGGAATACTTTAAGAAGTATTGGAATGAGTTCTTTGAAGGTCTTGTAGAACTCAGCTGAGAATCCGTCTGGTCCTGGGCTTTTCTTGGATGGTAGATTTTTAATGGCTTCTTCTATTTCATTGCTTAATATTGATCTGCTTAAATCGTGCATGTCCTCCTGGTTCAGTTTGGGAGGAGCATATGTCTCTAGAAATTTGTCAATGTCTTCGGTAGTTTCTATTTTGTTAGAATACAGATTTTCAAAGTAGCTTCTCATTATGTTCTGTATCTCAGTGGTGTCTGTTGTGATATTTCCTTTTGCATCATGTATTTTAGTAATTTGAGTCTTCTCTCTCCTTCTCTTTGTTAGTGTGGCTAAGGGTTTGTCTATTTTGTTTACTTTCTCAAAGAACCAACTTTTTGTTATGTCAATTTTTTGAATTGTTTCTTTTGTTTCAATTTCATTGATTTCAGCTCTGATTTTAATGATCTCCTGTCTTCTACTACTTTTGCTGTTATTCTGTTCTTCTTTTTCTAGGGCTTTGAGCTGTAATGTTAGGTCATTTAGTTGTTGACTTTTCATTCTTTTCTGGAATGCGCTCCATGCATGAATTTTCCTCTTAATACCGCTTTCATAGTGTCCCAGAGATTTTGATATGTTGTATCATCGTTCTCATTGATTTCTAAGAATTTTTTAATCTCCTCCCTGGTGTTTTTTGATATCCATGTTTCATTCAATAGCATATTATTTAGTCTCCAAGTGTTGGAGTAATTTCCCTTTTTTATTTTGTCATTGATTTCTACTCTCAGTCCATTATGATCTGATAGAACACAAGGCAGTATCTCTATTTTTTTGCATTTTCTAAGGGCTGCTTTGTGGCATAACACATGATCTATTTTTGAGAAGGTTCCATGTGCTGCTGAGAAGAAAGTGTATCCGCTCGTTGATGGATGGAATATTCTATATATGTCTATTAAGTCTAGGTTATTGATTGTGTTATTGAGTTCTATGGTTTCTTTGGTTGGATTTTGTTTGGAAGATCTATCTAGTGGTGACAGCAGTGCGTTAAAGTCTCCCAGAATTATTGTGTTTTGGTCTATGTGATTCTTGAAATTGAGAAGGATTTGTTTGATTTACAGGGATGCACCATTGTTTGGGGCATAAATATTTACTATCGTTATGTCTTCCTGATTTATGGTTCCCTTAAGCAGTATGAAATGTCCTTCTTTATCCCTTCTGACTAACTTTGGCTTGAAGTCCACTTTATCCGATATAAGGATGGAAACCCCTACTTTTTTACTGAGTCCATGTGCATGGTAGGTTTTTTCCCATCCTTTCACCTTTAGTCTGTGGATGTCTTTTTCTATGAGATGAGTCTCTTGCAGGCAGCATATTGTTGGATCTTTCTTTTTAATCCATTCTGCCAGTCTATGTCTTTTGATTGATGAGTTTAGGCCATTAACGCTCAGGGTTATTATTGAGAAATGATTTGTATTCCCAGTCATTTGGCTTATTTTTGGTTTTTAAGATGGCTTGGTTTCTCCTTTGAGTGGTTTTTCTCTAAGGTAGTTCCTCCCTTTGCTGATCTACATTGTTGTTTTTCATTTCCTCCTCATGGAATATTTTGTTGAGAACATTCTGTAGCGCAGGCTTTCTATTTGTAAATTCTTTTTCTTTTGTTTATCATGGAAGGATTTTATTTCATCTTCAAATCTGAAGTTTAGTTTTACTGGGTATAGGATTCTTGGTTGGCAACCATGTTCTTTCAGAGCTTGAAATATGTTGGTCCAGGCCCTTCTAGCTTTTAGAGTCTGGGTTGAGATGTTGGCTGCTATCCGTATTGGTCTCCCCCTATATGTAATCTGATGCTTTTCTCTCATGGCCTTCAAAATCCTATCTTTATTTTGAATGTTAGGCATTTTCATTATAATGTGCCTTGGTGTGGATCTGATGTGATTTTGTGCATTTGGTGTTCTGTAAGCCTCTTGTATTTGATTTTCCATTTCATTCTTCAGGTTTGGGAAATTTTCTGATATTATTTCATTGAATAGGTTGTTCATTCCTTTGGTTTGTAACTCTGTGCCTTTTCAATCCCAATAATTCTTAAATTTGGTCTTTTCATGATGTCCTATAGTTCTTGGAGATTCCATTCATGATTTCTTACCATCTTCTCTGTTTGGGCAACTTTATTTTCAAGATTAAATATTTTGTCTTCATTGTCTGAGGTTCTGTCTTCCAAGTGGTCTAGTCTGTTGGTGATGCTTTCCATTGAGTTTTTTATTTGGTTTACTGTCTCCTTCATTTCAAGGATTTCCTTTTTTTTTTTTTTGAGAATCTCTATCTCTTTGTTGAAATGATCTTTGGTTCCTGCAGGTGCTCTTTCAGCTTATTGGTATTATCATTCATTGCCTGCATTTGCTCTCTTATCTCATCCTTTGCTTCGCGAATCATCTTAATCATGTATAATCTGAAGTCCTTTTCTGACATTTCGTCTAATATACTATCATTGGATTCTATTAATATAGAATCTAGATTTGTTTGGATCAATTTCTTCCCTTGTTTTTTCATGTTGTTCATGTATCTTCCCCTTTAGCAGTGCAGATCTGGGGTATTGCAGATTTCCCCCTATAGGCTTATAGTGGCCCTATATTTTTCCAAAAGCCTTTGTTTAAGGGGAGATCAATATTAGCAGTGCCCAAATCAGACACTATGCAATCCTAGACCAAATAGCCCCTATGGGGACAATAACAAAATTGTCATAATAAACAAAATGAGTTCAAATACTATCTTCAGTAAAACAAGCAGGTTTGCAATAAGGTCTGCAGTTTCTAATGGAGGATAAAGAGGATGCAGAGAGATGTAGAATGTGGCTGTTAATGGGATAAGAAAAAAATATACAGATGTTCTAGAAAATAGAAAGGGTGAGAGTGTAATCAAAAGAAATTGGATGTTAGCATGCAAAAAAGGGAGAAAGAGACTCTGAGGGAACAGGTAAACAAAAGGAAAAGAGCAAGAAAAGTAAAGAAATAAAAACTTAAATTTTTTTAAAAAGGAGAAAAAAGAAAATCTACTGTATAACAGTCATATACTAATGAAACCTCCCAGTGTTCAGTAGCCTGATGCATGAGAGGTACCTGACAATGAGCTTCAAGCTTCCAGCAGGCGTCTCAGGATGGGATTTGCCCCACCCAAAGATCGGAGCTATGACCCAGGATTATCCAAGATGGCCTCTCTGGCTTCAAAATGTGTTGGCAAATGGGAGCTGCAGCTCAGGGGTGGATGTGGTCAGCTGGAGGTCCTAGAGATGGGATGCAGTTGGTCTGGCAGGGGTCCTGGAGGTCCGGTGTGTTTGGTGTGGTTATGGGATCCTGGAGGCTGGGTGCAAACAGTCGGTCTGGGGTCCCAGTGATAGGGCGCAGTCAGTTGGTCTGGGAGTCCTGGCAGCAGGGAGCAGTCAGTCGATATGAGGGTCCCAGAGGCAGGGAGTGATTGGTCGGGCTGAGGGTTCCTGGAGACAGGGCTCAGTCAGTCCGGCCAGGGGTCCTACAGGGCCTGGCTGTTGTCTCAAAATGGCGGCAGCCATGTGTAATCAAACCTGCAGGTACTGTAACAGTGAACTTCCAGGCAACAGCAGGCAGCTGGTGCTCCACTGGTGGTTGGCGATCAGTTTGCTGACTGTTGTCCAACGATCGGGTGGTGAACCTGGAGAGTGGGGTGATGGATAGGAGTAAGGCAGGTGATGGACAGGCGAGAGGCAGGCAAATGGCGGATGACAAACGCCTGACAGTGAGCAATCTGCTCTCAAAAAAAGCGTCGATATGCTGGCAGACTGCAGGTCATCACAGCAGACAAATGGGTAAACACCAGGGGATTGATAAGCAGCAAAAACTGCCTCACCAAGAAACAGATATCCTCTGCTTGAAACCGGTGTTACGGAGTGATAAGGAACGCAGCCTCCCTCTAGTCCGCCATCTTCTATCTCCTTATTTATTTATTTTAAAAATATTTTTCGTAGATGTTGATATACCTTTCTTTTATTCATTTATTTATATGTGGTGCTGAACATCAGACCCAGTGTCTCACACATGATAGCCAAGTGCTCTTACCACTGAACCACAACCCCAGCCCTGGCACTTTTATTTTTACAATAACTTCTTTCTTATAAGAAGAAATACATTCCAAAAAAACCAGAGTATAGTCTTTACAAACCAATACCAGTCACTTATTATCATTATTAAGCATCATGTACAATTGTATATGCCATGCTTTTACAGATTTGCTTACTGGAACATCACTACAAACATGTGAGTAATGCTTTGCACTATGGCTTTCCGCAATTATGAAATCACAAGGTGATAGTAAAATTTTAGTTCCATTATAATCCTAATGGGACCTTTGTTTTTATATTTATTTATTTATTTATTTATTTATTTATTTATTTATTTATTGGTACTGGGGATTAAACTCAGGGGTGCTTAATCACTGAGCCACATCCCCAGCCCTTTTTAATATTTTATTTACAGACAGAGTCTCACTAAGTTGCTTAGGGCCTTGCTAAACTACTGAGGCTGGCTTTGAACTCAGGATCCTCCTGCCTCAGCCTCCTGAGCCACTGGGATTACAGGTGTGCACCGCCATGCTGGGCTGGAACCATTGTTTTATAGGTAAACCATTATTGACTAGATTGTTGTATGGTGTGTGACTAAGTCACAAACTCGGGTGGCTTACAACATCAAAACCTTATTTTATTACTGTTTCGGAAGCTAGAAGTCTGAAATCAAGGTGTCAGCAAGATTTGTTTCTTTCGATGGCCGAGGGAGAATCTATTTCATACCTGTCTCCAAGTTCCCAGGCTACAGATCCTTGACATTTTTTTGGCTCCCCATGCTTCCATCTTCATTCGACATCTCTCTGTGTCTCTGTGTCTTTATGTGGACTGAGTAGATTAGAGGCCAACCCTACTCAGTATGACTTCATTTCAATGTAAGTAAGAATATCTGTAATGACCCTATTTCCAAATAAAGTCCCCTGAGGTTCTGTGGATTAGCACTTTAATATGTTGTGTGTGTGTGTGTGTGTGTGTGTGTGTGTGTGTGTGTATACAATTCAACCCACAACAGGGAGAAAAGCATAATTTTATTTTACATAGATTTTGAGAGCAGCTTTACTCTGATTATCCTTATTTTTGTTTAGAGAAGAGGTCATAAGCTGGTGACTCAGGACCAAATTTATCTCCCATGCATTTTTGTTAAGCCAGAGTTCCTAACATTTCCTATGTCTTATACAGAACACTTTACAAAATGACATTGCCTGTCTGTGCCTTGAAGGGATTTGCATGGTTTAGAACTTTGTGACCTCATTGTTTTATCATCTTAACTTCAGAAGTATCCTGAGAAGCAGAACAAATGTGTTCTCTTTTCATGGACCGGGAAACAGGCTCAGACAGTAAAAGTGACCTGTCTGAATCACATAGTTGGAGAAAGTAGGGCCAGGGCTTCCAGACTCCTAGTTCTGACTCCCTGCCCCCAACACTAAAAGAATACAGTGGGCTTTCATGATCCCACCCTCCATTTCCCTGACTAGATCTTAAGAGTAGCAAATGAATCTTAGAGACTCATTCTTGAGTCTTAGAGCCTTTCAAAAACAGACACATTCCTGAGGGAAAATCTTTGCAGATGTTCCTCCCAGAAAGAAGAAAGTATAATAGTGTGTTGTCTAAGCTAAAAAAAGAAAAGTCTGGTTTTGAGCTTGACCAAGAGTGCAAAAAACAAACAAACAAACAAAAAGATGAATGGGACCAGATGCGGAGGAATCTTCAGAGAAAGGTCTCACTTAGGGGCTGAACCTCCTTTCCAGAACCCCTCCTTGTAGACATTGCCTTCATCAAAAACAGCGGTCCTTAGACTTCCTTTTTCGGTTGCTCTTTTGAGAATTGGATAATTGTTTTGTATCTTCTTCCTAGAAAAATGCACTTACCAGTGAAAGTGGATGGAACAAAGTTACTTAATATTTTCTTTAATGCTTGATATTCTAAAATTTGATCATAATCTGAGTGTAGATTTTTTTGTTTGTTCTTCTTGGTGTTCAGTGAGTTGTTTTAATGTGAAGCTTATGTACTTTTTCACATCTAGTAAATATTCTATTATTTTCTTCATTTTTTCCTTCCATTTTCTCTGTTTCCTTATGCTAAAACTCCTATAAAATGGGATGGTAGAATTTCTGGAACCATCCTCCATGCTTCCTTTTCTTTTGTACTAACTGACTTTGTTCTTTTGAACTTCAGCTCAGGAGAATTTCTCAGTTTGATCTTTCAATTCAATTATTCACTCTTCAACTATATCTATTTTTTAAAAATATTTTTTAGTTATGGTTGTCAATGGAACTTTATTCATTTATTTTTATGTGTGCTGAGAATCAAACTCAGTGCCTCACACATGCTAGGCAAGGGCTCTACCACTGAGCCACAACCACAGCCCTCTATTTTGTATTTAGTCTATTGAGCATTCATTTGGAAACATGAGTTCTAAATTTCTAAAATCTCTACCTGATTCTTTTTAATAGAAATATATTACCTTTCACCTATCTGGTGAAGACATTAATTACATTTAATCTACAGCCTTGTTAGTACTTATCAATTCTGAGATTTCTTTTGGCATTCATTTTTCTGTTGATGGACAAAATAGGGAAGAAAAATAATTGCTTTCTTTTGCTCTCCCCGAGTTTTTTTTTTTTTTTTTTTTTTTTTTTTTTTTTTTTTTTTTTTGGTGCTGGGGATTGAACCCAGGGCCTTGTGCATGTGAGGCAAGCACTCTACCAACTGAACTATACCCCCAGCCCCTCTCCCAAAATTTTTAGTTGGAATGGACCCCTGTTACAAAAGACAGATCAACAAGAGAACAACAAATAATTTATTAACATGAATATTTCAATGTATACATGGTAGATACCTAGGGAATGAGTAATTCTCAAAGAGATATCTTTGAATTTCAGTTTTTGTAGTACCTTAACAAAGAACAGTAAATGTTAGAGAAGTGATAAGACAAAGGAAAAAGACTTTAAGCCTCTTGAGATAGAAAATTGCAAGAATGCAAATAAATGGCAGAAAAAGGCTGGTTAGTAAGCTTGTTATAAAGATTCCCCTCATGCCATCTCCAGGCTGTTAAGCTCTGAAGTTGCCTTCAGTGGTTATCCTTTGTTCTTCTGGGTAGACAAGGGAGGAGGACACCTTTGTCTTTGTAAATCTATGTCCTGCTTCTTAGTAAATGGGCAGGGGGCAGAGATATATTAAAAATATACATATATATGTATATATTTCCTTCTTCTCAATTGCCTTCAACTCAAAGTAATTCTTGTGCCAAAGTGTCGTATTTTGTTGTGGCATAGTCTGGTCTCCCATAATGGATTTTCAGGGTCTTGTTTCACAGGGTTGATTTTACTCAAATGTTTTGGTAATTCTAGATATTTCATCTTTCTCTTTTATTTTTCTTGGTACTAGGAATCAAACCCAGAGTCTATTGTGTTCTAGGCAAATGCTCTACCACTGAACTACACCCCCATTCCTTTTTATTTTTTTATTTTGAGTCAGGGTCTTATTAAGTTGCTGAGGCTAGTCTCTAAATTATGATCCTCCTTCCTCAGCCTCCTGAGTGACTGGAATTACAGGTTTGCACTGCTGCAGGGCTCCTGTTTATCTTTTAATTGTGCATTCTTGTTCTTGTCTCTACTGTTAACTGTGTATGCAGTACTTTCGCAGGAGGAGTAGAATGTGCTGGTTGGGCATACACACACACACACACACACACACACAATGCATACATACACACATATATATGTTGCCTGGTGCACTCACTGGTTTGGTCTGGAGTAAATTCACCCTGCAGCTGGCTGATAAGTACGAGTGTCAAGAGAAGGAAGTGGACAAATGTCTCAGCTATTCCAAATATGGTTGCCCAATCTACTACGCCAACAAATGGCCCGGGGCCCTCTTTTTCTCTTAACCCATTAACTGACTTCGGAGTTTTTTTCTTCCACCCTTCCTTCTTTTTTTTCTTTCTTTATACTTTCTCTCTCTTTTTTTTACCTTGATGGTAACATGGGTTTTATTATAGAAAATAAACAATAATCCACTTTTACTGTTAAAATGTTTTAAGAGTAATTTAAAAATAATCAGGAGCTGGAGTTGTGGCTCAGTGGTAGAGCACTTGCCTAGCATGTGTGAGGCACTGGGTCCGATTCTCAGTACCACACATAAATAAATAAAATAATGGTCCATTGACAACTAAAAAAATGAAAAAATTTAAACAATTAAAAAATAAAAATAATCAGTAATTTGCCAATTCATAAGTATGTATATATTAGTTATGTTTAAAATTGTTATGATCATCTTTAGAAAACAAAATATCTTTAAATAGTTATGTCACAAGGCATTAAATATCAGATAAAAGAATTACAATATAAAAGGTGAAATTAACAAAAACAAACAATTTTTCAAATTATCCCTTCAACTACAAGTTAAGTCTTCAGAACATTTAATTTTCATCTGTCACCATCATTCTTATGTAGTCCTTGTAATTAACTGAATTTGATTCTGGATCAATTACAGCAGACAATGTTTCTTCCATTTCCTCTTGAGAAAGAGACTCGCCTTTTGCATTTTTATACTTGAACAGTTCTCCCTTGGTAAGAAATCCATGTTTAGCTGAATCTAAAACCTCAAAAACTCAAAGAAGGACATCTTCTGAATGGTCTGTATCCTTTTTCCAGAAGTACTTTGGTCATCACTGGAAGAAAAATTTCAAATCAAATGTATTCCATGGGTTCTTCTTCCTTTTCCTCTGTAAGCAGATCATGTAGCTCTTTACGAGGGAAGCATCCTGATGATCTGATAATTTTCTCAAATCTCTCTTCCCTCTCTTTATTTTCCACCAGTTCATGCGGAACCAATTGTCTCCTGGATTTTTTCTTAACCCTTCTACTTTTGCCACAGTCTTCTGATGCATGATTTTTTTTTTTTTTTACTAGTGTTAACTTTTACTTTATTATTTGCCTTTGGTACTAAACTTAGAACTATATTTTGTAGTCCCCCTTCCTTCCAAAATTATAAATATCCACCTATTTTCTTCTTTTACTATTTTTATGATTTCATATTTTACATGCAAATCTTTGAGCCATCTGGAATTTATTCTAATGTCAGCTGTGACTTAGGGCTCTAACTTAATTTTTTCCCTAATGGTGAGTTTTCCGTGTGTGGCCTTTTAAAATGCAGCTTAACCCTCAGAACTCCATAAAAGCTTAGGAGTTAAGAATAGAAAAGCTAGGACTATAACTCAGTCAGCTCCTAATTTCTGTTCCATTACTGCTCACTCTGACTCTGGCAAATCTCAGTGCTCCTCAGGGAAAAAACTCTGAACAATGATTTAAGGCTGGGAGGGCTGAGGCAGAGAGAGGAGGATTTGCAGAGAACCCTCTACAAGGTTAATAGTTGCTGTGTCCCTGCCACTGGGCACGGCCTCATCGGAAACAGTTGCTCAGCCTTACAAGAAGCAGCAGGGACCCTGAGCTCTATTCTTCACTGTAATTTTTTTTCCTTCAATCCTCATGTTCTTTCTCTGCTGATCTTGCAAAGTCTAGCTCCAAACCAGTGAGGCTTACATTCTTCTTCTCTTGGATTTCACTACATTTTGCACATATTTCTAGAGCAATTTTGTAAATATTCCATTTCACATTCATCATGGATGAAGTTATCAGGAATGAAAGATGCTATCTGAAAGTTTCAGGGGAAAAATCCACCAAAGAATATGGAGTTGCTGCCGACTCTGTAGACATGTTTATCTATGAGGCCCCTGGTGTTTATGGCATAGTAGTTGGCACCATATACCCTGGCTGTGACTTTGACTAAAGATGTGCTAAATTAAGGGATTCTTTTTTTTTTTTTTTTGGTGGTGGTGCTGGGATTGAGCCCAGGGCCTTGTGCTTACAAGGCAAGCACTCTACCAACTGAGCTATCTCCCCAATCCCATTCTTATCTTTTTGATTAACTATTATTTCTTGGGGGTACCAGGAAGTGTCATCTCTGTCTCCTCAGGGAGTTGATAACCTGGTATCTAAGTGTGCAGAGGGAATCTTGGAAGAAATTTTAGGAAGGGGAGAATCAGGCACATCAAAATCTTCAACAGGGGCTGGGGTTGTGGCTCAGTGGTAGAGTACTTGCCTCACAAGTATGAGACACTGGGTTCCATCCTCAGCACCACATTAAAAAAATAAATAAAGATATTGTATCCTCTACAATTAAAAAAATTTTTTTTAAATTTTTGAAGAACTTTTGCTGTGAAGCATTGGCACGTGTCTATAATCTCAGCTACTTGGGAGACTGAAGCAGGAGGATTTTGAGTTTGAGACCAGCCTGGGCAACATAGTAAGACACTGTCTCCAACAAAACAAAAATACCCCAAAAAAGGAACAAAAAGAAAAAACTTCAAGGAGAAGAAGAAATGCAGTTAAGTTGGAGAAGGATTTTTCATGTATAAAACAAGTGCAGGCACACTGAACCAGTATTTCCTGTGGATGAATGTCTGAGATTCTAAACTCTTACCATAACAACTCTGATTTGATTCTCACAAAAACCAGGTGGCATTATCAGTTCCATTTTGTAAATGACCAAACTGAGTCTTAGGGGAAATCATTTACCTAAGGTCACAAAGAGGAAGCCACAATCAGAAGCCCAGGTAAAGAAAGGGGTTAACTCTGGAAAGAAGAACCTTATCTTTGACCAGTCCATACTCTTTTCTCTCCTTATTGTTTCCTTGTGTGTATTTTGTGTTTTTGTTTATTTGTTTGCTGTTTTTGGTACAGGGGATTGAACCCAAGGGTACTTTACCACTGAGCCATATCCCCAGCCCATTTTATTTTTTATTTTGAGACAGGTATTAAATTACTTAGGACCTCACTAAGTTGCTGAGGCTGGCCTCAAACTTGCAATCCTCTGCCTGAGCCTCCCAAATTGCTGGGATTACAAGGGAGTGTCACCATGTCTGGCCTCTCCTTTTCTTAGAACTAGTTAGTGGGGTTGAACAGAATGTGCAGTTTTAGTTCTTCGGGCCTTTGCTCTCGTAGTTTCCTCCACCTGTAATGCTCTTCACAGACGTTCTGTTCTAATGAAATCTTAGTTCTCTTAAAGTCTAGCTCTAATGTCTTGTACCTGGTACAACCTCTACCTTTTTTTCCTCCTATTCCTGGAGCTCCCTCTAGCCCCTCAAATGAGGGTCTAGCCTAGGCCCTGGGTTCACATTCATGTCACCTCTAGGGCCCTGCCTTGCCCCAGGCTGCTGCTCCCTGGAAGGAGAAATGAACAGGGTCTGGCACATATGTTTGATGTCTTAGTCCATTTTGTGCTGCTGTAATAAAATATTCAAGGGTGAGTACTTACAAGTAAAAAGGTTTATTTATCTCGCAGTTGTTGAGGTCGAAGAGCATGGTTCCAGCCTCTGCTTGGCCCTGGTGAGGGCCTCATGGCAAATGGCAACACAATGGCAGGAGCTTTTGTAAGAGTGGAAAGGGAGACTGGAGGAAAAGGTGAGCAGTGATTGCGAAAGAGGATACAGGGAGGTGCCAGCCTCCCCTACAGCAACCTGTTCTCAGGGGAACTAATCCAGTCCCACTAGACCTGCACTAATCCCTGCGGGAGGGTGTCTCCCCTGATCCTTCCCTGACCTAATTAGATCCTACTCGGCCCCACCTCTTAAAGGCTCCACCTCAGCATCACCACACCAAGAACCAAGTCTCCAGCACATAAATCTCTGGAGGACAAACCATATCCAAACTACAGCACTTGTTAAGTAAGCGTAGGAAGAAAACAACTTTTTTTTTTTTTAATTTCTTTTTTAAGAGCAGTCAACCTATCAGTTGGAGCTTGCACTATTCAGAATTCCTCCTTATGAATCCTTACCTGAAGATTAGGTGGGCTGTAGCCACATTCCTTTGAATGCCCATTCCTTTGACTTACCTTTTGGATTATTTCCTTGGGAACCATCACTTTTTCCTCAAGTCATTTTGCACTCTGAGAATTATTTAAGAAAGAATTTCTTAATAGAGGTTTTTTGTTTGTTTGTTTTGTACCTTTTACACATGTACCTCTTACATATGGCACTAGTTGGGTTTTGTTTTGTGACTGAGCTGTTTTTAAAGACTGAAATTACTAGGTCAAAGGTTAAAAAAAAAAAAAAAAAGCTTTAGTAGCTTTTGACCCTCATGACCAAATAAATTGCTTTTCACAGGTTGGACCACTTTATCCTGTCACCAACCATTTAGAAGCAAACCATTTCCCTACCACTGCCAGAATAGCTATTATACTTCTGACTGCTTAAATTTTTAATAGGTGAAAATGGGACCTCATTGTTCTTTCATTTGTTTTTCTTGGCTTCCTGAAATTCTACTTTAAGTAAGTTAAGATAGAAGTATGATTAAGTCAAAACGAAATATCCCTTTTTGGATATCTCTAATAAGATTGATGGGTAGTGGAGTTTCTTACTGATGACTGCCATGGCAACACTGGATCAATCACTTCCCATAGATTCCTCAGCCCAGTCTTCAGATTTTCCTGGGAGAAATTACCTATGTTCCTGCTTCTCATCCCTATACCTTGCTTTGTTTTCTTCTATAGTACCTAGGCAACATAATATAATGGGAAGACACAGAGTCTAGAGCTAGACTGAATGGATTCAAATTCTAGTTCCATTTCCCGCCTTGTCTTCTATTAACTACCTATTTATTAAATTTTCACCATTTTTTAGCTGATGGTTTACGGTAATTTGTTACTCCTCTCTGTGCCTTGGTTTCCTGAGGTTATCATTCCCAAGGGTAGTCAAGATTGCAGTCGGGTTTGGGGCTATAACTCGGTGTAGAGGGACTGGCTAGCATGCGTGAAGTCCAGGATTTAATGCTCAGTACTGAGAGAAAAAAAAGATTACAATAACAAGCTGGGTACCATGAAGCATACCTGAAATCCCAGTTGCTCTGGAGGGTAAAGCAGCAGGACAGCAAGTTCAGGGGAGCCTGGGAAATTAGCTAGACCCTGTCTCAAAAAAAAAAAAAAAAAAAAGGAAGAAAGAAAAAGAAAAGGAATTTCATTCTGTGGTAGAGCAGTCTGTGTTCAATCTCCAGTACTGGAAAAAAAAAATTACAATAGTAATTCCTATTGGAATGGTGCAAAATAATTAACATACGCAGAGAACTCAGAGGTCTTATTGCTGGCTCTGCCTCTGGAAAATACTCCTTTTCCCATTACAACTATGAGGTTTTTGGTGGACCAGATTTCCTTCTTACATAGCCCTGCTTCCTTAGCCACTGCTAAGGTTTGGTCTTAGGCCAGGGGCAGGATCCTGACAAAAACAGAGCCTATCAGAATCCTCTCCAGGGAGCTCTGACATTGGGACATGAGAGAAGAAGTCTTTGGTGCCTTTCTGATGAAGAAGCTCTCAGAGAGATGACCCAGGCTGCCAGGCTGCCAGCCTATGGAGGAAGCCAGGCTTGTAAGAATGAGGCTGGTGTGTGGAGAGAGAAGCAGACATTAGAGACAGAAGGAGACTTAGCATTGTGGGAGTCACTGGTTCTGGCTCTTCCCAAATGCATCTTATGAGCCAATAAACATCTCATCTTCCCTCCACTCACTTACATTGAGTTTCCAACATCTGCAACCAAAAAAGACCTTTATTATACTTCTTAAGGTAACTTAGGAGATTATAGATTGTGAGTTCTCCTGTGGGGCCATCTATGTCTCTGAGAAAAGCAAAAAGTTCTTGCAAGACAGACAGACAAAGGGACAGACAGACAGACAGACACACACACACACACACACACACACACACACACACACACACAGATGGCAACTCCCACTCCAACTGGAGCGGGCTGTGGTTTCTTCCCTTCCAATCTGCCTGCACATGCCTCTACTCCTCCACACACAACAAAAGACAGCTGCCCCAATGCCCAGGCCTGAGGAACTGCACTTGCTAAACAGGATGTTATCCCGGAAATCTGTGCCCTTCTCTGTACGTCCCTTGTCCTTTTTTCACTACCCTATTCAGTAACTTTACAAATATATAATGAACACCTGCCAAGAACCATGTCAGGCGGGGGGCCCAAGAGAGGCAGCAAACAGTCCCTGCTGTTAAGAAAGCCACAGGCCTGTGGGCCGTCAGGCTGTCAAAAGACAGCTCCAAGAGAGACAGTGGGATGAGTGTTGAACAGATGTTTTTGCCAAGTGCTGCAGGAGCTCAGAGAAGGTTTCGTTACTTGTTGCCTGAGATGATTGTCTGGCTGGTCTACCAGCCTCCAGCTTCTCCCAGCCCAGCCCTCCCTGCCTGCTACTGTCAGAATGTCTTCCTGAAAACAGTTGTGCCAGTCCCTCTCTCCCTCAGGCCTGATCCTAAATTCCCTAGTCTGGAAAAACCCTAATCCAGATATTTCCGCAACCTACTTTCTCAGCCATGCCATCCAGATTCCCCGATCACAAACTTTCCCCATGAGTCTAGCCAGCCCACTCGCCATCATTGCCTGGATTCAGCATTTTCCCTCCACGGCACCTCTCCTCGCTGTTCTTTTTGTCTCCCACTTCTGAATGTTTCAATTGTACACACCTCCCAAGGTGTAGAACAGCAAAGGGATTTTATTCTCACGTGATGCCTTTGATTGTCTGGCTGGAGAGTTATGATGAAAAGAACTGTATGGACATACTTGGGCTCAGTGAAAGGATAAAGGGATCAGTTTCCAGAATCTTTCATGAATACCAGATATGGTATGTGTGTGCTGGGGGTGTAACTCAGCAGTAGAGCACTTGCCTAGCATGTGCAAGGCCCCAGGTGCCAGCACTAGCACCACCACCACCACCAAAAAAAAAAGCAACTAATAAGTAAAAATTGTGTGTGTGTGTGGTGGTGGCAGGGTGGTGGGGAGGAGGCGGGGAATGGCAACCCTGGTGTGCATTTGCAGACCTTGTCCTAGGGCTGTTCTGATGTCACCCTATCCTCATGAAACCTTCCTTACTCCTCCAAGTGAAATTAATCTCTTCCTTTTCTGAACTTTCATGACCCCCTTTCTAGGCCTCTGCTAGAGCACAGATGGTTCCTTCTTTTGATGGGTGCACATGTTTTTTTCTGTTAGAGGGACAGATGGTGTCCTATGAGGTGTGGAACAAGGTAGGGATCCCAAAGCTGTTTACCAAATACTTGGGACCACATGAAACACCATTCTGTTGTGGGGCACAACTTAGGAGCAGATTGATCACCACTGAGAAGTCCAAATCTGAGAGTCAAAATTAGTCGGCCAGCTGACTGTCTCATACAACGCCCAAACATGGCTATTGGAAAGACAGCCGGGAGCATAGGGTTACAGGGGCTTTTATACCATAAGTAAAGCATGTTGGTACGTTAATCATAAGTGGCTATTGTTATGATTTAAAACTACAAACTAACATCATGAGATCTAAAATCATAAGCAGAGGGGAAGTGGGTCAAAGCAACCTTAGTTGGGTACAAGTTAAAGAATGGTTACTAACATCTAGACAATCGTTCTCTGACAGGGTATGTTGTCTAAGAAAAATAGAAACCAAAAAGAGAACAATTTTACATTATATAAGAATTGCCTTTATTTCTTGCGCTATGGGGGTCTTGTTAAGGAAGTCTGGTCCTAAGCCAATGTGATGGAGATTCAGGCCTACTTTTTCTTCTATTTGGTGAAGGGTCAATGAATCAAAATGTGTCTGTAAAAATAAAAAAGATTTTAATTAAAAAAAAAAGAATTGCCATTTTGTGTTGCCAAACATGCTATGCTAATCAACTGTTGATGGGTACAGAGGCGGGGTATTCCTATATGACATGCAGTCTCAGGGCAAATTGGAATCTGTTTAGTCATTGCCCATATAGCGGGGCCCATAACAATTTGACCTTCAGCAGGATGGGTGCACAACTACTTAGGTGCCTCAAGTTTCCTGTCACAAAGAGCTGGCTTTATATACAGGTCTTTGTCCAGCATAGACTCTGAGGATGGTGTTACAGTGGCCAAGTTTTCACTCCTGAATCAATTTCCTGCTTGGTTTCTGCTGTCTGGTCTGTCATTTGCTATCTTCTTTTAAGTCTATGACCACTGAGTGCTGGGAGCTCACTGAAGGGTGGTCATTCATTCCCTTACTCGTGAAACCATTTAGTGGCCAGATCTGTGCTCACTGTTAGGGACACAGGGAAGGTGCCCTAGCTTTGATCTGATCTCTGACTTGCAGAGAGTGGGAAAGAGGTTGAATAAAAAAAAAAAAAAAATGAGTAATAGAATATAAAGAGAGGTGGTGGCCCTAAGAAGAGAGCTGAGAGTACTGAAAGGGCACAGCAATAGGCTTGGGGTCGGGGGTGTAGTCAAAGGAAGTTGTTGACATACCCACACCTACCAAGTTCCCTCTTCTCTATGCTTCTCAGTACCTCATAACTGGACCCTCTGATTGCCACAGCTGCAAGCTCTGTCCTCCCCAGTTCTGAGACCTGTACTGACAGAGGCAGGAAACATTTAAATAGCTGCAGTATATCCCATCCCTCACCTGTGCCCCACCCCACACAAACCTCAAGAGCGCAGCATTAATTGCCCTATCAGACCTGGGATCTGGATACTGGACTCCCTTGAGTCTCTTCTGCTGCGGTTCATACCTGGGGCTCTGGGCCCAGGTATCCACCCAGGCTCCTGAGCTGCATGGGGAACGTGGTTTTCCTATCCTCAGGTCATGGTGGTTGCCATGGGCATCTGTGACTATCTAAAATTATTGCAGGCACTCTAGAACTATTGACCAATTCACTGCACTGCCCCTCCATCCCTTGGGTTCTCAGTCCCACCCTAGGGACATCCCTCCCCTTCCACCCACCCTCACTGGCTCCGGGTAATGATGTTTAGCTGCCAGGCTCAGCTGTAGAACTGAATACCTCTGCTGGCAGGAGACAGGCTGGCTCCAGAAAGCTGGCTGGAGGGAAATGCAGAGGATCATGTTTCTTCAGCTTGTGCCAAATATTATTCAGACGTAGCTTTTCAGACAGACACAAATTGCTCATCCAATAAACACAGAAGGGCTAATCCCAGGACATTTATCAAAGTGGGGAAAGATGAGAGAAAGGACAGTTACAAGAGGCCTTTGAGAGTTGGCCTGGTGTGGCTGGCCCACAGGGAGGTGGTGAGACCTCCACATACTCCTGGGGTTTTCTCCTTAGAGGGCCTGAAACCCAGCACCAGGGCTTTGGGATTTGCTGTCATCATGTCACACAAAGCCTGCACTGGTGTATACACTTCTCAGTGGTGAACAACAATGAATACATCTACATGAGCCAGGTTGCCTTTGTCACCAGACAGACCTCACCTCCTAGAGACAATGGTCAAGTGGGCTAGCTGGCTGCAAGGACCGTATAAGCTGCCCCCACCAAGCATACACAAAACATGCTCGTGCCTCTTCTGTCTTTCCAGAGTTCTCAGTCCCTCAGTCCCACTTCTGGCTGAGGACCTAACCTCTGGAGCCCAGAGAGAGCAAGAATTAGGTGAGGCCTCTGGAGATAGCCTGGGCCCTCCCTTTGCTCTGTGCAGAGTCCACACCTTGCTACTGACACTCTAAAGTGTACCCAGTAGAGATCCCCTCACTTCCCCAGGAGGAGGAGATAGTGACTAGATCAGTGTAAGGGCATGAAAATAACCACTGACTTTTTATTTTATTTGTTCAAATATTTAAAAAATTAAAGCCAAGAAAATGGTCAGGTACAAATGGCACATCTGAAATTCCAGCTACTAGGGAGGCTGAGGAGGAGGATTATAGATTCAAGGCTAGCCTGGACAATTTAGCCAGACCCATTCTCAAAATAAGATAAAAATAAAAAAGAATAGGGATGGGTTCAATGCCCAGTACTGGCGCACGGGGCGGGGGGGGGGGGGGGGGGCGCGGGGGAGGAAGCTAAGAGAATGAAACTCTCTTTAGAAACAAACTATAACCTCCAATGGCAATAAAGAAGGGACACTGTGGCCCTCAGGGTTGGATGGGAACAAGGTGCCTTCTGATATAGCTGGTTCTAACACAATCAGGAAGGCTGAGAGGAGTTCTCAGATAGTATTCCCACCACATCTTGGTAAATATGCCATTCTTATTCTTTTGCCATTCTTGTACTTTTCAGGTAAGGTCCTGAGAAGTTACACAGCTTGTCCAAGGCCACCCAATTATTGAATAGAGGCTTCTGAAACTATGTTTAATCAGACTGTGTTATATTGTCTATAGACTCACAGAAAGATATCAGTTTCAGTGGGAATTCTTGAGAGGGTGTGATTTAGAGTTTTGGTGTCCTTGGAATGATAACTTCAGGGTTCAATGCTCAGGCAGGTTTTCATTGAGGACCCAGGGGGCTATGTAATTAGGTTGACTAACCTCCCAGTTCTCCAGGGTCTGAGAAGGCTCCTGAGATGTAGTACTTTCAGTTTTAAAACTGGGATAGTTGTGGGCTGGGACTGGGAAAGTAGCTCAGTGGTAGAGCACTTTCCTAGAATGTGCAAGGCCTACATTCAATTCCTAGTACTGCACACATACAAAAATAATACTACAAAATAAAAGTAGTCCGAGGCAAATCTGGACAAGTTGGTCACATATCTGTAACCTAGGGGACTAGGCATGGGTAATTGCTTTTGACTTCAGGAACTACCTGAAGCACAGCCAAGCCTCACACCTCCCAATATGGGGACTTGGAGGGTGGCATGCTAATTAAGAAGATGGGCAGAACAACAACCAGTTGGAATCAGCTCTTTCCAGACATGTGGGAGGATCAGACTATAACCAACCTCTTACTGCAGTAAAGCAAGGATATTGTGGCCCTCAGCACTTGATGAGAACAAGGTGCCTTCTGGCAAGACTAGTTCCAACACAATCAGAAAGACTGAAGGGAATTGCCAGATGGGGATCGCCAGGCAAGTAATCAGTATGAATCTGGTGGCCTCAAAGGAAGCCAGAAGCAGGATATGGTCCTCTCTGCCTGCAGGATGAAGGTTTCTTTTCTGGCTTCTGAAACTTTGTTCCTTTCAGGAATGGTCTACCTACTCCTACTTTGGGGACCCACACTGACCTGCATCGCTAGGTCCTTCTTTCCTTTTTGTTCTCACGTGTATAACTGTTTCTATTTGTCTTTGATTTTGAAAATCTGAAATTCACTTGTACAAAACCTGGAAGGTTTTTAGAAGACCCTGGGTTTTGAGGTGCGTATCCATGGGCAGAAATTTATGTGGGAATAGGCCCCAGGAAGGACCAGAATGGGGGCAAGGAAACCTCAGGAATGTAGGCAGTGCCATCTCTTCCTTTCTATGGCCATTCCTCTTTGTGGTCTGTTTCATTCTCGCAGCTTTCTTTGTTTCTCTGAGCTTTGGCAGAGGGGAAATGTTTACGTCATCTAAATTCCACCACACCCAAGGGCTGACTGGCAGTCTTGTATTTCAAATCCAGACTCAGAAGAGGCCATCTCATTGCCTCACTTAAGGTCAGCTGCTCACGCCTAGCCTAGTTCAATCAGCTGTGCTTGGTAGGTGAGGTAAGGCAGTACTGAAATGGCTACCTAGTCCCTTTCCTTCAAAGGAGTAAAGTTTTAGAGAAAGGAGTCATCTTGTTCTGGCTAGACACGTTTTGTTTTGCGGGGGCGGTGGGTACGATATTGAACCCAGGGCACTTTGCCACTGAGCTACATCCCCAGTCCTTTTTATTGGTTTATTTTTAAACTTTGAGACAGGTTCTTATTAAGTTACTAAGGGTCTTGCTAAGTTCCTGAAGCTGGCCTTGAACTTGAGGTCCTCCAGCCTCAGCCTCCCAAGTCATGGATGCTCACTTTTTTTTTTTTTTTTAATATTTTTAATTGTAGATGGACACACTATTTTATTTATTTTTATGTGGTGCTGAGGATCAAACCCAATGCCTCACATGTGCTAGGCAAATGCTCTACCACTGAGATGCTCGAACCCTAGCCCCTAGATGTTTACTCTTTATATGTTTAATAGAATTGACATGTAGTTGTTCTCCCATATATATATATATATATTTTTTTTTTTTTTTTTTTTTTTTGTATGGGGGATTGAACTCAGGGTCGCTTAACCACTGAGTCACATCCCCAACCCTTTTTTGTATTTTATTTAGAGACAGGGTCTCACTGAGTTGCTTAGGGTTTTGCTGTTGCTGAGGCTGGCTTTGAACTTGAGATCCTCCTGCCTCAGCCTCCTGAGCCATTCCCATCATTTTTCTTTCCCATTTTTCTCTTTTCTTTTTCTTGGTTCTGGAGATTGAACTCAGAGCCTCTCACACACTAAGCATGTGCTTTACCACTAAGTTCCTGCTAGCTCCCTCTTTCCAGAATTCATAAAAATTATTTTTGGTCTCCCTTGGTAATTGGTATGATGTTAATCTCACCTTAGAATATTTTAAAAATTAATTTGAGTAACTGTGATAAGCCCTTCACCAAGTTCTTAAGCCAGTTCTTAAGCCCTGTGCCCCATCACTTCTACCTTATAGAGTGCCCTATCATTTTCTTCTTTGTATCATGATATAGAGCCTTGCCAAGGTGTGATCCACAGACCAGGAGTATTAGTATCATAAAGACCTTGTTTAGAATTGCAGAATTTCTGCCTCACCTTCTCAAGAAGTATCTACATTTTAACAGTTTCCCAGGCAATTCACATTAAAGTTCCCTAAGGGCTTGGAGAGGGTTCTTGTCTTATTTCTCTTAAGAGATTGAAAATTCTGAGGGCAAGAACTGTATTTAGCAAATCTCTATTATATTCCCTTTTCCCCCCTTCCTTTCCTCCTTTCCTTCATCCCTCCCCCTCTCTTTCTTTCAGCACTGGGGATTGAACCCAAGGCCTCAAGAATACTAGGCAATTGTTCTGCCACTGGGCTACATCCTCAGTCCTTTTTATTTTTAATTTTGAGACGGGGGCTTGCTAGTTGCCCAGGCTGGACTTCAATTTGTGACACTCCTGCCTCAAACTCTCAAGTAGTTGGGATTACAGGCATGTGCCACCCCACTCAGGCTAAAGTACACTTTCTGTGCATGAAGCATTTTATTTTATCTTTCCTGCAGGGGATAGAACTAATCAAACACATTTAAGAGGGGATGGTTGAAGAGGGTAAATTAATTATATAGTATCTGAGCTTTGCTATAAAATAATCCTGCAGGAGGGCTGGGGAGATAGTTCAGCTGGTAGAGTGCTTGCCTCGCAAGCACAAGGCCCTGAGTTTGATCCCCAGTACCACACACACACACAAAATAATAATAATCCTGCAGGAGGTGAAAGAAGTTGGAGCATAGATAAGGCAAACTTGGCATATGTTGGTATTGTAAAAAGTGGGATGGTAAATAGGGAATTATACTATTCTGTTTCATGTTTTTCTAATTTTCCATAATAAAAATTAGGAGAAAGAAAAAACGGTTGAAGACTTTGTAAGAGATCATCTAACTGCTCAAAATAAATTTGTTTCCTAGCCCAATGAAGTAAATCCAAGGCACTAAGAGAAATTCCAAATGAAATTGCTTAGTCCCTGTCAAAGAATTTTGGATGTATGCAATAGGGAGAAGTTCAAAACATTGGTCATGTGCAAGTTATTTTCTAAATTTACAAAAGGAGGAAATGATAATTAGTTTCTTTCTATTACTTTAAATCAACTTAAAGGGGGAGAAAAAAGGAGGAGGAACTTACCAGTACATACAATTAGTAAAGTCCAGTGGGAGTCAGATATGGCATACCAGGGCACATTCCTCTTGCCTCCTTGTTGTCTTAATTCTCAGGCGGGTTCTTTCCACATGATGACTGTCCTGGGTTGAATCCTGTACCTCCAAAATTCATGTCTATGCAAAACCTCAGATTTGACCTTATTTGGAAATAAGGTCTTTGCAGATGCAATTAGTTAAGTCAAAATGAGATTATACTGGAATTGGGTAGATCCTCAATACAATGATTGGTGTATTTTTAGAAAAGGAGAGAACACACTTACAGAAGAGAATCATACACAGAGAGATCATGTGAAGACTGAGTTAGAAATTTGTTTGGTGCAGTTACAAATCCAGGAAGGCCCAAGGATTGCTGAGTCACCAGAGCCAGAAGAGGCAAGGAAAGATTCTTCCTTATAGCTTTCAGAAGGAGTGTGACCCTGCTAGTAACTTGAATCAAGACTTTTTGCCTACAGAACTGTGAAAGAATAAATTTCTGTTGTTTTAAGCCACGAAGTCTATGACAATTTGTTACAGGAGTCCTAGAAACCTAATATAATACTCACTCCAGGTTGACAACTGCAGAGGAAAGGAAGAGCCTTTTTCTCAAGACTTGTTACAGAAGTTCTAGGGGAAGCATTGAACGTTGTTCATAAGCCCTCCTTAGGCCATGTGTTTATCCCTGAATCAGTATGGCCAGAGGTAATACAGTGTTTTGAGTGTCTATATACAAGTTACAGGGTCTGTTGAAAAGTCCATGGTCAGCCTAACCCAATCACATGGAGAAGAGTAGGAGTCTCCTACCAGGAGTAATGAGTACAAGGCAGACATAATCAACACCTGTCCCTTACAAGGAGGAAGTTATTCAGGCTTTGGCCACTATAGCAAGTACCCCAGATAATCAAATGATAAAGAGAAAGCGTTCATTTTCAACACAGTTTTGGAGGTTTCAGTTCATGATCAATTGACCCCCTTTCTTTGGGTCTGTGGCAAGGCAGCAATCATGGAGGAAGCACGTGGCAGAGCAGTTTAAACCACTTACCTTGTGACCAGGAGCTATCAAAAGAAGAGGCCAGGATCCTGTAATCCCCTTGGAGGGCTTGTTCCCAATGACTTTAAGACCTCCCAGCAGACTCCACCTCCCACAAGCACCAAGCTAGGGGCCAAGCTTTTATCACATGGGCCTTTGCAGGGACATTCAAGATCCAAACTATGGTAGGGAAACAAAGTTGATTCTGCAAACTATACACTCTTTTTCAAGAATAGGATTTTTAAAATGTTATTTTGTTTCATTTTTGTTTTTTGGTAGCTTGAACCCTGAGCTTTACCACTGAGCTATATTTCCAGTTCTTTTTTATTTTTAAGATTTTTAATTTGGAACAGGTTCTCATTATGTTGTTGAGGCTGGCCTTGAACTTGAAATCCTCCTACCTCAGCCTCACAAATCACTGGGATTACAGGTGTGCATCACTGTGCCTGGCTGCAGAATAGGTTTTGAAAAGATACAAAGGAAATGAGGATTTCTCAGAACAAGACATGGCAAGTATAATCAGATTTCCTTTCTTGGCAGGTCCCTGAACTGACAGATCACAGAGCTTCATTTGATAGTCTGTTGGCAAATTGGGTCTTCTGCAAGGTCTTTAATAATCACTCTTGTGGATAAAATGGAAAATATGGATTGGATAATATTACAATTAAGAGGAAAAGCAACTCACTAAATGACTAGAATAAACATTTGTCATTATATTTGTCCACCCAGCAAGCAACACCTGTCTTATTTTGGAAGAATTTTCCAGTGTATACAGTACTGGAGGATTGAAATGCCTTGCTCCTACCATGGATGCAGAACAGGATTTTCTTTCCTGCCTGCCAGTTAGAGCTCAAACTGTGAATTTGGCTCAGCCACACCCATTGAGGACTTTGAATTCTTACAGGGTGATGCTAAAGGCAGAGGTAGTGTAGAATTTATTCACGGCAGTAATAGTAATAGCATGAACAGTACTGAAGGGGTAGTGCTGATCAACCATTGGCAGTGGTAGTCATGACAGACTAATGTTGTAACTAGCCACGTTTTGCAGTCAAAAACTCTGACTGGACTAGGCATGGTGGTGCAGGCCTATAATCCCATCTACTTGGAAGACTGAGGCAGGAGAATCTCAAGTTCAAAGCCAACCTCAGCAACTTAGTGAGGCCCTAAGCAACTTAGCAAGACCCTATCTCAAAATTAAAAAAAAAAATTAAAAAAAATTAAAAGGGGGCTGGGAAGATAGCTCAGTTGGTAGAGTGCTTGCCTTGTATGCACAAGGCCCTGGGTTTGATCCCCAGCACCACAAAACAAACAAATAAATAAATAATTAAACGGACCATGTATGTGGTTCAGTGGTGAAAGACTCCTGGCTAAATCACCAGTATCAAAAAAAAAAAAAAAAAGTGAATATAAGATGGGATGTAGCTCATGGTAAAGCACTTTCTCATTATGCATAAGACCCTGATATCCAGCACTTTAAAAAAAAGCAAATGTTGTTTTAAAAGGCACTGAAGAAAGTATGCTATTTGGAGCAAGGGAGCAAGGGAGATGATGGTCCTGTTCCATTCTGTTGCTCATATCCCAGCTGCAATGCTGCATTCAGTCCTACATACTATTGAATGCCCAGGTAGTCAAAGACTGATCAAAGAATGATCAGGACAGAGAAGGACTCAACTATGAAGCATGAAGCATAAAGAACAGTAGAAATGATAGGTATTACCACCTTAGAGAGAAATTGTTTTCAAATGGGGAGAAGGCACATGGCCAATCTCTTTAAATAACTGAAAGACCATCTAGAAGATAATTCAGTTCCTTCTCTGTCTCCAAGGAATAGACCTTGTATCATCAGTAAATGCTATAAGGATGAGTTTCAACTTAATATAAGAATGTTTGATAGCTAGATCAGTGATATTGACAATGGAGTTACCTTATGATATAGTGAGTTCCCTGTCACTGGAGGTATGCACACAAAGCTGGATGAACTCTGAGAGTATGTTATACATGGAAATTTGTCACTGGATAAAGGTAGAGTTGGTGTCCTTTTGTATTCCCTGTAATCCTGAAATCTGAACAAGCCTTGAGGGTAGGTTGGGAAGAGCAGGAAATGAGAGGTGGAAAGAAGAGACCAGCAGTTTTGCAAATTGTGAGCAGAATTGCCAGTACTATATCCAGGAAAAAAAACTTTTTTTTTTTTTTTTTTTTTTAAAGGGAGAATTGTACTATCCCCAATTCTTGACTACTCCCTATACCCAATTCCTTTGCCAAGTAACTAAAGATCCTCCCACTAGAGGCAGAATATGGTTACCTGACCCACTCATCTTGGATTGGCCATACAACTTGTTTAGACTGAAAGAATGTTGGTTGAAGTGACTGTTTCAACCAGCAACCTTATTATGGAGCTTCAGATGTTTTTCTTCTCCCATTTGTGCTTCTGCCAATACCATGTGAAAAACATGTCCTTGACTGACATTACAGAAGAGTAGACACATGGAGTCGATTCATCTACCCAGCTTACTGATTTATAGCTTTAAGCAAAGCAGTTCCAGCCAACCTGTGGGCATGTGAAAATGAATGCTTTAGTTGTATGATACTTAGATTTGATGGTTATTTGCTAAGTAGTATCATTATGCCAATAATTAAGATGGCTAGAACATTCCAATAGTCTTTCTGATAACAGCATTGAAGGCCATTCCAGGCTTCCATATCTTTCTTGTATTTGAGAAAGCAGTACTGAAGGCAAATACTCAACCCCAACAGACTGTGAGTATATATTCTGTCCTGGATATAAATGTTGCAGGGAATAAATGGCCAAGGCCACTGAGTGGAGTGTGGACTCAGTGTGTGGGGGTTGAGGAGTAGAATAAAAAGAGAAAGTAGACCCACTTCAGGTCATGGGAAAAAGTACAGTTGGGCACTGAGAACAAAGTGTGGAAGGGGATAGCATTTTGACAGGCAGTTTATATGTGTTGGGATACATATAAACTGCAAATTCTTTACCACATTTCTTATCAATATGTAGAATCTATTTCCTCTCTCCTTAAATCTGGACTGGTCCTGTGACTTATGCTGGCTAACAGAATGTGGCAGATGTATCACTGCATAATTTCTAAGACTTGGCCTTAAGAGATCTTTCCCTTCCCTCTGTGCATGTAGAATGCCCCTTCTTAGAACCTAGCTACCAGTCTGTGAGGGGGCCCAAGCTGCCACATGGGGGACCACTTGGGGGAGAACCAAGACACCTAGCTAACAGTTCCAAATGAGCTTCCCACTGGCAACCAGCACCAATTTCTAATCAGGTGAATGAGGTCATTTGTACCTTCCAGACATCCTATCATTCTAGTTAACACTATATGAAGCAGAAAATCACCTGGTTAATGCACAGAATTAAAAGAAACACCAAAATATTATTGTTTTCAGAAATTCACTTTTGAGTAGTCATTTTAGTTTTTTTTTCCTCTTTCCTTTTTTTTTTTTTTTGTGCTGGGGATCGAACCCAGGGGCTTAGCACATGAAAGGCAAGCACTCTACCAACTGAGCTATATCCCCAGCCCCCTTCTCTCCTTTTTTATAGCAATAAAACCAGGGGCTGGAAAACTTTTTCTCTAAGAGATCAGATAAGGCTGGGGGTGTAGCTCAGTGGTACAGCATTTGTCTGGAATGTGCAAGGCTCTGGGTTTAGTTCTCAGTACTGCAGCAACAACAACAACAAAAATCAGTAAATATTTCAGGCTTTGTGGGTTTATGGTCTCTGTTATGGTCTCTTAACTTTGCCATTGTAGCACAAAAGCACACATTTACAATATACAAACAAAAGAACACAGCTGAGTTCTACTAAATTTTCATTTATAAAAATAGGTGGTGGGCCCGATTTGGACAATGGGACTTAGTTTGCCAACTCCTTCAATAGATAATTGATAAGAAATTGTACCTGAAATTGGCATACTTCCATAACAAAAAACTAAAATGTACAGTATTGACTTAGAACCCTGTATCAAAATAAAAAATAAAATGGGTTAGGGATGTGGCTCAGTGGTTAAGTGCCCCTGGGTTCAATCCCTGATACTGAAGAGAAAAAAAAAAAAAAAAAAGAAAAAGAAAAAAAGAAGCTTTCAAAGTCCTGAAGGGCAGTGAGGAAGATGCATGCCCAGTGAGGAAATTGTTACTGGAGATTATTGGAGACCTAGATTACATATTGCTGACAGGCAGTAACATAGATGACAAGACATTTATGATACATTTTCTAATGTAGCAACTGAATTTGTGTCCTTGGTATGGAGATTCCCAGGCAAAATATACAAAATTATAACACACTCTTTTTAGCTGCCTTTGAAAAAGTACAGGAAGAAAGAACTACTGTTTGAAGAAAAATTTAGAGGGACTACAGAGGGATCAGGACAATTTCTATAACCAGCAAAAAAAAAAAAAAAAAAAAAAATGCTCAAAGTAAATTAAAACCTAGAGGAAAAATGAATTCTAGGGCACTCCCAGTAGACCTGGCTCCTGAGTCCAGGATGTGGCTATAAAACCCTTTGTTAAGATCTCAGAAAGATTTTAAACAGTGACTCCTAAACCTCTCATCTAGACAAAGTACTGCTAAGAATATTAAGGGTTTGTCTCACAGTACCCTGACTCACAGCCTAAAGGAGGGAAGGGCCTCTCCTGAGAATTGGGGTTATGTCTTTTATCTAGTGGAGTGAAATTAAAAAAGAAATCATGGAAAACCACAGCTTTTCTCCCAAGAAATAAACAAAGAGAGTTTTAAATGAAAAGGGGACATTGAGCACCCATTGAATCATCTTGAAAAAGTTACTGGCTACAAACAAGGGCTGTTTCTTATGGCAAAGGAAGAATAACTCAAAAGATGGAGCCAAGAGCTCAGAGGCAAGAGATAAGAGCCGTTTGGAATCACATTCCCTGACCTGAGAGCTGGAGCCCAGGGAATTGTCCACAAGTACATGATCGGCTTTCAGATTTACTAATGCCTATCATGTACCTCTTATTAACCACCTTTCTAAATGGGGTATCTTTTGTGGTGTCTCTTGTAGTTTACCCCTCTTTTTCCCATTATATGTTGGATGTATGGGAGAAGATAACTCACAGAAATTGTAAGTTTAGTACAAATAATTTTCAAACTATCCAAGAATAAGTTTGACATGATGCATATTACCCCCAAATCTTTTAGTGCATATTTCTAATATAGCCACAATTTAACCATCAAAATTAGGAAATTAACATTGCTAGGTTACTATCATCCTATCTGTCATCCCTGCTCAAATTTCATTGGTTGTCCCAATTATATTCTACACAGCAAAGGATCCACTTTAGAATCACATTTAATTGTAATTTCTCCTTATTTTCCTTCAGTTGTAATGGGAACAGTTCCCCAGCTTTTCCTGATGTATCATGATATTGACATTTTGAAAGATTTCGAGATGGTTATTTAATAAAATGTCTAACAATTTGGCACCGGCAGATTTCTCTAATGTTTCCCATCACAATTATTATTTCATGGAGTGGTACTTTGAAATTATAAAAATGTTCCTTTACTCATCAAACTTTCATTTATTTTACTATTGACTCACAATTTCCTATTTTGTTCATAAACTATTCCTATCTACATTATTTCTGTGCTCAAATTGTTCCACAGTTGGCCAATGGGAGTCTCTTCCAACTGACTTTTGTTCCCTTTTGACATATTCTCATTATTCTTTGGGCTCTTTACTTTCTGGCACAAGATTTTCCAGGTTCACTTTGTACTATCCCTGATTCATCCCTGGATTCAGCCTTTTCTCTAAGGTATACCTAGGTCTTTTTATTGGAGAATGGTATTTAGAAATCAAGATTTGGATGCTAAATGTTTTCATTACATTGGGTATTTTCTATTTACACATGCACACACACATATACGCACTTACACAAGGGGGTGGGAAGAAAGAGAAAGATGGAGATATTCTCTTATATCTGTATTACTTTCATAATCTATCTCTAAAATGAAAACCATGAACTCACAACAATTTTTCAAATTCAAGTAAAATACCAAAGGATTCATTTTAGTTTTCTCCCTGGCTATATTTATAACTCCCTTCTCTGACAGTCAAAGATGTGGATAATTGTCCTTAACCACATATACATAGTTCCCTTTTAATTGGTCTCCCTGTAGTTAACAATCTCCTTGCCCTGCTTGGGCTCCAACTTCCATCCTGGACTGCTCTATCTCACAGAAGTCCTCCAACCATGCTCAGATCCTTGAGATACTCCCTGGATGCCCTTTTACTCTGCTTGGGCATTAACACCTGTGCTGAGCTGCTCTCCTTCCCTATTCCTCCTCCTGGGTGGGCTTTAAAATACTGTCCATGTGGTTTTGATTCCTACCTTGTTCAATGCTACCTTGTGACTTTTACACTGTATGGTCCAGGAAGAGAGAGAGAACATCAACAACAATTTTTTTTTTTTTTTTTTTTTTTAATGATTCATAGGTTCCTGAATCCTAGGAACCATACCTGGAGCTGATTTAGATGATGAAATTCTGCACCTGAATTCTTAATGGGATGCACCATTGGGGGATCTTTGGAGAATAGTAATATATTTTATGAGTGGAAGATTCTAAATATTTGTGGCTACTGGCCAAACCATGATGGATTAAAGGTGTTTACCAATTCATTGCCTCTCCTCCCAACAAAAGGTAGAGTCTATTTTTACTTCCCTTGAATCTAGATTGCCTATAACTTGTATTTAGGTACATATTCATTAATTCATTTTTTGAGATACTGGGGATTGAACCCAGGGCCTTGTGGATGGTAGGTATTGTAATTTGATTTAATCAGAAGAATGCCCACAGAAGTGATGCTTAAGACAAGGCCTTAAAAGATCTGCATCTTCTTGTCTTGTTCTTGAAATGCTCCTTTTTGGAATATACTCTATAACACCCAAGCAGATCCATTGAAAGAGTATGAAAGAGCATCTTTAGGAAGAGGTCAATGTGGAGAATGAGGCCCCATGACTCACAACCTGTTCTGAGCGCCCAGCCAGCACTGATTACCAGCCATGTGAGTGAGACTACTTAGAAACTTCCAATTGTGAACTGATGTTCCAGTTAACACTATGGCAGGCAGAACTGCCCAATTAACAGCTTAACTGTGAGAGGTTGTTTTGAGACATTTAGTTTTGGGATCATGTGTTATGCTGCAATAGATCTTGAAATAAATGTCTCCCATGTGCCAGGTACTGTCCCATGCCCTTCTGACCTATGAGGGTGAAACACAAATGTAAACTGACAGGTGTATGAGGGCGCTGTGAGAGGGCAGAGCAAAGGCCATAAGAAGCTGAAAGCAAGCTGCAGGGGAAGCAAGGAACTGGTGATTCTGGGCTGATGAGCACTGGATGAGCCAATGACCAGACCTAGACCCCAATTTTTGGCAAGGCAATCCTGCAACTTCTCCAGGTGACTCACTTGATAGGGTTAATTTTTTACTTGACACAAGTTGAAAGTGGAAAGAGCTGGGGACAGTTGGGAAAAAGGTTGCTTGAGTCTGTTTCTTTGTTCTCTAATACCAGTTCCTATTGAGAAGCTGGACAATGCAGTCTTGAAGATTTCTGGACTTTTCTGAAGTAAGAAATTTACTGATTCCAAGTACCTTTGTGGTTTTTTTTTTTTTTTTTTTTCTTCTCATTTGAGCGGCTGGGGATTCGACCCGCGGTCCTTCCGCATGCTAGGCAAACGCTCTCCAAAAGGAGCCATTTCTTCAGCTCCTCCAAGTACCTTTGGATCAAACATTGGTGAGGCTAGTGCTTAGGTCTCAGTGGATTCTCCATCTTCTTGAGGGATGGACAATTAGCAAGTGCTCCTTTTCCTTGATTCCTGGCCATATAGGGTCATGCAACAGGTCTATGATCCTAATTCTCCTGTAATGCTGTCTTCTGGCATTGTCTGTACCTGTTTTTTCTCTTTCCTCATGTTTCAGAGGACTGATGGCCTCATTCTCACTCATTGGCCAGGAAGAATTTTCTCTAGGTGTAGGCTGCTGTGGTTAGTTTCACCCTTACTAATTTCTTAGAAAACAACTCTTGAATTTGTGTCCTAAAATAATTTAGCAATAAATTTTCCCTTTCTCCCATCCTATATCAAATGATCATGAGGCTGAGGGTATAGCTTAGTGCTAGTACAGTATACTTCTGTAGCATGTGCAAGTGAGGCCCTGGGTTCTATTTCCAGCACTGCCAAAACAAAAACAAAAACAAACAAAACACCAAAACAAAAATCACCACCAACCACAAAAAAGCTGAACAACAACAACAAAACCCACAAGTATTCATTTGCCAAGTCTCTTAACTGATATTTATTTATTAAGTACCAACTATGTGCCAGGTTTAGTTCTACTTTCTCTCTAGTGAGCAAGGGAGAGAGTTCCTGACCATATGAAGCTGATCTTCTAAAGAAGGTGACAACAGAAAATAAACACATAATGTAAGGTATTGGTACCTGCCTTTAAAAAAAAAAAAACAAAAAAAACCAAAAGCTGGTAAGCAGATTTGGGCATGAGGCTATCCTATATAGGAGAGTTTAAGAAGGTCATTCTTATAAGGTGGCATTTGAGGAACTCAAATGAAATGTGGCAGTGTTTCTGGCTAAGTGAATAGCAAGTACAAAGTCCTGAAGAAGGAAGAAAGAAGAACTGGGGAGAGGTATGGAAGTGGGTGGAAGAATTAACAAGGAACTAGAGAACTCAGGTTCTGAGAAGGTGGTAGCTTGGACCACAATGATTGTGGCAGAGTTAACAAATTCTTCTCCCCACCCCACCTGGGATTTAACCCAGAGGCACTTAACAACTGAGCCACATCCCAGCCTTTTTTATTTTTTATTTTGAGACAGGGTCTTGCTAAGTTGCTGAGGCTGATTTTGAACTTACGATCTTCCTGCCTCAGCCTCCCAGGTCACTGGGATTACAGGTGTGGGCCACACGGCCCAGCTGATTTCTGCTATTTTCAAGGTAACACTAACAAGACTTACCTAGGAACTGGAAATGACATTTGGGAATAACAGGCACATCAAGGACATCTTTCAGTTTTTGTTCTTGGGAAACTGGATGAACAATGGTGCCACTCCTGAGGAAGGTGAGTATGGGAGTGGAATATAGCCATTAGGTTGTTAGGGCAGGATGTGTTGAATTTGAGACACTGATACATGACTGGAGGTCAGGGAAGAGATATGAGAGAGAGACAGAAATTTTGCATAAAGATATTCTAAATCACCTCTAGGAGTGAGAGAGTAAGACAGAAAAGAGAATCACGGACTATATGGCCTGGGGCTTTCCTCAACAACTGGGAAAGAAGTCCAAAAGAAGACTGAGGAGTGGCCAATGGAATGCAGAGGATGTGGGGGATCTGGTTTCCATCACTAACCAAGTGTTCACTCCCTGGCCTCGTTTTTCTCATCTACTTAGTGGAAACAGTAACAATACCTATTGCATGGCATATGTAAATTCTCAAAATACAGTAGCCAGTGTTAACATTTCTTACCTCGGAGTTAGCTGCGAGAGCCCCTCAGCTTCCCTCCCTCAGCATCCACATAAATGACAGCACCTACATGAGTCTTTTTCTGGGATGAGGTCACTCAAGCACCAGGTAGTACAAATCTAGGTACAGGGGTTTCAGTGCTAAAGTCACCCACACAGCCTCCAGTCTTTACTTGCAAATCAACAAGGGGTAAATGTGTGTGTAAGGGTTTTGGAGCCAGAGTTCTGCCGCTCATCAAGTGTAAGATCTTAACTTCCCTGGGCCCTGAACTCTTTATCTGTAAACTGGGAACAATTCCTACTGCATAGAATTGTGTTCCAGCCCAGTGTAGACTGTAAAAACGGGTGCTCTGCACGCCAGTGTGGGAATTACTGACTGAAGCTTCTTGCCACTCTCCCACTCAAAGCATGTGTCCTCGTGACGTGGTATGCACTCAGAACTGAGCTGGGCTAGCCTCGGAGATGCTCTGCACGAACGACAGTGAGGTGAGAGAAATGCCAACTTGTCCATTATCTTCACTTCAGGGCTCTGTGTAAACTGCCTTTTACAGAACCCCCACATAGGCATCGGGACCCAGTTACGCTAAGATAGCGGGTTTCGAACGTTACAGAGAATCCCTCCGCGCTGTCCCACTCCTCGCGGGGCGTAGAAGCTGGTTCCCCAGGCAACATTTCTTGGCCCCTGTTCCTCACCCCTCAGGCCTACCGAGGATCACCGGCTGGAAGGCCGCCGGGGCCCCCAACCCCTGCAAACATATTGCTTGCTTTCCTCTCGCCCTCTTCATGAACTGCAGTCCTAAGCCCGCACCCTAGTTCTTGGGTACCCCAGGAAGTGGCGGGGCCTTTCCAAGACCGCTTGTCTGGCGGTGGCGGGGAGGAGGTGCGGTTTGATAGCGACCTAAGCCCCACTGCCAAAGCTCAGTAAGAGGTGTGCGGCAGGACGTAGAAGCCGGGAGTCTACCCTGGGGCTTCTGGGCGGGCGGGCAGAAAGCTGCGCGCCGCGCCCCCTTGGAGCCGCCCCGCCTCCAATACACAGCTCCTCCCCGACGGCCCCGCCTCCGATCCAGCAACCCAGAGACCCCGCCCTCTCCCTCTAGTCCCGAAAACCCCGCTCACGGCCCCGCCTCCACCGGCGGCCCCGCCCCACCCCCGCCCGCGCCTCCGGCGCCCTTCGGGTGGCTCCCGGGTCCGACTGCCTCGAGAGTCCGCGTCCGCCGCCGCCAGCGCTCCCTCGCCCCCGCCCCTTCTAGACCCTCCCCCAGTCACCGCGGTCTGGCAGCGCCTGGCCGGCGGCCCGCAGGCGGGCCGCCCTCCTCGCCCGTAGCCCACCCCCCCCTCTTAAAGCAGCGGCGGGAAGATGAGGTTTCGGGAGCCACTTCTGGGCGGCAGCGCCGCGATGCCCGGCGCGTCCCTACAGCGGGCCTGCCGCCTGCTCGTGGCCGTCTGCGCGCTGCACCTCGGCGTCACCCTCGTCTACTACCTGGCCGGTCGCGACCTAAGACGCTTGCCCCAGCTTGTCGGAGTCTCTACACCGCTGCAGGGCGGCTCGAACGGCGCCACCTCCAGCGGGCAGACCTCCGGGGAGCTCCGGCCCGGCGGGGCCCGACCGCCGCCTCCTTTAGGCGTCTCCTCTGAGCCTCGCCCGGGTCTCGACTCCAGCGCTGGTGCAAATTCTGGCCCTGGCCTCGCGAGCAACTTGACTTCGGCTCCAGTGTCCTCCACAGCACTGTCGCTGCTCGCTTGCCCTGAAGAGTCCCCGTTGCTCGGTAAGGACTCGAGTGCACCAGTTGGAAGAGAGGGACTCTCCTGGATTTTCCGGACGGGAATCCTCAGTCCATTCCCTAATTCCCTCTTCCACGACTGCTAGCCTCCCTATTCCACATAAGAATGCTTAATCCCAAAGAGAGGCTCTGGGCCGGATGGGTGAGAGAGGTTGGATGGTGTCCCATGGGGGGATTCTTGCAGGCTGGGGCCGTACCCTATAGGGAAGCCCGCAGGCCACTTTGGCCCCTGATCCAAAGAAGGCCTTGGAGACGTCCCTGTTCTGGCCCAAGGTTCAGAAAGTGTTGTAGTTTGGGTCTGCTTAGGACTTGGAGCAGTCTTGCCATGCTAACTCTGTTCCGAACTTCCAGGCGTCTCAGAGTAACCCACTTCGGTTTGGGGGACTGTGACAGTGAGACTCCCAGTCGGGAAGAGAGTCGACCTACTCCTTCACATCTGTCGTTTCATAGAGCCACTCCTGGGTGTAGATTAAGTTTTGTCCCGAACTTTTGAGCAAGTAACTTTTCTCTAAACATCCGGTTTCTCTTCTGGTATATGGAGATAATAAATGGTACCTATTTAGAGGATTGTTTTGGAAGAGTAAACGAAACAATGTAAGTAAGGATTTAATTAATGAGGGTAAGTTCTCAGTAGTCAGGATTGTGTTCATTTCTCCTCTGTGTAGATCCCTGGCCTGAGGCCTTGGGGAGGGGAGGAAGGGGGAGCTCCCCGGCTTCCTCCTCCTATAGTTTTCCCCAACCTAAGTGAGCAGGACCTCTCTGGGGACATAGGGCTTGTGTATCTTGGGGGCTGGAGGACTAAAATGTAACCAGTCAGCGCTGGGTTGCCCCTTCCTGGTGCTACTTGCCCAGATGATCTGAGCCTTGGCCTCCTGCCTGTTTCAGTTTGGGTTAGGGACCTTTGGTAGGTGAGTTTGCATTCTTAAGTTAGGAGGACAGTGAACCCAGCCTGAGCCTCTCCTTGACCTGTAACCACAACCTGTAGGCCTGAAGCAGCCACAGGTTGCTTCCAGAGTTACCAGACAGGTGGTTGCTTATTTCTAATGCCAGGTTTTAGAGAATGTTGTTCTGAGCAAGGGGCCCTGGCAGGCATCCTGCCAATATCTCTGTCACGTTCCCAGAGAGCCTTGGCAAAGCAGGCCTTCCTACATGCTCTTGCTCAATTTCTCCAATAATTACTTCAATATTTTAATATCATATTTGTAGGAACTGCTTGGAATTGGTCAGAGACACAAATTGTGGTAATGATAGAGCTTTCTTTTTTTAAAATTTTAAAAAATTTGTTCTATTTATTGTACATAACCGGTGAATGAATTTATACATTTTGATAGATCATACATAAATGGAGCATAATCTCTTATTTTTCTGATTACACATATTGTAGAGGAGGACTTTCTTAATGCAGAAAATTGAATTCCTTCAGTCTTGGTGGTTAATCTGGGAAGCATAGTAGTCCCATAAAATAGATTCTGCCCTACTGCTAAATGTCTAACTTTAGGCATGTTTATAGAGTTTTTTTCTTCATGTGTAAAATGGGGTTGTTGATGCTTATCTTAGTCCCTTAAGGACTAAGAGGTTGTGTACAATAAATACGTGACACATAGTACAAACTCAGTATGTGGCTGCTAATAATAATATAGTAATGTGATTTGAGAACTTGTAGTTCCATTTTCTCAGACTCACATGGAGATGGTTCTGAACAGTAGAGAAAAGGAGGAAGAGTGAGTCCTCAGACCACAGAGAAGCCAGTTTATTTGCTTTTGTTTTTGATTGTTGCTTGGGCCTTGTGCAGAACAAAAGATAACTTAATTAGCAAATCAAAGGAAAGTACCCGAGGTTTATTAGATTGGCTTTGAAGGCACAGGGTTTTCTCACTAAGGTATGGGAGACACAGTAATAACCATAGCTCTGCTTTGTTTTGTTTTGTAATATGGTGTCATTAGTGATCAGCTTTTTACCAGTTACTGGTATTGCTAAATTGATTCTGAAATTGGTTGCTTGAAAGGACTTCCTGTGAAATAATGTTTTAGAGGATGTGGAGAGAGGCTTTAGGCTGACTTCATGTGACTTTGCATGGGACTGTGACGTTTAAGCTGCTGCTAGGCAGCAGCCCTAAAAATGAGTGTCGAGGTCTTTTCATTTTAATTGAACCATTAGATTTGAATGATTGGGTGCAGCTCTTAGAATGGAGTTTCCTAGCCAGGAAGGGTCTTGAAAAAGCTGAAAGTCTGCCTGATTCTTTGTGGGTTAGGGGAGTTGAGCCCATCTGTTCAATTGGGCAGGTGTCAGTCAAAGCCCTTGCGGGCTGGTTTTGAGGTTGGTGGGAGAAAGCATCCACGGGGTTTAGAGTTGTGGCCTTTTCACTACTTGCAGTTCCTTTCTCCAACTTGGCTCTACTTTGGTGTCCAGAGATCTGGGCCAGATGCTTCAATCCCTCACAACTGAAAGCTGGTGGGTTTGAGGCAGAAAGGCACTAGACTGGGCTTATGGGTCATTGATGTGACACTGGGTTGGCAGAGCATTGGAATAGACTGTAAATAGGCTTGGGTTAGAATCCTGCCTCCACATATACCGTCTGTGTGACTTGGGGCAGGTTGTAGTATTTAGAGCCACAGTACTAACTAACATGAGGCCCCCTGGAAGTGAGTTCTACAATGAGGGAGGTGGGCCTTTCCTGGAGTCCTACAACTTTCCTAAGGGAATTTTTTTCCTCTGATAGTTTGGGCCTCTTTCCCTAGTCCTGTCTCAGGCCCTCAAGGGGCCTTGCAGGATCTGCTCCACTGACCCTGGCAATGGGGCTCTCTTCTGGCCACCTGGGTGTTTGCCTGAGATGGGAGGAGCAGCAGTCTTGCGTTTCTTTTCCCGGAATGTTTATCTCTGCTCAGATTTGGCGGCAACTCAACATGACTTGACTGGCTGTGGCACAGGCAGCCCCAGAGAGGGTTGGGGTAGGGGAAGATGGCAGCATATAAGTCTGAACTGGTTGGGGATGCAGGCCAGGCCTGGGGGCTTAGCTGGGGCTTAGTGCATTTGGCATAGTTCCCTTAAGAGGGCAGGGAGTGAGTTCTGAATTGCTCAAATCCCAGCGGCCCCTCTCCCAACTGTGCCTTGAGGAGATGCTCTTCATTTGTTTAAAGGGGAAGGCTCTGATGTAGAACTGGGTACCAAGACTAGCAAACAGCAGGTAGACAGGGACCCAGGAGAACACTTGTTCATGAACCAATTTCCCTCATGTTTATGAAGACTAAGCCTCAGCCACCTTTCGTGCCCACTGAAGGTTTTCTTTCCTGTGGTGCTTCAGATCAAACCCAGGGCCTCACACGTGGTAGGCAAACACCTTACCCTTGAGCTACACCCCAGCCTCTTCCTTTTGCAGAAGGGCCTCAGATAAATCAAGTGGAAGCTCTTTGGGGCATGGGGAACAAGAGCCAAATGTGGGATTGTAATCAGACTATGGCTTCTTGGAACCATAACATCCCAGTAATGGACTCTGCAGTGCTCTTCCCTAAGATATTGCCTGAAGTACAGAACATAACTAGTGCAGAGACTCAGAGGTGGCCTGATCATTGCAAGGTATATCTGTGTCTGTCTCTGGCCCAGCAGGTCCTTTAGCTCATTGCAGGATAGAAATCAAACAGGGCTAGCACAGAGAGGGTTAAAATAATTTATTGCATTGTTTAATATAGCAAGGTGGCTATCCCATAGGCAGAATTGCCAGACAGCAAAGTGGCTACTCCATAGACAGAGTGGCAAGGAACTCAAAGGGTGAACAAAGGGTGGATCATGAACTTGCATATTTATAGTTTACATAGCAATATTCATGATTATCTTGCAAATCACTTAGTGGGCCTGTGTACACTGTCAAAAATGTGCCCCCTTCTTCTATCTTTTAACATGCAAATGTATTTATTATTTGGTACTGGGAATTGAACCCAGGGGTGCTTAACCACTGAGCCGTATCCCTAGTCCCCCCTTTTTTTAAAAATTTTGTTTTAGATGTTGCTAGACTTTTTATTTTATTCATTTATTTATATGTGGTGCTGAGAATTGAACCCAGTGCCTCACACCCAGGCAAACACTTTACCACTGAGCCACAACCCCAGCCCCCTAGCTTCTTTTTAAATATTTTATTTAGAGACATGGTCTCATTAAGTTGTTAGGGCCTCGCTAAATTGCTGAGGCTGACTTTGAACTTTTGCCTCAGCTTCCTGAGCCACTGGAATTATAGACATGCACTGCCACTGTGCCCAATTCATGGAAATGCATTTAAATGAGGGTCCCAGTTACTTTTGGCCAAGGGATTGTGCAAGATCTGTTTGTATCAGTTTGATATTTTCTTGTTATTCTTTTTTTTTTTTGGTTCTGGGGAGTGAATCCAGGCGTACTTAACCATTGAGCCACACCCAGAGCCCTTTTTTGTTTTTTATTTAGAGACAGAGTCTTACTGAGTTGTTGAAGGTCTTGCTAGGTTGCTGAGGCTGCCATTGAACCCGCAGTCCTCCTGCCTCAGCCTCCTGAGCTGCTGAATTTATAGGCCTGTGCCACCATGCCCGGCTTTTGTTGTTTATCTTGAACAATGGAGGCCCTTTTACCATTCGTTTTAATCATAAGATATTCATTCCCTTTCCATCAGCAGTTTAAACTTTAACCCTATAGTGCTGCCTCAAGTCCATCTGAAAGATCTTACATGGAAGTTCTTTATGGAAAAGACATCAGGTAACTTCATTCAATTATAACAGTGTATCTGTACTGTGTCTATATTGAACGCTAGAGCTACAAAGAAGACAAAATGTCTCCCCTGTAGGTACTCTTGGTTTAGGCAAGGGAGATTAATTAAAGTGTGATGTTACTTAGGGAAACCGAAGTGTGTGCAGTGTGTGTGTGTTTCCTCTTACCCTCTCCCTAGCCCACACCCTCTCTCCCTTTATTCTTTCAGACACTTAAGGGTAGATATCAAAGTTCTCCAGTTCTGGTTTTGATTGTATGAAAAATTTCCTCTAATTTCTGAAGCTGTGCATTAGTTCTGCTGGGTAATCTTAACTTGCTGCTTTATAATGATTATAATGAGACATCAACGGCCATATACCTGGGTATTATGGTCTTTGGGTAGCAGCAGGGTAGGGGTTTCCAGGCTGGAATCAGGCTAATTTATGGGCTGGGAATGATGGGGCAGTTAATGCCAAGACTGTTTAAGCACTGAACCTGGGAACCAACCTGGGGACCATTCAGACTTTGGGAGCAAAGATGGCAGGATCATCCCCTTGGGCTCAGATGGGCTATGACCGTGAGTGAAGGGTCTAGTTATTCTGTGGTCAAACCTGGTAATTTCTCCCACTGTCCCTTTACCCAGTGCCTCCTGTGCCTTGTTCCCTGCCTATTTCTGCCAAGAGATATAGACTAGAATTCTGTCCAAATCCATGTTCACCTGGAAATTCTGGTTTTTCTTTCCCAGTAGAGTGGCAATCTAGTTGCTTAAGACAAATAGACTCCATTTTGACATAAATCCTTTGAGGACCTGGTACTATGACATATTTACATTTGGTCTGGTATAGCCTGGTGTGGTCCTTGGTTAGCCACCTAGACCCTGACTCCTTTGGGAGTTAACACAGTATGGGATTGGACTCAGTGACCTCCATGGGGTCTCTCTTGTCCCTAAACTTGGTAGAGGTTCCTGGGAGCCAAACTGTGACTGTGACTGTAAAGACCTTAGCTGCTTATCTGGGACTATGCAGGGCAAGGTGAGGCCTGAGCAGAGATAACAAGATCCTGTTCTGAAAGTCAAAGACCTCTAGGTTGGAGGGTTGTGGTGGATTGGGGGTGAGGGACAAGGTTTGATTGGGTGAATGTGGCCTTAAGGGATTTGTCCTTAGAAAACAGAGAGGTAAGTCGCACATTGTTCCAGGTTCCACTGTTCAGCCTGGCCTCAGCCCACCCGTCCCTACACAAATGGAGGCCGGGAGCTACATAAGTAACTGTCGTTGAATTCTTTGGCAGCCATTTAATGTCTGCTCTGTTGTGCTATGTGGCTGTTTCTCTAGCCACCTCTCCCAAGCCCCTCACAAAGTCTAGAGAGAGGAGAACGAGTTGCCTGACAAATGTTGGGGCTGGGGCTGTGGGTCTTGATTTGCTTTAACTTTTATTTTAGAGGGTGAGTGGGGATAATTTCTTCCTCCTTTTTGTAAAAAATGATGCAAGGTCTGGGGATATAGGACAGTGGTAGAAGGCCCTGGGTTTCATCCCCAGCTGGCAGTGGTGGTGGATCTTAGTGGTCTGATAAAGATTGTGCAAAAAATCTTAGTCTTTTTATTTTGTTGTAGATTTCTTTAGAAGAATTTTCTGAAATGGAAAAAGGGTAAATGCTTTTTGTGAAGGGCTAGGTTTTTAGCCAGTCTTACAAAGGGATAGACCCATCAGAAATTATAGGTTTGCTTAATGCTGGCAGATGAATATTGCCTATTGCTGAATAATGTGTCTAGAATTCTGATTAAAAAGGAAACTAGGTCCAGGAAGTGCCTGGGGCAGGGGCAGAGGGCCAGGCTGCTGGACACATCAGGCTGAGCAGAGATCTGCTATGAACAGAATCAGCAGGAGTGATGCTTTCTCAGTAACTTCCCCATTTGTTTCCTTAGCCGCAGAGTCCCTGGGCTAGGCTTACGTGGCTTGCTGTGGCTTGGGGCTAGGTGCTGGGTACATAACAGTGAGCCACTGCTATTGACATCACTGAGACGTGACACATGAGGGGTGGGGAAAAGCTACCAAATCAGATTCTGAAACATACAGCAAGCTTTTTAATTTCCACGTGTACTTAAGTTCTGGGGAGGGGCTGTGGAGTGGAAACCTTTAGGTTTCCAGGAATTCTCTTACAGAGAAGCGTTAGAGACCAGCAGAGCCTAGCTCTCAGTGGGAACTTGGTGGGTTAGATCAATAAGGCCATAGGTTGGTGAACCTGGCTCTTCCCAAGGAGTATATTTTGAAATCACTCCATTTTGAATGTCCTCCATAGAGCAAATTCTCTTCTGAGGTATGATTTGTTGTTGAGAATCTGCCAGGGGTCATTTGGCAAAAGGTCTAGGGAGTTATAGTGAGGCTGCTCTGAGGGAAGGGATAGAATTTTGTCAGACCAGCATGACCCACAGAGTATGAGGTCAGACTCTTTCCTGCCCCACCAAATGGGCCTTGTCATGGGGAAGGGCCCTGGCAGGGGTTTAATAATTGCTTGGCCCCATGACAGGGTACATTCTAAAAATGTCTTTAGCATTTTCTTTAAAAGTTTCTTCCTGTTTTGCATAATGTCCTTTTGCCTTTGACATCCTGAACTACAGAGCTGCTGGTAGGACACCACCAGCTTGAAAAAAAAAACAGGAAAGGGCTCTGAGTTCATTGGGGCTCAGAGAAGCTGGTGTTTGTATTATAGGAGCATAGATGTTGGGTAGCTGCTGGCTTCAGGTGCGTACTTCAGGCAGCCTGAACAGAGTCTCTGCCAGGCCAAGAATGGTTAGAATTAGGGGCCCCAAGGAAGACTGGTTTGCTTATTCTGCAAATTATTACTAGTAACTACACTATATGAAGCATGGGAGATAGACATAAACAAGGATTGACCCCTGTTCTTGCGAAGCCTGTTAGCAGTGGACAGACTCTGGCAATGTAGTGTAGTCAGAGAGAGGAAGACTTGGGTGCTTTGAAGGCACTGAGGAAGTGCAGGGAGCCAAATGGGTGGTCTGGGCCAGGGCCAGAGTCAAAATGAAGGCCTTCCCTTCTAAACACTGATTTTGACATCCCTGCCTGTCAGTATGTTTGAATTGTCTCACTTGTTGGGAAGGGCAGGGGTCTACTGCTGAAGGTCACTTGTGGTTCCTTTTAGTTGCAGTCACATAGCTGAAATTCCAGCTGTTGCACAGTTACCCATAGGACTGGAGAGAGAGAAAGAGAAATGAAGGCAGAGGAAGCAGGAGATGATAAAAGAGAAATAAGATGGGGCAGTTGGGACTGTTCTGGACATTGGAAAGCTGAGGGGACCAAAGAGAGGCAAGTACAGGGCATGAGAGCTACAGAGAAGGCAGATTTCAGTCTCTGGGAGGTAGGGACCAACCTTAAAGACCACTGTGGTGTGGATTCCAAGTCTTGGTCCTTGTGTTTCTGCTAATTCTTCATATCATTTTAGGCAAGTCTAGAATTCTTTAGTTCATGTTGCCTTTCTGAAATTTGGGTGGACTAAGCCTATTGTCTTTGCTTTCTTCTCTACCTAGAGAACATATATATAATACAAAAGGTCTCTGAAATTCCCTGTGAAGCTCACTACCCACCTACTCACTCCTTTTTTCAGAACTCTTATGGTAAAGTTTCTACTGTCATACATATATATTGGTACCAGAAATTGAACCTGGGGGTGGGGGGCTTAACCATTGAGCCATATCCCTGACCCATTTTATTTCTTTATTTTGAGACTAATTGCTTAGGGCCTTGCTGAGTTGCTGAGGCTGCCTTTGAATTTGCAATCCTCCTGCCTCACTCTCCTAAGCCACTGGGATTACAGGTGCGCACACTGCACCTGGCTCTCCTGAGAATTTTGTTATCTCTGTCTAAGCAGGCATAAAGATTTTAACAATGGGCTGGGGTTGTGGTTCAGTGGTAGAGCACTTTCCTAATGTGTGAGGCACTAGGTCCGATTCTCAGCACCACATAAAAATAAATACATAAAATAAAGGTATATTGGCAACTAAAAATTTTTTTAAAAAAGATTTTAGCAAGTAGTAATAGTACTAGGAATGTTTCTATCACACTATTATATAGTTTGAGAAGATTTTAATCCTCTCTGTGCCTCAATGTTCTTGCCTGTAAAATCGAGCTAATAATAGTATCATAGTTGTGAAGTTTAGGTAGTGGCCATAAAAGGTCTTAAAATAACAGTGCCCAACACGTAGCTCTGAATATGTGGGATCTGTTTTGGTACTAAGGATTGAACCCAGTGGCATTTTGCAACTGATCTATAGCCTCGGTACTTTTCAGTTTTTATTTTGAGACAGGGTCTTACTAAGTTATTCAGGCTAGCCTTGAACTTGGAATCCTATAGCCTCAGCCTCTTAAATAACTGGGATTACAGATGTGGGCCACCATGCTCTTGGCTGTAGTTTATTATTGATAGTATTGATGCCATAATGTATGATACAACACTTTCTGAGACTGCTTAATTTCTAAATTCACAGTAACAGATTAACAATAATAACTACTAGTAAAAATAGAACCACTCTAACAATATGTTGTAATAAAAATTATCTAAAATTTGTGAATTGTTTATTTCTGGAATTTTCCATTTAATATTTTCAAATCTCAGTTGAAACCCAAGGAAACTAAACTAAATAAGGGGAGGGAGGGCACTACTATAATTCTTATTGGTGATGATTTTGGATTTTGCTTTGTAGGATTTCCTCCTATTTTTAGTTGAAAATAGAATGTTACCACATTAAATGTTAAAATATTTCTATCTACAACTCTAAATAAAATTTGCTATTGTTTTCCACATGCATGTTTTTATTGTGTTGCAGTCCTTGCATGAAACCATTTCTATTCAGCTCTTTTTGTCCAACATCTTCTAAACCTTTATTTTGCTTATAATTATCCTAATTATCTTCTGTTGCAGCTCTCTGGTACCTTTATAGATATTCCTTATCATTTTCCCTTATCATACATTGCAAGTTTCACTACCATAGATAATCATAATGAACATTTTTCTTTTTTCTTTTCTTTTTTTATTAAAATCTTTTTTATTTTTACAGACTGCATTTTGATTCATTGTACACAAATGGGAAACAACTTTTCATTTCTATAATTGTACACAATGTAGATTCACACCATTCATGCAATCATACATATACCCAGGGTAATACTGTCTGTCTCACTCTACTATCTTTCCTTCGCCCACCCCCTCCCACTCCTTTTCCTCTGCACCATTCAAAGTGCCTTCATTCTTCTCTCCATCCCTCCCTCATTATGTATCATCATCCACTTATCAGAGAAAACATTTGACCTTTGGTTTTTTGGGCTTGGCCTATTTCACTTAGCATGATATTTTCCAACTTCATCCATTTACCTGCAAATGCCATAATTTTATTCTTCTTTATGACTGAGTAATATTCCATTGTGTATATATACCAGTTTCTTTATGCATTCGTCAATTGAAGGGCACCTAGGTTGGTTCCACAATCTAGCTATTGTGAATTGAGCTGCCATAAACATTGATGTGGCTGTGTTACTGTAGTTTGCTGATTTTAAGTCCTTTGTGTATAAACTGAGGAGTGGGATAGCTGGGTCAAATGGTGGGTCCATTCCAAGTTTTCTGAGGAATCTCCAGACTGCTTTCCAGCGTGGCTGCACCAATTTGCAAGTCCACCAGCAATGTATGAGTGTGTCTTTTTCCCCACATCCACACCAACACTTATTGTTTGTGTTCTTGTTAATAGCCATTCTAATTGGAGTTAGATGAAATCTTAGGGTGGTTTTAATTTGCATTTCTCTAATTACTAGGGATGATGAACACTTTTTCATATATTTATTGATCACCTGTCTATCTTCTTTTGTGAATTGTCTGTCCATTTTCTTAGCCCATTTTTTGATTGGGTTCTTTGTATTTTGAGTGCAAAGTTTTTTAAGTTCTTTATAAACTTTGGAGATGAGTGCTCTGTCTGAAGTGTGTGTGGAAAAGATTTTCTCCCACTCTATAGGCTCTCTTTTCATATTATTGATTGTCTCCTGTGCTGAGAAAAAACTTTTTAGTTTGAATCTATCCCACTTATTGATTCTTGCTTTTATTTCTTGTGCTCTGGGGTCTTGTTAAGGAAATCTAGTCCTAAGCCAATGTGATAGGGATTCAGGCCTACTTTTTTTTTTTTTTTTTTCAGTACTGGGGATCCAACTCAGGGCCTTGTGCTTGCGAGGCAAGCACTCTACCAACTGAGCTATCTCCCCAGCCTGATTCAGGCCTCCTTTTTCTTCTGTTTGGTGAAGGGTCTCAGAATTCCTAGATCCTTGATCCATTTTGAGTTGGGTTTTATACAGTTTGAGAGATAGGGGTTTAATTTCATTTTACTGCATATGGATTTCCAGTTTTGCCAGCACCATTTGTTGAAGAGGTTATCTATTCTCCATTGTAAGTTTTGGCATCTTTGTCTAGTATGAGATAACTGTATTTATGTGGGTATGTCTTCATGTCTTCTATCCTGTATCATTGGTCTACCTGTCTATTTTGGTGCCGATACCATGCCATTTTTGTTACTATTGCCCTCTAGTAGAGTTTAAGTTCTGGTATTGTGATACTTCCTGCATCACTCTTCCTGCCCACGATTGCTTTGGCCATTCTGGGTCTTTTGTCATAGTGAACATTTTTCTAGGGTATAACTCTTTTCTCCAGTTGAATTACTTCTTGGGGTAAATTTCTAGAGAGGAATTTCTATGGTCATTCTTGATAGTACCAGTTCATACTGCCACATTGCTTTCTAAGAGCTTTGGAATCATTCACACACTCTAAATTGGAAATTCCTGGGTTTTAAAGAATGTGGATTCTTTTTTTTTTTTTTTTTTTTTGCGGTGCTGGAGATTGAACCCAGGGCCTTATGCTTGCAAGACAAGCACTCTATCAACTGAACTATCTCCCCAGCCCAAGAATATGGATTCTGAAGGAGAGTTGAAACTATTAGGAGCCTCATGAACACTTCCAACCTGAGTGTGTGGGGTGGGGGTGGGGGAGGGGAGCTTTTTTTTTCCTAAGCTGGATGCTGTGACCTTCTTAGACATAAATCTGGGTAGTTCCATTGGAGGTCACTTAGTGTCCATGGAAGAAGCCTAACTGTGATTCTTTCAGTGTCCCAAATAACTTTTCAAGAGTTGATTTACACTTGAAAGAAGGAAGAACTTTCCTTCTTTCTTTATATGTGGAGCCAAAGTTGTGGAATGGGCTTTTAAAACCTGACTTAAAAGTGGTGTTGATATAAACTTTGGTGGGTTGGTTGTTGGAAACACTGCATGTAGCTGTCCATAGAAGCCATGTTAGGTACTAATGGACTAGCCTAGGTGCCTGGTCATTTAACCATGTGGATGAACTCCCATCTGACATCCCTTGTTTATGGGATCCAGAAACAGGGCCAAATAAAGACAGACTTTTAAATTATACTGGATAAAAATAAGTTGATTTAATAGTCCAGAGTCTGCAAATATGAAGTCAGTTTTCTCCTTGTAGCCAACCCCTCCCATACATGGGTTCCTTTTGCATACTAATAGAACCTGCTGAATTGCATAGGTGATAGAATGATTGTGGAGTCAGTGTTACAATGACCGCAAAATTACAGATCTAGCAGCCACTCCATCTTATATTCATTTCATTTATCCTCTCTTCTACTGAGTTCACAGTGCAATTATAATTTAACAGGGCACTCTGGGTTCATTGAATCAGGTCAGAGCTTCTGGTCAGCATATTGTTCCTGGGGATTCAGGGCAAGATTTTTGTCCTGTGTAAAACTGGGGAGATAATTTTTTTTACCTTGAAGAGTAAGAGGATTGAATAGATGAAGCATAGGATAATGTCAGCATTCTGCATATCTCTTGATCAATGCCTCACCCATTCCCTTGGGCACAGAAAGCACACCTTTAGTCCCTTAGGCTGCACAGTAAAATTTCTTCCAAATGCAGTTTTTTCACCTGCCTCAGGGGCAGAGTCAAGAGGGGGAAGGAGAGGTGTGAAACTGTGACCACAGCTTAGGGACAGGGAGTAGCTCAGAGCCAGTGACTAGACTGTGACCTGGCCCATATGGACAGACCTACTCTAGGCCACAGAAGGGCTCTATCTTGTTGAATCTACAATGCTGGGAACTTGGAGTTATGTGTTGCCATGTGTCCAATGTGCCCGATTTTGTGGCTGCCCATAGTCTTCCCTTCTCCAGGTGGATATACTCTTTCAGTGTTCTAGGGAGAGGACACATTATGTCAGTATTCAGACCACAGATAGCCAAGTGGTTAGGAAGAGGAGCTGGAAGGATGCATTGGATGTTTGGTGGAATCTCAAGGAGCAAGAAGGTATATGGTTTAAAATAAAACATGGAAGCTGGATATAGGAGGGATCAGTCTGCCTGTTGGTAGCCTGCTGTTTTCTATTGGTAGGCAGGTGTTAGAATCCAGGATGCCAAGCCCTAAGGTCCAGCTGTATTGCCAACCCACTGACTAATTTGGGAGAAATTGTGTCCTTTCTCTGGACCCCAGTTTACCTATTAATTAAATGAGATAAAGGATTGACCTCAGTGATCATAATCCTGTGTGGGAGTGCTGAGGTAGCCATGGAGTCCTGCCCAGTAAGGTTAAATGGTCATATTCAGTAGGACACTGAAGTGCTTGCTGCCTCCACTTGGGCCAGCTTGTGGCAGTGGGATAGTTATCAGTGGGCCCCTGAGAACCAGGATCGAGTCTTACTGGGGAAATTCAGACCCACATAAACCATAGACCCTCCTGGCAATTTCAGTGCCTAAGCAGAAAATCAGAAGCCAGGGGGTGAGTAGATATGTTTATGAGTGTGAAAACCCAGTCTTTGGGAGCCATTGTGAGTATAAAGCCCTAAGTTCCAGCAACAAGCACATCAGCCACCTACCTCAGATCATACTTGTTCAGTACTTACTACATGCCAAGTGTGAGAAAAATTCTTTGTATGTTTATTTTCATTAACCCTTACAGAAGCTATTTTTCTTGCCTGGTTAGAACCTGTAGTACAGTGTTGAATACGTTTGATAAGAGAGGCCATTGTCATGATTTTCTTTAGGGGGAAAGCATTCTGTTTTTCACTATTAAGAATATGCTAGCAGTGGGCTTGTTATTGTTGTTGTCTGAGACAGTCTCTAAGTTGCTGAGACTGGCCTCAAACTTGTGATCCTCCAGTCTCAGCCTCCAAAGTAGCTGGGATTACAGGTATGCACCCCTGCATCCATCCTTGCAGTGGGCTTTACATAGATGCCCTTTATCAGATTGAGGAATTTCCCTTTTATTTCTGGTTTTTTGAGTGTTTTTATCATGAAAAAGTGATCTGTCTTTGTCAAGTTCTTATCTCTGTTGAGATATGTGGTTTTGTCTTTTATTCTATTCATATGGTATATTACACATTGATTTCCAGATATTAAATCAATCTGGAAATCTGGGATAAATATCACTTGAGCATGATTTATAATTCTTTTTATTTGTTGCTGAATTGTTTGTTATTGTTTTATTGATTTTTTTATTTGTAAGAGATTGGTTTATAGTTCTTTTTTTTTTCCTTGTGATATCTTTGTCTGTTTTGGTGTCAGTATAATACTGCCTCAAAGAATGAGCAGGGAAATGTTCTCTCTTAGTTTTGGGAAGACTAGTGGATTTGTACTAATTCTTTGGCTATTTATCTGTCTTTTCCTTTATGATTTCAGGTTTTTTTCACGCTTTGGAAGATCTTTACTACCATATGCTTTTTTTTTTTTCCTGTATTTTCATCTAAATTGGTTCCTTAACATTTGAGTTTCTTTTCGTCACAATAAAGGTAAACCGAATAGTTGTTAAATCCTCATGTGTTTGTTGCAAGAAACTTTCTCTCATACCCATGGAGCCCTTTGGGGTGCCAGTCTCTTCTTCCAAGTCTATCACTGATGCTAGTGGATTAGAGTTGAAATGTGAAATTTTAGCCATAAATGTGAAATTTTGTGTTCATAGAGCTATAATAATTTGTAAGCTTCAAAGTCAGGGGAGAAGGCAAAGTAACATTGAACATCTATTAGAGCCAAACACAGTGATAAGTATGTATATGTGTTATCTCAACACTTGAAAGGAAGACATAATTATCCCCACCCCTTAGTGGAGGAAATTGGAGATGCCTGCATTTTAAATGGATCTGATACCAGAGAGGTATTGCCAGGAGTGCATGGCTGGCTGACTGCCCAGATGGCCCATAGGAGTATTATGCTCTCTACATTCTAAGATCTGGTTCTAGATGGACAGAATAGGATGTAAGTCACATTGCAGGTCCAGAAACTGATCAGGGTTCCAGAACAAGCTGACTTAGTAACACAGCTCAGAATCAAAATCAGTAATACAGTAATCAGAATCCAAGGACTAGCTGACTTAGTAATACAGCTCCCCAGGAGACTCCTGTGCTGGGATGCTATGGTACACTTTCCTGGGAAGTAGAACTATTGTCAAGTGTTAAATTCTCTCTGACTGTGGCAGCCCTGCAAGACCACAGTATAATCAGGCAGCTAATGAGTTAGAAGCCAAAATATGGAAGTGAGTTCTTTCTGTCATATCTTGTTAGACTTTCATGGCTGACAAATTTGGTCCTACATTATTGCACACCTGCCTCAGGGACCCTGGTCTTGGGTGTCAAGACTCCCTCCTCCCTATACATCCCCAAAAGGACACATCTGGCTCTGTTCTCTGTTACTCTCTTCTTTTCTTTTCTCTCTTTCTCTCTTCCTTTCCTTCCCTTCCCTCCCTCCCTCCCTCCCTTCCTTCCTTATTTTCTTTTTCTTTTTTCTTTTTGTTTTCCTTATTTTCATCCTTCCAGTTCACTCATCAAACTTCATTTCATGGCCTGTTATCATCACTGATCTACTTATGGACTTACCGCCTAATTTATTTATTTGTTTGTTCATTCTGTTTTATTCTCATTCCCATTTTCATTTCCCAACCCCATTGAAGGCACCCATTCTAATGTGTTTGTAGTGTTTTTACTCTAGCCGTATGTAAGCCACTGCTTTATATATGTGGATTTTAAACTTAAAAACATTTTTTTAGATTAACCTGTGGTAAAATTGGCTCTTTTGGTGTATAGTTCTAAGAATTTGAACATGTGTTTATATTTCTGTAAATACCATCACAATCATACAGAATGGTTTCTGCCTCCACCCCACCAAATTTCCTCTTGTTAGTCATTCTTTCTCACCCTTAACCCCAGGTGACCACTGATCTGTTCTTGACTATGGTTTTGTCTTTTTTTTTTTTGATACCAGTGATTGAAAACAGGGGTGCTTAACCACTGAGCCATATCCCCAGCCCTTTTTTATTTTTGAGACAGAGTCTCACTAAGTTGCTTAGAGCCTTGCTGAGTTGCTGTGGCTAGCCTTGAACTTGAAATTCTCCTGCCTTAACCTCCCAAGTTGCTGGGATTATAGGCATCGTGTATGACTTGTTTTTTCTTTTTGAAGATGTCATATAAATGGAATCATACAGTGTGTACACATGTATTTTTACCATATATAAATGTTATTTTATAGCTCATTTTGACTCTGACTTTTCATCCAATTCTTTTTTTTTTAACTTTTAAGCATTTTGATTGTGTTAGTTTTCCATTGCTGAGACAAAATACCTTAAAAGAAATCAACTTAAAGGAGGAAAGGTTTATTTTTGCTTATAGTTTCAGAGGTTTTAGTCCATAGTTACTTGGTTTCCATTATTCCTGGGCCTGTGATAAGGCAGAGCATCATGATGGAGAAAGTGTGTGGCAGATAGGGCTGCTCACTTCATGATGGCCAGAAACAGAGAGAGGTAGTGGGAAGAAAGGGACTGGGTACAAAATATACCCTCAAGGACATGTCCCCAAGGACCTACTTTCTCCAACTAGGTTCCACCTCCTAAAGGTTTCAACACCACCCAGTAGCTCACTAAGCTATGAATCTAGCAGTGGATGACTCCACTGATGAGGTAAGAGCCCTTCTGATCCAATCACCTCCCAAACTTTGCTGCTGAACACTGCTGCATTGGGGTCCAAGCCTTCAACACATGAGTTTTTGGGGGACATTTAAGATCTAAACCATAACATTAATACAATGTAAAACTTATTAAAAGTTGCTAGACTAACATAAAGAATTTCTGGATATCGTCTGTATTCCCAAAATGTTGAAATTTTATTCTTTTATATTCTCTCTCTCTCTCTCTCTCTCTGTATATATTCTGAACCATATCCTTATAACCCCAAAATATTCAGAATGTGTTTTCTAAAAATAAAGACTTTTAAAAACTGTAAGCAGGGGCTGGGGAGATAGCTCAGTCGGGAGAGTGCTTGCCTTGTAAGCACAAGGCCCTGGGTTTGATCCCCGGCACCCAAAAAAAAAAAAAAAAAAAAACTGTAAGCATAGTAGAATTGCCAACGAGGAAATCAATATTGACACATTTCTTTTATCTGCAGACTTCTTGAAGATTTTATCAGTTCTCTCAATAATGTTCTGTGTAGTAAAAGAAAATCAAAGATCATAAGTTATAATTCAGTTATCATGTTTTTTTGGTGCCTCTTACTCTGAAACAATTTCCTAGTCTTTCTTTGTATTTCATGCAGTGACATTACTAAAAAATACAGGCCAGTTATTTTTTGGACTGTCCCTCAGTTTAGGTCTGCTGTTTCCTCATGATTAGGTTATTACCCTTGACAGGCATACCCAGAAATGATGACAAATTCTTCTCAATCCTATGTGGAAATACTCACTGTCAGTTGTTTCCTATTGGAATTCTGAACTTTGATCATTTCATCATATTGGCATCTGTCCTTACTCCATTATCTTACAGCTACACACTTGGAAATTAGGTAAATATTCTGTTATTCCTCAAATTTTCATCAACTGGTTTTTAGCATCTATTTTTGATTCATGCTTGAATCGATTATTATGGTAGCTAGTGATTTTCTAATTCCATTATTCCTTCTGCTCTTATTGGTTGGCATTTTCATGTAAAGAAGAGCTTTCCCTCTCCCTTGTTAATTCATGTATCAATACAGACCTGCAGATTCCTACTGTACTTAGTAGGATTTAATCCTTAACTGTCACTGTTTATTCTCATGCTCAGACTACCCAGTATTTGGCAAATGGGATCCCCTTCTGAGGTTGGTTCCTGTGTCCTTTTGACATATCCTGTTGTTTTTGGAGCAACTTCGCTTAGGCACAGGAAGATGTTCCAGGAGGCTATCCTTTCCTGGCATTAGCCTCTCCTCCAGTGAGCCCTACTCTTTTCAGTGGAGAATAGTATGTAGACACTAAGAACTGGGGGCCAGGTGTCCACTTTTCTTTTTAAGGTCCGTCTGTGTTACTGCTTGTACATTTAATGTGTTAGAAGATTCTAACTGTCGAGTCATTCTCCATGGTGTTCACCCATCCGAGTTTTTCTCTTTCTTTTAACGAGGAACTCCTGGACTACCTTCCAGCACCACTTTCCCAAATATTGCCCTGAGGAACATCCTTATACATGTCCTCTGTGGCCGTGTGTGTATACTTGTGTTGATTCGGGAGTGCTGAATACTGCTCTAGAATGGTTGCCCAGTTTACACTTGCACCAGCAGAGCATGGCAGTCTATCTCCACAAAGGCTTGGGGTTAACTACTTCCTGTTTCTGCCAACTGACAAACTAATAGATATGCAGGGATAACTCTCTTTTGTTTAACTCTCTCTTCTGTAATTACTAATGAGCTTTAGTATCTCAACCTGTGCTTGATGGCCTTTGGAATTCTTTTTGGTAAATGGCTTATTCATAATAATTCTTGGCTTGTTTTTTCGCTGATGTTCTTGTTTTCCTTGATGATACACAGGGATTCCTTATACATTCTGGATATCAATCCCTTTCTGATATTGCAGCTATCTTTTTTTGAATCTGTTATTTATCTATTCACTTTGTTGATGCTGTATTTTGTTTGACCCTAAGATTTCCTTTTTCCCTTTGTTTCATTCAATCTCTCAAATGTATTCTTCTTTTTCTGTAACTATGTAAATAACCTTTGTTCCTCCACATTTTAAGTATGCTGATGTAGCTAAAGTTGATGAATATCTTAGCAAACAGTCCATCTTTATGACAGCTTAGCCTCTGTCGAATTCTTTCTATTAAGAGTGACAAGTGGCCAGGTACGGTGGCGCATGCCTGTAATCCCATTGGCTCCGGAGGTTAAGATAGAAGAATCATAAGTTCAAAGCCAGCCTCAGCAAAAACAAGGTGCTAAGCAACTCAATGAGACATTGTCTCTAAATAAATACAAAATAGGGCTGGGGATATGGCTCAGTGGTCAAGTGCTCAAAAAAAGTGACAAATGACTGGGTGTGGTATTGCACGCCTGCAATCTCAGTGGCTCGGGAGGCTGAGGCAGGAAGATTGCAAGTTCAAGGCCAACTCAGCAATTTAGGGAGGCCCTAAGCACCTCACAAGACCCTATCTCAAAATGAAAAATAAAAAGAACTAGGGATGTGACTCAGTGTTAAACACCCCTGGGTTCAGTCCTCAGTATCCCAAAATAAGTAAATGAATAAAATAAAAATAGTGACAAATGTCTGCATTTCTTCCAACAAATGGCTTAAGGCAGCTCAGAGCATAGCATCCTCTCCAGCATCCTTACTTGGCAATGAGGTGTGGGACTCTGGAGGGGGTTGAAGTACATATAACTCTTGAGTTCTCAAGTGTCAGGCCCTTGCTGCTTGCTAGTGACCTACTTCACTATGAGAGGAGGGCTCAGGGGAGGCAGGGTGGTTGGCTCCAGCCTGGATGTGAAGGTCTAAAAATAAAACACCAGATGCCTATATGGATCTCATCTTTTCTGAGAAGCTCATACCCTCTCTTCTGGATGTGGTGTAGTTCTTGGAGAAGAGAGATGCAGTTGGATCTTCCTGGGACTTACATGGGGTTTCTAGGAACCTTTTCCTGAGACCTTTAGCTGTGGGCATGTGTACAGTTTCCACAAATTCCAGCTAAGGGAATAAGGAGGAATCTGCCTTTGGACCAGGACCGAACAAAACCGAAATTTTTTCCTGGAACTTTTCCCCCCAGAGGCCAACAGTGGGGAGTCTGTTAACTGGACTGTAAAAACTCAGAACCTCCAGGCACTGTTCCTTGCTCCCAGGGCTTAGTACCTCTGTGGCTTCACTGCTGGTGAAACCTCCTTGTCTCACCCCAGGACAAAAGTTAATTTTCTTGCCCCTAGTTCTGGACTCTCCCATAGGTTTCTCCATGCTCTTTCCTTGCTACCCCTATTCCATTTAATTCTAGAGCTGTGATCAAGAAATACACTTAAGAAGGGTTTAGGGCTGGAGAGATAGCTCAGCTGGTAGAATGCTTGCCTTACAAGCACAAGGACCTGAGTTCAATCCCCAGTACCGCAAAAAAAAAGAAGTGTTTAGATCACTCATGTCAAATAAGATTCATTTTTATGCCACCTTCCATTAGTTGACTTCCTGGGACCTAAGACTGAGAAGGATCCTGAGGAAGAATCCCACTGGCAGAGTGTAAGGACAGTGGAGGTATGTGTGCAATGATTTGCATTCTACCATGTAGATGTATCTACCAACATCAGAACACTTTAGGATTATTAAAGGAAAGATAAGGACAGCTTCTTTACCAATCGGAGAGTATTTTGAGGAATTGGACCTCTTGGCTTTATCTTTCCTTCATATGTTGTAACCCTGGGCCTTCTCTGACTCTGGTCTGTCAGCATTCTTTAGGCCTGGATTGAGTTAGATCCTGACTCTTCAAGGTGATGGAATCTGATCATGGCTTCACATCCTTAGATTTAGGCCTTGGTACCTTTGGTGACAGCATACCGGATTGAGTGACTAGCCAAGGCTTTTCTGATGATTTCTAGACTGACATCAGATTTCAAGTTGTTTTTGTTGATTTTTTCAAGGAACTAGTGGCATTGGGTGCAGGGCCTGTTTGGCATTGCAGTGTGAGGCTTAGATAGGGAAATGCAGTTTGTATTAGGAGGTTAGACCATCCATTGCCACAAACTCCCAAATTATAGACCTAGGCCTGGAGGAAACTTTAGAACTGAAGGTGGAGATGTGCTTGGGCTGATGAATCAGGTGCTATGCCTGGAAACAGAAGGAATCATCAGAGCCTAGAAATAAGTATTTTTGTTCCTGCCTTGGCCACAGATATGTAATTAGGACAAAAACCTCAGGTTCTAAGACATCAAAGCCAAGATGGCTCCCTGCTTTGTTAACTCAGCTTTGTAACTCTGAGTTGAGCAAGCGCTGTGTTTGCTGATCCTGCTGTGCCAGGAACCATCCTAAGCACAGAAGGAAATAAGACACAACCCCAGCCCTCAAGGAGATGGCTAACAGAGGGGGCAAGCAGGTAGACTGGTGTCTCACCCCAGCAGGGTTCTAATGCAGGCTTGCCAAGGGTGTTGGTAAGCTGGTGGAGCAGGAACTGATTGGTCCCTAAGGGCTTGGGGAAAGTTTTGAAGAAGAGATGACATTTGGCTTGAACTTTGAAAGATAATTACTTTACCTCTTTACAAACATTTTTGTGGTGGCTTATAAAAACAAATACCATGAAGAGGACCACTATAAATAAATTGAAATCAGAAAAAAAGGAAATGGAACCTAGATAAAACTGAGGAAAAATTAAAATGTAGACATTCAGATCATTGAAATCAAAATGGTTATTACATCTGACACTTTGCAAAAGCACAAAGTGAAACTTGTTCTATTACATGATATATATTGTCAGAGAGGGGAAGTACACAGTGGTTCTGAAGTGTAAGTTCTCTTTTCTCCCCCTCTCTTTCTCCTCCTCCCCCCCCCTCCTCCTCCTCCTTCTTTTTCCTTTTCTCTTTTCTTGTTCTTTCTTTCTTCTTCTTTTTTTTTTCTTCTGATACTGAGGTTTGAACCCAGGGCCTCATACATGCCGATTACATGTTCTACCACTGAGCCACACCCCCAGCCCCAAGTTCTTTTTCTTGGTAACTCTTATTTAAAGAGCTTCACTGGGTTGGAAGGGTGATGGTGGTTAATGAGTAAACCTGTAAACCAATATTTCTCAAAATAGAGTCTAGGAACTTTCATTAAAATTACCTAGAGTCCTGGAGCTGGGGATGTAGTGCAGGGGAAGAACATGTGCTTAGCATGCACAAGCTCTAAGTTCAATCTCCAGCACCAAAAAGTTAATAAATAAATAAAATCACCCAAAGTAATTTTGAATTACTTGTTTAAATGCTTATTTAAATGCAGCTTCCTGGACTCCAGGCTAATCAGACTCTGTTTTCATATACTCCCCCAGATGGTTCTTGCATTCCATAGTTCGAAGGCCACTGCAATAGATGGAAACCTTGCTTGGCCTTTGGTACGGGAGATTGAACCTAGGGGTGCTTAACCACAGAGCTACATTATATATTTATTTATTTATTAAATTTAGAGAGAGGTTCTCACTAAGTTGTTTAGTTGCTGAGTCTGGCCTTGAACTTTCAATCCTCCTGCCTCAGCCTCCTGAGTTGCTGGGATTACAGGTGTGTTCCACCACACCTGGCTAGTGCTTGACCTTAGAAGGTTGGGTAGGACTTTAATAAGGGAAACAATAAGGCTTGAGAAGTGATAGTTGAACTGAGGCTGGTGGTTCATAGCTGGTGAGGCGACTTTCAAGTCCATATTTTGGAATACTGGGCTGGGGATACAGCTCGGTTGGTAGAGTGCTTGCCTTGCAGGCACAAGGCCCTGGGTTCAATCCCTAGCACTACCAAAAAAAAAAAAAATTAGAATACTAAAAAGTTGGATGGCTTCAGGCATGTGGCAGAGAGCTGCTTCTGATCACAGAGATGAACAGAGCAACTGACCCACTGTGGTATGACTTCCCACTTGGCCACATGGTCCAGCTCTGTAGAAATGCTCTGGCAGCCTCCTTTATTTTTTGAGCAATGCTTTGTTTTTCTCTATATCTTCAAATGTAGGATTCTCAGAGCACAGATGTGTTCTGTTTCCTGTTGAAAAAGTATTCATTTCCCCAGGGTCTATAAGTGGCTTTAGTGGTGAGTTGGCAGAAAGAACAGTGGGTGTTGAACTTCTGTTCTTTATGTGCCCAGGACCTGTCATGTCAGCAGTAGGAATAGATAATTCCTGTTTTCAAATAACCAAGTTCTGTGTTTTGAATTTTTATATTATAAGATATTTTCTAACTGGGAATGGGGCTAAGAGGGGTCACCTCTTCTATTCTTGTGTTACAGTTTAAAATACTGTCCGATTTTAAAGATATATACAAAGTTATGAAGAACTATCTTGAATATTCAATTTCAGAAGTAAATCATTTCCAATATCTTTGAAGCCTTTGTGAGTTAAACTTTAAAACCCAATGAGAAATAGTTAACATGGAAATTGAAAGTCCCTTCTGATGGCTCTCCATTCCATATTCTTCCATCAAATTTTCTTGTAGCTTATTGAAACTCTTGGTTGCTTGTATCAGTGGCAGAGAATCAGGAAGAATATGTGTGTATATCCACTCAGCTAAATATTTTAGTGTATTCTGTGTCCATACCACTAAGGGAGCTCACCAACAGGTGGACCCAAATCTGTATGATGAATTCTCCCCAAGAGGAGATGAGGGTCCAGTGGAGGCAGCTACTTCTCTGCAAAGTTTCAACTCTCTTCCCTTGCCCTGGAGTTGATTTCCCTTCTTTTGTGCCAATTGAGCTTGTTCTCATCACTGTCACACTCTTTATCATGGTCTGCTTTGCTTGTCTCCCTGTGCCGCTAAGGCAAAGACCTCTTCTTAACTCAACCTACCCCACTGCATGCCTGGCATCACCTGGCACATGGCACTTGGTAAATTCTAATTGCATGCATGTTTGAATGACTGTGATGCTGTAAGCACCCAAGGATGTGTGGATGAAGAGTTAGAGCCAACCTCCAGGGGTCTGGGAAAACTTTTAGGGGAAGTGAGGTTTAACCTGAAGCTGGGCAGCTGTTGGATTCAGTGATATAAAAGTCCCTGGACACCTCTAGACAGCTTGTCTGCCTCTTCAAAGAACTGAAGAGGCTTGGGATGAGCCTCATATGTAGATGGTACTTCTTGTTTCTAGTCTGAGAACCTACGAAGGGCACCATGAGTTCACAGTACCACTATAAGAGAATCTTTCTCAAGCCAGGAATTCAGTAGTGGTGCCTGAAAGTCAGCTTCCCATGCACACCTGCTTTTTGGAATTGGTACAGAGAGAAATGACCCACCCATATGATCCTATGGAATAGCATTATAGTTGGGGGAGATGGTTTGAAGGAGGACTACGCAAGGTATCGTCAGATCTGAGACCTGGCCTAGGAAGACATCCCGGCTTTTAGAACTGTAACATTCTAAGCACTGTGTAGTTCCATATGTTCCCCATATGTTCCATATGTTCCATATGTTCCTCTCAGGCTAGTGAAACATGTCACAACCCAGCTTCAGGTCAAGGTTTGTATCCTGAACTACTCATGGCCCATCAGTTAGAAAGCAGAAACTATATGTTCCAGCCTGTTTTGCTGAGGCTAGAGGATTGAACTAGTGGCTTAGCCAGCATGAAAGCAAGACAGGAATCTGTGCTGGGCTTGGCTTAGATTAGCATGGCTTTTGATAGAGGGGCATGTGTGTGTTTGGGTTTGCCATGCTGGGCAAGGGAATAGTGGAATTTATCTGAGTTGAGCTCACACATTGAAGTTATTGAGTGACTTTCACGCAAGGCCGTGACCTAGACTCCCAGCCGAGAGGCCCACGTGGCGGGGCTGGAGCTGGGGGAGCCAAGGACAGCTCACATCTGCTCATCTGCTTACGTAACCCTGCTTCCCAGCTCCTTGAGCCAAGAAAACACACAAGCCAGCCCAGCAGGGCTGAGGGCCTGTGGTAGCACACACCATGCGCCGCACAGCAAGGGCACCTTGGCCTGGCCTGAGGACTATCTCGAAGCCCTCAGCTCTCTGCCTCTTCCTGTAACCTCCCCCTGCAGCCCTAGGCAGTGGCTCTGAGACCTGATAGCAGGTCTGCATGATTCTGAACTGTGTTGATTGTCTTCCTCCTGGAGTCTGAGCTCCCTGGGTTTTCTCACTGGACTTGAGCCAGGTGTATGGCAGAGAGCAACCCCTGCAGAATGGCAGGAGGTATGCAGGTTACTCAGGGAGGCCTCCTGCCTGGCACTGGACCCAGAGCTCTTCAGTCTTAGCAGTGTGAGCTTTAGAATTCCCAGAGTTGTAAAGGCTTCAGAGAGAGGAGGTGGGAAAAGAATTGCCAGATTGGGCAAGGAGGGCAGGATTGGGGGTCAGGTACTCTTAGTTTGTGGGAGACATGATGGGGGTTGTGAGAGGGGTGCGGAGGGGAGTGGGAGAGACTAGTCAGTGATAAAGCTCTATGCAGAGCCATTGGAAGACCAAGTTCCTCGGCCAGCTGTGAGCCAGTGTAATTTTCATATAGGTTTTGTTACATGCTCAGCAGGGAGCTCCTGGGAGGTAGAAACTGTCTTATCCATCATTCCTCCCTCAACCCACTCCTCTTGGGCTGTTATACTAGGTACTCAGATGGTACCCTGAAAGAATTGATTGAAACAAATCAAAAGTGGTCTTGACACATCACAGGAAGAGTTCATGTTAAAACAAACATTTCAAAATAAAGATTCTGGTTTTGTACTTGAGAGGCTCACATGGTTTGTCAGCATGCTCTATATGCCTTTTTTTTTTTTTTAAGAGGAGGAAAAATTTTGTTTTCAGAGGTTCAGTTCATGGTTGACTGACTCCATTGCTCTCAGCTCAAGGTGAGGCAGAACACTGTGGTGGAAGAGCAAGGTGGAGGAAAGTGACTGAGTTCATGGCAGCCAAAGAGCAGAGAGAGAGAGAGAGAGAAGAGAGAGAGGTATGCTCTATGCGTGTGTGTGTGTGTGTGTGTGTGTGTGTGAGAGAGAGAGAGAGAGAGACAGAGAGAGAGAGAGAGAGAGACAGACAGAGAGACAGAGTCAGAGTACATGCATACACAGGTCCAAGTCTAGGCTTAGAGAAAGAGGAAGGGGAATGGACCACCCAGGTAGCAGGTATCAGCTCCTGTGTTGGTGAGCAGCAGTGTCAGTTGCTGAGGGAACTCTGGAGGAGAATCCAGCTATTGAGGCCTCAGATGCTGATGGGTGGTCTTGAATAAGAGTTTATTTGGGGCAAATTGAGTTTAAGGTATCCATGGCATGTCCGTGGTCATGTCCTCTTGGCTGTGGGGTTAGGAGAAAAATGTGGGATGGAGACAGGCTTGGGAACTGTCACATGCTTAAAGCAGAGAGATCTGGGTGAGTGAGAAGGGACAATGTTTAAGGAGAATAAGAAGAGAAGGTGGTGGCAAAGATAGTCATCACGGAAAGAGACTGAGAAAGCATGGGTGGTGAGGTAGGAAGGAACGTGGGTGAGTGTGACACTTAGTGATCAGGCTTTTTTCTATCTCTCCCATCATTTCTTCCTGTGATTTATGCCTTCTTTGGGGAAGAGAAGGTGAAAGCAAAGATTTCAGAAGATCTTGGTTTGGGACCCTTTCTCCTTCTGGTTTATCAAGTATCTGGACATATTGGGGCTTTGTGTGACCTTAAAAGTTCATCCAGTCCAAACTCTGCAGTTTACAAATGAGACAAGTAGTATTCTGAGTGTGGATGGTATTTATCCAAGCATCATCCAGAAAGGCACTGGTGGAGCTGGACAGGGACCAGGCACCTTTTCTCATTTCTGGGGCTCTTTACCTTAGGTCCACCTTTCTGCACTCCCTACGGGGAGCAACATTTCTGGCCTGCAGGTGTTGACTCTGGGGAGGCTGGGCAGGCCACATGTGAATTCCTGCCTTCTAGGTTAGTTTCAGAAGGTGTGAACAAGTTGGTAGGGTGACAGTCCAGATGCTTCTTGAGTTCCTGGAAAATGGGGTTGTTTAGTATTTGGGTGAGTTGCAGATGTTGTGGGGCCCTATGAAATGAGAAAAACCCAATGATGTTCTTTTCGTGTTTTTCATGAGTTCAAAGTGTCACAGGGCCTCTCAAGGTCTTTGCACAGGGTTGGGGAGTTGAGCAGCCCAGGCCTGGCAGATCTTGTGGGGAAGGGTAGAAATGGAGGAAATCCCTCTTGCCTGAAAGTCCCAAGACTTGTGAAGATGAGCCATTCAGCTTCTTCTTCTTTTTTTTTTTTTTAAACTTTTTTAGGATGTCAATAGACCTTTATTTTATTCATTTATTTATATGTGGTGCTGAGAATCGAACCCAGTGCCTCACACATGCTAGGCAAGTGCTCTACTACTGAGCCACAACCCCAGTCCGCCATCCAGCTTCTTGTTGCCTAGCTTTCCCAGTAAGAAATGGGCTCCTTGTTAATTATCCACCTAGGTCCTTCCCAAGATCTGTTGAGTTGAATTCTCTAGGGAGGGGCTTTATATTCTGTATTTGTACCAATTGCCTCAAGAGATTCTGATGATAGGTTTAGGAAAAACTGGTCCAGGGTGACCACTGACTTAGATCCAGAGCATAGTGCCTGCTCACCTGAGGGCATCCTGGGAGCTAGCAGCAGTCTTGTGAGAGGATCTGATCTGTAAGGCCCCTGGGGTCCATGAGGGAGATCATGGCCAGGGAGGTAGCAAGGCTTTGGGAGTTTGGGGAGCAGACCTACCTCAGGAGTTCTGCTGCCTTGGCTCTGTGGCAATGAAGAGAGATGAAGCCTGATTGAGACCTGTCTCTGAATGCAAAAGTGTACCTGTTCAAGGATGGAGGGAGGGGCTTTTCTAGCAAAGGGAAAGGTATGGACATCAACCTGTTTATAGGAGTAGAGAGGGAGGCAGACAGAACTGAGGGCTTTGTTGCCTAGCTAAGGGGTTTAGCCTTATCTTTTACAAGGCCACATAGCTTCAGAGCCATTGGAGGCTTTTACAGGGAAGGTGATATGATCAGAGCTGTCTCTCGAAGAAACTGAACTAATAGCAATCGGTTCTGCGATGATGGAACTGGGTCAGTGATGAGGGAGGGAAGGTGTGATGAGTATCTTGGGGAAGACCGAGAGGAGGTGGCTGCTGGTGAGCTATACCTGCTGTCAGGCAGGAGGGGCGGGCTCAAACCTTCCTTCTGTCAGGAAGATGAGTGCTCCCTGGGCACAAGGGCTGCATGGGTAGCCATAGGTTATTGAAATGGGGCAGACTAAGGACACTGGCTTGGGCAGGGGTGGTTGGTTTTCACCAGTACTTTTCAGGTGAACTTTGATCTTAGTTTGTGGTTAGCATTCCCACCTCTGTTTTGTAGGCTTCTTGCTTTCTTCTAGTGCCTCGTTTGCTTCACAGGTAAAGCTGGTTACACTACAGTAATAGTTCCCAAAATGTGTTTCCTGACAAAATGGTTCTGTGATCAAGTAAGTTTGGGAAATAATGAGTTAATAAAGTGAAAGGAATTTCTTGACTGCACAGTTCCTCAGAGCCCTGGGTGTGTGTCATGCTTTTCCAGAAGCAGGGTTCCCAACCCAATTTGACCAGGTGCATGTTTTCCCACTGAGCATGTTTCCTGGAACCCATTTGAGGAAGTCTGAAGGACAGTGAGTGCTGTGAGCCTGGGTCTAAGTCTTGGCTGTGTCCCTGATTCCCTGTGTGTGCCACGTGCCCTATATCTGGACCTTGACTTTTCCTTTGCCTCTATTCCTAACCTACCACTGTCTCAGAATCTCCCATCCATAGCTCATCATTGTTTCTTCTGAGCTGAGAGATCTCTTGGTGATCTGATCTGGACCCATGTTCTTCCAGGCCATAAATTTTGGAGCCATCTCTGGTTTTTCTTCCTTTCTTCATCCCCTTGGTGACTTTACCTCCTACTGTTACTAAGCATTGTTGATGTTCTTTCCAGCTGTTTCTTTTCTTTTCCGTCAGTCCCTGTTGGGGTCTTATTGTCTCTCATTCTCCCCATGGAGTTTGGTTCATCTCTGCATTCAGTCCCTTCTACTCCCCAATACCTTCTGCTCTAGAGCTAGTGTCCTTCACACTGACCTACACACACACACACACACACACACACACACACACACACACACACACACACACCCCTATCTTTCCCCATTTAGAGTAAGTTCAGAGAGCCACGTCAGTTCTCTATATAAGACCACCCCACTGGTTAGTGACAGAGTTAGGTCTCAACCTTAGGATTTTTGAGAAAGTACTGGGTACTGAACCCAGGCATGCTCTACCACTGAATTACATCCCCAGTCCTTTTTATTTTTTATTTTGAGACAAGGTCTAAGTTCTCCATGTCGGACTTGGACTTGCTATCCTCCTGAATCAGCCTCCTGAGTAGATGGGATTATAGGCAGGTGCCACTTCATCCAGCAGAGAAAGTACTGTCTCTTCTATGATCACTCATCCTTACAATGGCCTGTCAGGAAGTCTGAGCAAGAATTATTTCCATTTTTCAGTGGAGTTTGACGTGCTTCACAGGGTAACCCATCATCTGAGGTTTGCCCAGCACTGAGGTTGGGGGGTGTTCCTGGTAGACCTTTCAGCACTAAGGGGTTTCCTGAGATGATTGGTCGCCCTAGTTTTGGCTGTGGTACGTATTGCTGGGCATGGGCACCCTTTTCATGACTATACTGCCCCCCAGAAGGAGATGTCTCCTCTAGCTGGGTCTTGGTCATCCGATGTAGTTTGCAGAATAGAGTGACCTATTAACTTTTCCTTCCTTCCACCTCTCTAGTTGGCCCCATGCTGATTGAATTTAACATTCCTGTGGATCTGGATATTTTGGCAAAGAGGAACCCAGAGGTAAAGGTGGGTGGCCGTTACACCCCCAAGGACTGCATCTCTCCTCACAAGGTGGCCATCATTATTCCATTCCGCAACCGGCAGGAGCATCTCAAGTATTGGCTGTATTACTTGCACCCAGTCCTGCAGCGCCAGCAGCTGGATTATGGCATTTATGTTATCAACCAGGTGAGGTCTGGAAAGATGTAAAGAGGGAGGGAGAGTATGTGTGTGCCAGTGAGGCATAATGAGTGGCGGGAGAAGGGGAGTGATTTCATAGACACCTGCATTTTATCATGCAGAGACAATATCACCACTACCTTCTTTGTTTAAGCAGTATAGATGAGCTAAATGCCAGACAATGTCCTTTGCTGTAAGCTCTGTTAGCTAAGGGGAATTGCTGGGGTGTTTTTGTTTGTTTGTTTTTGCATATTCGTTTAGTTTTGTTTTTAGAAAATAGCCCTCCAGCAAAATCGAGAGACAAAAAGGCAAACCCTAATTATCCCAAAGTTAAAGCACTGATTATTTCCTGTCTTTGAGTAGCTGTGTACTTCCCCATTACTTTTAGGAAACAAAACTACCCATTTAGATATCAGACTTGTAGGCAACTTCAGAATTTATCCAGACAGTGTCTTCTGAGGCACCTACAGGAGACAGTGAGCTGAGATGAGGCCACATGCCAGCCCCTGGTGAAATTTCTGGGAAAGTCTAACTCAGGGCCATCTGAGAGGCTTGTGGACTGGGCTAAGTCTGAAAAAGAGTTCTTAGTGTATATCTGATCTGTGTGAGTTGGCCTTTAGTCCTACTTAGGAAACTGATGCTGATGGCACATCAGACCCCATCACCACCACCTGGAGAATCAGATTGATCTAAGAGGCATTTTTATTTAAATAACTTGGTTTATTCTATTATTATTATATTTCCAAGAGTATAACTTTGGTATTTCAAGTTTATCCCAAATATTTAAATTCATGTCTTTAGGCTATAATCTTTTAGGTGCAATGACATATCTGATTTACTGAATTTCACTTAAATTCATTTGAAGAGAGAGTATACTCATTTCTACAATGCCCATGTCCATTGCATTTCAAGATGCACTCTGAGTCATCTTGAAGTAGTAAGAATGTTGGCAGTTTACTGCTTTCATTAAAATGAGGAACTTTGTGTGCCTTCCCTTGGACCATAAGAGAGGCTTGAAACAACAGTCTATCCATCCAGTAGTTCTGAGGATTGCTGTGGCATGGAGTTGGATCAGTTATTGCAGAGAGAGTCTGAAGAAGTATAAGCTCTTGGTCTTACCTGTCCTGAAGTTTCCAACCCAGTTTTGGCAAGTGGGACCTTTGCAGGCAATAATGTGTTATCAATCCCAAATAGCATGTGATTGGGTGTTAGCTGCCAAATGCTTTAAAACTCAGAGGAAGGAAAGAGAGCAGTGACCTGGAAAAACCAGGATGTAAACTAGGTTCTAAAGTCTGGGGGAGAAATGGGCATTTCAACTGGGACCTCAAGAAAGAAAGAAGCCTTCACAATCCTGGAGATGGAAATAATCAGTGGAGTAGAAAATCACCAGAGTCTCTGGGGCCAGATGTTTTAGCTGAGCCTGTCAGCCAGAGAAGGGCAGAACAAGCCCTCTTATGAGGAAACTGAGCTCAGATAGAAGAGCAGGGGTGGCAAAGCTCTCAAGGCTGCTGGCCAAGTGAAGTATAGATCAGGGTTCTATGAATACCTGTAGGCAAGACAGCCACAAAGTTGTGATTCATCTTGGAAGAATACTAGAAAAAGTAAAACAGATAAGCATCTTGCAAAATGCGGGTCACTTCAATCCAAAAAGTGTTTGTTTCAGAAAACCTGTCAAGAAGCACTTGTCTGGTGGATGTATATGATATGGAGATTCACTGTGGTGTATTCATATATGCACAAAGGAAAGTCATGTAAGATTCATTCCATTGTCTTTCCTATCCCGCTTCCCTTCCATTTATTCCCCTTTGTCTAATCCACTGAACTTCTCTCCCCCAGTTACCCCCATACATCCACAAGACTGGGATCCCAATAAGACACACTCCATGTTTGTATAAATATGTCAAAATGAATTCTACTGTCATGTATATTAAAAAGAACAAATAAATTAATTATTCTCCCAAATTAATATTAAATATTAAATACAATATTAAACAAACAAAAGATGCACATGTCTAATGCCATTTAACATATGTTGATCATAGCAAGATTCAGGATCCTGTTCATTATTAAAGCAATGGTAGTGAGCACCTAGAAGAAGTCGCCCTTACCAGGTACCAGTAAGGACTACTAAGAGTATGCCAACTGCATCTTTTTTTTTTTTAAATCTCTGATAGCTGTTATACTGTAGCTGAGTGATATACTGTAGACATAGTTTGGTCAGATCTTATTCAGCAAGGCATCTGATGGCCTCCCACACATCTGTTTTGAGCAGAAGATAGACAACCTTACTCTGGATAGTACAGAGTTAGATTAAAACATATCCTTGCTAAAGAGGGTAAAAGTGAACTAATGATGCTGCTGAATTTTTCAATTCAGTTGGCCATGGTCAAGGAAGAGTAGAAGGGAAAATGCTCATATATAGCTATGTTGAATTTTAGGTAAATATGAGCCTTCCCAGTTTAACTATGAAGTCAAAACAAATATTGGGTCAGTAAAATTTAGCTGTCAGTTTAAGTAACTGTAACACAATTTATATAGATATACCACAGGCTTGAAATAACAGATTTCTGAATGTTTTACACTAGCTACATGCTACTGTCTATCCCAATCCAAGTTGGCAGAACTAACCAACCTAGTTTAGACCAGCAGAACCACTGTGTTGGCTAATACTGGGCACTGCTTAAGATGGCCTCCCCCAACCCCCATTTAAGATTAGAGAGAAAGAATACTTAAAATAAAAGTAGCCTCTGAGATACCCAGTCCAGGGTTCCTGTACATATCTGAGGAACGCAGAGCTCATTCTTGCAGATCCTTCAGTGTGCACTGGCACACTTTTATCTCCAGAAGTATTTCCTGAGCTTGTCTAACCAGAGAACTGTTTTCCAAGAATCATCTCAAGTGACGAGTGCTTTGTGAATCACACTTGGGTCATAGCAGGCCTAAATTAACACCTCTTCACTTTCCTTGGATACTAAGAGCTCCCCATTCCTTCTTCCCACTTACAACTTAACATAAAAAAATATTTTATTTTTTGGAGTTGGGGATGTAGCTCAGTGCTAGAGCACTTGCCTAGCATGCACAGTCCCTAGGTTTGATCTGCAGCACTGCCCCACCCTATTTAGTCTTTCAAATATATTAATCCTTTTTTTTCTGGTCTTATTAGTATCAACTCCCCCTTCCCACCCTCACATGTTTTTTCACTTTTTCATCTTTTCCTTCTCTTTCCACCTTAGGAGAACCCTGCCCTCTTTTCCCTCTCCTGCAGCTGATCTTATATCTTTCATTTCAACTCCACCCTGATTATCCTTTTGGGAAAATGTGGTCAGAGTTCATATAACTAAGCCAAGAAGCAGCCTGAAGTCTGCCCTCCTTTCCAGGAAGGAATATTATCTAATACATAATACAGCGGTAACAGAAATCTGAACCTTGAAAAGAAAGAGGTGCCCCATTTAGAGTACACCTTGTGTACAAATTAGAAACTTCCTGTGTTCTCTGCTTTATTTTCATATTCTAGAAGAGGATAAAAGAGATTTTGTAGTGCCAGGCTTTGACTCTTGCCAATTATTTGCTGAGCAAATAAACCATATGGGCTCTTTGGCTTCATTAGAGCCTTTTACTTCTTCCCATTCCAGACATCTGGTGTCATTTTGACTCTTCATTGTCCACCCCTCACTTGAAATTAGGAAGAAAATCACTTAAAATGGAAGTGGCCTCTGAGATATCTTGTCCAGGGGTTCCCAAACAGGTTTTTTCAGTACAGAACTTTTTTCTGACCCATTGAAATGGTACACAATCCCCCATTTACAGCAGGTCACAATGGTGCTATTCTACTTAAAGTGGGAGTCACGCTTCATCTCTACCTCTTTAGTTTTCTCCTTCAGTGTTTGCTAGGACTTGCCCAGACTCCAGAGCCCTGACAGTGAAAATTTCTTCTCTGTGTCATAGGTGAGGAAACTAGGACTCAGATAAAGTAACTAGTAGAGAGTTACATAAATCACAGTAGGACTGCATGGCTCAAACCCCAACCCCTGATTCCAAGTTGAGTGTCCTCTCACTGTATCACAATAACTCTCCTTGTGGCTATTTAGCCTCTCCCTCTGGGTGTTTCTCAAAGCCTGGTGTTCAGGCCTGGGAGTGAGGGTCATGTTCTGACCACCATGGTTCAGCTCTGGCTCTGCCACTTCTCAGTCAATGTTAGGTAGGTAGCTACGGAAGCTCTTCAGACCTGAGTTTCCTCCTTGGTAGGAGGAAAAGGGATTAGTATCTACCTCACAGAACTGTGAAGCACCTGGCACATGATAAACCCTTGGTAAATATTAGCTGTTACTGCTATGATTTGCGTCTTACTGCTATGATTTGCGTCTTTCCTCTCCACCCTCCATTCTTCCTTCCTCTTGTTGCTACCCAGTACTATGGTGATAAATTCTTTTTAAAAAATTATTTTTATGTGGTGTTGAGAATCGAACCCAGTGCCTCACACATGCTAGGCAAGCACTCTTACCACTGAGCCATAACCCCAGCTCCAATGGTGATAAATTCTTTACTGCTCTCCCTATTTCCTGCTTCACTTGACAGTACCAGCATCAGGACCTCCCTTCCATTTTTTTGTGGGTTCCTTGGGATCAGAGGGTAGTAGGTAACAGATAATGATGTGGGTCGGATGTCAGAGGACCAACTTGTGCCTATATGCTCCTTCAGAGGGGGATTATATCTCAAGATCACAGACAGGGTGAACTTTCACAAGTTTTAGGACTTGTACTCCTGTCCATAGGAAGCTATTAACCACTCCTATTTGCTATTGGCCCCTCTAACCACCATAACAGCTTATATCTCAAAATTGGGGCATTGGAGGGATGTACAGTAGAGATGGAGAAGAGCAAGTGTGGTTCTTTGTCCTCAGGGTCTTCAGTCCTCCTGCCTTAGCCACCAGTATGTGACAGTCCCATTAGGGTCTGTTACAGTTTGGATCTGGAATATCCCCCAGAGACTTACGTGTTAAAGGCTTTGGGGAAGTGATTTGGATCATGAGGGCTCTAACCTCATCAATGGATTAATATACTGATGGATTAATAATTTGATGGTGTTATTGGGATATGGTGAAAACTGTAGGAAGTGGAGCCTAGTCAGAGGAAGTGGGTCACTGAGGGCATGTCTTGGAAAGATACATCTTGTCCCCAGTCCCTCCTTCTCTCTGCTTCTTGGCTGCCATGAGCTGAGAAACTTCCTTCCACAATGCCCTTTAGCCATGATGTTCTGCCTCACTTCAGACCCAAAAGCAATGGAGCCAGCCAACCATGGACTGAAACCTCTAAAACTGTGAGCCAAAATAAATCCTCCTATTAAGTTGTTTTTCTCAGGTATTTTGTCCCAGTGACAAAAACCTGACTAACACAGGGTCCCAGAACATCCCTCTCTTGAAGCTAAGGGTGCTGCTCTGAGACATGAACTCCTACCTTAAGTCCAGCACCAGGGCCTTGATGTAGAGATGGATGTCAAGGTATGAACTGGCATGCACATTGTACTTCCTCATACTTGGGTCAGAAAAGGAAGCTATAAAACCACCCAAGGTGAAGGGAAGGCAGGTTGCCACCTGTCAGTACTAGTCCTGAAAACTAAAATGCAGGATGCTTGTGGGATTACTTCTCATAAAAATTACAAAATGGGTGAGGAATGCAGGCACAGCTGGCCAAGTAGGTGCGTCATAACCGTGACAGCCTTTTGCCCCAGCTCCACTAACCAGGAGTGGTATCTCTGGTTCCATTATATACCTTCTGGTGCCTCTAGTCTCCTCACTCAGCTGCCCAAGTTATTTCTAGTTCTAACCATGTTACTCCCTCTCTTACAACCTTCTGTATGTCCTTACTGACCACAGGCAAGGGTCTAAATGGTCTAAAGCCCTGAGCCTGGCATCTGAGACCATCTGCTCTATGATGCTGATCTACCTCCAGCCCCTTACTCCTCATTCCCCTTCACACACTGTGTGCCACAGCCACACTGGATTCTGCATCCTCATCCTGACTTCTGTTCTCCCCTGTTTGTGTCCTTGCTTATGTTGGCCCCTCTGCCTGCTTTCCTCCCCCAGCGGCTGTCTTTCTAAGCATCTTTTTAAGCACTGCCCCACCCCTCACAACCCTGACCTCATTAGCTCTGTAAACTAGAACTGTCTTCTCCCTCCCTATTGTTCCCAGGCCACTTGGCAGTTTCTAGAAAGGAATGATTATCTATGTTTATACCTCATCCCAGTCCCTGCTCTCCCTGTCCCCTAGGCCTGACTCCTTCCCACCTCCCTGACCATGCAGCTCTTATAGAGTCCACTGTAGACTTGATCCAGAGCTTGGAACATGGAGCGTCTCTCTGTGACTCCTGCCCATTTATTTCCACCCACTCTCAGGACCCCTTGATGTGGGTCCTCTGGCTGGGTCTGTGTCTTTTAGAGGTGAGGCCTCCTCTCCTGACCTGACCAGATAGTGACCCTGGGGAACATGCACAGCCCTTCCCTGGGGCCTCTCCCTCAAGCTTCCTGCTCAGTGTTGACCAGGGTACAAGCTGCCTATGACACAGTCCTCCAGGTGACCACCCTTTTCAGGAAAACTATGGACAGCCTGCTTATTCATGGTCATAAACTCATTTATGGCCCTTTAAATTTTGACCACCATAGCCCTCCAGTAAGCCAAATGGGTCTTATTGTTCCTGCTCAGGGAAGACTGCAAAGGTGAGTGCGGAGCTGGAATTTGAACAAAGATTACCTGAGGCCTAAGGAATGCCCCACCTTACCTATTTACTACCAGAACATCCCACATATACTTGCCAACACTATTTCCTTAGGTCACAAGAGTGGGGTGGAGTGAGTAACAAACACAAAGCCCCTGGGAGCCTTTCCTGCTGATTATACTGCCAGGTAGACCCTGGTCTACAGGGAAAGTAGAGGGAGTACCCAGCTTACTGTCCTGAGGAATCTTTGGCTTTGAAATTTCTTCACTCTCCTTTTCATCTGTACACTCTTTTAGGGTGATAGGAACTATCACAAGGCTGCCTGTGAATGGATTTATAGAAATCCTTCATATCCTTAGTGCACGAGGGTTTCTGTCCAGATAGCTGTTCCTACACATGGTCAAGATCAAGTAGGGTTGAAGCAGACCCCTGGGTCCACCCCATTAGTGAGGACTGCTGCCTGAGCTGTGGCCCCAACTGACTTGGTTTCTGCCTTGATCATCTGTCTCTGTCTACCACCCCTCACCCCTGCCTTCCATTTCCTCCCTGAGCTGCCTGTGCCCAGGTGAATACATGTGGGATGGAGCTTTGTCCTGCAGCCTCCAATTCCTTGGACCTCTCAGAGGCTGCAGAGGTGGAAGTGGCATGGGAGAGCTGGCAGTATCTGTGCCTCCACTGTTTGAGTGCTGTCCCTTTGCTCTGTTCTTCCCTTGATGGCCATGTCTCTCCGTTCTCCTGGGGAATGTGTTGAAATACTTATGGGTATTCATATTTCTGGTGAGTTGCCTCCCTGGAGATTGTTCTAGGAAATGCCATTTTCTCTACTCACCCTTGACTCTGTGACAAGGAAACAACTAGGATGCTGCCTTTTCCCTGGAACAAGGGGTGGTCAGAATGGGCCCCTTTTCCTTTATAGCCTTGACACATGCCTTTCTCTCCCTTTTACCTCTCTCCCTTGCATCCATCCTTCTCTCTTTTTTTCCCTTCTAGCAGGGGCCTTTTGCCTTTACTTGTTAATCCTGCTTATAGCAAAGCAAGCTGAAGGAGGAGTTCCTCTCTGTGGTCCGCTTCTTAATCTCCACCTACCTTCTCTTCTGTACTCTCCGTCTTCCATAAAGAGAGAGAGAGGAAGGCCGACTTAACTACCGCTGCCACCCTAACTACTGCTGCCATCGCTGCTGCCACCGCTGCTGCCACCACCCTGGTAATGTCCTCAAATCAAACCCAGCACCAAGGCCTGCTGGTCAGAAGGAAGCTATGTGAACAATCCTGTGAGTGTGCTGTCCTCCCACCCTGTGGTGTCCCAGGCAAGGGCGGGTCTTCTGTGGGCTCGCTTGGAAACACTGAGATTGCTGGAAGTCTGCTCATTGTGTAGAGGTCTGAGAGACTTTGCCTTCTTTTAATTAAACCAGAGTTGAGCTCATACCATGTGTATATAAATATTTATGTCTTGCTTTTTTCTTAAATTCCATATCATCAGCATCTTCTCATGTTGTTTCATAGTATTCATATTCATTATGTTCCATGCTTTCATAGTAGCTGATCATAGAGTTCTTAGAATGAACTTAGCCTTTCCTCTATGAAAAGACTGTAAGTAATACCATATTGAACATCTTTAAGTCTGACATTTACTCTGTGTTGGCTTCTTCCACGATTAGTGTCATCTCCCCAGGCTAGATTTTCAGATATAGGAGTATGGATTCAGAAATAGTTCACATGTTTTAGTAGCTCTTAATACAGATGGTCAATTAATTTCTGAAAGAAAAGTTCTATCTGAAAAGTATTTTTCTCCAACTTATATCTTAAACATTTTGGAAGTACTTAATGCCTCCCTCTTGTACCTTCTGCAGAAAGGAAGAAAGGTCTCAGTACCTCTTTGGGAAGAGGAAGGCATCCCACTCTGGCTTCAGTGGAGCTGGGTCAAAACTTTCCTTGATGTGTACCTCACCTGGAATTTCTGCTGAGTTTTTGGCTCTGTGAGCTCTGTCCCTTTGGCCTGTGTCCTGTGCAGCAGGAGTCAAGGATGTGGTGTTCACTCTACTCTTGTGAGTGATTACTTTGACTGACAGAGAGCTGTTTCCTCAGCCTGGTTCCTGATCCTCAAGAGCCCAATTCTTTCACTCACTGAATGAAGAGCTTATGTCTCAGATCCAAGTTCTGTTGAAGTTTGTGTCTAAGTCCAGGGCTACCATATTATTATGGTTGAAAACCAGAATCCAACAGCTATGAACTCATGAATGAGTGGATATTAGCCCTCCACAAATTCAGCATTCATATAATCCCTGGTTCTTCCCAGTCATTTTCTGGGCATTACCTCCCTGCTGGTCTACTCTCCCAAGATCCTCATGTGGGCCTATAGAAATGTCCAGCCAGAGCTGCCTCAACCCTGATCTACCACCACCTTCTTACAACCCACTCAGCCAAGTTCCTTTCTCTCTGCATCTGAGCAGGCACAAAAATGCACTCAGATATGTCACTGCCTATGGACCTGCCTCTAGATCTGTGGTGTTCAGAGCCTGGGGTAACTATGGGCACCAGGTGGAGGTAGCTTTATTGGGCCATCCCTCATACATGTGTATGGGAGCAACCACATCTCTCTTTTCCCATGGAAATTCTGATTCACTGAGAATCTTGGCAGCAACCTCATTGATGTTCTGTCATTTGATGGAGGAAGAGGCCAGGTCTGTCCCCAAGCCATCATGGTCTAGGGATATGCCTGCTGGACACACACATGGGTCTGTCATCCAGGGAAGGCAGGGTGGTTGGACAGAAAAAGTCTTTCAGAGACTGTTAGGACTTGGACTTGGTGTGGGGACATGGCTTTCTGTAGTTGGTCATCTGTCCCTGTTGCAGTCAGGGTTATCTTACCCATAGCCAAGATTTTCCTAGGGATTAGACCAGACTCTGGTACCTGTCCTGAAATGTGCTCAGCATCTTTCTGCCCCAAAGGCTGCTTGCAGGTGCAGTACACATCCCCTGATGAGCCTCTGCATGGAGCCCCTGGGGAGGCATTTTCATCTACCCACTATTTTTGCCTGTGCTCCATGTCTCTCACATGAATCATACAACAGCTTCCTAACTAGTCTCCCTACCTTTATTTGGATTGAAGCATAAATCCCTCCTTGACATGCAGTCATACTTTAAGGCTTTCTCTGACCTGAATAAAGATAAAGTCTAAGTACCTTAGCAAGTGTCTATCTAACCTGCCTCCCTCCCTCCCGACCTTCAGGTCTTGTTCTGACTTCTCCTGTTCTAAATTTTGTAGTTCCTTGAATGCTCCCTTTTCTTCAGAACCTTTACAAATACTCTCACCGTGCAATGGCTTTCTCTACTCCTAGAACTGTCTTCTCCCTCCCATCCCCTCCCCCTGAGTCTGGTCTCATTCTGCAATGGCCTTTGCTCAGTTATTTGGGGATTTTAGGTATACGCCCCCCCCCCCTTTTTTTTTCTTCCCATATTCTCCCTCTAAGAGCAGCCAGTTAGCCTGGAAGGAAGGGATAACTATAACTCTTATCTACCAACAAAAGGTGAAAGCCCACCTTTAAAATCTGGGGTTTGCTGGGGGCAGTGGCGCATGCTTGTAATCCCAGCAACTCAGAAGGCAGAAGGCAGGAGGATTGTGAGTTCAAAGCCAGACCCAGCAACTTAGCAAGACCCTATCTAAAAATAAAATTTAAAAAGGGCTGGGGATGTTGCTCAGTGGTTAAGTGCCTCTGGATTCAATCCCTGGTACCCCCATCCAACACCCCCCACAAATATGGGGCTTTAAAATGACATCTGCTTCCAGTGCTGGTTTCTCTTCACCAAGTGTGACTTCCCATGCACTTCATAGATCTCTAAAGGTCCCTGACTTTCTCCTGCTGTTGAAGACTAATCATGTGAGCCATAGGCTTATTAACTTAAGCCTTAAGCCTTTTCCAAAACTCTCCCTCCATCAGAACAACAGGATTTGGGGGAGGAATCTTGAGGAATCTTGAAGCTGTTTAGGAAGGACACAAGCAACCACTAGAGAAGGTGGAGTCTCCACATTGGATCCTTGAGAGGCATTTTGAAAGGATTGATGGTTCAAGGTGGATGGGAAAACCTGTCCCTGTCATTGTGATAGTAGCTAACTTGTCACCGAGCAGTGTGCCAAAGTCTTTTCATGTGTTGTCTCATTTAATACAACCCCCCTGGTATCATCCCATGACACAAAATAGGAAACTAAGTCTTAGAGGTGTAATTTGCCCAAAGTTACTTAGCTAATAATAAGCTGGCATTCCTGGGATAAAAATGTGTGTGTCTGTCACACTTTAATATTTGACGTGGCCTAATAGTAAGTGCTTGATATATGTGCACTTGAGTGAATGAAGTAGCAGATGCAGGCAGTGAATGTGCCTGGTGAGGACAGGAGGGAATGAGGCTGGGGATCTTCCCACCCCTGTGGAAGATGAGCACCTCCTGTCAGTGGAAGGTGAGGTGCCAGACTTGTCTTCCTTGTCATGAACAGTAAGTACTCAGTGCTTCCTTTTTCTGAAATCCCAAGGAAGAAGAAGACACACTTTCCTCATCTACCCTTCTATTAATCTGGTGTTCCTAGGGGACCAGGTAGATAATAGCACCCACTAATGTACCATGCACTTCTTTTCTTCCTGGATCATACAAATGAGGCCCTGCTAAGAGGATGGGAGAAGTGATGTGTAACTCTGGTTATTTTGGAAAATTGCCTGACCAGTTCTAAGTGTGGGCTAGACACTGGGTTGCCTTTCTGAGTCTGAAGGAACTGTTAGGCCATCCATGAGGAAAGGGACAGAAGCAGATCTGTTTGGGCTTCTCCTCCAGGTTGTCATTGTTCATGGGACTTGGCCCCAGGGTGCTCTTTCATGGTTCCAAATTTCTAGTTCCCAGGAAGTGAAGTTTGCTTAGTTCAATCTCTTTTAGGCATCTGATAGAAAAAACAGTCTTGGCCAGCAGGTCCTGTGGTACAGAGATGGCCATCAAGACCCCCTTGCACCAGTTTCTGGGGAGTGTACCAAGAGAACGGGCATGGCGTGAGCTGGGCAGCCAGCCTTGGAGTCTTCTGCACAGGTGTAAAATACTTTGTGGGAACACCTCCTGTTCACTTGTTAGAAAAATGGTCAGGGGGGCTTCATGTTCAAAAAAGTAAGCCTGGATTGAGAGGAGAGGTGAGGGTGTTTATAGAATTATCAAGATGATAGATAGGCCATGCATATAGGAACACTTATACTGATATATGATATTCTAATGAATATTGGCATTATGTTTTATAAAAACAATAATTTTAATAACTACATAGTTTTCATATGTAATTTCTAAAGTGTGAACTTCTTTTTGCCCCATGACCTACATGGAATTCGCTGGGCCCTGAATTCCAAATTGACTCATACCTGATGGGGCAGTGTGCCTTTGGGCACAGCCTTCTCCTTTCACCATGCATGGTTGGAAAGGTTTGTCAGAAGCTGAAGAAAGGCATTCTTAAGTGTAACATGTTTCCTTAGTTCATTTACTATTCTCTTGGCTGCTTTTTCTGACTTCCTGGTAATCTGTCATTCTCTAAGTAGTTTGTTTCTGAGTTACCTGCCTAGTGCTCTGCAGCAATGAGGCATGAGTGCACTATGTACACACACAGGCAGCATTGCAGAGTACCAGTTTCCAAGTACTCTTTCAGGGGCATGGAGAGAACTTACATGCCACACTTTTGAGATTATGTAATGATTGCAAGCCCTTATGGAACATTTTCTTTTCAAAGGAGAGGACCTTTATTTGTTGACCTGAAGAGTTGTGGGGAAAAGTATTGAGGATTCCAAAGTGTTGGACCTTTGTTTCCTCATGGTGTTATTATGAAGTCAGGATGAGAAACATGTATTGAAGAACTTTGTGAACTGCTAAGTATGAGGGGTGATAGTTGCAGCATTGGGACCGTCCCTACTAATCTAAGACCATAGGAATATATGAACAGAACCCCCTTCCTTTAGTTGGAGCTTCCCTGAAAGGGTTGCCATCTGCCATTGTATGTTGAAATGCATTCATTCATCCATCCATCTTTCATTCATTCATCTAGCCAGCCAACAACTATTGATTGAGCTCTTATTATATGACAGTGGGACACTATGTGAATAAAGAACATAAGATCCTACCCTTTATTGAACTTACATTCTAGTGGGGGACACTGAAAATAAATAAAATAAGTCAATAAAATATGAATTAACTTTATACCACTTGGTGCTTTGGACCCCAATTCCTTCTCTCTCCTATCTTCTTGTTCTGTCATGGTGTGTATCAAACTGCTTCCTACCCTATGCTATGAGCACCATGGGGGCAGAGGTTGAGTTAGGTTCACCGTGTTTCTCAGTTGTCTAGTTTAGCGCCCAGAAGGCACACAATTGGTCACCAAACCATAATCAACCTCATATAAGAGGGTAGAAATGAAAAATCCCAACTGTCACCAATTTCATGTTTATCTTTCTTGGAGTTAACCTATTTGTGATATATATGTATGTATGTATGCAAAAACATGTAATGATACATTTGTTTAAATGCCTTTTTATTTACCTTTTCTTTTAGAGCGTCCTTATTTTTTTTTAACAGCTCTATTCCATTATATGCTTGCACCATGACTTATTTAACCAATTCCCTAGGGATGCTTATGTCCTTGTTTGCAGTCTTCACTGTGATGCACACTCTGGAGTGAACAGCATTTTTCAGCTATTTGCATACATGCAAGTCTTTCTGCATGCAAACTCTACAGGTGGGATTGCTGACTAAGAAGGTTGGCACTCAGGATTGATTTATGAAGTAAAGGCAGAAAAAATGAGGCCCAAGAGTTGACTAATGACCACATGTAGCAGACAAGTCACTGGTTCCTGTGAATGTTCTGCTCACCTGTCTTATGGCCTCTGATATCAGGTTTTTTTTGCTTCTGTACCAGGCTGGAGACACCATGTTCAATCGTGCGAAGCTCCTCAATATTGGTTTTCAAGAAGCCCTGAAGGACTATGACTACAACTGCTTTGTGTTCAGTGATGTAGACCTCATTCCAATGGATGACCACAATGCCTACAGGTGTTTCTCACAGCCACGGCACATTTCAGTTGCAATGGACAAGTTTGGATTTAGGTAAGAGATGTGCAGCCAGAGTGTGCAGTAGACTCTTACATATTGACTAAGAAATGCAGTTCTTCTAGACTCTTCAGGAGAATGCTCTCTCTGAGAAATAGCAGCTTTTTAAGCCTAGAGTCAGTTTTCATTTAAGAAGGAAAGAGCAATCCAGAAATGCCTATAATCTCTTTGCATGTAGATGAGATCAATTTTTAATGTTTGGGATCATTCTTACCTTTAGGCTCCAAACTGTTGCTAGATTTCCTTGATTTCTACTCTTCTCTGCTCCCACACAGTTTGGAAAGCAAATTGAAATAATCCCCTCATCACCACCACTGAATTCTTAAGTTTGGATGCCTCAGCAGATATCTCTTGGCACTTTAAGAAGGAACATGACTCTGTTCCAACAGTACATGCTTCTGCTTACGCATGGAGCCCAAACTTTTCCACCAAAATGCCCCTACTGAGGAGGCCAGTGATACCTGTCCCAGGGCCAAGGGTTTAATCCAAAACATATTGACATGTGAACTGTGACCTTGATGTCCATTGTTCTATCTTAAAAGTAAATAAATGTGCGTTTTATCAACAATTTATTCATATTTGTATTAACATCAAATTATTTTAAATCACCCATAAGCTGACTAATATAATCCTTCCCTTCTTTGCTTTAAGTAGACTTGATGCTCCAGGAAGTTATGCTGCAGGATACTCTGTCTGTTCGGTATCCCTGTTTTAGGCCAAATAACCAACAAAATTGGCCTGTGCGGGTAGTAGTTCCTTTGTGTAGATACAACTACTTTCTGTCAGATTCATTTCGTTCTCATCCTTTTTTCCTACCCACCCTGGCTTGGGGCCATGATGGCTGGGGGAGTAATAGGTCTTCCCCCAGATCAAAGCTATTCAGGTGCTAAATCTGCTGTCTTGAAGGAAAATTAATGTAATATTATTTTTAGACTCTTCAATAATCACTCTGGACCCTCTATCCCTCCTTTTCTGTGAATCTTCCTCTCTTTGAAATACACAGGTTCATCCCCTGACCCCTCTTATTCTTCCCTTGAAGCACAATGGTGGACCAGGATGGGGCCCAAGTGATCACCCAGTTCTTTTCCACAGCACCATGTTGGTTTACAGAGAACCAGTCAGGTTTAGGGGATGGAGCAGGTAGATAAGAGAAATCAGTAGAGGCAGCAAAACCAAAACTTATTCACTCAGTGTATACTTCCACTGAAGTAGCTAAGAATCCATTTTTGTAAAAACAGTGATTATCAAAATACATTATTGGTCTGGCCACCTCTGTTCCTCTGTTGCTAGACAGTAGTTTAAGGTATACCAAAAGGTGGATGGATGACTTGGCCCCTGAGTGATGACACCTAATTACAAATAGATTACTTTCAACTTATTAAGGCAGGCCCCCAAGAATCTTTGCTTATGGATACTTATGGTCAGAATTCCTGAATGTATTTGAAAATAATAGTTATATCTTAAATTTCCACTGTTCTATATGATTTGAGTGACTTCCCTTCAAAGTCTGAGCTGGAGTTTTCCTTAGTTTATGTGATAGATTTTAGTCTCTTTGGAGTCTAGTAAGAGCCTGAGTCTGATGATTTGGAGCAGACTGAAGCACTTGGTAGACCCACAGGAAGGCCTTTGCATGACCTTTGAGGCATGTCCTGATTCTTGATAGAAATATCAAGTGCTTATTCTGTGCTTATTCTGTGTCCTTCAGGAGTCTACTATTCATAGCCATTTAAATATTGAAATACAAAAAGGTAAGGAATGATGAGAGCCCAGGTACCCTACTACTTGGAAATGTAAAAGTAGATTTGTTGCTATGCATTTTGCTAAGTCAGGATAAAGTAGAAATTTCAAAGAAAAGTTTGTTTGAGCAAATTTCCAGCAAAGGCACCTCAGCTGTTAGGGTTAGTGTTTAAGATAGTAAGCCTTTGGAAGAACGAACACTAATTGGTAGGTAGGATGGAGTGGGAAGGGGGACGTGATAGAGTGGGCATGGGGAGACTTCAAAACAATCTCAGATTCAGGACATTCTGGATAAGGACTTCTTGCAAGAACAGGACACATAGAAAGCAGATTCCTGAGCCACACTGGAAGAATTAGGCTTATGCCCACTCTTGTCACTGAAATAGCAGTATTATTTAAAAAAAAAAAAAAGAAGGAAGGAAGGAAGGAAGGAAAGAAAGAAAGAAAGAAAGAAAGAAAGAAAGAAAGAAAGAAAGAAAGAAAGAAAGAAAGAAAGAAAGAAGGGAAAGAAAGAAAAATTACAAGGGGAAAAAAAAAAGAAATAGCACTATTATTAGAAAAAGGAAGATTTTGTGTTTTGATACCTGTGTCTTCTCTAAAATAACCTAAGCCCTAACATAAAAGCAAAACAGGACAGGGAATATAGCTCAGTGGTACAGCACTTGCCTAGCATATGTGAGATTCTGGGTTCAGTCCCCAGTATTGCAAAAAATAGAAGACGACGAAAGAAAGAAAGAAAGAAAGATCATCATAAATCTCCCATCAAAAAGAAAAAAAAAAAAACTTTTAAAAGTGTTAATTCAGCAAGCTTTCTTTCAGTAATGTCAAGGTTTACTAACCATGGGTTCTCTGTTTTTTTCCCCCAGCCTACCGTACGTTCAGTATTTTGGAGGTGTCTCTGCTCTAAGTAAACAACAGTTTCTGACCATCAATGGATTTCCTAATAATTATTGGGGCTGGGGAGGAGAAGATGATGACATCTTTAACAGGTAATAGTCACAACCTAGATCTCTTTCTCCCCTGTGAACCTTCACTTCCAGTGCTTCCAGTGCTTATTCATTCTGCAAGGATTGATCCTCAGGAGAGCTGAAGTCCCCACTCAGCCTAGATGCTTAGATTTATGTTCCTATAGATACTGATCAGAATCTTTAGGAAAAAATGAGCTAAGATTTTTGGATTAGCCTTGGAAAATATAAAATGAGAAATAACATGTCATTGTGGCCTTCTTTCAGTGGCAAACAATTTTCCCTGGGAAGAATCATGACTTTCCTCACAGAATCTTTGCTGCTATATCTTTATTTGGAACATTATTACCATAAAGAAGATAAAAGTAATCCAATGAACTTTTGTGGACCCACCTGTTCCGTAACTGTCATGCCATGGCCAGTCCTGCCCCATCTATATCCCAGGGCTCTTCTATGCTGATAGACCTTTATCCTGTGGTTGTCATTGCAGGTAGTAAAAAACCATCTATCAGAGGTATTTAAAACTGTACTCTGCTTAGTCCTCCCTGATAATGGAGCCTTCAGTCCTGCCTCTGGGAGCCAGTCTGAACTTGTCACTGAGATTCATATTAGAATATACCCAGGTGCAGCCTTCCTAAATTGGAACACATTATTTAACAGATGGTGTCTGTCAAAGCAACACCCAAATCATTAAAGGTTACCATTGTGTGAAAACTTGACATAGACCCAGGTCTTTAATACAGGCCTTGTAGAGAACTCCAGTTTTAGGATATGCAGACTGGCTACTAAGCATGCATATGTTAAGCATCTACTACATACAGAGCAAGCCTTGTGCCAGACAGGCCTAGGAAAGCAGACACTGAAGACCTGCACACAGGGTCCAGACAGAAACAAACCTGCTTCCACAGAGCCACACCTGGGCAGTCATTCTAACTGCTGTGATAGTATACTGGGCTGATAGGAAACCACAGAGTTGAAAGGTCAGGATGGTTGGGGGCAGAGAGAACATCAAATACTGCTACTCTAAGCTGGTGGAACTAGAAAAATGGTGATGTGTAAAGCAGCTTTCTTATAAAGTTTCACGCCTTCTTACTATATACCTGGCCCTAGGATCTGCACTCAGAGGAGGGCAGGGCTAGAAAGCTGTGGGTCATCCAGGATCAGTCAGTCCTGCCTCTGACTTTGGTGCTCTACTGTCAAGGCTTTGATTTTGGTCCTCATTCTTTTCTCTGGACCAACTCAAGATTCCTCCACCCTGTTCTGGTTACCTCTAGTCTTGTTGTCTGCTCTCCCATTCTTAAACTATGCACCAGAGAGACTTTGCCATGGTCAAAACCATTTGGAAAATGCTGCACATTGTAACCCTCAGGCCCTGGCACTGTTCCTTGGTATGCTCTGAGGCCTCCATGATTTAGCCTTTGCCCTTCTTTTCAGTCTCACCACTTGTCACTTTCTAGCCCTAACCCTTTCTAGCAGTCTCTGGAAACTTCTCTTGTTCCCTGAGGGCACCCCTGAGGTCTGTACTTCCTCTTACCTCTGTGTCTTGCCAGTGCTATCCTGGCTGCCCAAACTGCTCTGGCCAACACAAACCTCTTCATCCTCATGACTTCGTTCTGCTGCCTCACTGAGGTGGACTTAGTTATTTCTTTCTCTGTGCCCCTTGACCCCACCTTCCCCTTCTCACTTCCAGCCTGTCACCAAAGGCCCATGTTCTGAGTATCCACACTGAGGTTCTGTAAGGGCAGACACCCTCATGCTAGGTAGCCCCGCAAACTGTAGAACCAGTCATGAAAGAACATGGAGTAGGACTTGAGTTTAAACCAGTGTCCTGCTGGGCTGGGTCTTATTGTGATGCTGGGGTTTGAGACCAGCAAGCAGGGCTGATAGATGGGGCAACAGTCTTGCAGCTGGGACTATCAGACCCAAGCCTAATGGCGCACCTCTGTGTTAATAACCTGTCCCTTTGCTCTTTGCAGATTAGTTTTTAGAGGAATGTCTATATCTCGCCCAAATGCTGTGATTGGGAGGTGTCGCATGATCCGACACATGAGAGACAAGAAAAATGAACCTAATCCTCAGAGGTGCGTTCTGTATTCATTTGTACTCCATCTTTTCCCCACTTTAGAAAGGGACAGGCTGTGTAGGACATGTGTTCTGGAGAGGGCTCTGTGCCTACAGGGAAATGGAGGCATTCAGTTTGGGCAGGGGTCGAGTGGGAAGGAGTGTTTGGGGGAGAAAAACAGATGTTTAATGGTCTCTTCCCTTTACCCTTTTTTTTCCTCATAGGTTTGACCGAATTGCACACACAAGGGATACAATGCGCTTTGATGGTTTGAACTCACTCACCTACCAGGTGTTGGACATACAGAGATACCCATTGTATACCAAAATCACAGTGGACATCGGTACACCAAGCTAGCATCTTGGTGCAAATAAGAGACCTGAAAATGGCCAGGGACCACTGCTGTGTCTCGGCCAGTCTGCTGGGCTGGTCCCTCTCATTTGTACAATCTGAGTGATAGGTCCTCTCACTCATCATTCAGATGCCTTTCCAGATGACCAGGACAAGTGGAATATTTTGCCCCCAACTTGGCTCGGCATATGACTTCTTAGCTGTACAAGGTGTTTGTCAGTGTAGAAACTGTCAGCCTTTGGGTGCTTCTTGACACTTTCACAATGTCACCCCAAAGAGTCAGAACTGTTTGCAGCTTGTTCCCACTGATAAAATAACTAAATTATGAAATGGGTAAGAATTTTGCTTTAAATCGTGGTGAATTTCATGAATTACTTCATGAAAAATTAGAAACTGCTGCTGAAATTGAATTGGTATGATATTGTTTGACAGTGTTTTAATAGAAAAACAAAATTTCAACTAGTTTCATGTTATGCGCCCCCCACTTCTTTTCAGTGGTGTGCAACTATCACTCTGTGTGTGTGAGTGTGTGTGTGTGTGTGTGTGTGTGTGTGTCTTAGCAAAAGAATTTTAAAACTTGAGCCTTGAACCTTTTGTCCTGCTAATGTGTGAATTCCAAGGCAACTTTAAGCCATCAGAGCGAAACCTTGGGGATTCTCACTTACAGTGGCCTATCTCCAGATTGTCTGGTTTCTGAATGTAAAGATTTTTTTAAGCAGCTTGTAGTATTTTAAAGAACGAAAAAAAATCAAGTTCTAATTATGATCTAGCTTGATTTTGTGTTGATCCAAATTTGCATAGCTGTTTAGTGTTAAGTCATGACAATTTATTTTTCTGGGCATGCTATGTAAACTTGAATTTCCTATGTATTTTTATTGTGGTGTTTTAAATGTAGGGAGGGAATCAAGCATTTTGGGGGCGGGGGTTGGGGTGGGGGGGATTATGTATGCTGTATTGGCCACAAATGGGCCTCTGATTTAGCTGGCAGGCCAGGTTTTATGAAGAGCAAAATCACCTTCAGTCTGTTGATGAGGGCTTGGCCTCCTGGTCAGCATTATCCTGCCAGACCTCTAGGGCAAAGACCTGGGAGACAGCCTCTGTCTACCTGAAAGAACTCCCCACTCCCCCACCCTCCCCAGGTGGGCTGGGTGGAGGGACCTCAGCCTCCTCCGACTGACCCCTCAGGGCCCTAGGCTGTGGGGCTGTAAAAAACAGCAGTCAGGTTGTTTACCACCCCTTAGCTCCACCCCAGCTGGAGGGAACCTTTGTTCTGGCAGGGCCGGCCTTCCAAGAGCCTCTGCCACCACACTCCCTGGCCCACTCTGCATTACCAGTTCTCCTCCTTCTTCCCCTTCCTCTTACCTGCCCTTCTCCTTCTTTCCTTCTTTACCCTTTTCATTCCTTGCCTCTTCCCTACTCCCTAAAACTTGCCTGCGGCACTCAGGGTCAAACAGACTATTCATTTTCCAGAATGACTGTGCCTTTTCATTAGAAATTTATAAAGTTCAGCTGAACCCACACCCGTCTCCTCCTGAGAACTCTGGTGCCTAAAACCTCCTGTCCCCTCTCAGGGTTTTAGCAGGTGCTCCCACCCCTGTTAATCCACAGGGGAGTCTTTCAGGAATGCAGGCCTCTGCTGGGGCATGTGTAGTCACCTGGGTAAAATGGCAAAAGGCATTTCCCCACAGAGACCTTTTCCAGGTCCAGCTTGGGCTGAGGTCCTAAGGTTTAGTTGCTTTATTCCAGGGTCGAGCCCTTTGCTGGTGGCAGCCAGGACCTCAAGCACTGCCCTCCAGGATACCTGCCCTGAATTTGGAGGCTGAGTTGTGCTTGGCCCTGTCCTACCTGTGCCTTTATAGCTTTTAGCATCTTAGATGCTAACTTGGTTCTTTTTCCAGACACCTTTGTATTGGTTAGAACTGACCTTCCTCTGCAGAAGCACCTGGGCTATGCAAAAAGTTTTCCTTATCAGTTCCCCATGCCTTAATAAGGAGATTATTAAAATTGAGACTGACTGCACTGAGAGTTTTTGGGAAATGCAGAGAGGTCTTTCTGTTTCCAGATCCTGACTCTTCCAAAGTGCCTTAAAAGAAAGGAAACAAATGCTCTGAGCGACTACTTCTTTGTTACTTCCTTTACTCTTAAACAAAATTCCACCTCCTCCCCCCTGCCCTGCTTTCTTTTCTTCCTATTATATATTCATACATATCAAGTATGTGTTTCATTCTCAGAAACAATGGAAAATTTACTTATCTTGCCCCGCCCCCAACTTGCTGACCTTCCAGTGCTCTCAGGCCTCTTTCCCCTCCCCCAGGTCGAAGGCATACCCACGACACAGTTAAGCCTGGATGTCTGCCTGGTGTGGGGTCCTTTGTCCTCCCTGGGGACTCCAGGGTTGAGGGCTCAAGAAGATTTCCCTTCACCTGGGAGTTATCATCACTGAGTTGTCATGCTGTGCCTTTCTCTAAGTCTGTAAATCCTATGGCTAGTGACCCTTTGTCAAGTGGCCTTTAGGAAGGATCAGAGGGCAGAAGTGGCAGTGGAAGGTAAAGGAAATGCTGTGCTGGCCTTTAGCCTGGGCAGGGTTGACCACTGGGGCTGGGTGTGGGCTGTCCCATACAGCCAGGATGACAGCTTTCATATTCTAAAGACTTGTGCTATGTATTTTGATTTTCCATGTACGCAAATGCTTCTATTTACCATCGGGAGAGACTGTATCTGATTTTGGTGTTCAGAACAAACAACTGTATTTTTACCTTTGAAATCTAATAATATAACGTGAATAAATGACCCTATCTTTGTAAATTATGGTGGTTTCTCTTCTGATTTAAGGGTTTGGGCTCTTCCTGATCTGGGGCTGCCTACTGGGAGAATCTGAGGAAAGCAGAGATCTGCCTTGCCCATGCCTGCCTTGCTTACTGGCATCATGGCTGCAGGGCAGAGTGGGGGTATACACACCTTCCTGGAATCAGAAGTGTCGCCATCTGAGCTTCATTTTCTTATCTGGAAATGGGAATAATAACATAGAGACTTTTTTAAAACTTAAAAGAGATGATGTATCTAAACCAATGACTGACACCTACTCAGGTACTCACTTTATAGAATCTAGTAGGGTCCATTTCAAAATAGAATTTCCCCTAGCAGTTCTCTGGTCACATTCTGCTTCTTTTCAACAAATGCCAGGAAGTTCAGATGGAGATCTCAGAGCCATTTGCCAAAGGCGTTCCTAGTGTGACTTAAATGGTATTATCCAAAATAAGGTTTCTTGTCAACCCCAGGAAATTTAACCAGAGGCTCTAAAGTCTTAATTATTACCCTAGTACTTGAGATAGTAAGCGTCCCAGGTGCCTCCTTCTTGATGGCCCTGGACCAAAAGACACAAGTGTGTGGGACAGGAGACCTCTGTTGTCAGGCTGAGGAAGCTACAGGCTCTGCTGGATGAAGCTGACTGTGAGCATCAGTTAGAAAACAGGAGAGAGCAGGGTAGACCCTTGTGGCCATCTCAGACCACATGGCTGTCTCTATTCATCTATGTAATTACTGAAGGAATCCTTGCCTGGTTGCCTCAACCCTGAGCAGAGATGGCCAAGGTTTAAGATCTGACCATCAAACAGGATGCCTCTGATCCTTTGGCTGTAGTGTGTCTTACAGGGTTTGATGAAAAAAAATTTCATTTTTTTTCCTTCTCTTCTCACACTCTACTGCTCTCTATACTTTACTTCTCACACCAAATATGTTGGAATTTCTCCCAGCAAGCAATTCAGTGGACACCAGCTGGGTGTCCTACAGGCTAACTTACTGTGATATTATGTACCTATAGTTAGAATCAGATTCCATAGGCGAATCTGATAGGCAGTCATAGACTACCACTTTAGATGCCAACAGACAATAATAGGTTATGGGGTTCCCATGACTCCTTCCTTGAATTCAATTAGTTTGCTAGGATAGCTCACAGAACCCAGGGAAACACTTTTTTAGGTTCACTGGTTTATTACAAAGGATACCAGTGAACAGTTAAGATGAAGAAATGCATTTGGCAGGCCCTGTGGGAAGGAGAGGACCGTCTGTGCTTTCTCCAGGTGCACCACCCTCAGGTGTTTCCCTTGTGGGATGTCCAGAAGCTCCTCCAAATCCTGTCCTTCGGCGGTTTTGTAGAGTCTTCGTTGTGTAGGCATAGTTGATTACATTTTGACCATTGGTGATCTACCCAAATTTCAGCCCTTCTCTCCTTCCTAGAGGATAGGGAGAAGGGGGCTGAATGTTTTGAGCTCTAATCATGGCTTTATTTTTCTGGTGACCAGCCCCCATCCAGGAGCCCACCAAGAGTCATCTCACTAGGACAAAAGACACTCCTATCACACAGGAAATTACAAGAGATTGGGAGTTCTGCATCAGGTACCAGGGTCAAAGACCAAATATTAGAACAAAAGATTCTTCTAGCACCCCTGTTGCCCAGAAATTATAAGGATTTTAGGAACTCTGTGCCAGAAATAAAATCAAAGAAAAAGTATGTGTTTCTTATTAAATTGCAGTGTCACACAGAGTTTGCAACTATAAGATCTGTGTTGAAAGATCAGAGGGAAAAGCAAATTCACCCTTCCCTCCTTAGACACACACATCTACACAGATGCATTCACACCAACATGCATGACATGCCTGGCATGTGTTTATGAAAAGTCAGAAGGCTTGGATTCAATCCTGCTACTACCTCTTACTAGTTGTGATTTTGAGTAAATGACTTGGCCTCCTGTGGCTCAGTTTATTATTTTATTTTCTTTTGGTACCAGGGATTGAACCCAGGTGTGCTTAAGCACTGAGCCACTCCCCAGTCCTTTTTTATATTTTATTTAGAGACAGGATCTTGCTAAGTTGCTAAGGCTGGCTTTGAACTCATGATCCTCCTTCCTCAGTCCCCCAAGCTGCTGGGATTACAGGAATGCACCACCATGCCTGACTTCAGTTTCTTGATCTGTATAATAAGTGTAATAGCTACTTCTTATATTGTTAAGAAGCTTAAGTGAATTAATGCTTATGAATTACTTAGAATATGTCTGACTCATAAAAAGCATTGTAAGTGGTAATAAATGCCTGTTTGATTTTTAAAAAGGCATGTGGGCATTTATGTTGACATGTACATGTATTGCTATATACACATTACACAAATACACATATTCACCTGCTCAAGTACTGGGGCGCTTCCTTTTACCTCTTCTACAGTGTGTGTCTGGAACTTTGCTATGGTGTTTGGGTGGGTGAGCATGAGGGTGACTGCTCCTCTTCTGGAGACACCCAGGACCTCACCATTGGTGTTTTCCTTACACCTTCCTCACTCCACCCCAGTGAAGGTATTTGGAATGACTGCCTCAGGGAGGGAGAGAGTTTGACTATTTCTGGTGGACTCCAATGGACTAGGAAGGGAGATAAGAGGAAGGGCAGCAAGGACAGGCTCCTCGACCTGGCCACGTCTTCAAGAAATGTTGTCTGTATTCTCCCACTTCACAAGGGACCCAGAACCAAGTCTGAATCAGGCAGAGCCCAATAGACAAGAGAGTTGATTTGGTGGGCACCAGATACCCCACATACTACCTCTTTGCTATGGGAGAATGTGATCAGGGTGCCAAGTCATTGACCTAAAGATATTTTCTGGAGGCAGGGCTGTGGAGCCCAGAAGGAGGGTGTCTGTGAGGTGTAAGAGTGGAGCCTCCTCTGCGAGGAGAGTTTGATGTTCTTCACCAGGCAAGTCGTGTGTGGGGAGGGTAGGGAGAAGGCTATGAAATGAGAAGATGGCTGCATTCTTATTTCCCATTTCTACCACATATCCAGACTCCCCTCCTTTTAGTTCTTCCAGAAGGTGGGAGCTCAGACATTCCCAGAGGCTAGTTTCTTCTTAGAACTGGAACTTCTTATCCCATTAGAAAGGAAATGAAGTTTGTCTGGCTGAGCTGGTCATGCCAGACAAGCCTCATTTCCTTCTTTGGCAGAGTCCCACGGCAGGGAATGTGGCTGCTGCCTTCATCTGGGCTTCAGGACCTAGACCGAGGGTGTGAGGCAGAGGAAGTGTGGGGTCCAGTTGTTACGGGGTGATAGGGTAAATAGGCTGAAAATCAGAGGGAGGTGGCACTATAAGGACATTTCACTTTGAAAAGATGTATGCCAGGGTCACCAAGGTGGGGGACAGGGCATAAGAATGTCATGGTGTATTTGTAGAGAGTGAATGCCACAGGTCACCAGGCAGGGAGCCCAGGAAGACAGCCAGGAAGAAACCATATGAACAATGGTTCTCTGGTTTTCTCTGCCATCCTGCTTTCTGTGTGACTTTGGCAAGTTCATTTCCCTTTCTGGGTCTCTGTTCTTTCATTTTATGACTTGCTCTGATCTTGGATTTTTTTTTTTTTTTTTTTGTCCCTCGAGACTAACATTTTCTGGGATCCTAAAGGAAATCACTGTATCTCTGGGTCTTCATTTGTAAAAACAGCAGGACCATCCCTACTGGCTCCTTCCCTCCCTCCCAGGGTTTCTTGGGCATCACAAGTGAACTATTAAGGTTCCACCTGGCAAGGGAGGGAAGGCTGGAATGATATTGATGACATGGCCATTTTCCACCTGATGCCCCTCTGTGCTCTGGGTAGACTCAGTCCATGCTAACTACTGCCCATCAGGAGCATTTCCCTCCCCTCCCCTCCCCTCCCCTCCCCTCCTCTCCTCCTCATTCCCCCCTCTTCTCCTAAGCAGTACTGGGATTGAACCCAGGAATGCTCTAAACTGAGCACCCCCAGTCCTTTTTATGTTTTATTTTGAGTCAGGGTCTCATTAAGTTGCCCGGGCTGGGCTTGAACTTGTGATCCTCCTGCCTCCACCTCCTCAGGAATTGAGATTATAGTGCCTGGCTTCTCCCTTAGGAGAACTCAAGCTTGGGCTGGGGATGTGGCTCAGTAGTAGAGTGCTTGCCTAGCATGTACAAAGCCTTGGGTTTGATTCCCAGCACTGCAAAACAACAACAAAAACCCCTCAGGCTTGCTGATCATCCCCTACCAAGTTTAGCAGGCAGCAGAGCATCCAGGGGAAACTGAGGGAAAAGCATAGGGATAAGGGTGGGGTGCCTGAACCTTTGCTCAGCTCCTGGCAGGAGGTAACATTAAGGGTGGAACCTCCTCCATAACCAGATTCCTTTCAGTCTAGATCCTCTGCTTGTGACAAAAGGGTCTCAGACTTTTTGACCTTAAGAAGGTTCCCAGTGGAAATGCAAACAAAAAACACAACGATTCACATCCATTAGGGTGGCTATTATTAACAAATCAAAATAAAATTTAGCAAGGATATGCAGACATTGGTATTACTGGTGGGAATATAAAATGGTGCAGCCCCTGTGGAAAATGGTAAGCAATTCCTCAAAATATTAAACAGAATTTCCATATGATCTGAATATATATCCAAAAGAAACAAAAGCAGGGACTTGAAAAGATATTTGTTCATAGTAGCATTATTGACACTAGCCAAAAGAAAACAACCCGTATCCACTGATGAATGAGGGGATAAAAAGTGCTATGTACATAAAATGGGACATTATTTAACCTTAAAATGGAAAGGAAATTCTGACATACACTACAACATGGATGAACTCTGAGGACATTATGCTAAGTGGAAAAGCACAAAAGAACAAATAATGTATGATTTCACTTACATGAGTCATCTAGAATAGTAGATTTCATGAAGACAGAAAGTAGAATGGTGGTTGCCAGAAGGCACTAGGGAGAGAAGAATGGGGAGTTAGTGTTAAATGAATACAGAATTTTTCATTCTGTATTCATTCTGGAGATGAATGGTTCTGGAGATGATGGTGGTGATGGTAGCACAACAATATGAATGTACTTGATGCCACAGAATGATACATCTTAAAATGGTTACAGGGATAAATTTTTTATGTACATTTTATCACAATTTTTAAAATAAAATAAGGCTCCCTGAGATCAAGGCTTCACCTCTTCTATTTTGTTGTAAAAGGTGACCAGGTATGGTGGATAGTCCCAGACTCCATGGGGAGATTTGAGAGAGGGGTGGGCTGGTCATGTGGGACATGCCACCTGAGGACTGGCAAATCATGGGGACTCAGCTTGGTTGCTGAATCCAGCTCAACACTCTGTCCCAGAGGATTAGCTTTTCAAACAGTACTTTTTCCCAAGACAAACATTGTCCTTCCCTAGGGAAGCTGATCTGTGGCAAAGCTCTGATGTAGGTACAACCGTTCCTTAGCGATGTGTGTCTTGGGTGGGAAAGGTGAAGCCAGCACTCAGGCAGTACCTTAGGATCAGAGAGCAAGATGGCATTTATTCCCAGAATGCCCACTAGGCTTCCATTTATTGTTGGCAAAAATTAGAAATGGGGCTGGAGGCTTTTGAAAGGAAGAAATGACAAGCTGGGGCCAAATTAGACCAGGGGATTAAAATGGGGAGAGTCAGCTAGACAGGTTCTAGATGGATACTGGGTCCCCTGGTGTCAGAAGTGAGACCCTAAGTTTTGTGTCAGATCCTGAAATCTGGAGGTTGAGTGGGACACCCAGGAGAGATGGACTCATGACTTGGTGTTGGCAAGAGTGCGGCCACATTAGTACAGCCTTTCTGGAAGTGGACTGTAGAGAAATAAATCTTAAAAGTGGATTTACCTGCTAACCCCACAATTCAGCTTTTAGGAATTCAGTCTAAGAAAACAATCCACTCCCTGTTTCAATATGTACGGCAGCCACATTCACCCTAGCACTGCCTGTAACCCTGGAAGATAAGAATCATCATCATTTAGGGGTTGTGCTAAGTAAAATGATGTATATCCAAATGAGTATTATGCAGCCATTGAGAATGAAGTGGATCTATATTTATTGATTGGAAAGAGGTTCAAGAAGAAAATGCAAACTATAGAATGGAATTTCCATACATGGACAGAAAATGTATGAATAATTTAGTGCAGAAATTACCCTGTAATTATGGGAACAGAAAATTGTGGGAGCAGATGCATAAGTAAAAATTGGGGACAGTTTTCCCTTCTTTGCACAGCCTTGGGCCAGGCTCTTGCTTTGGATACCCTACAGAGGGTATCCAAACAACTTTTAATGTTGTTTTTATTAACAACTTTTAATGTTTCTAGAGCTGAGAACTAAGACTTTTTGTTCAGTGTTGGCCCCATTGAGACTACAAGCTGAGGATCAGGTTGTAGCTCAGTGGTAGAGCACTAACATGTTCAAGGCCCTGGGTTCTAACTCCAGTACTGAAAAAAAGAAAAAAAAAAAAAAAAAGAAAGAAAGAAAGAAAATGTACTTTAGATAGAAAACAAGCTGCATTGTCTTATTTCCTGCAGGTCTCCCCAGACTTGGAAGGGAGATGGGGACTTCCTCCCATGGGAACCAGTCAGGGACTAGCCCTGTTCACATGTGGCAGGATGTGGCATGGTTGTGGGAATGCCCAAGGAAGCTGAACTCCTAGTAGCTCAACACAGACTTAGGGGGCTTCTAGTAATTCTCTCAGATTTAGGAAAAGTTATGAAATTTCTTACTACTCTTTCCTGAATGCAACTGACTTCTCATGCCTCTTACACTGGTATTTACAAAAAAAAAAAAAAAAAAAAGTTAAAGAACAACAACAACGAAAAAAGAGGAAGTGTTGTGACCTGGCTCTGGCCTAAAGTGCCCGATGTGGGCCCTGGGAGGAGCAGGAGCCTGAGAAGAAGTGAGGGGATCACCCTGTCAGTGGAGCTTTGGTCCCAGAATCTAGGAACCCCGTATTCTGCCTAACGAGGCCCTGACATCTGGATTTTGACGCAGACTTGAATCTGGAGTTGTCCAAGACTCATTTCCGGGCCAGATGGGAATGTTGGACAGTTGGCCAGTGCTTCTGGACTGGGTCCTTGCCTGGGAGGCATGTGCCAGGCTGAGACCAAAAAGAGTGCGAGCCTCTATCCTTGAATTCTATCTTGTGGGATGCCAAGGGCTGTGGGCCCAGCCCTGCCCCACCCTGTTCAGTTCCATGGAGCAAGGCCAGCTGGAGCTTTCTGCACTAACAGGCTTAGATAGGGTGAGTCACCAAAGATTATGCAGTCAGTACCATTGGGCCATTGGTGGGGCCTTTAGAGTGCTCCCTGACTGTGAAAGTGTATTATTGCTGTGGTTGCAGTGTCTTTGGTCTACCTTGATGACAGAAAGGACAGAGAACAGGCCAGATTCAAGACCCCAGCCCTGTAGGTCCCAGCTTCACCAAAGGCAAACCTGATGGAAGGGAGCATGGGAGAGATAGGGAGCAGGTAGACTCAAACGGCTGTGTGATATTAGTCCTTCACCTGGCTTCACTCTTTATGAGCATGCTCAGAATTCCACCTGCTCTGTATTAATCCCCATCACTGGAAACTAAAGCTGGTGTGTGGGGGGGGGGTCACATGACTTGCCAGAGCATCTGACCTTGACCTTCTGAGTCCCAGCCCAGGGTTCTAGCCACTGGACCAGCCCCTCATCCAGCCTCACTAGTCCTTTCCATAACACAGTATGGGAGATGGAGGCTGGAGGCTGAGGGTTGCTTTGCCCCTGGTCTCACCCAGAGCTGGCCTTAGCAGCATTACTGAGATAAGTGTTAGATCCAGGGCTGGACCCAAGAGTTTTTCTCCAGTGAAACTGTGTATGTTTTGTTTTGCTTTCCCTTTATAGTTTAAGAGGACTTGGGAACCTAGTAGACTTGGCAGTCACAGCTTGCTATGCTGGGGCACCAGTATTGCCTCTGCCTGTGAGACATATAGGAATGGTTAACACTAAAATCATCCATAAAGGTGCAAGGCCTGAGGCATGGAGAAGAAGGTGGAAGGGAATCTCTTGGGGCTGAGAATTCACAAGAACCTGAAGAAGTAGGGCTTTCTGCCTCTGGAAGTGTCACCATGGGCAGCAGACCAGTCCCTAGTTCTTCATCCTCTTAGACCTCTCTCTGCCCTAGGCCAACATCTAGTGTCCAGGATCTCATCACAGTATCTGTCTCAAGGCTGCAGAAACCCAGAAGGGCAGCAGAAGCATCTTTGCTGAGGTCTGGATCCCTGCTCAGCTTTCCTTTTCCTTTTGGGCACTTCTCCTCCTCCACATGGGGAGGTCGACTGTCACACTATTTCTAATCACCATCCCCTGTATATTCTCCATCAAAGGCAGTTTCCAAGTGAAGTGAGGGACTGTGGTTTGTTTTGATGATTCATAATTTTTGGAAAGGCTGAACCAAGAGCTCTAAAAAAACAGGCTGATGGGTATAACTTCATCAACTCCAGACCCCAATGATTTGTGTTTTATGTGGTTTGCTCTGGATAAACACTTACCAAGACACAAAGAGACTATGGAATAGGGAGAAAAGAACTAACTACATGCTGAGGACAGGAGAAATTAACCCCAAACCCAGTTTATCTGTTGGGCAAGGTATCTCAGACGTCAGTGTGGCCATTCCTGGCTCTGAATGTCTGTGTCTGACTCTTATACTGTGTGTCTCTTCCCAGCCCTGACTTGGCCATGTGTGTTTGGCTGATGGTAGGGCTCTGCTGGCTCCTAGCATCTGTGGACACTCTCCCTGGTTTGTGCCTACTCTGTCTTTCAGGTTCACTATCACAACTTCCAGGAGATTGTTCCAGGGCTTTTCTTCATAGGAAACAAGACCCAACAAACCCTTCCCTGACTCCTCTCCACTTCTGAGGTGAGGACACATGCTAGCACACTGCTGGGGATGCCTCACTATTGGAGAATGTGGGCGACACAGGGTACTGAGGGAGCCCTGGCCTGGGAGAACACAGCTGACTCTTGAGAAACCAAGGTCAGATTGTAAGCTCATGGCTCACAAATGACAGAGGCAGGAGATGGGAAGCAAACCTCAGATCAGCAGCTTTCCTTTATTCTGCTGCCAAGTCCAATGATCAGGCATGGGAGGGCCCATTTTCTGGGTATGAAGCTGGCCTCCAGGTTACAGAAGTCTGGGTTTTATAGTTTCACTGGAGACTGCAGACATGCAGTTTTGACAGTCACGGGCTAGTTGTACAGGTTAAAACTTTAACTTAGGGAAGGTAGTTGTAAAAAGGTTGAAACTCATTATTATCTGGGGAGAGAGGAGTTCAGATCCTGAGGGATGAGTATTCAAATCTTGCCTATTGCTTTTCTTTCTCTGGGATCCATTGTCTCCCAGAATTTCAATATTTGCTATGCCTCCATTTAGGACTAATTTGCAATGGGGGAAGTCCAAAGTTTGGCACCCAGCATTCTGTATTTGCATCCTTCCTTCAAGATGCATTGGGGTTGGGAAGGGGTAAATGTTTGCTTTTGGTGGAGATGTTGGGGATGAACCTGGGAAGGGATGAAAGTTTGCTTTTTCCCCTTAGGACCCATTGTTATTGGGAAAGGGTGCACTGGGAGAGGTTTAATGTTTGGCTAATTTCCCCTCCCTCCTCACAAGCCACACTGTCCCTCCATTTTTCTTGGGGAGCTGTCTTGTAGAAATATTTCCATAATCCTTCATAGATCATGTCTCTCTGATCCTTATCTAGAAACTTTGTGGGATGACTGTGAAGGCCCTTTATAGCTGTCAGCTTATTCTAAGAAAATTCTTTGGGGTGATTTCGGTCTTTATTTCTCCAGCCCTGCAGTCAGTTTCAAGGTTGCCGGAAGCCTAAGACAGGTCTCTCCTTCTCCCCTAAGGCCTCAAGGCTAGGAACAAAGGTTCAACTTTGTCAATCCAGGAAATGAGGGTGGGGAAGGAGGAAGAAAGGGCAGCCCCTGGCAGTTCCAAGAAACCCTAAGGGCATGGCACAGAGTCCAAAGGGAACTAGGCCTTTGCTGTGAGTTTTCCTGGAAGGGCCTGTTGCTTTTTTCCTCTTCAGTTTGCCTCACCCCTTGGACTGTAGCCTCAAAACCACAAAAATTCAGCACATAAAGTGTGACACCAAATTTGTCCTGAGTGTCTCTGATGACCCAATTCCTGCTTCCTCCCAAACACAGCCTGAGGCAGACCCCAAGGGGACCTCAAAACATCACCCCCTCACTGCTCTGTGGAATTTCTCCAGCCCTGAGCACCTGGGCTGAAAGGTTGGCCTCCTGCCAGTTCCCCCTGCAGGGAGCCAGTCAGAAGGCCACTCTTTTCCAAGGTGACCTGGTGCTCTCCTGCTAGCTGCACTTGACAGACAATAGGAGGGGACCCACCAGGGGCTTTAGGGCTGTGGGCCAAGGCCGTGTCTGCTTACCCTGAAGGCAGTAATCACCTCAGTGACACAGGCTCCCCCACAGGTGGTCACAGCACTTCTGGGTCACAAAGCACTTGCACACTTGGGGGAACTCTGGGCAAATGGTTTTTTCCATACTGATATTCAGTTATCCCCGTCCCATATATTGACAAGGCTATCATCCCTTTCCCACGGTTCTACAGTGCCATCTTTGTTATAAAGCAAGTATCCAGACCTGGGAGGGGTTATCTCTGGACATCCTGGTTCATTCTCTAACTATCTTTGTGCCACTACCATATTGTTTTAATTATTGTAACTTTTTTTTTCTTTTGGTACTTGAGATTGAATCCCAGGGGTACTTTACCACTGGGCCACATTCCCAGTCATTTTTTTTTTTTTATTTTGAGACAGTCTTGTCAAGTTGCTGAGGGTCTTGCTAAATTGCCAAGCCTGTCCTTAACCTTGGGATCCTTCAGTCTCATCCTCCCAAGTTGCTGGGATTATAGACATGCAGCCCAGTTTAGTGCAGCTTCTTAATAAACTTTGTTCTTTTTCTTTATGAGTGTCTTGGCTCTTGCATTTCCATATAAACTGTATAATTAGCTTGTCAAAGGACTAGGAATGTAGCTCTGTGGTAGAGCATTTGCCTATTATGCGTGAGGCTCTGGGTTCAATCCCCAGTACCCCACACACATAAAAAGTCATATATATAGATACATGAATACACATACATACACACACACATATAAAATCAGCTTATCAGCATCTATGAAAAACAATCCCACTATTGTGAGATTTTTATTAAAATGACTGTGAATCTAGGGCTTATCATTTTTTTTTCTTTGACAGATATGCTCTACCGCTGAGCTATACCCCTAGCCTGAGATTCGATACCTTTACAACCATAAGTATATGTATAAGGCCTTGGGTCCCCAGCACCAAAATAAACAAACAAATAAATAAAAATTGAGCCAACCTAAAAAAGAATGACTTTATGACATTTGCAAGTAAATGGATGGATCTGGAGACTATCATGCTAAGTGAAATAAGCCAGTCCCCCAAAACCAAAGGTCAAATGTTTTCACTGATATGTGGAAGCTAACCCATGATGGGAAGGGTAGGGTGGAGGAAGAATAGATATCTGGTAGATTAGAAAAAGGGGAATGAAGGAAGCAGGGGACAGGAAAAAGAAAGACAGTGGAATGAATTCAAAATAATTTTCCTGTGTACTTATATGAATACACCACAGTGAATCCCACCATCATGTACATAAATAAGAATGGGATTCCAGGGGCTGGGGAGATAGTTCAGTCAGTAGAGTGCTTGCATTGCAAGCACAAGTCCCTGGGTTCAATCCCCAGCACTGCAAAAGAAAAAAAAAATGGGATTCCATGCCTGTACAATCATATTAAAATGAATCCTACTGTCATATATAACTAAAAAGAATCAATAAAAAAATCCAGAATTTCCAATTTTACCATTGCATTTAAAAAAGAAAAAAGTCATTTGCCTTGTGGTCATCCATTCTAGTTAGTGTGGACATACACCCCTTAGGAGAAAAAGTAGTCTCAAACACCCATTTATTATTTCTTATATTATTATATTATTATACCTTCAAGCATATTTGTTTTATATTTTTTAGATGACTTCAGCAGGAGGACTGGGACAAGTAGCAAGAAGTGAAATTCTACTTAACTTTCTGAGCCTCAAATTTCTCTAGATGAGGATCTTGGTGTGCTTACTGGATATGGCAAAAGGAAATCATTAGTGATCTTGACAAGGTTTTGTGCAATGGTAGAGAAGAAAGTCATACTGGAATAAGGTAGACTGAATAGATAAAGGAGTAGAAATACCATTTGGGAGAAACTTTCTAGAAATTTGGCTATGAAGGAAAGCAGAGAAAAGGGGTGGGACATGAAGTGGAATGATATGATTTTACCAATGAAAGACATCAGACCATGTTTATATGCTGATGGGAAAATTTATGCTGGTGACACACACAGATAAAGTCACACACACACACATACACACACACACACACAATTTTCCATCTCTATGACAGATATCTTTCGTATAGTAAATTAACAAGTTAGCTTTCTATATCTGCCTTATAGTGGTGTTTTAGTAAGCACGAGCAAAGAGGCCATTGGCCCAGTTCTGGCCAGCTTTAGCCAGCCTTTCTTATCAAATCCCCAGTCCCTTTCATTTCTTTCTCTTTTCACCCCACATTGCCCTTGGCCATAGACCAATCCCCCATCTCCTCTTACCTGATCAAATGCTCCTGACTGAACCAGGGCTACCAGTTTCCAAGTCCTCCTACATGTAGCTACCAGAGTCATTCACATTGATTATGTTCCAGGCATACACTCATAATTATATTTATTTACACTTTCGATTATACATTCCTGTTTATTATGTGCTAGGAGTTGGGAGCTCAACAATAGAGATTTAAACATGTCAGTCTCCCACTCAGTAACACCTCATGTTTTCTTCATTTTCTTCAGGTTGAAGTGTTAGTTTCTAACCTGTCTCTCCAGTTTCACTTTTCTCGCCCTTGAGCCTCCTCCCTAGCAGGCTGCTGAGTGGGGTAAGGCTGGTTGTCTGGGAAAGAGATGTTTGGGTTGGGGATTGTGGAGGCTTTGGTGTCAGAGTGTCTGCTCTGCCCTGCTAGCTGTCCCAGTGGCACTCTGTGCTGGGGCAAGGCTCTGTTTCCCTTGACTAAGAGCCCCTGGGGCAGTGTTGGAGCCAGAATGCCAGTTCCAGGGAGACAAAAGTAGGAACAAACATCCTGGACTGGTAAGCCAGGGCTGGGCTGTGCCAGGGCCTTTGTTTCTAACTTGGGAGAGGCTTCAGGTTTCTGTCCTTCTATTAAGAACTGTGGATGTGCCACGTGGACACCACAGTAGCCAGAGTCAACAAGAAAAACAATGCCCAGGGGAAAACCTAACTCCCTTAAGTCACAGGACTGTGGTGTGTGCGTCAAAGTTTCCAAGTCTGTCACATGATTATGTGTGTCTTGTGTCTTTATATATGTGTCACACCTGTACATATGTCTTGTTGTGTGTGCCCCTCTTTGTTGTATGCTGGAAGGGAGAAGAGGGTTGTGTCTTGTACCCATGAATTTATAGATGCTGCCTGTGCTGTGTGCCTGTATGTATCTCTGCATGTATGTCTGCATTGTGTCTGGGTATATCTGATAAGTTTGTATATGTTTCTATGCTGATATGTTTATACGTATTTGCCCCCAAATTTCATTGTTTCCTCCATTCTCACATCTACCTTTTGCTCTATTTCAGTCTCTCCCTCTTGTGGTCATGTCCTGACTCCTGTCATTAGTAATAAGGGCTCCACCTCAGAAGTTTCAAAATCCAGTCTCTTAGTTTTGACATACACCTCTCTCCCTTCAGTTCTTTCACACTCTCACCACCTGGAGGCCTCCAACATTTCACAGCCCAGCAGTTTTCTCTCAGCACCCTTAATGTCCTAGTGTCCTCCTACTATGGTCCCATCCAGCTAATCCCCAATAATGCAGTTAAGCCTTGAAGAAAAGCCCACAGGCCTGGATCCACCTGAAATTAACACCTGTAGCCACAGCTGGGGATTCCTCAATCTGATAAACTGCCTTTCCTCTCCTATTCCCTCAGTTATTCTTTTTCCCACCTGCACCATGTCCCCACCCTAAGTGCTGTGGTCTTAACACAAAGACCTTGAGTCATACCACCTCACAGAAAAAATCTGAGGTGAGTGTTATGAACTTTCTCCATTTCCTGCCCCTCCCACCTCTAAATGTGCCCTGTAGCTGCCCATCCCCTTTCTTACCGCCTTTCCTGTATCTTGGTGTCCTTCCTCATATCCAAGGTTAGGTCTATCCTAGGCTGGGGGTATAACTTAGGGGTAGAGCATGTGCCTAGTACACACAAGGCTCTGGGTTCAATCTCCAGAACTGTCAAAAAGAAAGAAAAATAGACCCTGAAAAATGAAAGAATCCATCTCATCTCTCTTTCATCAGTGTTCTTTTAACCAAAAGTGACAGAATCCCAAGTCAAACCAGTTTAGGGAGGATAAAAGGAATCTTTTTCCAAGTCACCCAACCAGGACACCCAAATTGTATCCTTCTTAGGAAAAGCTAGATCATCTGTTGCCACTTGAACATGCATCAATTCTATGCCTCAGTTTCCTCATACATATTAATATTCTAGTAGTCTCTAGGGTGCTTAGCCACAGAGTCACATTTATAGCCTGGTTCTATTTTTCTTTCTTTTCTTTTCTTTTTTCTCTTTTTTTTGAGACAATGTCTCACAAAGTTGCTTAGGGCCTCACTAAGTTGCCGAGGCTGACTCTGAACTTGGAATCCTCCTGCCTTAGCCTCCCAAGCAACTGGGATTAGAGGTGTGTGTCATTGCACCTGGCTCACACAGAGTGTGGGTGGGGAAGAAAAGCAATTGGAAACGCAGATGGTACTCTTGGTAGCTCTCACGTCTTTTTTGCCCTGCATAGCTGGTTCTAATCTTTTCTCCGCAGCCTGGTGTTTTCTGCTTCCTAGTCATACAACAGAAAGTGTTCAAATCTTCAACTTTCAGGCCAGTTACAGTGAGACTATTTTGATCCTAATTCTTAATATCCAGAAGAGAGAATCCAATCAATTTATTTTGGGTCAGGGTCTACCACTGACTGGGTCATTAAATATGGTGGGAAGAGAAACCTGACAGAATGTGGCTTTTGTTGGCTTACCCCTGGGGGTGACTGGAGTACCACAGGGAGAAATGGGACTTGTGAGCTTTCCAGATACCCCAAAAACTGTCCACTGTGATTGTAGAAATGGAGAATCCCTTGATAGTCTATTGGCAGGGGACGAAGGGTGAAAATTTCCCCTTGATCTAGTTAAAGGAAGGCCAGGCATTTCAGGTATACAAGTTTAGTACTTATTCTGTGCCCTAGAGTTCCTGGAGGTTGTAGGAAAGCAGTCTGGGAAAGAGGTCATAGATACCATTTAAAAGGACAATTACATTGGGAAATTCCGTGGGAAAAGTACAAGAAGCTGGGGCTCGTTGTGACTGGCCCAGTGGATTCTGTTTGCACAGATCCGAGATCAAAGGTGCGTTAAGGGAAGCCTCTGCAAACTACAAGTGCTAACAAGTCACAGTGTGGGGAATTGGTCTCCCACCTGAACCCGGCCTTGAGGCAAAAATCCTTTCTGTATAAATACAGGAGGTGCTGGCTTCAAGCTTCACTGTGGCTTTGTGTCACAGAGGCTTAACTGAACAGTGGAACACACAAAAGGATTCCAGTGGTCTGAACAAAGTGGAGGACCAGCGAGCCACCATCTGGTGGCTTATGAGCAGGGTATGAGCCCATCTGTTTGAGCAGAATCTCATCGACAAGGGAAGTAGTCCCTCTCTCCCACACTGACCAGTTTTAGACTTTGTTTTGACTTACAGTATTCATTTTTTCATTGTTTTAAGGAAAAAACAGAAGGACTTTGACTTCTTAATGATAGCAAACTCTTAGTGCTTACTATATACCCACTAACTGTTCCAAGTGTTTTATATGCGTTAACTTATTGAATCCCCATACATGTTGAGACAGGTATTATTATTATTCTTGTTTTACACATGAGGAAACCAGAGCACAGAGAAGTTAAGCAATTTACCTAAAGTCACACTGCTGGTATATGGTATAGCTGGGATTCTGATCCAGGCAATCTGTGATCTTAACTGCTCTTGGTATTGCTGCTCTCATTCTGACAGTGTGTATTGCTTGGGCTCCTTTGGAAGCAAGTAGAGTTTCCCAGAAGATACTAGAAGGATAAGAAGGTTATCAAAGGATAGAAGTAGGCTATAAGAAAAGAGATGGAAGCTGTGGAAATCTAAGAATAGGTACCACAGGGCAGCCAAGCATTTAGGAGCCCGGAAATGGAAATTTTCTTGGGCTCACAGGTCACTCCAGCATCCTCAGCAGTAAGGTAAAGTTCAAAGCTCCCTGCTTCCCTGTGCCTCTATCAACATCACTCTCCATATTTCCCATGTCTTCTCCATGCTCCCTTTATATATATACTCAGTGGCTTTCCTTTCCTCATCTCAATATCTTTTCTATTTCTCATGTAAACATGCTACATTTCTTTTTTACTCCTTTCATGGTCTCTGGACCTTTCTCTCAGGACCTTTTAGTACCTGCTCCTAAGTATCTTGGTCTTTCCACATTTTCAAGGTCTTTTTGAGGCAGAGAGAAAAACTGAGTGGCTCAACTCATCTTTTTGAGCCAGTGCAGGTTGTAAGATACTGATCAGCTTGTGGTTCATCTGCTCTTGGGTCTGGTGTCACTTGTAGCCCAGAGTTGGGACTAGTAGTGGGGATTGACATCATGTGGCATAAACCCAGTCACCTAGTTGCCCTTTTAGACAGTGGTATGGATGAGGTGCTTTCCTTAGAAGGTGCCTCTATGATAGGTAAGTGTAGTGCAGGTCTTGTCCAAGTATCATGCCCTTAGGCTTAAACTATTCTGTTCCCCAAGTGAGTCCCATTTCCTTCACTTCCTAGGAAGGGTTTTTACCCATCTGCTTCCTTCCAATCACATGGGCCTGGGTACTTCCTATATACTTGGTTAGTCCTTCAAGGACAACATCTGTAGCCATTGATTCAGGTGTTGGTTAAAGAAGGCAGGGAAAGGGCAAGAGTCAGCAAAAATGGTTTTTTACAAGCTTGAGACTTCCTCACTGTGAGATTTGGGTGGGGACTTTCATTTCCTCCTCTCTACTTTCTTGTCTATGTGACAGGGCTCTTTAATACCCCTAAACAGTCCTATAGAGCAGAATGCCACATGACCTGAGATTGGTGTGGATGCTTAGGAAAGTGGTCCTTCTACAGTCCCAGGGTGCAGGTATGTGGGTAGGTAATTCCCTTCCCCTTGCCAGTGTTGTCTTTCTCTTGATAAAGTACATGTGCTGTTGCCTTGGCTGTATCAGCAGAAATGGGATGGGTTATTGGGAAATGTTTTTGTACCTGATAAAAATTGACCCATGAGGAGAATCTCATTTTCTGATGTAGAGGTCAGGTACACATTGCAATTTCTAAAGGGAACAGGCTTATTCTTTGGGTGTCAAAGAAAAGCATATTTTGTTCCAAGTTGGACCATACGGCTTCCATTCATGGAGATATAAAAAAAAAAAAGGTGAGGGTCCTTTGTCAGGGATGATGTAGGGATTCCTATCCTGGGGTGGGAAGTGGGGTTAAAAAAAAGGAGGAGGTTGGTTGGGTATGGTGGTGCATGCCTGTAATCCCAGCTATGTCAAGGCAGGAGGATGCCAAGTTTGAGGCCAGCCTGGGCAATTTAGCTAGACACTGTCTCAGATAAAAGAATAAAAAGGGCTGGGGATGAATTCAGTGGTAGAACACTTGCCTATCATGTATAAGGCCTTGGATCCAATCCCCAGCACTGATAAAAAGGGAAAAAAATAGGAGGAGGTCGTGTTAGAAGATCCTCTAAGCTATGTCCTGCCGCAAGCAGATAGAATCCTGGGGTAATTTTTTTCTAGACTTTGACTTATCATGTTAGGTGAAATTGGTCTTGTTTAGAAGGAAGTAAAGTCAATCTTTCACCCCACTTTGGTTCTCAAATATTGACCTTGACTTTTACTTCTATTATCCAGGAGACCAAGGGATTTCTCTCCTTTCTCTCTCCTAAATAACTAATTAAGACATCTGGAGGCTGGGTTTATAATGGCAGCTTTTATGTGGCTGTCCTGCCCTCTGCTGGCTTAAGGAGGTAAACTGCAGATATATGAACTTCTGGTAAGGGACAACTTTCTGGAAAAGTGGGGACATGAGCAGGATTTCCCTCAGGGTTACTAAGGGTGGTTTGTTCTCTAGAAATCATGTCCAGGAGGCTCTGACCCAGCCTCTGAGTATGGGATGGGAAGATTTCTGGGGAATACAACTGCCTGGTTTAGAGATTAGAAGTTGGCTCTGTGTTTATGCCTGTTTGAGATTCTTTGTCCATATATGGAAGAGGGAAGTAAAAGAGACCTCACTAGTCTAGTGTTAAAAATAAAGTTCCCTAGACGAATGGATCTTTAGAAATTGGCAAGTTTATCAACTTGCTAACAAGAGATCAACAAAGGAACAAAGCTTATGCTTTTGGGTCTGGAAAGCATGGAAGTTGACTACATAGTTGGTATACTTACATAAACAAGTAGTTTGGGGGAAACCCTTCCCTAACTAGGTAGACTGCAGTTTCAGGGATGGGGGATGTGGCTGAATTGCAGAGTGCCCCTTTAATATATGGTAGGCCCTTGGTTCAATCCCCAGTATCACCACCAAAAAAAAGTAAAGAGTGAAGTTTCATTCTATATGATAACAAAAACATCATAATCCAGTCCATCTTCACAGAGGAAACATGGATGAAGAAAGCAGAGGCGTAGGGGCACTGGATGTTAGTCAGAGATTAAAAATTCAATACATCAACCACGCACAGTGTTGCATGTCTATTATACCAGCTACTCCAGAGGCTGAAACAGGAGGAATGCAAGTTCAAAGCCAGCCTGAGCAACTTAGCTAGATCCTGTCTCAAAATAAAAAATAAAAAGGATTGGGATGTAGCTCAGTGGTAGAGTACCTCTGGGTTCAATCCCTAGTACCATACAAAAGAATTAAATTAAAATTTAAAAAATTGAAAACACTTAAGAAACAAAGGATGAGGATACATTTGTGGCTGTCAACAATAATGGTAACTTTTCATTTCTCAAGGTTGATGTCCATGATCTAACTGACATGAATACAAAAACCACAGGCACAGTAGCAAATAACAAGTTCTGACTTGAAATAGGTAGGGTACTAGGCACTAGGGATTTTCTCAAGCAGCAAGTAAGGTAGGCAGAATACAGTTTCAGCCCACAATCCCTGCAGTTTATACCCTTTCATCTCTTTTCCTCTCTTACTCTCTTCCCTTTTCTACCTTCTTCCTTTTGTTTAGAGGTGCCGGAAGTGGTGATGGAAACTTTAATCCCAGTGACTGGGGAGGCTGAGGCAGGAGGATCACAGGTTTGAGATCAACCTCAGCAAGTTAGCAAGACCCTGACTAAAAAATAAATAAATAAATAAATAAAAATAAAAAGAGCTGGAGATGTAACTCAGTGGTAAAGCACCCTAGTTTTAATCCCTAGTAGTACTGAGAAAAAAAATGCTGGGGGTTTGATGGTAAAAAAAGGACAATGTGAAAAGTGTACAGTGCAAGGTCCTTGGGTTTGATAACCAGAACCAGAGACAGAGAGAGACAGAGAGAGCGAGAGAGACAGAGAATATACAAAAAAAGAAGTTGTGTGGCAGACATTTATATCAGATAAGAGTGAAATCGAATAGGAATTCCCCAAATAAGTTATTTATTTCAATATGTAATTTGACAACATAGATTCATCATTGTGCTGCAAGTAGCTTTTAAAATTTACATCAATAAATATTTTAAAAAGTCTTTTTTGTGAAATTCATTGATATCTCTACATATTGTCACTAGTAATTTAATAATGCATGGTTTAAAGTCTACAAAAAGGAGTCTTTCAAATCTCTTCACACATTTGCATTTGGTTTTTCCAATAACCCTACCACTGTGGTGCGACCCTTTTGAACCCAGTACCTAGCTGGAAATATGATAAGTAATTTAGCTCTTTCCAAGAAGTGGGTATGCAAATCCTAATTGGGCCTCAAACAGCACTTAGGTTGATTAAACTGTTTTTTTTTTTTTTTTTTTTTAAACTCAAATCCTTCTAGGTATGCTGGCTAGTGTTATATTGGTTTAAAATGTACTAATCTCCCAATCAGGTATTGCAAATTCAGTCCCATCTTTAATTTTAATCAATTAATTGCATCAAATGAAAGCAAAATTTCCAAACCAGTGCCTCTAAGCGGAAGTCTTCGTCGAGCGGAGCATTTTTCTCTGGAGCAGGCGCACAGACACAGACCTCTGACAGCCCCTTGAGGCCCCGCCCTCACGCATTCCACGCCCGGTCTCCGTCCGTTCCACCTCCAGGGCGGGCGTCAGACACCGAGCGGAAGTGACGTAAGACGGCCGCCGGAGGTGTCGGTGTGTTGCGCGACTGGGCCTGAGAGTGGAGTGGGGCCTGCGCACGGGAATTTACCACTATGTCGATCGAAATCGAGTCTTCGGAGTGAGTCATGCTATGGCTGATGTTCGCGGCGTGGCAGGGGCCGGGAAGTTAATGGTGGGGAGGGGGTGGAGGATATTCATGGGGAGGCGTGCGAGGGCCTAAGGAATGAAGGGCAATTTCCTTACCCACAAAGAAGCTTCTTGGATACAGCTACCTCAGAGGTGGGCCCACAGGAAGGAAGCAACTATCAAACATGAAGCACAAAGCCCCACGGGAGGCGGTGTGGGGCTGAGGAGCAGCACACTTTGCAGACCTGGTTTTAACCTTTGCTTTTCTGTGCTTAGCACTTACCACCCTGTATTAGTGTTTGTTGTCTCCCTGCCACCATTGGACTGTAAGGTGTTTATGGGCTTCTTTTCCTTGTAGTCCCAGTACTTAGCATACTCAGTTACTGCTTTAGGAATGATGAACGTCTAGCTGTTATCATGAGATCATCAGTCTCAAATCTGGCCCTGAATTTTGGTTCGTCTGCGAGTTCTTCGTAGCCAAAAAGGATTGACAGAATCTGGATATTGGGTCTGAAGACTGATAGTTGGTGGGGGAGGGAGGTGGGGAAATGGTGAGTGACTGAAGAAAGTCTTTAGTGGACATCACCAGCACTCCACCCTCCACCTGCCCTTGCCAAAACTTAAAAATTAAATTAGCAGACATAACATTTGTGTTCTGAGTGTAAGGGAGAGGACATATCCTGAAGACCTGCATAGGAGGAAGGGAGTTCTTTTTCATTCAACAGACATTGAAGTTTATTATGTTCAGTTTGAGATGCTGGAGATACAGTAGTGAACAAACTAGGCAAAAATCCATGCCCTTATAGAATGTATATTTTGATTGGGAAAGGCAGACAATGCATACAGTAAGTAAGATGTGAAGGGGAACATAGTAAATATTATGGAGAAAAATAAAGCAAAGAAGAATGATGAGGAGTGATAGAGGTTAAGGTAACCAAGTCAGGGTAAGAGCTGGAAAGGATTGCATGCTTTGGGGCTTGAAAGATAGCTGTAACAGCCACTCTCCCAGCCTTGAAGACCCTGCAGTAGCAGCAGTGACTGCTGCATGTTCTTATTATCAATAATACATACTATTTAGTAAATGCTTTCTGTGCTGAGCATGCTATAACTAGGATAGTCAATTCTTTTATCAACTGTCCAAGATAGGCCTTTTTCTTAACAGATGAGGAAACACATCACAGTAAATGACAGAATTCTGATTCAAATCCCAGGTTATCTCCAAAACTTTTAGCTCTTTATTACATTGTGTTTTATTTATTTATTTATTTATTTATTTTTTATTGTAAACAAATGGGATACATGTTTCTGTTTGTACATGGAGTAACAGCATACCATTTGCATATTCATACATTTACATAGAGTAATGAAGTTTGATTCATTCCGTTATTTCCCCCTCCACCTCTCTTTTCCCTCTATACAGTCCCTCCTTTCTCCATTCTTGCCCCCCTCCCACCCCCCATTACGTGTCATCATCCGCTTATCAGTGAGATCATTCGTCTTTTGGATTTTTTAGATTGGCTTATCTTCACTTAGCATGAAGGTAGTGAATTTGATTTCTGCAGTGGGAAGTATGAGGTCTTTGTGGGGAAGGGAATGCAAAGTAGAAGTCAGTGGAATTATGCTAAGAAAGATAGTTCCATATTAGAATATTTTTTTCATCTTAGAATACTGGAGGCGTAGCTCTGGGTACTTTGTGAAAGGGCCATGAGGGGGGAAAAAGACTTTGCAGGTAACAGTAATTGACTCCTTTCTGCATGAGTTTTTAAGAAGTGTTTGCTTTCCCAACAGGGATATATACTCAAGACCCATACTGCCAGTTTGAATCTTTGTTTTTCCACTTCTTATCTCTTTTATTCTGTCAAATCCTCCTATGTAAATTGGGAATAATATTGATATCTGCATCATAGGGTTGGGATATTTTCCTTTTTTATTGGTATGTATTAAATATCCAGAATAGTGGGTTTCATTGTGGCATGCATATAAGATTAAATGCATATAACATAATTTGGCCAATTTCACTCCCCAGTACATCTCCTTTTCATAGGTTTTTTTTTTTTTTTTTTTTTAATCTTCTTTTTTTTTTTTTTTTTTTTAATGAACAGAATGCCTTTGTTTATTTTTATGTGGTGCTAAGCATAGAACCCAGTGCCTCACATGTGCTGGGCAAGTGCTCTGACATTGAGCTATACAGCTCCTCCCCTATTATAGGGTTTTTTGAGGAGTAAATGAATACATATATGAATACATATTGTTGATTATTGTTTTATTATTATTTCTCTGGGAAAGGGAATTGACTAAATTCCAATCTAAAGTCTTTACATCCAGGGCACTGGCCCTCTATCCTAGTGCTGTCCAATGCAAATATAGTGGGAGCCACGTACTTTATTTTATTTTTTTTGGCGATGCAGGGGATTGAACCCAGGGCCTTGTGTTTGGGAGGTAAGCACTCTACCAACTGAGCTATAGCCCCAGCCCTACATACTTACTTTTAAGAATGAAGGAAAACAATGTATCAATACTGTTCAGTGATTTTTTTTTTTTTTTTTTTTTTAGCTGTACTAGGAACCAAGTTACATTCCTAGTCCTTTTAAAAATCTTTGTACTATAAGTAACTATTTAATTAAAAATAAATACAAAATGCTTTTAAGTTTTCTGTCATATATTAACAATGGTTGCTTATTCTTTTTTTGTTGTTCCAGGATTGAACCCAGGGGCTCTTAACCATGAGCCATATCCCCAGCCCTTTTTAGTTTGTATTTTGATACAGTCTCATTAAGTTGCTTAGGGCCTCACTGAATTGCTGAGGTTGGTTGTGATCCTCCTGCCTCAGCCACCAAAGGTGCTAGAACTACAGATGTGTGCCATGACACCCAGATCCTATTCTTTTAATATGCAGAAGTTGTCTGGGTCCTCTTTTTCTTGGGAAATTGATTCCACGATGTTTTTGTTTCACTTATCTTGAAAATTTGGTAATGAAAGCAGTGGGTGTTATTTTTGCAAATGAGGCATAACTTTATTTTGCCTTTACATATGCTGTGACTCTACTTATTTGTGTTCCACAAACCCCAGTAAGATGATTTTAGTTCATGTGTTTTTTTTTTTGGTTGTCTTTATATAAGAGGACCAAATCATCCTACAGTCTTTTAGATGATTTTCTATATAAGAGGACCAAATCATCCTACAATCATTTAGATGATTTTCTGTTAACGACTAACATAGATTTAAAATAAACTGTGAGGCCTGGCATGGTGGTACATACCTGTAATCCCCGTTACTTGAGAGACTGAGGCAGGAGGATTCCAGGTTTGAGTCTAGCCTGGGCAACTTTGCAGTATCTTTCCTCAAAATAAAAAAATGAAAAGTGTCTGGAGATGTAGCTCAGTGATATAGTGCCTCTGGATTCAATCCCCAGTACTGGAAAAATACATTTTTTTTTCATGAAAAGTGTGCAGTAATTACAATGACATGAATTAAAAAGACACTGGACTCTGACCTAGAAAATAAGAGTCACATTGGTACTAACTCCCTTTCTGACTGTGAGAGATTTGGCAAATGATTTCTCCTCTTTGCATCCCTTTCTCCTCTTTGCATCCCAGTTCTCTTATCTCTAGAATGAGGATCCTTTGGAACTTAGATTCTGTGATTTATTTGTTTATTTTGGTACCGAGGATGGAATTCAGGTGTGTTCTGTGACTGAGCTACATCCCTGATCCTTTTAAATTAAATTTTTTTTTTTTTTTTTTTTGCATTACTGGGGATTGAACCCCAGGGTCTTGTGCTTGCAAGGCAAGCACTCTACCAACTGAGCTATATCCCTAGCCCTAAAAATATTTTATTTTGAGATAGGGTCTTGCTCAGTTGCTGAGACCGGCCTTGAACTTGAGATCCTCCTCCCGCAGCCTCCTGAGTTGTTACAACTACAGGCATGTGCCACTGTGCTTGGCTGATTCTCTAATTTTTTGGAAGTTTTAATCACGTGATAAAGAGATGGAAAGTAGATAAAGGAGGAAGATTAAGTGGGAGAAATAAGCTGGGGTAGGTTTTATTTTGGCTTCTGGTGAGAGAGGATTCCTGAACTGAATGAATTGCTTTCTTTCAGTGTGATCCGTCTGATCATGCAGTACCTCAAGGAGAACAGTTTACATCGGGCATTGGCCACATTACAGGAGGAGACTACTGTGTCTCTGAATACTGTGGACAGCATTGAGAGTTTTGTGGCTGACATTAATAGTGGTCATTGGGATACTGTTCTACAGGCTATACAGTCCTTGAAGTTACCAGACAAAACCCTTATTGACCTCTATGAACAGGTAAGAGTGGTTATGATGCTGAACCCCAGATGTTGGTTTGTTGTGGACTGGTCCTCTGACTTGCAAGTATAAGCATTCATTCCTTTAAATACTTCAGAGCTATAACTGCCTGTAAAACTTACACTTCAAGGCTTGACAGTGTCTTTCTTTATTTTTGGAAAATCTGAGATATTCCCAAATTGAAATTCTTCCCTTTTTTTCCTGTAATACTTGTAATTGAACCCAAAGTCTCATATGTGCTAGGCAAGCACTCTGTCACTGAGCTACATACCTATCCCTTTAAAATTTTTTTTATTTTGAGACAGAGATTCACTTGAATTTGCTATCTTCCTGCCTCAGCATCCCAAGTAGCTGAGATTATAGATGTGGTCCACTGTGCAATCTAAAATTATTTCTTAAGTGATGATTAAATGAACTATTCTGACACCAACTGATGTACTGTGGTTTAATTCTGTCACTAATACCTATAAGTAGCACAGACCCCCACAAGTTAAATGCTTCATCCTCCACAGGGTTGTCCTCACTTCAGATATTAGCTGCACTTTGGGGGTCTCCAGGATACCCATACTTTTGATGAAATGTCTACAAATTTGAGGGTTCTTATGATCTGCTCAGGCTTGATAATTCACTAGAACTAAGAACTCTGTACTTAACGATTATAGTTTTATCATCAAGGATACAGATCAGGAGCAGCTGAATGAAGAGACCTACAGTGCATAGTCTGAGGGGCGTCCAGATTGTATAGCCTTTGTGCTATCCCTGTGGAATTGTGACATACACCAACCTGGCATGTTAATATGTTCACTAAGCAGGAGATTCCATTGAGTTATTTATTGGGGCTTCATCATGTGGAAATGATTGATAATTCAGTCACTGGCTCCTGTGTTTAGTACTCCTTACCACCAGAGATCAGGTAGGCTCAAAGCCTTAACTTTCTAATTACGTGGTTGGTCTTTCTGGTAACCAGTCCCTATCCCGAGCCACTGTGTTAGCACAACTCAAACGTGATTCAAGGAGCCAGTGAGTACAAATATACTCCAGTCACTAGCAAAATTCCAAGGATTTTTGAAGCTCTAAGCTAGAATCCTAGGACAAAGATCAAATTGTTTATTATAGAACAATATATTAAGAACACACAAGGGGGCTGGGATTGTGACTCAGTGGTGGAGCACTTGCCTAACAAATGTGAGGCATTGGATTCTATCCTCAGCACCACATAAAATTAAATAAATAACAAAGGTATTCTGTTCATCTGCAACTAAAAAAAAAAAAAAAAAAACCATAATCAGCTGGGTGTGGTGGTGCATGCCTGTAATCCCAAAGACTTGGTGGGGGCCAAGAGGATTACAAGTTTGATGCCAGCCATAGCAACTTAGTGAGACCCTGTCTCAAAATAAAAAATGAAAATAGGGTTGGGGATGATGTAACTCAGTGATAAATCTCTCCTGGGTTCAATCCCTAGTACCAACCAACTGAAAAACAAAAACGCGCACGTGCACACACCAAAAAACAAAACAAAACAAAAAAACCTTGTAAAATAAGAATTGACAAGAAGGGCATAACCATTAGTTTTTTGTTTTGTAGGAAAACAAACTGAACAGAATGGATTTTCTGGAAATAAGATTGTAGTGTTTGAAGTAAAAATAGAACAGTTGGTTTGTTTCTTTAAGTTCAGTAATTCCCCAAAGAAAGTTTTAGTAACTGGAGAAAGGTTTCTCTGGAGCCCATGGAGGTATTCTTACTTCTCGTTTTCTTTCTTTTCTTTTTTATGGTACTGGGAATTGAACCCAGAAATATTCTGCCTCTGAGTTATGTTTCCAGACTTTTTGTTTTGAAACAGGGTCTTGCTGAGTGACCCAAGCTGGCCTTGAACTTGAAATGATTGTGCCCCAGCCTCCTGAGTCACTGAGATTACATATGTGCACCACCATAACCCGGCCCACCTTAAGTTTTCGTTAGTGTATATATTATGAACAAGAAGGCTGGGAAGAGGAGAGATTAGCAGATGAAAATGAAAGGTGAAGTTTGAAGAATTGAAGTTGTTATTTATAGTTATTTTAGTTGTTAACTAAAAACTGCTAGTGCAAAGGAAAAGGAGCATTTCCTAGTATTGGAAATATTTGGGCAGGCCATATATGTGTTAAAAGTTTAACTGAGATAGAAATGTTTATAAGAGAATGTATTGAAAAATCTATTTTCTTTCCATTGTCCAGGTTGTTCTGGAATTGATAGAGCTCCGTGAATTGGGTGCTGCCAGGTCACTTCTGAGACAGACTGACCCCATGATCATGTTAAAACAAACACAGCCAGAACGGTATATTCATCTGGAGAACCTCTTGGCAAGGTCTTATTTTGATCCTCGTGAGGTATGTCTGTGGTAACAAAAATAAACTTGTTAATTGTGAAAATATAAAATATGCAATAATGTGGTCTTTTTAAAAAAAAAAAAAAACATTTTATTGAACACTTTGTGATTTTTGGTATAACTTCTGAGATGATACTTTTCTATTCATATGTTGAATGAAATGTGCATATGTTAAAGAAATAGTCCTGTTCCATTTTCTGAGTGTGAGAGTCTTCTCTGTCCATACATCCTCATTTTTTTTTTTGGGGGGGGTGCTGGGGATCGAACCCAGGGCCTTGTGCTTACAAGGCAAGCACTCTACCGACTGAGCTATCTCCCCAGCCCCACATCCTCATTTTTAAATAAAAAAAAAAAAAAATGAAAAAAACCCCAAACAACAACAAGAACAAAACCAAAAACAGACAGACACACACACCAAAAGAAAAGAATTTCATAGAAAAACAAAAAAGGAGCAGAACATTTTGTTCTGATGTCATTTCTACATTAGCTCAAGTACTTATCTGGCCCTGATATGCTGCCAGACTGATGGATGTTCAGTGAGTATTTGTGTCCCTTGCCCCTGACAATTGCAGTTTACTTCCAACTTTTTCCATTCCCAGAAAGCTTGTGCTTTTGCCTCTGATCTGCTTGTGCCTTTTTTTTTTTTTTTTTTTTGTACTGGTGATTGAACCCAGAGTTGCTTTACCACTGAGTGACATCCTCAATCCCTTTTATTTTTTATTTTGAGATCGGGTCTTGCTAAGTTACTTGGGTCTTCCTAAGTTACTTAGGTCATCACCAAATTGCTGAGGCCAGCCTTGAACTTGTGATCCTTCTGCCTCAGCCTCTTGAGTCACTGGGATTACAGGCATGCACCACCACATCCAGCATAATTATGCTTACTAGTGGAACATGGTGACTGATAATTCCTTTATTCTTCCAAAACATATTTTATATATGTAAGGATGTGTGTGACAGATATGTAATAGTTATACCCCTAACCTTTCACTAGAGAATTGTCAAAAGGAAGAATTTAATAGGTACTGGATAATAGAAAATTAAAGTGAGCTTACAGAAATCATGAGGATGAAGAAAGGGAGTTTAGATTACCAGTACAGGATTTATGTTAGAAGTGGTAAAATGCTTCTGAGCTGGGTGTTGTTAGATTGAAATAAATTTCTAAAGAATATAAAAGAGGACTGGGGGTGTAACTCAGTGATAGAGTGTTTGCTTGGCATATGCAAGGCCCTGGCTTCAATCCTCAGTACTACCAAAAAAAAAAGTCTTTGACCCCGCAAAGTTTTCAAAAATTGTTAAAACATCTCTTGCTTTGACATGGTTTACTTGGACTCTTTTTCAGAAATAACAGTGTGGATTAACTGACGTCTTCCGTTCTCTCCTAGCTCAAACTTTTGAAATTCAGGTGGGCAGAATTGGGAAGCCATTTAAAAAAAAATACATTGGTTTAATTAATTCCCTATTTACTGTATAGTTTCTTTTCTTGTTTTCCTCTTTGAATGTTTTGCTTGTTTGTTTTAAATAAGCTCATTTGTGTCTTGTTTCTTGGCAATAATGCTAGCTCCTCTCCTTTCTTTAGGCATATCCAGATGGAAGTAGCAAAGAGAAGAGAAGAGCAGCAATTGCCCAGGCCTTAGCTGGGGAAGTTAGTGTGGTGCCTCCGTCTCGTCTCATGGCATTGCTGGGACAGGTAATTAAATGTCTGTAGAAATGAAATTACTGTGAACTCCTAGTACTCTTTCCTGAGCTAAAGAAATCAGACATCATAAGAATCGGGCACTACTTGTAGAGTTGCTTGTATAAGCAGCTGTGTCAAGCTGTGCTTTCCTTTTCTGCGATAGGCAATGTCATTTAATGGTTAAGAACATAAGCTGTAGTGTCAGAATTAGTGTGATCATAGGTTGATCATATCATCCTGTCTGGGATATCGTTGATGAGTCTATTGATCAGCATGCTAGGATATCAGGTGCAAATGAAAACTATCCTGGGGAAATTGGAATAAATGATCACGCTGGGTAGAATCCAAGCTCACTTATCAGCTATATGGTCTTGGCAAGTGACAGCTATTCTTATCCCATTCTTTGTGGTGGTGTAGTAAAGATTAGATGAGATAATGCTCATAAAGTACTTCATATATTGCCTGGCACACCTAGTAAATAGTAAATGGTAGCTGCTGCTGATTTTTTTTTTTTCAAGTAGTAGTAGTAGTGGTGGTAGTATTTTTTTAATTTTTAAAAATTTTTACAGATTGCATTTTGATTCATTGTACACAAATGGGGTACAACTTTTCATTTCTATAATTGTACACAATGTAGATTCACACCATTGTTTGTTTTACTGAGAAAAAGCTTTTTAGTTTGAATTCATCTCATTTATTGATTCTTGCTTTTATTTCTTGTGCTCTGGGGGTCTTGTTAAGGAAGTCTGGTCCTTAAGCCAATGTGATAGAGATTCAGGCCTACTTTTTCTTCTATTTGGTGAAGGGTCTTAGGTCTAATTCCTGGATCCTTGATCCATTTTGAGTTGAGTTTTGTACAGGGTGAGAGATAGGGGTTTGATTTCATTTTGCTGCTTATGAATTTCAGTTTTGTCAGCACCATTTGTTGAAGAGGCTATCTTTTCTCCATTGTATGTTTTGGCACCTTTGTCTAGTATGAGATAACTGTACTTATGTGTGTTTGTCTCTGTGTCTTGTATTCTGTACCATTGGTCTACCTGTCAATACCATGCTGTTTTTGTTACTATTGCTCTATAGTAGAGTTTAAGGTCTGGTATTGTGATACTTCCTGCTTCACTCTTTCTGCCCAGGGTTACTTTAGCTATTCTGGGTCTTTTGTTCTTCCAGAGGAAGTTCATGATTGCTTTCTCTATTTCTATGAGGAATGTAATTGGGATTTTATTTGGAATTGCATTGAATCTGTATAGTGCCTTTGGTAGAATGACCATTTTGACAATATTAATTCTGTCTGTCCAAGAACATGGGAGGTCTTTCCATCTTCTAAGGTTTTCTTCAGTTTTTTCTTTAATGTTTTGTAATTTTCATTGTAGAGGTCTTTCACCTCTTTTGTTAGATTGATTCCCAAGTATTTTATTTTTTTTTTGAGGCTATTTTGAGTGGAGTTGTTTTCCTAATTTCTCTTTCAGAGGATTCATCACTTAGGAATAGAAATGCATTAGATTTGTGAGTGTTGATTTTATATCCTGCTATTTTGCTGAATTCATTTATTAGTTCTAGAAGTTTTCTAGTGGAGTTTTTTGGGTCCTTTAAACATAGAATCACAGCAAATAGTGATAGCTTGAGTTCTTCTTTTCCTATTTGTATCCCTTTAATTTGTTTATTCTGTCTAATTACTCTGGCTAGTATTTCAAGCGTGATGTTGAATAGAAGTGGTGAAAGAGGGCATCCCTGTCTTGTTCCAGTTTTTAGAGGGAATGCTTTTAGTTTTTCTCCATTAAGAATGATGTTGGCTGTGGGATTAGCATAAATAGCCTTTACAATGTTGAGGTATGTTCCTAATATCCCTATTTTTTCTAGTGTTTTGAGCATGAAGGGGTGTTGTATTTTGTCAAATGCTTTCTCTGCATCTATTGAAATGATCAGGGCTGGGGATATAGCTCACTGGGCTGGGGATATAGCTCAGTTGGTAGAGTGCTTGCCTTGGAAGCACAAGGCCTTAGGTTCAATCCCCAGCACTCCCAAAAAAAGAAATAATCATATGATTCTTAACCTTAAGTTAAGTTGATGTTATGAGTTACATTTATTGATTTCCTGATGTTGAACCAACCTTGCATCCCCGGGATGAACCCCACTTGATTGTGGTGCACCATCTTCTTAATATGTTTTTGTATGTGATTTGCCAGATTTTTTTAAAGGTTTTTTTGTGCCTATGTTCATTAGAAATATTGGTCTAAAGTTTTCTTTCCTTGATGTGTCTTTGGTTTTGGTATCAGAGTGATACTAGGATAGTGGTATTTTTAGCATTAAATATTAATGCATATTAAGGTAGGATCTTTAGATCAGTCAGGTGGTAATCACTTTTTGAAGATTTAAGGGCTTAGCTTAGTTGTTATTGTAAAACTACCTAGAATAGTAGATGTTTTGTAAGGAGCAAAGATCACCAGTGATTAATAGGGATAAAAAAACTTCTTTGGGTTAAATCTGCATTTAGAAAAGAACCAAAAAGCTATTTGTTGCAGACTTGTAGTGATCTTTTTTCTTTTTTTGTGTATGAGTATGTGATGATGGGAATTAAATCCTGAACCTTGCACACACTAGGTAAGTACTCTGCCACTGAGCTACACTCTCACCCTGGGCTTGTAGTGATTCTGAGGTTCAGAGTTAGGTTTCTTTTTTCCCCCTTAATTAATTGACACAAAAATTATACATATTTGTGGGGTACCACATAATATTTAGATACACGTATACATTGTGTAATGTTCAAATCAGGGTATATCTATCTCTTCAAATACTTATTGTTTCCTTATGGTGAAAACATTTAAAATCTTCTAGCTTTTTTTTTTTTTTTAAGTTTCTTTTTTTGTGATGCTGGGGATAGAACCCAGGGACACGTGAACCCTGAGCTATATCTCTAACCGCCCCCCCGCCCCAGTCCTGTGTTTTTTTTTTTTTAAGGATATGATCTTGCTAAGTGGCCAAGACTAGTCTGGCTTCAAACTTTGAATCCCTCTGCTTCAGCTCCCAAGTCACTGGGATTATGGGTGTGTGCCACCATACTTGACTTCTTGTAGCATTTTGGAAATATAGAGCAAATTATGATTTTCTGTAGTTACCTGTTGTTTAATGGAACACGGAAAGGTCTTATATCTAGTTTTTTTTGGTGCTGGGGATTGAACCTGTGTCTTTGAGCATGCTGGGCAAGCATTCTACCACTGAGCTATATCCCTAGCCCTATATCAAGAGTCTTAACCATTTGTATTCTTTTTTTGTGGATTCAGTAATTTTTCTTGTAGCAATATACTCAGTGGGGAATAGAATGTTCCCCAAATAGGAAATGTCTTATATTCAGAGATGTTCAGTGCAGCATTGTTTAGATGAGTAAAAAGTTGGAGGCAGTGTAAGTGTCCCCTAACGTATTGATTAAGTAAACTGAAGCATTCACTAGACAGGGTGTCATACAAGGAATAACTATCACTGTTCAAGTGCTAGTTATATCATAGTGTGATCTGATGATAGGTGAAAACGAGAATATAAAATTTATATGTAATTACTAATAGGATAATTAAACATTTTATATAAAGAGAAAAGTCTAGAAGGTACTATGTCAAATGTTAACATTTGCTGTGTTTGAATATTTGGAACTTTGGGAAGTTTCTATTTCCCAGTTTTGTTTATAATAAAAGAGTTGTACATGTAAAGCAAGTAGGTATGAGGTTGATAGACTCATTGGTGCCTAGAGTCCCCTCCCACCCTGAAATCAGCCTTGTGTTCTTAGACACACTGAAAACTACAGTTTATGTTGTGTTTGGATAGCCAAAGACTGCTGGGGTCTGGAAGGCTTAGTTTCCTCTGGACCTCATCACTACAGACTTGGTTATTATCTGAGCAAGCCCAGACTTCAAAATCACCTCAGTGGATTGCTGTACCTTCTTTTTTTCATAGGCACTAAAGTGGCAGCAGCACCAGGGGTTACTTCCTCCTGGTATGACCATAGATTTGTTTCGTGGCAAAGCAGCTGTCAAAGATGTGGAAGAGGAAAAGTTTCCTACACAGCTGAGCAGGCATATTAAGGTGAGATCAGCCAGATGATAATCATTCGTTGAGTACTTACGGACTCAGCCAGTCCCTGTATCATGAGCTTTGGTACTGGGAAGGTGAACTCATTCTTTGGCTATGACAGCACTCAAGTTTACTTTTTTTGTTCACCGAGGTACTGCTGTTACCCGGTAGTGGCACACTTCAGACCAAGTGGATGCATATCTGACATCTGGCCCAATCATCTGCCTTTGTGCTTCCTCTCACGAAACCTACATTTGGAAGAATGGTTAATTCTTGTTTAAGCCTGGAACAAACTGAACTTTCTATATACTTGTCCTATTAAACATTTATGTTTTTGTCTGCTGCATGTCAGGCAGAGTGCCAGTTGTGGCATTATAAAGTGAACTTATGACCCGGGCGTGGTGGTGTATGCCTGTAATCCCAGCTGCTTGGGAGGCTGAGGCAGGAGGATCATGAATTCAAAGCCAGCCTCAACAAAAGTGAGGCACTGAGCAACTCAGTGAGACCCTGTCTCTAAATAGGGCTGGCCATGTGGCCGAGTACCCCTGAGTTCAATTCCCAGCAAACACCAACCCCACCCCCGCCAAAAAAAAGAAAAAAAAGTGGGCTTATGTCTGATTCTGATTTTTTTTTTTTTTTTTTTTTTTGTGGTGCTGGGGATTGAACTCCAGGCCTTCATCCCAGCCCTTATTTTAAATTTTAATCTGGTACTTTTCTAGGCAAAAGCATAATCAAGTAATTGCTCCAGTTCCCAGAATTATAAGTATATATTACTTTAGCATCTTCTTTATATTATATTTTCTCTCTGGGCTTTTAGCTCAGATTGAAATTGGTTTTAAAATATTTCATATTCCTCAAATCTTAGACTTTGGTTTAGCATTTTGGATTTGTCTTTTCTGGAATATATACATTATTTATATGTAATGATATTTTTGAGGAGCACCTTTATCACCTGGCTAAAACCTTCAGACAAATAGAAATCTATTATAATTATGCCTCTAGGCTAAGATTTTCTGTTATAAATACTTTCTATTTTTGGCATTGAAAATGAAATCTACATTAGAGCTTTTCTCTGTTTTTCCCATCTGTCTAATGTTCTGTAATTAGTCCTCAATTTGATGAGACACACATTATCACATGATTAAATGAAGGTTATGAAAGAGATGGGAAGTTTGTTTGCAAAATAGTATAGGAAAATATTCTTTTTTATTTTGGAAAAATATATTTTTTTAGTTTTCTCCCCAGATGCACAACAGGAACATATTAGGTCATGGTAAGTTGAATGTGTGAGTTATGCTAAAGTAGCTGATAATAATCTCATAATTAGAAACCTATTTACCAGCTCCCTCTGTTCAGGTATAGAAACTTCCCTCCAGTATTCCATAAGATGGACCAGCTATGATTATATGTAAGGTTAAAATGAGATTTGTTTTAAGGTCACTAGATAAAAATGTGTGTTTCATTATTTCATTTGAAACAGTTTGGTCAGAAATCACATGTGGAGTGTGCTCGATTTTCTCCAGATGGTCAGTATCTGGTTACTGGGTCTGTTGATGGATTCATTGAAGTATGGAACTTTACTACTGGAAAAATCAGGAAGGTAAAGTATTTAAATACATTAGTTAACTTTCCCAGTGGAAAAATTAATTCTGATTTTGAATTATCTATGCCTTATTTTTAATTATCTATACCTTTTTTCCCTAGGCCGATTATTTCTAAGTCATAGATTATTTGAGGAAGGATCTGTATGTAATGCACATGTAGTACTTTAATTATTTAAAAATCCTTTTGAAGTTTTTGCTTTTGTTTTTGTAGTGCTTGGTACCTCAAACCTGCTAGGCATTTACTGTACCACTGAGCTATATCCCCAGCCCTTGTTTTTTTTTTTTTTTGAGACAGGTTCTCAATAAGTTGCTGAGGCTGGGTGGCCTGGAACTTCCTCCTTTAGTCTCCCTAGTAGCTGGGATTACAAGCATGCCACATGGTGTCCACCTGAAGTTATTTTTAATTAAACTCTAAATTTTATTATTAAAAAATTAGCAACTATTAGCTGTAGCTATTATAATTTTAATGTGTCTATATGTGTGTATGTGTGTATTTGTGTGTGTATACACACACACATACATATACAAGTAAATTTACTTATTTACATATATTATTATTTTTGCTGTGCTGGAAATTGAACCCAGGGCTTCACACGTGGTAGGCAGGCACTCTGCTACTAAACTACATTCCCAGTCCAAAACTTGTATTTTGAATGGGTAATATGTACATCTGATAACACATTAAAAAAAAAAAACAGAATAAGTTTATTTAAGTAGAGCCCATGTCCCTTAGCCAGTCAGTTTTCCTTGGACCAGGTTGGGTTACCAGTTTCTGGTGTAACCTTCCCAGAATATTCTATATTTGTGCAGTCACTTACTATATTTCCTTTTCCATTTAAAAAAATACAAGTGGTAGCATACTGTATACTGTGTTATGCTTCTTGCTTTTCTCTTTATAGTATATCTTGCAGATAATTGCTACATTTCATTGCGTAGATTGATCCATATTTAAGCTTGTTTCCAATCTAATCTATTTCTCTTATTATGAATCAACATTTTTTTTTTTTTTTTTTTTCTTTCTTTCTTTTTTGGGTGCTGGGGATCGAACTCAGGGCCTTGTGCTTACAAGGCAAGCACTCTACCGACTGAGCTATCTCCCCAGCCCCTCAACATTTTTTTATATGTGAAAAGCTATCAATGTTTCCTATTCTGTGAAGTCTGTTAATATCCTTTGTCCATTTTTCTATTGGACATTTTTTTTATTGATTTGTAGGACCACTATATGTATGGAGGAAATCAGAATATGCATTGCAAATGTTTTTTAATTTTGACTTTATATTTTAATTTTGGTTATGGTTTTGTTTTACAGATAAAATTTTTCCATCTTTTCTCCTACAATTTCTTCTAGTATTTTTATGTTTAATATTTAGTGTTTGCTTAATTAGAATTTGTTAAGAAGGATAAAATTGATATAAATCCAACTTAATGTTTTCCTCAAATAGCTATTTATTGACTTTTATGCATTGATTTAAAATGTAGTCTTTAAATAGACTACTAAATTCTACTCCATGGGTAGTGGATTTGTGAGTGATTTTCACTTCGTACTTTACATACTAATTTGCCTCTTTTTTTTCTTTTTCTTTTTTTCTTTTTTTTTGTGGTGCTGGGAATCGAACCCGTGGCCTTGTGCTTGCAAGGCAAGCACTTTACCAACTGAGCTATCTCCCCAGCCCTCTTTTTTTTTTTTTTTTTTTTTTCCTATGAAACTATCTCTGTCTAAGTTAGAAAAAAACACAATAAGGGTATTTCTATTTGAACAATAACATGTAAAAGAAGCATCACAAATAAATAGCAGACGGTTTTATGAAAAGGAGCTGACACTTTGGAGGAAAATATTAGTTTACTTTTTCATGTCATTGCTCAAAATAGTAAATTCAGGTTTACTAAAGATGTGAAATATGAAACTGTAGAGTGATTTTGCCTTGAAAAGGTTAGTAAACAGAATATTTGCAGTATTTTGTTGACTTTTTTTTTTTTTTTTTAAAGAGTGGAGGGTCTTGCTATGTTCTCAGGCTGATCTAGAACTCCTGGGCTCAAACAGTCTTCCTGCCTCAGCTTCCTGAGTAGCTGGGAATACAGATGAGCACTACCACACCTGGCTTATGTTGGCATTTTTTACAGTATTAGTTTGTATTGTGTACAATTTTTTATTTTACACAAAAAATAACAAAACATTATTTGTTCCCAGCAATATCAGTTGTCCATTAGAAGTGCACACATAGCACCGTCATCTGCTTTGGAGGTTTAGAGTAGATGCATTTCATTTTCCTATTTTTAGTGAGTTTCTCGAGACCTGGTCCACTGGGGTCTTGGCTTTTGTGTTATTTTGATAACTGCTAACTATCATTTCCCCTAGGATCTTAAGTACCAGGCCCAGGATAACTTTATGATGATGGACGATGCTGTTCTCTGCATGTGTTTTAGTAGAGATACAGAAATGTTAGCAACTGGAGCTCAAGATGGAAAAATCAAGGTATAGATTGACATAAACTCCTGTATGTATGTAGACATTTTGAGACTTCTGAAATGTGGTAATGTCCTACACATGATATTGAGCAATTTATTGAGCATTGCCTTTATGCTAATCACTGTATTTTTTTGTTTAATTCTAATAATAACTTTTCTTGGGGTGGTTCAGTGCTTAAGGTCACACAGTAGGTGACTGGCAACTCTAGGACTTTAGTCCTAGTCTATTCATGCTTTTCTGTCATACCACACTGTTTTACTGTGTTTGGTATATTGAATTTGATTTTTTCTAGTAGGAGATGGTGGATAGCCGATTAGCTCTGGGTTTGTATTTAATTGCTGGTAATATATGCTGTCCTAGATAAAAACACAGAAATTATCTCTACTAAGTGGATTTAGAGTCTAAATTTTTGTTTCAATAATTTATAAGGATAGGGTTTTAATTTACAGTGGATTCAGTTATCATTGTACTACAAGAACCAAACATATCATATTCAGCTATTAGCATGCATTTTTAATGTTGTTTTGGTACATTAGTGAACATTGCATCTTGCTTGGCTCTGTGGGCTATCATGGGATATTATTACAACTTTTATTATTCTTTTTTAAAATAAAGGTCTGGAAGATTCAGAGTGGACAGTGTTTAAGGAGATTTGAAAGGGCACACAGTAAAGGTGTTACCTGTCTGAGTTTTTCTAAGGACAGCAGTCAGATCCTTAGTGCCTCTTTTGACCAGACAATTAGGTAAGTAAGAATCCCAAAACTAACTTCACTTTGGTTTGATATAATGAGGTTCTGGAGGAGACTTCATTAGTATGGGCTGATAGGGAAAGTTAGGGCATGTGAGCCGCCTTTTCCCCAAAATACAGCTAACAATACTATTTTTCTGTCCATTTGAGTTCTTCCCTTCACTCTGCAGAGTTTTGAAAGGGTGTATAGCAGTGCTTTGTGTTTCTCAGAGTGTGGTCTGTGGACCCACCTGCATCATAATCACTTTAGAGGGCCAATGCCTGTTACAGATAGATTCCTAGGATCCAGCTGAGACCCACTGATTCTGAGTCTTCTGTTTACTAGTTTTTAGAGGTTCAACCTTGAACAGAAGCTTGTGGTATCATTACATTTTTCTCTAGTCTCTGTGTAGTTTGTTTTGGTTTTGTTTCATGGTTTGAGCTCATGAAAATTATACCATATACAGTTGCATAGCTCTCTTCATTTAATATTATAACATGAGTTTCTGTAATACATCTAAGATGCATTCAACACTTACTTGGCCCTAACCATAATATATAGGATATTAATTTTTCTTTTCATTTGCTTTTATTTGTGATAGAATTCATGGTTTAAAGTCTGGGAAAACCCTGAAGGAATTTCGTGGCCATTCCTCCTTTGTTAATGAAGCAACATTTACACAAGATGGACATTATATTATTAGTGCATCCTCTGATGGCACTGTAAAGGTTAAGTATTTGCTACTGATTCATTTTGTGATTTTTAAATTTGTTTTTCGATCTTAGTCCTTTGAGAAGATTACAGTGGTGATAATGTTGATGATGGTGGAATAAATCTCTTTACTAGCTGTTTTAGAACACAGGTGATTCTGAGTCAGGATTCTGTGGGAATCCCTATTGGCAGGGGGATCCTAAATCTCAAATCTATAGTCCAAAGAGACTTTATCAATGTGTAGAGAAAGAGGAATTGTGTGGATTCTAGACTTGGGTGAACTTGGGTGATTTTCCTTTCACAGGTATAGCTGTTGAATCTGTTATGCTGTAATATGGCTAACCCTTATCAGTCATATGCACAAAAGACTCAATAGCCAGATGTATAGATTGCTTTTAGTTGCACAGCCTTACTCTATACCAGGCCCCCAAATTTAGTGTCTCCCTAACAGCATTTTTATAGGACTGAGGAGGTATAGAGTAGAGCTAAACTCTCTTAATGCTTATTCACTGCCCTTAACTCTTAGCTGAAAGTAATGGATCTTTAGTATCCTAAAAGATTTATTTATTTAAAGAGGGCCTTTTTTTCTAGAAAAGATAAGAAACACCCAAGTAGAAAATTGGCTAGAGATCTTTAAGACGTTCCTTTACATTCTGGACCTGCTGCTCTTAAATTGCCTTATATATGTACTTTGTTGGTAGATCTAGACATTTTAACATAAGCACTTACATGTCAGACTACCATCTGAAATTGTTCTTGGTTGGGAATTTAACAAGAAACTCTGAAGCAGATGTACTCTTCCTTGGGATGGATGGGGAAACACACAGAACTCTTGGTACTTTAGTCATGGGATTCACCCCCTTTGTGCTGTATTTATGGGTCTCACAATTTGTAAATGCCATGCTGTTGTGAGGTGGTTTGTCTAGGCCTCTTTGTTTTGTGGTCTTTCCCCTTCTGTAGTGATTGGGGTAAAGCATCTCATTAATTTTTTGAACAGAAACCCTAGAAGCCTTAGAACTCTTGGTATCTTAATTGTTCATTTTTCCTTTAGGCAGCTGGGCTTCGAAGAGAAGACTAGGGCAAATGATGGTACACCAGAGCAACTAGTGGGACTATTTCCTCCTGTTTATGGAATTTATTAAACAGCTGTTTTGTGCCAAGCTCTGTGTTAGTCACAGAGGAAACGTGACAGAGATGTGCCTTAGAGGCTTTTATAACCTCATTAAGTGAATGATGTTGGGACAGTGCCATGCATTCTTGGCACTCCTTTAAGCATATTGCAGATTTCCGGGTTGTCTGATTTAACCCCTTTAGTTTGTAAGAGCTCAGAAGGACAAGGTAAAACGGTTTTGGATGAGTGACTTCCTCTTCATGGATTCTGTGTGTTTGCTAATAACGATGTGACTTCTGTTCGGTCATTCTCAATACAAACTGTATGTTAGAATCATTTTTTGAAACTTTAAAAAAAGGCCCATACCTATACCTCACCCCAGACCTATTGTGAGTTTTGAGGTAGGGTCTTAAGTGTACAACCCTTTTTGGTTTTGATGTCCAAAGGTAGCCTTCTGGTTGTTTATGACAGTAGCAGTGTTGATACATAGCTAAATTCAAAGATAGGTAACTGTTAGCTAAGAAACATTTGTAAGGAAAGATCATAGATTGGGGGTTTTATAATTTAATTTGTAACTTTCAATTTGTTTATGCCAGTTAATTAAATAGATGATGAGTTCTTACTATGTACATTGCATTGCTGGATATTTGGCCTTAAAAATCATAAGAAACATTTTATGAGTGAATTTTACTCTTTTTTAGAACCTGATCCTTAATTTTGTAAGCCATAAAACTTTAGAAATTCTTTTTTTTTTTTTTTTTTTTTAACTGTCAATGGACCTTTATTTTGTTTATTTACATGTGGTGCTGAGAATTGAACCCAATGCCTCACACATGCCAGGCAAGTGCTCCACCACTGAGCAATTCCAGTCTAGAAATTCTTATACTGAACAATTTTGTTTTAAATTTTTATGTGGTAGATCTGGAATATGAAGACTACAGAATGTTCAAATACTTTTAAATCCCTGGGAAGCACTGCGGGGACAGACATTACTGTCAACAGTGTGATCCTGCTTCCTAAAAATCCAGAGCATTTTGTGGTATGCAACAGGTCAAACACAGTGGTCATCATGAACATGCAAGGGCAGGTGAGTACTCAGAAAGTACCTTTGCACAGAACCCAGTTCTGGCCCTCCCTGTAACCAAATAAAGGTTCACCACTTGATAAACCATATAAGGGGTATTTATTTTTCAGACACTTAAACTATAGCTCTACAGAACTTCTCTTTGGTGTTTCAAAAATTATTTTCTTTCCTCAGGGTTTTTGTATATTATGCTGTTTCTTTTTCTTCCTTTGGATAAATGAGTCTCTGATCTTTCTTTAAACCCCATTTCGAATCTCATTGAAGATTTTAAGATAACAATCTTTGTCTCCATTAGGGAGATGCAGCGTGGTATGGTGTACCAACTCAGGACATCTCCTAGCTACTTCATGAGCTAAAGTGGAACATCAATAGGAGAGGGGCAACTGTGTTCTCATAATGTGTATTTCCAATCAGGACACCTACAAGGTTTTCAAAGAATCTCACTTTTTGTGGACTGTGAAGGTTGGGAAGATATCTTGACCATATTGTGAGGTAGCATTAGGGGTATTTGGAACATCAAGGTTCCTTTTTTAATTACTTTTTGTGGAGAGTGTAATGTTTGTGTCTAGATTCATGGTTTTGCATGAGTTGTATTTGTTCTGGTACCACTTGTTGAAAAGTCTGTCTTTTCTGGGCATGGTAGCACATGCCTATAATCTCAGTGACTTGGGAAACTGAGGCAGGAGGATCACAAGTTTAAGGTCAGCTTTAGCAACTTAGCTAGACCCTTAGCAACTTTAAAAATAAAAAGGTCTGGGAATGTAGCTCAGTGGTAAAGTGCTCCAGATCAATTCTAATACCAAAAAAAGCTATCTTTTCTCCTTTTTCATAAAGGAACTTTTGCTCCTTTGTGAAAGATCATTTAACTACATTTATGTGACCCTATTTCCAGACTCTGTTCTGTTCAATTGATCTATTTATCTATTCTGTTGCCAGTGCCAATACCGTCTTGATTACTGAAGCTTTATAATAGTCTTGAGATTGGGTAGTGTCAGTCAACTTTGTTCTCCTCCTTCAATACTGAATTGGCTATTCTGGATCTTTTGACTATTCTATTTAAACTTTAGAATTGGTTTCCCATTATCTACAATAATTCGTGGGGATTTTGATTTGGATTGCATTGAATTTGTAAATTAGGTTGGGAAGATACCTTGACCATATTGTGTTCCTATCCATGAACATGCATATTTCTGTTTAATTCTTTGATATCTTCCATCAGTTTTATTGTTTTCCTCATATAATCATGTGTATTTTGCTTTATATCTAAGTATTTCATATTTTTGTTTTTGGTGCTAATGTAAATAGTTTTGCATAATTTCAAACCCTAACCCACCCCCTGGCAACCACTAATCTGTTTTCATTATGATGTATTTTGCAAATGGTACATAGATAGAATCACATGGTATATACTTAGCCTTTTGAGGTTGGTTTCTCTTTTGAAATTGAAATTGATTTATGATGATTTTAATGTTAGAGAATATAGACCAAGCAGAGTGTTGGAGACAGTTCCATCCTGCACGGGGAAAGCAACGCATTTTGTTTTAGGAAATTGGAGAGCATAAGTCTAAAGCATTGAGAACTAGTATTATACTTATTTTGAAAATCATTGTAATGAATTTGCTTCAGGGTAATATGGTCAGTAGACTAAAGAGCAGGATCTGTGACATGGGTGTATGAATTTGAAATTCATGTCTGTCACTTACTTTATAGGTAGCTTATCCATTGAATATTTCCCAGGTAAGAAGATTTAGCACATGATGAATGGAATTGAAGATCTAATTATAAATGTTGGTAAACCACGGTACAAAGTAATAAGTAAAAAATGGCAGTTTTTAAAATGTCATTTATAGTGCCGTGTGTCAGCATGCCTATAATCCCAGGTACTCAGGAAGCTGATGCAGGAACATTGCAAGTTTGAAGGCAGCCTTTGCAATTTGGTCAGACTGTGTCTCAAATAAATAAAGACTGGGGATATAGCTCATTGCTAGAGGGCCCCTGGGTTTAATCCCCCAGAACTGAAACAAAGTTATTTCAAAATGTTATTTTTTAAAATGTTTAGATCTCTGTCCCCAGGTGAGCTGTTGCTGATCTAATGTTCTTTTTTCTCTTCATTGTTGTCTTTTTGGGATATGATATACTCTAGATTGTCAGAAGCTTCAGCTCTGGTAAGAGAGAAGGTGGTGACTTTGTTTGCTGTGCCCTCTCCCCCCGTGGTGAATGGATCTACTGTGTTGGGGAGGACTTTGTGCTCTACTGTTTCAGTACAGTCACTGGCAAACTGGAGAGAACTTTGACAGTGAGTATTACCCAGATCATTTAAAGAAATTATGATAACCTTGTTCTTTTGAACTCTGAAGTACACACCATTTCCAAATTCTGCTATCATTATGAACCTCAGTACAAGAAATGTAATGGAGGCATTTTTACATTAAGTAAAATTAAAGGTTGACATTGCCTCTTTTATCAAGTCAAGGCATTCTTCAGTGATCTCTCCCACAGCTTCAGGTGGATAGAATAAGTGTATACAAGAGAAGGAAAGGTACGTACCTGTCTGACCAGGTAGATTAGTCAGCATTTTCTTGTAGAGCTGGGAGAGTGACAGATAAAGTACTTTTCTCCATATCCTTTGAAGGCACATTACTTGAGTATTATTTTTCTCAAATTGATTAGGATATTTTTGAAATTTCTAACTCTTGTGGTATTAAACTCAGTACAAAAAGTAATGCAGGCGCTTTAACAGTCTTAAAATCTCAGGGGCTTCACACAATAAGTTTCTTATTATGACACAATGTGATGTGAGTTGGATAGCTCTTCTCTGTCTTGCAGCTATGCCATTTGCAATATGTGGCTTCTCAGTATCTCTTTTCCACCCCAACCACCCCAGCTCTGAAAGCCCATTCAGAGTGATTTGTTAAAAGAGATATGCATACACTAATCTGTGCTTTAACCTCTTCCAGGTTCACGAGAAGGATGTGATTGGTATTGCACATCACCCTCATCAGAACCTTATTGCTACCTATAGTGAAGATGGACTCCTAAAGCTCTGGAAACCCTAATTCAACTTTTTAAAAACTAGCTTGACAGCATGTGTTTAATCAGGACATATTCATGTGTTGCTCTTTTGCTTCTTTAGGCCAGCTTTTTTAAGCAAAGAAATTGAGTTAGCCATGGGAATAATTTGTGAAAATTCTTGCTTAAGTAGCAATTACCCTTTCTAAAAAAATATTTTTAAGGTATTAGTTTATCTGCTTCTAAGTGGGGCAGTCACTTAATGTTTTCATTTATCTTCTTCCTGAAGAGTGAAATAATGATATTTCTAGGAAGAAAATGTTCTTTGATTATTTGAAATGCTGATTAAAACGCGCCTCCCACTGTAACACTTGTAAATAAGTATCCCCATATTCAATAGCTTTTTTTTTTTTTTTTTTTTAAGATGTTAATAAACTTTACACCTTTCTGGAGATCTTGTAAATAAGTGCTCATTTATTTAACGTATTTACTTAGGATCAAACAGTGGGGGTGGGATTTGGAGGAAATAATTGTGATCCTTGAGTCTCAAATCCAGCATGTTCCTGGGGTAGTAGGATAAGACTGCTGTGTCAGGTGACACAGAAAGGTCAGGTGACAGCATAGGATCTGTTGTTACTGCCCTCATCCTTTTGCTCATTTCTTAGCCTTCTCACATGTTCAGACTAACTCCAGGAAATATCTCCATCTTCTGGATGGAACTAGTTGCAGGATCACTTAGGAAAATTCACAAAGTCTTGACATTTCTTTTTTGTATGTGGGAGAAGGTCTGGCATTGAAAATATGCTGTTGTTTTGAAAATCTAAGACAAGTTTCTTGCAATGTGCATCATTATCAGTTAGTTAAAGTAAAGTACTTTCTCTTTTTTTGTGTGTGTGGTGCTAGAGATTGAACCCAGGGCCTTGTGCATAAGCATTTATTCTTGAAAACAATTTTACTTATGGATGTCTTTTTTGTGTTTCAACCAAAGATAGATGTACGAAGGTCCTATGCTAAGCACTTTGAAGAAAGTGAGATCTTGTTTCTGTAGGCCTTCTTTGCTCCCTTATTTTAATGTTAGCATTTTACTTCTTTCTTTTTGGTATTGGAGACTGAACCCAGGTTTACTAAATCACTGAGCTCAGTCCCCAGCCTTTTTTATTTTGAGATGATCTCTAAGTTGCTGAGGCTGGTCTTGAACTTGTGATCTTCCTGCCTCAGTCTAAGTTGCTGGGATAACAGGCTTGTGCCACTGCACACAGGCTCTCTCTTTAGTACTGGGGATTGAACCCAGGGGCACTCTTCGTTTGAGACAAGATATCACTATAAATTATCCAGGTTAGACTCGAACTTGTGATCCTCTTGCCCTGATCAGCCTCCTGAGTATTGATTAAGTATGTGCCACTGCACCTGGCTCCTAATTTATTTATTTAAATGGTACTTTGAATTGAACCTAAGGCAAATGCTCTACCTCTGAGCTACATTCTCAGCCCTTTAGTTTACTTTTGTGACTTGAAATGCAGTGTGATCCTGTGCCTGGCATGTAATGCTCAGTACCAGCTGAATTTTGGTCAGCATCAAGAAATCCTTTTCACATTCCATAACCTATTTCCCTTTTGCCACAAAACCTGCAGCTTCTGTCCAAGATGTCATTTGATGTTATTTTGATGTTTAAAAATGCTAGTTGAAAGCCAGATGCAGTGGCACATACCTGTAAACCAGTGAGTCTGAAAACTGAAGTATGATCCCAAGTTTGAGACTAGCCTGGGCAAATTAGCCAGACTGTCTAGTAAATAAAGGGGTGTGTGGGGGGTGAGAGAGTTGGGGATGTAACTCAGTGGTAGAGCATCCTCCCAGATTCAGTACCCAGTACTGGGGGGAAAAGTGCTGGGGAGGGGGCAGGGGATAGTAAATAGTGGAATGAGACAATCATTACACGTAGGATTACATAAATGGTGTGACTCTACGTCATGTACAACCAGAGAAATTGAAAGTTGTATTCGCTTGTGTACAATGAATCAAAATGCTGCAGTTGTGGCTTAGTGGTAAAGCATTCACCTAGCATGTGTGAGGCCCTGGGTTACAGTGTCAGCACCACATAGAAATAAAATAAAGGTATTGTGTCCACCTACAACTGAGAAAAAAAGAATATATAAAATGCATTCTGCTGTCATGTAACTAAATAGAACAAACAATAGGCGTTTGGCATCTCAGGAGAGGGAACCTTTCCAGGAATGGCAAACTTTGTGAGGCAGCAAGGCAAATGCTGGACAAATTAGTAGTCTTGGGAGACCAGGCATAAGCCTGGATTGGAAGCCATTACATTTTTAAATTAACATAATGCATGTATCTATGTATCTTAACAAGCAAACAAAATTAAATATTTTGCCTTTTGCTGCACACAAAGCTGAAGATAGGGTTAAAAAATGGGAGTGCAGGGCTGGGGATATGGCTCAGTTGGTAGAATGCTTGCCTTCCAAGTACAAGGCCCTGGGTTCAAACCCCAGCACCATAATAAAAAAGGGGCGTGCATGTTCATTGTCTTATATCTTCTTTTTAAAGGCCGGTGTGGCCAGCCCTGTAGGGCTGAAGAGAGGGACTTAAGACTTGCCAGCTGTCTGTACTAGGGTGGCAGCTTGGCCAGGAGGGGAGCCAACACTCCTTTTGGGTGCCCCTGGTTCTACAGAAAGAAGTAGCAGCACCTGAGTCTAGGCCATTTTGGCAGGGGAGTCCACCCTACTTACCAATGACATGGGGTTAGGGGCTTAAGATCAGGTGGTGCTACTTTTTTTTACTTTACAAAACTCAACAGCCTTGGACTAAGAGCTTGGTGCTAAAATGTTCATCTAGCATGCAGGAGGCCCTGGGCTTGATCTGAAGAGAAACAACCCCCAGGCAGGATCATGTTACTAGTGTGATGGCAGAGGCTAAGGGGAGTTGGGTGCCAGGGATCAATGTGCACTTCCTTTGAAATTATATGGGTTTAGGTTCCTGGGAGGTACTCTGCCTAGGCCCACCAGACTTGACACTCCTTCCTCTTTAGCACATACACTCAAAAATATGTGGCATCGAAGTCCATTAGAATAAGGACATATGTCCTATCCTCCCCTACTTAATATGTGAAATACCAACCGAGGTATTTTAAACTAACATTAAGTGACAAATGAAATTTCAGGTACAATATTCTCTTCCCTAGATGTTCTCTCAATTTGTATTTTTGCTAATATAGCCCTTATTGAGCTCTACCTTACTATGCAATCATGCCTTGAAGTGGTCTCAGAACCACTTTAGTAGAGAGATTCTACTAAGACTCTGCGAATAGGAAGAAACGATTTCCAGACTTATATTCCTTAATGACACAACTTGCATGGAGCACACATTGAAAACCAGGTGATTCCAGAGCTCCATTTCTTCCCTCTCCTTGCCTCAAGTTTTGTCTTGCTCTTTTACTCAATTTTTAGGTTTGGGCTAAGGCAAAGAATCCATGGATGGTTTCTCCACATTCTGTTAAAATATTTATCCAGGCAAACCACAGGTAGTGAGGGAAGTAGAAAGAAAGAAATTACAAGAATCTGTACCTGTCTTTGCTGTGGTTTTACTTAAGCTACAACACTGGTTTTTTTTTTTTTTTTTTTGGGTGCTGGGGATCGAACCCAGGGCCTTGTGCTTACAAGGCAAGCACTCTACCGACTGAGCTATCTACCCAGCCCACAACACTGTTTTTTAATGTTGTTTGACAACTCGTTTGAAAGACAAATTCTTAGGTCCTACCCCAGACCTACAGCATCAAACTGATGGTGGGGCCTGGAAAGCACATTCAAATTTGAGAAGCCAGTAGACTACAGGATAGTTTCCCCATAGAAAAATGTGTTTAAGTTCTTGCAACCAGTCTCCAAAGATGGATGAGATGACAAAATTTGAAAGATGAAGGTGGCCAAGAATAGCATTTTTGTATTGTGCAGCTTGCTAGCATTCACTCTGTGGTTGTAGAGCTTCCTTTTCCACTGTTGAGAAACTGCTATGAAATACAGTATGCACCATGTTGGGAAGTCCTCCTGACAATGACAATACCGTCTTAGGTGACTAATAATACAGTACTACTCGTGTTGATGGTTTTCAACTTCATGTACACCCAGCCCAATTATATCCAAATCCCTGCAAAGTGGGAATAGATCAGTTTTAGTTTTTCAGGTAATTTCAATCGTAGCCAAGATTGAGAACCAGTGCCAAACCAACACTGAAGATTTGGGTATCATTTTTTATCCCAAGTTTTAGATTCTCCTTTTTAGTGTACGAGGGAAACTTTCAGGTTACTTCCAGGTTAGAAATGTTTAAGGTAAAAAGTTCCTACCCTCAGGTTGACTAGTTTTTAAAGCCCCTTTCTCTCAACTCATAACAAGTCAACCCTCCACTTTCACTCCCCACCCATGTTTAATATGAAATGTTAATTATCTTTTAGTAAGTTTGTTACTAATTTTAAGTAAAATGAAGCTATGTATCTTAATTAGAAGCTAATGGTTTCATGATCTGAGGGGGGGGAAAAAAAAAGCCTGTAGTGACACACTGGAAATGCTTTGTAATCAGTGTATTAAGGAGACATTCATACATTTCAAGAATTGCTTAAATTCTGATATCCAGATTTAAGCGTGTGAACATATGATGACTTAAACATACAGTTAAAGCTATTCATCATATTCGCTAGACTACCAACATCAAATTACAGTTACTTTGGAGCATAAGTCAAATGGTTTAAAGTAAGCCTGTAACATACCTAAGGAACACCTTCCTATATTATACATGCAAACTACTTCTCCATGTATAGGTCTCTTCATTTTAATTTCTATGTTATCCAGCTCTGGAATTCACTACGAGGGCTTATCATGGTCCAAAGAGAAGGGAAAATTAATGTAACCAGGACTGGTCAACACAATTTTATATATATATGTGTATGTATATATATATATATATATATATATATATATATATATATTTTTTTTTTTTTTTTTTTTTAAAGATGGCACAATAGAAGGGAATGCAATTCTACAAGTGCAAGCCCTTAAGAAGCAGCATATAATGACAAACACCTTCTTTAGAAAGGTATCATTTCTTTCACTGATACCAGAAGGGAAATTATATGTTATGCCACCTTCAAGTAAGCTGAGGCAATAGAATGCAGAGGCATCACAATGAATCCCACTTAATACAAATAACTAGACAGACCAACACTCCTCTACAAATTAAGTTTTCTTTTTCTGATTGCCAGTTAAATACAGTTTTAATTTTATAGCTTAACAATGAAGGGTCATACACTGAAACCAACACATATACCTAGTATTTCAGTCTAAGTTTGTCCACATACACAGCTGAAATCAATTACAAGGTATGGCCTAAGATGCCAGGGGAACTTTTTTAAAAGTAGTTTTTACAGGTATTAAACAACTTCTTGCACACTGAAGTCATCATACATACAGGGCAAAGTCAGAGCTTTTATATTTGCGTTTATTCTTCATTTAACTTTTAAAACACTACTATAATTGAATATTAAAACAAAAACAATAGCAAGTAGTGAGCATATTATGATTATAGTCCTTCACTTATTCACTACTGCATATAAAATGCCTGCAGTGAGTGTTATTCACTGGCCCCATTAAGAGGTTTGACACTGAACACCACCTCTGGGATGATGTTCATCATCCTCATATGCTTCTCCATTATAATGGCGCCGTCTTTCCTGATTTGGATCAAAGTCCACCAGTTCTACCTGATCCATTTCATCAGTCTCTTCTACTTCCTTCCTCTCAGGTAGGAGTTTTTCCAGCAAAGAGAGTTTGTCAGGAGAGAGAAAGCCATTTTCAGGAAAGTTTACCTACAAAAAGAAATCTCTACTGTTAATTTGATTTCATCAGTAGCCTCTCAAAGTATCATGAATCCATTTTCCCCAGAAAAACATAATTTTTAAATGAATACGCTAAAGGCCAACACTAGAACCAACTAGAACCCTAGTTTAAAAATTATGACAAAAGTCAGGTCATCTTTTTTTCTTGCTGTACCGAGATTAAACCCAGGGTCTTGTGCTAATTGTTAAGGCCAAGTGCTGAGCTATATATCCCAGCCTTCTGAAGAAAAATTTGAGACAGAAGATCTAAGTTGCCCAGACTGGCCTTGAATTTGTGATCTCTTGCCTCAATCTCACAAATAACTCATGAGTTACCTGGCAAAACCAGGTCTTTAAAACAAAACCAAAAATTGTTCCTTCTAGCATTGCTTTACTCAGAGAACAGATGTTTAAAACATAAGAATTCACCTTTGGAAATGTCTAATCCTTAAGAGATTAACAAAACTCTTCTGACTTTAAAAGTTTCTTAGTGATGCAAATAAACCCATCCCCAACTTAATAAATATGCTTAATGTAATAGGAGTAGGTAGTAGTATTAAGAGATCAAGGTATTTCTTTCTATGCAAGGGGGAATATGAATATAAATGTGGCTATTTGGCATTCAGAAAATGTTAATTCTGTACCAGATTTTAATAAGCTAACCATTCTCAAATACCCTTGAGTATTATAACTTACCTTAAACTCAATGATTAGGCGACCCTTTTCATATGGTCTACGATAAATTGGCATACCTTCGTTTAACACACACTTTATATCTCCATGCTTGACAATCTGACCTAAAAACATCAAAGTCAAGTTAAGTATGGTTCTATGTTTACATGGCAAGGAACACAACAAAGGAAATGTCCTAATTGATAGGAGTTAATTTATGTGGCAAAACAATCCTAGTCTCTTCTGTTTATGAATTTTCCAGGGGCAACCAAAAAAGAGGTTAGACCTTTTGGCTTCCTATCAACCCAGGAAATGATATACAATAGAGGAAGGAAAAACACCAGTATCTCCTCCAAGTGCCTCTACTTCTTAGTTATCAGGAGACCAGGAAAACTAGAAGAGAGAAAAACTCATCAAGTTACCATACCTGGATGAGAGGTGATGACTATGGTTCGATTATCAAGAGTGGATATTGGTTTCTGGAATCCACATAATGCTTCCACCAGCTGTATGTCCATACACATGAAAAGGTCTTCTCCTCGTCTGTATCAGTGCAAACATGGCACATATTTACACCTCTCAAACTTCCAATGATTTAAAGTACCATAGTAGGCATTGCTTTCTTCTTTAGTAACAGACGGGGTACCTTTCACATATAGCTGTTCCCCCACCCCCAAATGGAAAAGAGCTAAGAACTGGGAACATCAATTCCTGGATAAGGCTTAAATTAAAAATCCTTCCACACATTCTGGTTACCTGTACCACTTAACATTCCTGAATTGTTTCATTACCTAATTTAAAATCAGGTTTCTTGGGAAAGATCAATTCTCACAAGGATGAGGTTTAAAGAAAGTGAATACAGGGCTGGGTTGTGGCTCAGTGGCAGAGTGCTTGCTTGGCACCTGTGAGGCACTAGATTTGATCATCAGTACCACATAAGAATAAGGGCATTGTATCCATCTATAACTAAAAAATATTTTTAAAAAATACACATCAGGGACAGAGAATATTACAGTGTACAAACTGGAACAGACCTGGGCTGGGTCCTAGATTATTTAGGCTCTGTGAAATTAAGTAATGAGACGACCAATTTCAAGGATAGAAGAATTTCCTTACTGATATATCTAATTCTGAACTTGGCAGCATTTCTCATTATTTTTGAGACACTTGTGAACTATCCCCATGTAATTCATTCTAAACAAGTTCTTTCAGTATTAAATATTTTAAAGTGGTAGACTTGAATTTACTTATACCTAAGCCCAAACTTTTGTTTGCTTTTGTTTCTTTTGAGATGGTTTTAGATAGTTATACTTGAAAGTTTTATGACATTTACCTTAACTGTTTATACAAAGACTGAGGAAAAAATTTTGTCTAGGGATGTTTCCTTCCAGCCACCTGCTACCATTCATGTTCACAGAAAATATCTCCTAATTGATATACACACCTTTCAAGTTTCAGATTAGGATTTTGAGAAGTAATGTTCTAAGGGTAATGGAAAGCTCATTTAAATTAAAACAAATAAAAACCACCAAATACACAAGATGTCATTTGAGTCTTTACCGAGTAAAAACAGCATGGTCCTTCTGATCTAACACAATTATAATATCTCCCGGTTCCAGTCCTGGTTCTTGGTCTCCTTCACCATGGAATGTTATCTTCTGTCCATCTTTCATGCCTAAAAACAAGAGAACAATATGTACTCTTGCTGAATATCCATCCACCACTGAGCTGAGAACTGCAAAATCTATTAACACACACAGATGTGTTTGTGGGTACATGAAAATCTCTGAATGTTAAATTATCACAGAAATGACTAATGACTTTTTTTTTTTTGGCGGTACTGGGGATCGAACTCAGGGCCTTGTGCTTGCAAGGCAAGCACTCTACCAGCTGAGCTATCTCCCCAGCCCTAATGACTTCTTAATTAGAAGAAAACTATCAAACAGAGAACAAACACTAGAAGCAAGCAGACAAGGCTTCAAAGCTCAGAGGTGCTATTTAGTTTTCCGACTACTTTGGGGAACTAAGTTTCAACTTCTTCAAAAAGACACCTACCTCATTAGGGCTGCTGAGAGGATTTAAGCAAAAATGCCTAAACTATCACATTAAAGAAAATGAGAGGGACATCATAAGAGAAAACTCAAGCTATACACAAATTTGCAAAGCAATAAACTGTGCTCCCCCGCAAAATACCTATGCTAGTACCAAACTGGCAAATTACCATTGTAAACAATAAATGTCAACTACTTCTACTGTATCACATTTAAGAACTCTTTTCAAATTACTTACATTAAATCTAACAGTAAATCAACTTTCTTCTCACTACTGTACTATTTACAATAGAGAATCTAGATTAAAAATATTTTAAAAATGTGTATATTGGGTCTGGGAGTGCAGCTTGATGGTAGAGCACTTGCCCAACATATGTAAGCAAGGCTCTGGTTTTGATCCCTCAACACTACAACAACAAAAACTATTGAAGCGGGGGGAGAAGGTTTGCTGTGGTCAATGTCAAAAACACAGGGAAGATGATTTTCCAGCAAGATATTTTTAAAAGATCAGTATTTTTACTGAGATTCTTCTCAACTTCTACTTCTCTGTCCCATATACTTTAGTCCATAAAGGCTATAACAACACCACCAACACAACTTATGTAAGAAAACCTTGTGTTTGCAGATCATACTGCAGCAGTAAACTATTGAACCAATGATTACCAAGGTCACTGAACATAAGCAATTATGATTCCACTTTATAGTATAGTATAGAAAACATTAAACCCATACAAATGCAGTCAGCAGCACAATGCATTTCCATGGATCAATCTAGATTCTATGGTTAATCCATGATTAATATTTTATGTATTACATTTCCACAGGTTCTCCCCACGTTGTTATTCTAAAGCAAAATTAGTACACAAATACTCCAGTATGGACTTAAAACCATAATACCAATCAGTGCTGCACACTGACAAAATTTAATAATCTGTCTTTATATACTAGGCAAAGCAACTCTCATTATACAGGTAAAGCAATTAAATTCAGCTAATTTTTCTTGGCTGCTCTCAATGAAAAGAGCACAGCATTACTTACTTCATTTGCAATCAACGCTCTAAGTGTATACTGCTGTGTTTAAGAGAAGGCATTGAACCAGAAAGGAAAACTCAAAGCACAAGTCCTACTCATCATGGGTCAATTAAATTAATTTGTAAATCAAATTTGTGAAAATATGTCAAAGTTATCTGGCTAAGAAAAATTAAAATTTTCCAATATATGGCACTGAGGGTGAGAGGGGAATATCATGATTTATATGGTAGAATATACTTATACCTTGATATCAGCAGGAGATTGGTCCTTGGATCAGCCTCAAATACCAAAATGAGGATGAAGTACCTTACACAATAAAATGATGCAGCATTTGCATACAACCTCATCTTCCTGCATACTTAATCATGTCTAGATTACTTGTAACACCTAGTACAATGTAAATTGTAACTAGGGCTGGGGATATAGCTCAGTTGGTAGAGTGCTTGCCCTGGGTTCAATCCCCAGCACCGCCAAAAAAAAAAAAAAAGAAATAAGGGGGAAAAAAGTCTATAATTCAGTACAAATACATTCTTCCCCAAACATTTTCAACCCAAGGTTGGCTGAATCTGGAGATGCACAACAGAGGGCAACTTTAATACAGTAGCTACTTAAATTAACATGAGTTGTATAGTATTATGGAAAAATGTTCATAATATTAACAATTTCAGCTTGGTAGGTACAATATTAGTTTCATTTTATAATGGCACTCTCAAAGAGATCATTACCATAATGTTGAGTGTTTCACAAACTTTTTCTCTAGGGTTGCACACATTTCTAAAACAAACATGCATTGCTGTAATACACCTAAAATTTTTAGTTGACAAAATTGAGAAAAATGACAAAATAATTAAATCCTAAAATGCACAAAAATAGTTCAGTAGTTATAACCTAGAGCCCATCAGGTTGAAACTGAGAGGTCTACAGCATAAAATCTGAAAAGCCAGAAAAACAGTAAAGTCATCTAAATCTTTACAAATCAATTAAGAAACAGAACATTGCTACAGGCATGGCAGCACACACCTACAGTCCCAGTTACTCAGAAGACTGAGGCAGGGGGATGGCTTAAGCCAAGTGGTTTGATGCCAGCTTGGGTAACATAGTGAGATGCCTTTCAAAGAGGGGGGAAAAAAAGCGGGGGAGAAGAAAAAGAAATATAGCATAGCATTTTAAAACAATAATGGGCAGAAGAGTTAAATAAGAAGTGGACAATTAAGAACATTTAAACATGCTCCAAAGTTTAAGACATAAATTTGAATGAGACCATTCTTCACTTAAACCCTCTTCTCAAATCCTTAAAAGTATGCAGATCCCTTAATCTAATAATTCTTAAAAAATATAAAAATGGGTATAGAGCTTAAGTATAATTTAATCTTAAAAGGTGAAAGAATTACGGTGCAACGGGAATTAAGTTTGGATGGAACATAATTCAACCATTTAAAGAACCACTTATGCCAGAAAATGACTGTTACACTGAAGGGTTTCAGAATCATAATCTAATTAAGAAAGTGCTTTAGAAATTAATAGTAACTCGCCACAGCACTTAAGATTTCACTCTAGAAGTGGATCAGAACTCACCTTTGTCAATATGAACTTCTAGAATCTTCTTCTCTCGAACTATTTTCCTTCCATTGCAGCTTTTACATCTATCTTTAGGACTGATACGTTCCCCATGGCCCTGGCACTCCATGCACACAGACTGAATTTGCTGAACCATTCCAGGTCCTATCTGATGAATTCTTATTTGCATTCCAGTACCTCGGCAGTTGGGACAGCACTCTACTGCTCCTTTCTTACCACCTCGGCCTTAAGTGTTTAAAAGAAAATTATATGTAAGTTTAGCTGCAGTTATAGTAGTGCATATATACCTGTCAGTTTTAACTATTTACAGTCACAGCTCCATTTTCAGTTATGTAAAGGATGTTAAAAGACTGTACCTTCACATTTGTCACAAATCACATTCTTTTGCAGAGCCAGTTTTCTTGTTGCACCATTATATAAATCTTCTAACGTCACTGAGAGCTGATGCACAACATTTTTACCTAGAACAAAACACTACTCATTAAAAATTCATCTAAATACTATTATCTTGTGTTGAAGGCACTATAAAAAAAAGGTGAAGAATAATGAAAGATGAGCCTTCTAAGGGTCCATCATCAGTTACGTACATACTCATAGAAAGTTATCACATGATTGTCAAATTGTGATATAATTACAGATGAGGAAAACTGGGTCAGAGCATACATAACCTGCCCAAGGACACCCATGTACCATCTCAGAAATAAGGCAATCAAAGATATTACCTCCAAATTAAATGTTTTAATTTTAAAAAATTTCTTTTAGTTGTCAATGGACCTTTATTTATATGTGGTGCTGAGTATCAAACACTCTGCCTTTCATATGCTAGGCAAGTGCTCTATCACTGAGCTACAACCCCAGCCAGGTACATTTCACAAGTAATTCAAACATGTTATTTCTGTGCCAATATCTTCTTTGAAGCTCTGATATTGAGCAACGCAGTCAATTACTTCATCCAAACATTCTTTAGCACAGAAAATTCCTACTAATCAAGATTGGCCAGGGAAGCCAATATTGAGAACCATTGAAATATCAATTCCTACTTCTTCCTGATTCAGTAGGAATAGCACATTTACCACAGGGCCAGCACTGGTTATTTTAAAGGATAAATTTCTCATACCTTTAAAACTGCATTGGCCCAACAGAACCTTCTGCAGCAATGGAAATGTTTTAGTTGTACTGTCCAATAGTACAGCAGCCATTAGTCACAAGTGCTTAGTGGGCACACAATAAAATGTAATAACTACTGCAACTGAAGAATTGTATTTTCTTTTTTGTCCCAAATTTATATTTAAAGATCCTCAGGTGGTCAGAGCTTTCAAAGGAGCGCCACACATCACTTTTATATTAGAACAGGGAGTGGAGGTTTGAGATCACATAAGGACAGTAAGACAACAGAAATGAAACCCTTCACCAATGGTTAATAAGTTTCTAGCTAATGATTCTTCCACAAGGACTTTATCCACCAATGGTATTACCTATGCCTAACTGAAAACAAGTTCTCAAACTCTTTTCTGTACAACATGCCTACTGAACATTTTAACTTCCTAAATAAAGTGTGAAGCACTAACAACTATATCCTTCTGCTCCTACCTTCACCTTTGGATTCTATATCACAAATAGTCCATGTAGTTGGTTTTGGCATGCTGAAAGCCACCTTTCTCACCAACTCTTCTTTTTACAGTACTGGGGACTGAATTGAGGAGTCTTCTACCTCTGTGCTACACCCCCAGCTCTTCTTCAATTTGAGACAGGTTTTTGCCAAGTTGCTCATGTGATGCTCCTGCCTCATACTCCCCAAGTGTCTGAAATTACAGGCATATACCACCACTCCCAGTTCACTTTATGTGGAAAGTACAGGGAAGGAAAAAATAAGTTTCTAGAGTTTGGACAAACGATTGAAGCCACATAGGATTGTAGGATTTTGCCAGTGTTAAATTTTAGGCCAATTCTTTATTTTAAAAAAGATAAATGAAACAAAACAAAACAAAAAAAAAAATCCCAAAACTACAAATACTTTTCTGTAGGACAAACCACCTAATGATTTATAAAACAAGTGATTTAGAGTTCTGATTTTCTTCCTTATAAACTTAACATAATCCTCTCCTTGATGATCCCAAAATAAAAATAACCGAATGAACAATTTCCCAAGCCTTTTTGAACTTTTACAAGATCAAAGTGAAATTTAATGGCTTGCCTATTTATTCTATCAAAAATTTCATCTACTCATCTGCCCTTGTTTGTATAAACTACATATGGAACTAAGTGAGATTGCCTTCTCTTGAGTTGAACACTAATGCTACAAACAATATTTGTACAGCCTACAGACTACTTCTCTGATAAGTAGTCAATGTACATATTTTGAGAAAATAAAGATTAAATAGATAATGGGTTGTATAACATTAATGAGTCCGTGTTTTCAATGCCAGCTCTACTATTTGCTTTGCTGTATGAGTTTGAATAGTTTATTTTTGAACTTCACTCACCTGACTGAAAAAGGTATGTACCATGGGTTCCAGAGCTGGGGAACCAAGCAAGATTTGCAAAAGGGTTTTAAAATTCTGTTACTATGCTTTGTACCCTTATGTTTGGTAACCCAAGGGAGCTGGATATGTCCAAGCAAGGGCTTTAAAAGCACTCATTTGTTACCACTTGATTGGCTTAGCTATTTTTAGTTACACCAAATCTCATTTAAAAAAATACATCAGAAATCAAACAGAAGCAGTTTATGGGTCGGTCTGTAATATTATACAAATCAACAAGCACTTAAAATAAGTGATTTCTTTAAAAAATTCTTCATCAACAGCTACTGTAATTTGCTGCATGTACTAAATTTTTCTTACCTCTTCTTTCTCTCTGCATCCTTCCTCCTCCTCCAAAAAACATATCAAAGATGTCCATGGGGGAGCCAAAACCACCACCTGCTCCACCCTCCTTAATTGCCTGTTCTCCTCCTTTGTCGTACAACTCCCTTTTCTTGGCATCAGAGAGAACTTCATAAGCTTGTGAAATCTGTTTAAACTATTTGAGAAAAAGAAAGTCAATTTTCTTAAAAAAAAAAAAAAAAGTTACAAACGTGACCACTATACTAAACACTCAATTTAGTAATAGAAACATTATACACATTGGCAAAGAATATTACTTGCCTTTTCTCCTTCATTTGGATTCTTATCAGGGTGGTACTTCAAGGCCAGTTTCCTGTAAGCCTTTTTCAATTCTTCCTGGGTGGCATTGGGTTTGACCCCCAAAACATCATAATAAGTGGTTTCTTTCACCATTTTCTACAGCCTGAAATAAAATGCAATTTTAACCAGCTTTCAATTGGTAGTTTTTAATTAGTAAAGTCAGGGCTAGGGCACAGCGACCTGTTCTTTGTCAAATCTGACTTTAAAAACACCACTTCCGCTCAACTTCACAGAAAGTTAACAATTCCTGTGATAATTCTGCTACAAGTTCTAGTAGACAAAATGTAGACGAAAAATCATCGGAGAATTCAAAAGCGTTCTAGCAGCTGGTTCCTTCTCTCCCACACTACAGCTTCCGTACTGACAAGTTAACATGACTGTAATCTGGATTCTTCCGGTCTCCCTTCCCCCGAGGTGGTGACTGACAACAGTAATCCAAGGTTCACTCCTTCGGTTATTATATTTCCACTGTCTTTGTACATTGATAAATGCCATACACCGCCCCCAAGGGACACTGAGGTACACAGGGGTTGAGGGAGGGATTTATGAAACTGGTTCCAGAAAGCAAGCACCCAGTTCGTTACTGGGGAAGGAGCGCTTAACTGTTTTTTTTTTTTTTTTGTCACATTGCTTACAACCTCCCCAATTTCACAGCCTAACCCCTCTCGCCCCTCAGGCCGGCGTAGTTTAATCGTCCTTAGGTTCCCCCTTGCACTTGGTGCCGACCGTGAAGGTTTCCTTCCTTTCTCCCTCCCACCCTGGATCGAAGGGGCGGAGGGGGAAGCCCTGCCCTCAACAAAGAGAGGGAGGGGAGATAGGAGAAGCGAAAGCTGCAGCCTCCGCCCGGCTCCTCTCGCAGCCCCTCGCCCCTGCCTCACTCCTGCGCGTGCGCGCAGAATTGCCCACCCGGAGCGAGCGCGGGTGGAGGGGCGCGGAGGGGCGCGGGGGCGCGCACGGATGGGAAACCTAATGCAGCTCCTTGGAGAGCTTAGGTTAGGCAGGGGAGGTTCAAGAAAGGTCTTGGACTCTCTTCCGGCGACATGAGGATAGGTTGCCGGGGCACCACACCGGCCCTCCCAAGATGGAATTATGAATCTAGGAACCGACAACCCTCCCGCCCACGCGGAGCCAACCGCCTCCCAACTGCGGCTCCATACGGCTTCCTGGTGCCGCTAACAGCATCAGCTAGGAGACTAGGAGAAGCGCGAGGGTTGAAACTCACCGGTGAGCGGGCTGAGGCCGAGTGGGGGAGTGGGAAGGAGCGCGTAACTCTGTGCAGCTCGGGCAGCCGCCGCTCCTCCGCCTCTCACCGAGCGTTCTGGAAAGTTCCGCCCGGCGCGCCGCAGCCGTCGTCTTTTGTAGCCGAGCCCCGACGCGTCACTCGCCGGAAGTCCCGCCCCTTCGGCCCCTGCCACCGCCCCGCGGTTACCCGGCAACGGCGCGGGGGCGCTCGGGCCGGCAAGGGCTGTGCCGAATGGCCTTGTGGGGATGGGCGCAAGCCCGGGTTGCTGAGGCTCATGGAATATTCTCGAGCCTTTTCCTCCACTGCGCGGGCCAGAAAGTACTGATGTCTCCGGCCGGAGCCGGCATGGCGTAGGCCTGGTGCGATTCCGAGGCAACTAGGGGTTTCCAAATCAGTGGGGGAATGGTCACCGCTGGGGAGGACCAGGAAGGGATCGGATCGGGCATAGGGTCCCGGGCAGGAGCTGTGTGCAGAAGGGGAACCTTTTGGAACAAAGCCCTGCACGCAGCCCCCGGCGCCTCCTTCGACCTTTTTGTCGTCTCTAACCGCTGTGGTTCTGAGCCCAGAGGTTCCAGAAACGCGCTGTGCAAGATATGCTGAGCAAGGCGGGCCTTACTTCTGGACCAAGCTCCCAGACTTGGCTCTTGCTCTTTTCCACGCGCAGTCCAAAGCTTCCTAGTTCACCAGACTACGAAGTTGTCGGGGCTCTTAGGCACTCGTTATATCCGTCTCCGACCTTGGTGGCTCCTGGATCTTACTGATTGCTTTGTGTCGATGGCAGGTATCATGGAGCTGAGCTAAACAGGGAATGTTTGGAAAGCCTTGATGCAAACAACTATGGATTCTGGCCAAACTTCCACGCAGTTTGACTACAGAGTAACAGCAGTAAAGGCTGTTAAATTAATTATTCAACCTCACTTTTAAGTCGCACCAATGAAACCAGAAGCTGCAATCTGTAGAGCGAGTCCTTGGGCTTTCAGATATTAGGAGGGGAACATAGTGAGAAATGGAGTGTCTGCCTTATTCAGCAACACAACAAATATATCAGTATCTACCACGAAGAAACTGGAGAGGCAAAGTTAAAAACATCCAATTCGCATGGCTTAGACTTTAGTGGGGAACCAAATGAATCAAAGAACTATAAGAGAAACCATGATAGTCAGTACAGGGAAGGTTCCTGTATTCCCATGGATCAGATAAAGTTTTGCTGTGAAATTGGCAATCGAGGTGAATTTCGAAGAAGGCAGAAGAGTATCTTAGCAATGGACAAAGCACAAGGGAAGACTGAAGTGTGGAATATGTTTTTAGAAAGTTGCAAGCAATTGTAGCCAGAACTCAGGGAACTGGAGTGGTTCAAAGCTAGTTGCGAATGCCTTCACCTCTTGGAATATCATGTCTAGGCTGAGGATTTTGAACCTCACCCTGGAAGCATCCCATGCTACTTCTTCCACCTTACCTCTTAATTTAAACTGTTATTTCATTCACACACAACTTCTTCAGTTTTCCAAACTACTTTTTCACCTCTGTGCTTTTGTTTTGGCTGACAAACACCTAATCTTAGGTGTTAACTTCTCAAGTATCACCTCTGGTATTTTTTTTTTCCCCTTCAACACTTTTAAGTGAAAGTCTAATACTGCCAGGCATCATAATAGGATTGGTAATATAAAAATCCTGTAAGTCACTGGGTGGGGTTGCTCAGTTGACTCTGGAGGATGAGGCAGAAAGGCGGCCAGCCTCAGCAACTTAGGGAGACCATGTCTCAAAAAGGACAGGATGTAGCTCAGTGGTAAAGCATCCCTGGATCCAATTTCCGCAAGAAAAAAAAATTTTTTTTTGGTAAGTCACAGTCCCTGCCTTGAAGAACCAGCCCATAGGGAACCAGAAACATGAAGTGTAGTGTGATAAGTGAAGACTATCAGGTCCAGGAGAAAAGGGAGTCTTGCACCATCCAGTTGAACATCTGAGGCAGACCAGCAAGTGTGAAAACATGAACAATTAGTAGGGAACAATAGTTAAATATTGTCAAAGGTGTTACAGTCCTAAAGTTCCTGCTTTTACTGTAACATGAGCCCTGCATCTGTGAATCTAATGTTGGTTAAGCATTATGAGCCAGGAGTTTTCCCAATATTTGACTATGTCTAGTGTTTCGTAAATATTGTCTGCATTTAGATGACCATTGCTTAGTGTTTGTTTGTGCCTCAGGAACCCAATGAAATTCCCACAACTTTGAGAAAGGTGCAAGTGTGATGTCAGCATAAAAATACCTCAAGACTGCCAACATAAGACTATGATATCTGATGTTGAAAATACGTTTAACATTCACAAGCTCATTTATTGAGAATTCCTCATTTGAACAATACAATAAAGGTCATAAAAATTTTTTTAAAGGGAAAATGTACTTTTTTGCTTGAACTATATGTACAGAGACTGCTTTTGAAGGACACATTGAAATATAATATGCTTGCCCGTCTGGGTGTTGACTGGGTAAAAGGGGATAGAAGGAAGACATTTCACAATATACTATTGTGTAACTTCTGAATTTATGACCCATTTGAATGTAGTACTTGTTCAAAAAATTAGAAAAGCATAACATTCCCTTATGCAAGCTTTGAATTAGTAGTTTGTTGCCCTCACACAGGTGATTCTTAGTTTCTTTAAAAACCATCATTATGTCTTGGGAGGCTGAGGCAGGAGGATCGCAAATTCAAAGTCAGTCTCAGCAACTTAGTGAGACCCTGTCTCAAAATGAAAAAAAAAAGGGGGGGGGGGGTTAAGGCTATGGTTCAGTGGTTAAGCTCCCCTGGGTTCATCCCTGGTACCGAAGGAGGCGGGGAAGCCATCATTAGTGCTGGGGATGTAGCTCAGTGATAAATGTGTAAGCTTAGCATTCACTGAAAAGCACAAAACCCCCAAAATACCCATCATTACGTTTTGACTTCTTTTCTTAATAGATTTCAATGATGTTGAAAACGTGTATTTATGAATACTCTGACTTTTCAGTAATAGAAGTTAACATCGGTAGAGTGCTTGCCTAGCATGTGTGAGTCCTTTGTTTCATCCCCAGCATCTTTTCTGTAAAGGAAAGAAAAAAGAAAAACATTCTTATTTACATAAAATATACAAATATTAGCAATAACCTTATATATGATATTTTTTGTATAGAAGTGGTGGCACATGCCTGTTATCCCAAGGACTTGGGAGGCTGAGCCGGAGGATTGCAAGCTTAAGGCCAGCCTGTGAATCTTACCCCCCAAAAGCAAAAATAAAAAGGACTGGGAATGTACCTCTGTGGTAAAACACCCCTGAGTTCAATTCCTAGTACCTCCAAGGAAAAAGAGAGAGAGAGAAAAGGGATATTACACATGGTGTTTACAATTTGCCTTTTACACTTTATTGTCTATTGTTAGGATAAATAAATTTACCTTGTCATTTTTTGAAAACTTCATAATATGAAATATGACTATTCCTGTTGATGAACATTTCAGCAATTTCCAGTGTTCTACAAACACTTTGTTGTTGCGGTAGTGGGGACTGAAGCCAAGGACAGGGTCTTTCTGTGTTGCCCAGGTTGACCTTGAACTTACTATTCTCCTGCCTTGGCTTCCTGGTTTACTAGGATGACAGGCATATGCCACTGTGCCCAGTTATATTGGCACTTTTAGGGATAGTTGATGTTATTTTCTTTAGTGTATTAGGTTTTCATTTAATGTCTGTGTATCTTTTGGCCATATAAAGTTTAAGAAGGAGATACTTTGCAACTTTCATGGAGGTAACTGGAGGTGACAGTAGACATGGCAGGAGCCAAGTCGTAAGGACTTGGGCACTATACTAAGAAGTTTGAATTTTATATTAAAACTTCTGGAAGATGTTTTGTTTTGTTTTCCTCTGGTGCTGGGGATAGAACCCTGGGCCTCTTTCCATTGAGCCCCCAGCCCAAGTTTTTTTTTTTTTTTTAAACTGCTTAAAACAAAAAAAAAAAAAGGTGAGGGGAAAAAATAACAGAATGAATCAAACAACATTATTGTATGTGGATTTATGATTACACAAATGGTATGCCTTTGCGCTATGTACAGAGAGGCAACATGTATCCCATTTGTTTACAATAAAATAAAAAAAAAGAAAAAAAAAAAGATTAAATTTAGCTCCCCCAAATCAAATAAATACAGAAAAAAATTTCAATTTAAAAAAAAAAAAAAAAAAGGTGAAGAATAGGTCTGAGACTATAGCTCAGTGATATAGCATATGCTTAACATGTGCAAGGCCTTGGGTTCAATCTGTAGCACTAAAAAAGAAGAGAAAAGGGTGAGGGGTATAAAGAGTAATGCATTCTATTTAACCTCTCTAAGTTAAAAATGCACAATTTTATAAAAAAATTTTAAGAAATTAAAAAAAAATGCACAGTTTTCTTCAATGCAGGCAGAGTAATATTCTTTTTAAGGTTCCAGGCCTGTTAGCTGAAAGATGTCAAAGGTAAACATACGTACATTTGGTGTACTTTTTCCTTCCTTTTAAAGAAAAAAATATATGATCTTGTGTGGTGGCATATGTCTGTAATCCTAGCTATTTGGGAGGCTGAGGCAGGAAGACCACAAGTTGGAGACCAGCCTCAGCAACTTAAGTGAGACCCCATCTAAAATAGAAAAGACTGGGGACGTGGTTCAGTGGCAGAATGCTTGCCTAGCATGTGTGAGGCCCTGGGCTCAATTCTTAGGATTGTCAAAAAAAAAAAAAAAAAAAAAAAAAAAAAAAAAAATTAAGTTAGTTATTTTTTGATCCAGGTGCAGTGACCCAAGCCTGTAATCCCAGTGACTCAGGAGTCTAAGGCAGAAGGATGTCAAATTCTAAGTCAGCCTCAGCAATTTAGCAAGACCCTAAGCCATCTAACAAGACCCTATTGTTAAGAAGGTGATCCTCCTGCCTCAACCTCCTGAGTCACTGGAATTACAGGCGTGTTCAACTGTGCCCAGCAACAAAATTATTTTTAAAATCATTTACAAATCTCAGACACTTTATCTGCATAATAGAAACTCTTAAATCACGTTTGGCATCATTTATTTGAATAATTCAATTGATCGTATTTTGTACATATATCTCTTCCAGATAATTATTTTAATTCTGCTCATTTTGCTATCAAATATCTTCTAGGTAAAGTTGGATATTGCATCTGAATTTTCTCTGCAGTTAAATTCTGACACAGAAATGAATGGTTTTGCCCCATAAGCTTTTTTTAAAATTTATTTTTGTTATAGATGGACACAATACCTTTATTTTATTCATTTATTTTTATGTGGTACTGAGGATCGAACCCAGTGCCTCACACATGCTAGGCAAGCGCTCTACCACTGTGCTACAGCCCCAGCCCCCATAAGCTTTTTGTGAGGAAAAAAATTGATAAAAGGAAACTTGTGGCAATAACTTCAATTTATTGTAAGTAATTTCTATGGTGTCCCATAAGTCCATGATATCACACTAATATCTACAAGATTTTTTAAAAATATCTTGCATTTGGCAACCACCTAATTTTGAAGATTGATGTATTGTGAATAAACTCCAATGAAGCAAAGAATAAAACAAAACAAAAAATCCCACCTCAAGCAGTGACCCCAATGCAAGGTCATTTTTTATGATTTATTTTAAAATTAGTATTATTATTTTATGGTACTGGGGATTTAACCCAGGGCTTTGTGCATGCCTAGGTAAGCACTGTACCACTGAACTACATTCTCAGTTCTTTTTTTTTGCAGGGGTAGTAGGGATTGAACTCAGGGGCACTTGACCATTAAGCCACATCCCCAGCCCTATTTTGTATTTTATTTAGAGACTGGGTCTCACTGAGTTGCTTAGTGCCTCACTTTTGCTGAAGCTGGCTTTGAACTCACCATCCTCCTGTCTCAGACTCCTGAGGTGCTGGGAGGGCATGCACCATCATTCCTGACTCAATTCTCAGTTCTTTTAACTTTTTGTTGAGAGAGGGTTTTGCTCAGACTGGCCTTGAACTTGCCCTCTTCCTGCCTAGTCTCCAGAGTAGCTGAGATTACAGGTGAATGCCACTCTTCCCAGCTTCTTTAATGCTTTTGACTAATTTTTAAGTCCTGTCATAGTCTCACATCACCCTGTGGACACACCTTTATCTTTGCATTTATATATACTGTATTGTAAATGTTAAAGGTAATGAAAATGCCTTCTTCCAGAAAAGTTCATAGCCACTTCCAAAGACACACACATACACACCAAAAAAACAAAAAACAAAAAACAAAGACAACTACACACCTCAAGATGCTGTAAACTGAAAGTGTGAAGAATGAAGAAATTTAAAAGACATGATCAGAGACAAAGTAGAGCCAGAGACAAAACTAAAAATGCATGTAGGAATGACCTTCATGTTTACTACAGCTGAACCATGAATTTGTGTTTAAACTGACAACATTATTGGTCCTACAATTCATGGTATATGAAAATAAAAAACAAACCTGTTATTCTGGAGAAGAAAAACTATTCTTGGAAGTAAGATCAGATTGGAATGTCTCCCAGGACTGCCTGTGAAGAGCACATTGTGTTACATGAGGAGCAGTGTCCTTGACAATGTTCCTAACTAGATGACTAGTTCATAGGGATGCTTCTTACAGCCTGATGGCAGCACAACAAAAGGCAATTCACTAGGATAAAGCAATGCTTCTGAGGTGGAGGGCTGGCTTGATGATCAAGGCTCTTAATGTTTTATCTTGAGCACCTAGTACAGTGATTGGCAGATAGCAGGTATCAAAAAGTATTAATCTCTAAAGGAGAAGACCTAGTTTGAAGACTTCCTCTAGGAAGATTCCCATGATTATCAAGACCTGAAGTCCCGTTTCCTCAATCTGTATCCCTTTTGTAACTAGTAAGATGAACTTACTAGGGAATATTTCTTTATTGTTGGATTAAACTACCATTTTAATATTTTAATGCTAAATTTCTGATATTTTCTTCAAATATGGGAGGGAGACCAGTGTTGTTTGTATGTGTGAGCCTACACACATGCTGGTGGTGATAGCATTGGAAAGTACTGTTCTTATCTAACTGAGAGGTCAGCCCTCAGATAACCATGTGTGTTAGATCTAGACTCCTGAATCCAGGATGTTCCTCAGAGCAAAAGCAGGTCTGATAATGGTATCAAAGTTGGCCTTTGCCATCAGTCCCAATGTGAGCGTCATGAAGACCCAACCATAAGTCATAGTAACATTAAAGGGAATTAGTACTGAGCTAGCAGCTACTGATTCAGAGCTCTTTATAGTCCTGTTGGGAGACTGGGGTTGGGATAAGCCCCCAGGATGGAGTTCAGCCATTTTAGCCACCAGAGTTAGAGGCCTAGGGATGGGGCCTAGTGTAAAAGTCGTTCTCAGGTGGTTGTTACTAGTTCTCTTTCTTGACTTTCATCTTCCTCTTGTCACTGACATCACAAAGGCTTTATGGAGTAGGAGGCTGGCCCCTATGTATAGCTTTCAACCTGCCTAGTCATGATGATGGCTTCATCATGAGAAGTGGTGAAGATACTTTTCTGCATTCCTCTTCTGCTGCATAATCTTACCTTTTCCTTGATTCAATAGCAAGGGCACTGTCAGACCTAGGACAGGAAACAGGGAAGGAATATAGGGGTTAAGAGTATGGATTCTGAGGGTTGTGGATGTAGCTCAGTGGTAGAATGTCTGCTTAGCATGCATGAAGTCCTGGGATTGATCTCCCCAGTATGAAAAAAAAAGAATGGATTCTGGAAACAGACTCTGTGGGTTTTAACCCTGGCACTACCATAAGCAAGTTTACTTATCTTTTCTGTGCCTGAGTTTCCTCATATGTAAAAGGGAATAATAATAGTACCTCGCTCATTGGGTTATCATGAAGATTAAATTAATATAATGATGTTTGGGTTTAACGATAGACTGCATATACAATGGTGGTCCCATAAGATTATATTGCCTAGTAACTTCATAGCCATCATAGTTTATCTCAGTATACCCTACATGTTTATACAATGACAAAATTACCTTTGATGCAATTCTCAAAACATACTTCCATTGTTAATGTATGAGTCTATGTACAAAGTGCTTAGAATAGTATCTGCATGTAATAAACATGTAAGCATTTGATAATAACAATAATGGTCATAAAAGTTGTTATCCTAATTCAAGCAGAGGAGATGATATAACTAGTGTAATATAATGTTGATTTACCTTTTTTTTTTCCACTGAAGTGTTCTCCACTGCTGAGCTACACTCTCAACTGGTTTACTAAAATATTGATTGCCTGGTGTGTGCCAGGGTCTTTTCTAGGTCAGTGAAACAATGTTGACCATGATGGACATAATCCTTTCCCTCTGATCTTATGGAATGAGGTGGGGGCACAGACATTAAACTGACATTTATACAAGTATATAAGGCAGTTCTCCTATTAGGGAAGTTGAGCCTTGACTCAGATTTCATACATTTCAGTCTTAAGAATTCCAGCACATAGTCAGGTGTGGTGTGGTGCACATGCCTGTAATCCCAGTGATTTGGGATGTGGAAGCAGGAGGACTGCAAGTTTGAGACCAGCTTGGGTAACTTAACGAGACCTCAGGAACTAAGCAAGGCCCTGTCTCAAAATATAAAGGACTATGGATGTATCTCAGTGGTAAAGTGCTCCTGGATTAAATCCCTAGTACTGCACCCTGCAAAAAGTCAGCACGCAGTAGGAATAGTGCCCTTTTTTCTTTTTAAAGAGAATGTTTTGGTTATCTTATGCTGTTTAATGCACTACCTCCAAATTTAGTGGTGTAATTGCTAAAAATTCTTCATTTGGGGCAGGGCTTAGCAGGGGCCACTTATCTCTGTTTCACGTAGCATCTGCTGGGATGGCTTAATTGGGGTTGGAGAATCTAACTTCCAAGCTAGATCTCTTGTATGCTGGCTGTTGGTTCGAAGCTCAGCTGGGTGCTTGGTTCTCTTTCATATATCTAGTTTGGGTTTCTTACTACATGGCAGCGGGGTTCTAAACAGGAACACCCCAAGAGCTTAACCATGTAGGCTGCAGTGTATAAACATCAAGGTTCTGCTTGCATTAAGCTTGTTAATGTCCCATTAGCCAAAGCTTGTCACTTGGCTTTGTCCTGAGTCAATGTGCAAGGGAAACTATACAAAGGTGAAAATTCTGAAAAGTGTGAATCTCTGCATCTACTAAAGTAATAGACTACCATAGAGAGAAAAGCTAAATAAATGTTTTCTTAAAAAAAATGTTCTTTTTTCCTCTTCAGTCACATTTGCTATCTCCCTTCTCTCTAAAATATCTGGGGAGGTGCTGGGAATGGACTCAGCAAAAAAGCTGGAGTATCCATCCTCATTTCAGATAATGTGGACTTCAAGCCAAAGTTAGTCAGAAGGAATAAAGAAGGACATTTCATACTTCTTAAGGGAAGCATAAATCAGCAAGATATAACAATCATAAACATCTATGCCCCAAACAGTGGCTCATCCATGTATGTCAAACAAATCCTTCTCAATTTCAGAAACCAAATAGACCATAACACAATAATACTAGGTGATTTTAACACGCCTCTCTCACCACTGGACAGATCTTCCAGACAAAAATTGAACAAAGAAACCATGGATCTCAATAACACAATCAATAATTTAGACTTAACGGACATTTATAGAATATACCATCCAACCAAGAGTGAATACACTTTCTTCTCAGCAGCACATGGATCCTTCTCTAAAATAGACCATATATTATGCCACAAAGCTAATGTTAGCAAATACAAGAAGATAGAGACACTAGCATGTATTCTATCAGATCATAATGGATTGAAGTTAGAAATAAATGAAAGAGTAAAACACAGAAACTATTCCAACACCTGGAGATTAAACAATATGCTATTATATGATGAATGGATAACAGAAGATATTAGGAAGGAAATTAAAAAATTCTTAGAGGTAAATGAGAACAAAGAAACATCATATCAAAATCTCTGGGACACTATGAAAGCAGTACTTAGAGGGAAATTTATTTCATGGAGCGCATTTAATAAAAGGGAATGTTGCTCAATGGTAGAGCACTTGTATAGCATGCAGGAGGCCCTGGGTTTGATCCATAGCAATACACACACACACACACACACACACACACACACACACACACATGCACACACACATTATCTGGGAAGAACTTACATAGATGGAGGGTAAGTAAGGTCTCTCCTATATTAAATCCCTTTGGATTTTGGTAAATTTTTTTTGTTATAGGCCATATAATTTAGTGATATTATTCTGTGTAAGTAAAGGTTTTACTCTGAAACTATAGTGAAGAAAGAGTAAATTGATGAAATTTTGACACGGAGAGCTGGAACTTTGCTAGTGAAAAGGGTACCAAGGAAGGAGGGTCCTAGGGTTGACTGAATAGTATAAAAGTATAGAGCTACAAATTTAGTGTCAAGAGGAGCCAAGCCATTCTCAGGAAAATGCCCCTAAGCATCCAATCTGAAGTGTGATCAGAAAGACAAATGAGAGAAAGATCTGGTAAGTCAGTAAGGATACCAGTAAGTTGAGAGGAGTAGAAAAGCTCAAAGTTAAGACTGTGAGAAAGGAATGTGTGCTAGAGCTGTCCTTAGTAGATAGAAGGCTCCTTAAGGGAAGGCCTACGTCTGGCTTTGTGACATCCAGTCCTAAAAACCTATCTTACTGTCTGGCAGAGGGGATACTTTTATGTGTTTGTTGAATGGATACAGGCATCAAAGTTTGAAGAAACTACAGAGTTGAAAACCATCCCTTCTCTTAAGATCTTTGTGCCATAAAAGATAGAGTGGTCCTTCAAACAAAACATGTCACAGCCAGTGTGCTGGTACATGACTGTAATCCCAGCTATTCAGGAGGCTGAGTCAGGAGGATTGTTTCAGCCTAGGAGTTTGAGACCAGCCAGGCCAGGGGCAAGACCCCATCTCAAAAAAAAAAAAAAAAAAAAAAAAAAAAAGAAAGAAAGAAATGTCAATTTTTCTGATTAAAATGCTTTGATGATTTCTCATTTCATTCAGATATCCATAAGATTTTCTTCTTTCAGTTCTGCTCAAGAGAAGCCTTCCACAGTACACAAAATATCCTCATTACTCTCCACCCTGTTTTTCTTTATAGTATTTGTCTTCACATGACCTATACATTTCTTCATTTATGGTCTGCTTTTCACCTCCAGACTGTAAGCTCTTGAAAGCAGGAATTTTGTTCACTGTGATAGTCCTAGTTCTGAGAATGATGCCTGACAAAAGAAGGTGCTGAAGAGTTGAATTAATGAATAAGTAGACCACCAAATGGAAAACTAGAGCTGCTTTCATCTGGTTGCAAGTCAACACCCTGGATACTGGGATGCAGGTGTCCATGTGGGCTCATACAGTCATGTCCCTCCCATTAGACCATCAGGAGGAACTGATATAACAATGTCAAGAATCCCAGGTGCTTCTGCTAGGGGACCCACTATTACCTATCTGTGATTGTGAAGATCTGGATAGGACAGGATTCATATGGTTTGGAGGTGGTACAGAGGGTAGACCCATCAATCTGTAAAGTAGCTTGAGAAGTTTTCTAGGTTTCAATTCAAGAAACTTACTGAGTGGGTTCAAGAAATGAAAAGGAAGGGGCTGGGGAGATAGCTCAGTTGGTAGAGTGCTTGCCTTACAAGCACAAGGCCCCGGGTTCTTCTATCCCCAACATCCCCCCCCCCCAAAAAAAAAAAAAAAAAAAAAGAAAGAAATGAAAAGGAAGCCCTTGTCTTAAAGATGTTGATAGGTAAACAGTGGTAAATGGGATTGGCGAGGTAGACAAGACCTTCTCTAGAATTAAGACTGAACAAGGAGTTTACAGTAGTTTTAATTTTGTGTACAGTGGAAGTCCTTGAGAGGATTTAAGTGGTAGAGTGACATAATGAGATTTGTCATCTTTTGAGGTATTTTCTCTAGGTGCTATGAATGAATTGGAGGGACCGAGAGTGAATTAGGGAGAAAAGAAAGAACATTCCAGAGGGAATAGTATGAAATAAGAGAATTAAAAAGATTGATATATTGGGATAGGGGAAAGAATTGGAAGTTCATTGTTGTTGTTATAGACTGGGAAGGCAAAGTGGGATGAGCTAGAAGAAATTCCTGTGTCTTTCTTCTTAATGTCTAAAATAAATTTTAGGATGTCTACCACAACATCTGTGATTTACACAGATTTTGTGATTATTTGTGATTTGCTGAATTGAAATATATGTTCTGAATTGACCCATCAGTGGTATGAATATCAGTATTTGGGAATACAGTGATTATCCCTAAACCTTTGGAAATTAGATCCTTGAGAAAGTTATGCTATGTTATGGTGTGTTTATGAGGTATCCCCTAAACTCATGTGTGAGATAATGCAGAAATGTTCAGAGATGAAATGATCAGGTTATGAGAACTGTAACCTAATCAGTGGATCCATCCATTCAATGGATTAATAATTTGAATGGATCAGTAGGTGGTAACTGTAGGCAAGTAGGGCAAGGTCAGAGGAAGTAGGTCACTGGGAACAAGCCTGGGGGGATTGTATTTTCCCTGACTCCTTGCACTCACGCTCTCTCTGCTTCCTGGCTGTCATGAACTGAGTAGTTTTCCTCTGCCAGGCCCTTTTGCAATGATGTTCTGTCTCATCTTGGGCCCAGAGCTTAGACTGGCCATGGACTGAACCTCTGAAATTATGAGGCAAACTTTTTCTCCTCTAAGTCTTTTGGATACAGTGACAAAAAGCTAAATAACACAGTTGCGAAATCAGCACACTGTGGGAGAAGTTCACCAGTCCAAAGCAGGAGTTGAAAACAAAAGTATAAATTATAGGTGGAAGATTTTAAAGTAAATTGTAGGGTATAGTTTATGGATACATCATCATGTTTATAGGACTGAGCTTCCCTACAGTTACGCCAGTTACAGGCATGACTACCAAAAATTTGAAGTATTATCATTAAAATGTCTTAATCAGAAATTATATAGCTATTTCATCATGAAAAGTAGTCATAAAGAATATGTTCTCAGAAACATGCTTGAGTTTCTCATGAAAACTTTAAAATATTAGCCAAAATCAACATTATTTCTCCATATACTGTTTTTAATTAATTAATTCTTACTAATTAATTGGTTTTGTGCTGCCAAAGGTCAAATACAGGGTCTTGTACATGCTAAGCAATTGCTCTACCACTGAACTATACCTCCAGTTCCCAAACATTCTGTTTTAAAATCTTATTGCATATAATTATAAAGAAAATATGAGAAATTTTCACTAAGTACCTCATAGGACTTCTGTAGTCCCCTCAAGTTTACTCCAGTGTGTTCTGCAAATACTATAATTTTATCTTTTGACCATCACATAACAAAGTTGGGAAACAGTAGGAGGCATGGACACAAGGATTTGAATGTTAGTTTGTTTAGAGCTGATTCCAAGAAGTACTAGTAGGGGAATGAAGTAATGGGACAGGGATGGGAAGGAAACCATTATGGGGTGCAGGTTACTTCACTGGGCAATTGGGGCTTAGTCTGGCTAGGGAGCCCCTGGGAGACAGTACATTACATGCTTCGAATTTGTTTAATGAAGAGTGAGGTAAATGTTTACCCATTCACCTCTTTACATCATTTTCATTACTGCTCCTGGGGGTATCAGTTCCCTTACTTTATCCTATATGTGGTCAGAGAAGGTTCCTGGAGCCAGAGGAAACATGCAGGAAACATCACAGATTTTGTAGTAAGAAGTTTTTGGATATATGAAACATGCAACTAAATTTCTGTTTCAATTGATTTGGGTCCTATTAGAACTAAGTAAGTTTTATGATTTGGCATGTGACCAAGGTCTGCCAACAGAGAATATGTCTTGTCTTGTCCAATTGTTACTGCTTCCAAAATATCTCAAGTCAGTATCACTTCTCTCCTTTGTTCATGCTGCCAGCGTTCTTTGCACTACATCAGTAAACTCCTGACTGTTCTCAGTCTTTCTAATCTTGCCCTCCTCTCCAATGCATTCTTCCTCAGAGCAGCCACAGTGATTTTCATAAAATGAAAGTCAAGTTATGTTTCTCCCCAGCTGACTTTTCATTGAATGATGAACCCACACACAGTTCCTAAATGGTTTACTATCTGGCTCTTGCTCAGATCTCATTGTTTTTCTTTCATTACCATCTCCATTAGACTTTCAGCTACACTGGATTTCTATTATGCCTGAAAGAATATGCTAAAATCCTTGTTGTAGGACCTTGTACATTATTTTTCCTCAACTTGGATCATAGATTTAGACTATTCTTTCATCAAGTCTTTAGTTGTTTACTATTGTCTTTCCCCTCAAATAGGCCTTTCCTGACTCCCCTCCCAACTTTCTCCTATCCTTACTATTTCTATGGAGAACTCTAATATAACCTTCCAACACTGAAACAAAATGTGGTTTCCTAGCTATACTCCATTGCTCAGAGCAAGACTCTGAACCAGACAAGCATAGCCTCTGGCTTCAACTGCCTTTTCCTTAGATCAGGTAGGTCCTCTGGCTCTGGCTGCTTTTTAGACCAGGAATCTTGAAATATCCAAGAGAGAAAGGCCTTTAGGGGTTCAGACAGGTTATAGAAATGAGTAGGTGTAGACAGTGGCAAACTGGAGAACAGATGTCAGTTATTCAGTTCTACCTATTTGTTGCCAGAATGTGCTAGATTTATTGATTTTTTTCAAGAGGCCAGAAATTCTGATTTTCATATGAGATCTAATTTCCATTGGAATTTAAAAAATCCCAGAGCAGAACAGCCAAAATGAATGGAAAAAAGAACAATATTGCACATCTCACACTTCCTTATTTAAAAATTATTATAAAGCTACAGTAATCAAAACAGTGTGATACTGGCATAAAAACAGACACATAGACCAATGGGGTAGAACAGTAATCCTGGAAATAAACCCTTGAATAAATGGTCAAATGATTTTCTTTATTTTTTCTTTTGGTACTGGGGATTGAATCCAAAGGGGCTTTGCACTGGGCCACAACCCAGCCTTTAAATTTTTTTTTTTTTTTTGAGATAGGGTCCTACTAAGTTGCTGAGGGCCTTGCTAAGTTACTAAAGCTGGCCTCAAACTTGCAATCCTCCTGCCTCAGCTTCCTGAGTCACTGGGATTACAGGTGTGCACCATTGTGCCTGGCTCAGATGTTTTTAGGGAGGATGACAAGACTTTATTGAGGAAAGAGTAATCTTCAACAAATGGTGTTGGGAAAACTGGATATCCACATGCAAAAGAATGAAGTTGAGCCAGGTGTGGTGATGTCTACCTGTAATCCCAACTGCGTGGGAAGGCTGAGGCTGGAAGATCAAAAGTTTGAACCCAACCTGGGCAATATAGTGAGACCTTGTTTCAAAAAGCAAAACAACACAAAGTAGTTGGACCCTTACCTTACACAGTATAAAACACGAACTAAAAATGAATCAAAGACCTAAGTGTAAGACCTAAAATTATAAACTCTTAGAAAACAGAGGAAAAGATTTGGCAATGATTTCTTGACCATGACACCAAAAGCACAGGCAACAAAATTAGAGATAAAATTAAACCATGTAAATGTAAATTTCTGCTTGGTGTGGTGGCACATGCCTGTAATCCCAGAAACTCAGGAGGCTGAGGTAGGAGAATCACATTTTTGGGGCTAGCCTCAGGAACTTAGCATGATTCTGTCTTTAAAAAAAAAAAAAAAAAAAGATCATGATATAGCTCAGTAAACACCCCTGGGTTTGATCCCCCAGTATGAGAAAGCAAATTTTTCTGTAGATCCAAGGACACAACAGTAAATAGACAATCTGAAAAATGGAAGAAAATATTTTGAAATATTAAATCTGATCAGAGGTTAATATCTAGAATATATGAAGAACTCAATAGCAACAACAACAAAACAAATAACCTGGTTGAAAAATGGGTAAAAACTAGGAATATTTTTCAGAAGATATACAAATGGAATTAACCAGTCTTTAGAGAAATATAAATCAAAACCACAGTGAGATATCACCTCACTATGGGTGAGAATGGCTGTATAAAAAAAAAAAAAAAAGTAACAAGTATTGGTAAGTATGTGGAATAGTTGAACTCCAGTACACTATTGGTGGGAATGTAAAATGGTGCAACTGTTATGGGAAACATTATGGCAATTTCTTACAGTATTAAAAACAAAGTTACCATTTGACTCAACAATCTCATCTGTATGTGTAGATACAATTGAAAGCAAGCTCTTATGTGGGTGTGGGTGTGTGTGTACTAGGGATTAAAGCCCAGGGTCTTGCATATGCTGGGCAAGTGCTCCACATTGAGCTACATCTGCAGCTCTGAAAGCAAGATCTTGAAGTGATGCTTGCATATTCATGTTCAAACCAGCATTATTTGCAATAGCCAAAAGGTAGCAGCAATCTAATATCCATTGATGGATAAATGTATAAAATGTGGTGCATACACAGGGAAAATTATTCACCCTTAAAAAGGAAGTTCTGCCACATACAATGTGGATGAAACTTTAGGACATTATATTAAGTGAAATAAGCCAGTCACAAAAAGACAAATGGTGTATATGAATTTATTTAGAGGAGGCTTTTGGAGTGATTAAGTTTATGGAAACTGAAAGTAGAACAATGGGGTTACCAGGGATTAGGGAGGAGGAAATGAGTTGCTTAATTGACAAGAGCTTTAATTTTGCAAGATGGAAAAGTTCTGGAGATTATTTGCACAACAATATGAAGTCACTGAAAATCTTTTCTTAGTACTGGGGATTGAACCCAGGGACGCTTAACCACTGAGCCACATCCCTAGTTCTTTTTATTTTTTGAGACAGGCTCTCGCTAAATTGCTTAGGGACTTGCTACATTGCTGAGGCTGGCCTCCAACTTGCAATCCTCCTGCCTCAGTCTCTTGCTTTGCCAGGATCACTGGTGTGTTCCGCCATGTCCTGCTACTGAAAGTCTTAAGTGCCTGCCATGCCCTTAGCCACACATTATGCCGTGTGACCTTGATTTTTTTGGCCACTAATACACCATACACAATGCGCTAGACCTAACAAGCTGGGCATGGAAATGCTGCCTATTTGCACATTATATGATGAATAATGCAGTTAGCATGATCCAATCAAATTGTTAGACACAAGAAATACCAGGGCAGGCCAGTTATAACAGAGGCTAAGGGAAGCTTAATTCTGAGTAAACAACAAAAACTGGTCACCAGAACTACCTTTTTTTATCTTGAGCAGTCGTGAACCACATTTTTCCGCTGTGAGGCTTGTATGGCTGCTGAGGTGCTTCCTGTGCTCCCCCCTTCCTTGTGTGAGCCTAATATAAACCTGCATCTTTGCTAACAAAAGCAAGTCTCTCCCGTGTTTACCGGAAACTCCTCCCACCCTTTGTCTTGAGCTCTGCCTTACAGTGGAGCCTGCTTTGCCATGGAAGGAAACAATATTACACGTCGATCAAGAATTGGAACTCCTTAAATTCAGTTTCATTGCTTTTGAGAAAAATTCTACACAGCTTTCACTCAGGAGATGGGAATTGAGAGTGCTCTACGAGAACTATGTCTCTCTCCCTTTTTAAAATTTGAGATAGGGTCTTGCTGAGTTGTCGCGGTCGAATAGATCTTTTAAGATTTTTACCAAGATGCCTTTGAATAACTACAGTATGTGACTTTAAGGAAACATCTTGGAATTGCTAAAAAAAAAAAATCAGTACACACATCTCACCCAGCCCTCCTATTTTCTCCCGATTGTCCCTCAGTTCAGGTTTCCCTCTGCCTCTCTCCAGTCTTTTCTCTCCCCTATCCCCTCTCAAAGAGACAGCCTATTGTAGTTTAGAAAGGGGGTGGCAATGCTCCAGCAGGTTCTGCCTTCAGCTTGAGTGATGGCCCTAAATGTAGTGAGCTTCTTCAAAAGGAGCGTCAAGACGTTGCACGTCTGCGGAGAAAAGCCACAGAGGACACTGCTGCTTTAAGTCTTTCCTAATTCAGAGTCAGAGGCAGTGACAACGAGTGGCCCTCAGGTAGGGAGATGCTGAGAGAACTCTCCCCACCAGGATAACTGCCAGGAAGCGCGCTTGAAATAGTGAGGGGTCAATTGGGGCGGGCGCTTTTCCATCCGGGCACTGGGCGAGACCGTTCCAGTCAATTTCCCGAGAGGAACCAGAGGCGCCTTTGGTGCTCGGCAGCCGTCTCGTGACGTCATCCCGCGGCGCCGGAAGCGGAGAAGCACGGGTGGAGTAGCGTGAACGTGTCGGTCTCATCCTCTCGCGGTAAGGCAGTGGTCGGCCTACCTGTCCTTCTGGCCGTGTGGGCTGAAGGAGGGCGTCGGCGTTAGGCCGGGGCTGCTGCTCTCCTGAGCGACGTGGCCTGAACGACGCTCTCAGGCATTCTTTCTTGGCAGATGTGTCTTCATCCTCGCCTGCTCTCGTGGGCGTGTCTTAGCGTGCGTTCACGGTGGTCTCCGCCCCTCTTCGTCACACCCGGACCCACCTTGGTCGCTGTTCAAGCCGAAAAAAATTAGCCCAAGGACCCAAGGCCACAACCTGTCGAGAAAGGTGCTTTCTGCCAGAAACACTTCGCATCGCAGGGTCCTCAGCGGGCCTTGTGGGAAGCATGATTCACAGAAGCAAGCCTTTTCCCGTACAGATCAGTGAGTGGATCAGCAAAGCAGGGAGATTTGAAAATCCATCCCATTTGGAGTTAATGCGACCCGGGTTTGGAGCCTTTTGAGAGTTTGACTTATGTTGGGAATTTAGTAGAACACTTGAGGATACAATACAAATTGTGTCCTTTGACCGTAGTTGCACAGTCTTAGCTTTTGGATGGTCTGTCGACATATCTATTGTTTCCTACTTTAGTCCAACCTTCACTACTAACAAATGGAAAGTGTTGAGTTAAAATAATTTGCCTTATGTTACACAGTGAGTAGGTGGTCCAGCCAAGATTTGAACTCAAGCAGTCTAACCTTAAAGACTTGGATGTTCGTCACTATTCCATACCGATTTCCTTCAAGTGTTCAATAAATTCCCAAACACCAAACTCTGTTGTTACCTATTATTTTATGGAGTAAATTACAGTCATCTGATAGGTTTTCCCTCAAATTAATTATTTTCCTTTCTTTTTGAACCTCCTAGTGAACCTCCTGTATTCTAAGCAAGTGGTCTACCACTGAGCTATATCCCAACCCCCCTTTAAAAATCGCATCCTTTTCAAAAGAACATCAGCACCTCCACTGTACAGGAGTATATTACACAAAGGCTTTCTTTTTACACTTTAGAAATTATAGATTTGCATATTTGTATGACAAAAATTGTTTTAACAGCAGTATGTTATTTCAATTAAGAAAGGAAAACCTAATAGACATAAAGACACCTAAGAACTTTATCTTTGTTCTTGTGTCTGTAGTTCTCTGATAGGCAAAGTCCTTCACATATTTTAAAATCCTGATGTGTATCTCTTCCTTATGAAACCTTTTAAAATACCCTCCTCAAGAGTCTGCTGGGGATATAGCTCAGTTGGTGGAGTGCCTGCCTTGCAAGCACAAGGCCTTAGGTTCAATCCCCAGCATCACAAAAATAAATAAATAAATAAATAAATAAATAAATAAATAAATAAGTCAGTTCTCTCCCTGGACTAATGCCATATTTGGTTACTCTTTTCTTATAGTGCTTACCACATTGTATTACCATAATTGGTATATGAATTTGTCCCACTGCACTTCGGGCTCCTCAAGTACATAAACAATGTTTTCTTCATCACAAGGGACTCTGAGCATGTAGCCTTAATGCCCAACACATAAAGTGTATCAATAAATGTGCAAGAAATGTTTGATTGCATGATTCAGGCAGGGAGGTAAATACCTGTATTATCTCATTGAATCCTCATAGGAGTCTGATTGAGTCTTGTTATTATCACAGATTTATACATGAGGAAATTGAGGCTAGGGAGGTGAAGTCACCTGCCTTAAGACGAACAGCTGATAACTCACATGTATGGTGGTGCTGGGGTGTGACCCTGGAGGACTTGGGCTAGTGCATCTGTTTTTCCAGTGATTTTCTTGTTTTGTCTCTCAGAGTAATGATGCGGGTGTGCTGGTTGGTGAGACAAGACATCCGGCACCAGAGAATCAAACTTCCACATTTGGAAGTAGTTGTGATTGGGCGTGGCCCAGAGACCAAGATCACTGATAAGAAATGTTCTCGGCAGCAAGGTACCTGGTCATAGAAACATGAAGATTACTGTGTTTGGTTCCAGAATATAGTGATCACCAAAGATGCATATTTCCTGGGTGCTTTTGCTGGAAAACCTATTGTCTACCAGAAACTCAAGAACTGATCTCTTGTTTAGACAATACCAGGGCCCCATTGTTTTGATTCCACATTCCCAGTGTGGTAACGTTCTAGGCAGGGTGAGTTGACGGTTCATCCTCTTATCATGGGATGATGGAATTGAGTCCTGTACACTGCTTTGTCCAGGGAGATTACATACTGGGCAACGAGACAGATAAATTCTGGAGTCTCCAGACCGATACCATGTCTGAGAAGCAGTGGGGTATGTCATTCTTTACATATGCCTCTCACAGAGGGCAATGTCTTTATAAAACTATATGGCATCCAACTCTTACCTTTCATAGGGTTTATTTATTCATATTCCATATTTTTCCTTGGTGCATTATAATTACATATAATGGGATTCATTGTTACATATTTCTGCATGCCCATGTATAACAATGTAATTGGGCCAGTATCATTCCCCAGTATTTCTCCTTTTCATGAGGTTTAATGAAATGAAAGTCCTTGCTCTCAGGAAAAAGCCTTACCAGGTAACTCACTTTTTCCTGTAAACTTTGGACAGGCCCAAGAGACAGAAGCAGTCACTGCCTCTCCCTGTCCTCCTCACAGCAGCAACTCTAGGTCATGTGTGTCTATCAGCTGGCCTTCTGCCTGTCTTTTCCTAGTGAGCAGCTGTGGTGTCTCTTGCTCTCAGATACTTAGTTTATTCACCTGAATGAGAGTGCTAAATGTTACCTTTTCCTACACTTACTCAGACTGTTCCATCCCTGCAGTTCTTTTTCTAAAATATTTCTTTTCCTTCCAACCAAGGTCAGCTGGGCTTTCTGTTTTACCTCTTTCTCTGTTGAAGGTATCTGATAATTTTTTTTCTTTTTTTTTTTGGTACCAGGGATTGAGCCCAGGGTCAGTTAAACACTGAGTCACATTCTCAGCCTTTTTTTTTTTTCTTCCAATGTTTTATTTTGAGACTGGATCTTGCTAAGTCCTTAGGGCTTACTAAGTTGCCAAGGTTGGTCTCAGACTTGCAATCCTCCTGCCTCACCTCCTGAGTCATTGGGATTACAGGTGTGTGACACCATGCCTGGCTATCTGATAGTTTTTTGTTTATATTAAAATTTTTTTTGTGGTGCTGAGAATTGAATCCAGAGCTCAAGCATGCTGAACCAGTGCTCTGCCACAGAGCTATGCCCTCAGCCTTTGATAGTTATTTTTTCTATTTTTTTTTGGTACTGGGGATTGAACCCAGGGGCACTTTGCCACTGAGGCATATCCCCTGCCCCCTTTTTAAAAAATTTTTAAAAGATATTTATGTTTTATTTTTGAGACAGAGTTTTGCTAAGATGCTAAGGGCCTCAATAAGTTGCTGAGGCCAGCTTTGAACTTGGGATCTTCCTGCTTCAGCCTCCCCAGTCATGGATTACAGGCATGTGTCACTGTGCCCAGTGATAGTTGCTTTTTTAAAATAATGGCAGAAGCCTGACTTAATTTTAAACCAAGAGCTTGGACTTTGTTGTTGGTGGAGTCTGTGATCTTGAGCTGGCCAGGGGTTCTATCATAGGGAATCTTGTAGGGATTCATTAAAGCTTTCTCATAGGATATTAGCAGTAGTTAAGGCAATATGTATACTAATGGATATTCTATGGAAGGATTTGGAATCCTAGCCATCTAGGATGCCTTGTGTAATAAGGCATTCATTGCCTTATTGTGCTTTAAGGAGGATGGGAGCAAGTGCCTGGTTTGTGTTGCATTTGTGTTTAACTTTTTCCATTCTTTTTCAGTACAGTTGAAAGCAGAGTGTAACAAGGGATATGTCAAGGTAAAGCAGGTATGTGTGTGTGTAATTTGCATTTCCATTGTATACTTGGTTTGCCTATGCTGTTGCCTTTAGAGTGTCTGTGCCAACTATACAAAGGCTTCTCTGATGTGTGGAAGTGATAGAATAATAAACATTAAGCTAGTGACTGGCACATAGTAAGTGGTCAGTAAAGCAGCAGCTATATTACTAGTGGTGGTGTTGCTATTATTATAATTATTTTCTGATTATTTATTCCCTAGGTTGGGGTCAATCCCACCAGCATTGACTCAGTCATAATTGGAAAGGACCAAGAGATGAAGTTGCAGCCTGGCCAGGTTCTCCACATAGTGAATGAACTTTATCCATATATTATAGAGTTTGAGGAAGAGACAAAGAACCCTGGCTTAGAAACACACAGGAAGAGAAAGAGGTCAGGCAATAGTGATTCTGTAGAAAGGGATGCTGTCCAGGAAACCGAACCTGGGACAGGGCTGGAACCTGGGAGCAGCCCCAACCAATGCTCTGTGGCCCCCCAAAAGGGGAAAGATGCATCTAACAAAAAGGTGAGGGTAGTGTGATTGATAGATGATGTGGAGATTAAATGAGATATAATGACTGCTTAATTGTTTTGTACACTGTAAAGCCAAGACATGTATGAGGGGTAATTAACCATAATGGTTGTTAACCATGATGAAAGAGTCACTTGTTTGTGGCATGAGAATCATTTGGGTGAGTGTCCCTTTATGTGCTTGTCTCTTGAATTCCTGAGGTAAATCACTTGAAGGAAGGAAGTATGATAATAGTGTACTTAACATTGAACAACTGAAATGGGTCATTTGTATATCCATAGAAAGCATTGGAACACTTTTCAAAGATCATGTAGTTCACAGGCTGATATCGATGTGAAAATTTGGTCAGGTTGTAGTTGGAGTGTGAGAGGGCAAAGATGTAATTCATGCTCTGGTATTTCTGGCTTCCATTTTGAAATCCAGTTCTGAATATAGGAAGACAACAGAGATGGGCCTTTGGCCCAAGGGGAAAAAATTGAAGTAAAGGAAGTCTAGTTTAATTCTCAAAATCTAACCTTCAAAATTTGGTTGGACTTTTCTGTCACATAGTAATAACTAATGGTGAATTATTTGTATTGGCAATTTACATTGTTCTTTTTTGTTTAGGAATCACTGGGCCATTGGAGTCAAGGCTTGAAAGTTTCTATGCAGGACCCCAAAATGCAGGTCAGAATAAAATTTTGGAACTTAAGTACATTTAATGTTGTACATGACCACTCTGCAGAGGCCATATATTCAAATGAAATGAAAGGTTATCAGTCCTTCCAAGTGAGATTTGTTTTGCTATTCTATGAGAACAAGTGCTTTTTCCCATTGGCAACAAGGTTGCAAGGTTCTTTGGAAAGAAGTAAGTTCTTTAAAAGAATATGCCTTCTGCCTTGTCTCTTAAATTTTTTGGTATTGTTAAGAGAAGTCATATAACTTTAGCATGGTTCCTTAATGTATAGTGACTATAGTACTGTCTGCACTAGGATTAAGTCAGCCATAATCCCTGAGGAACCTTTGAGGTCTGCTTCCTTTCTATCCTGATTGGCAAGGGATCAGGTCTGTTAGGGCTCCACAGAACCCATGCATGTGTACCACACTGTCTGCTGTGTTAGAGTAGATGCATTTGAATTGATATCTGCTGAAATTTTAATATCAGATCCTTGGAAACTATTTTGTACCATCCATTTTCTGTGTGTTCTGTATAGTATGGTGATTGAAAACACACAGACTCTGGAGTCCACTTCATTTGAGTTGAAATCCTAGATTTCCCACTTATTGGCTATGTGACTTGTAAGACACTCTCAACCTCCTAAGTCTCAGTTCTCTTACTTCTTTTTTTTTTTTCCTCACCTCCCTTTTGCACAGTATAATTTTAGGAATTAAGTGACTTAATGAATATGACAGTACCTTAAGCACAGAAAATTCTCAGATGTCTGTTTCCTGCTCTTGTACCCCTCTGCCAGGTTTACAAAGATGAGCAGGTGGTGGTGATTAAGGATAAATATCCTAAGGCCCGTCATCACTGGCTGGTCTTACCATGGGCCTCCATTTCTAGCCTGAAGGATGTGACCAGGGAACACTTGGAACTCCTCAAGCATATGCACAGTGTTGGGGAAAAGGTGATTGCAGATTTTGCTGGATCTGGCAAACTCCACTTCCGATTGGGCTACCATGCCATTCCCAGCATGAGGTATGCTTTTTTTTTTTTGGTACCAAGGAATTGAACCCAGGAGCACTTAACCATTGAGCCACATCCCCAGCCCTTTTTAATATTTTATTTAGAGACAGGGTCTCACTGAGTTGCTTAGGGCCTTGCTAAGTTGCCGAGGCTGGTTTTGAACTCACAATCCTCCTGCCTCAGCCACCTGAGCCACTGGGATTACAGGCATGCACCACTGTGCCTGGCAAGCAATTGTTTTTAATGAGTTTAATGATGAATTTTTTTTTTTTTTCTTTTGACTAGCCATGTACACCTTCATGTAATCAGCCAAGATTTTGATTCTCCTTGCCTTAAAAACAAAAAACATTGGAATTCTTTCAATACAGAATACTTCCTAGAATCAGAAGGTAAACAGTATTCTTTGGTTTTGACATTGGTTTCATTTTTTCAAGCATTCACTTGAATCAGTTATTTTGCTAAATAACAACCTGGCCTCAAAAACTCATGTATAACTTTATGTTCTCTGTAAAAAGAGCACTATTGAAAGAAACTGGAATATTTGGATTGTAATATGATTGTCATTTTTCTGTGAGCAGCCTTTTTGAGAAAACTAGTAAGCTGTCCGTCAGAGTCAAAAAGTGTTTTGTTGTGACAACAGGAGAATTATTGGAGTCCATGGATGAGAAAGCTCTGAACAGTTGTGTCTTCTGCCATCAGGGTGATGGGCAGGAGCTTGGGGACTGCCTCATGTTAGGAGTGGTTAATGTATACAGGAAGTTGTATATATTTGGAGGAAGCATTGCTTGGTATATGTTCTATAGAACTTCAGTATTGAGAAAGTATTTATGGTGACAGCTACGATTTACCAAGGACCAACCAGGGATTAAGGTCTGTGATAAGCCCTTGACATAGGAACATGGAGCATGTGTATTTTTTTTTTTTTTTTTTCCGAAGGAGTGTATTGTCTCAAAGATTGCTGATTTAGAATCTGATCAAGAATCTGATCATCAGGCCCATTAACCAAATGTGTAACCTCAAGTTTACTAGCTTTAGAATATCTGACATACTGACTGGAGTTATGTGTGTGTGTGTGTTTTTTTTTTTTTTAATTATTTATATGCTAATTACATTGGCTTTCCAGAGAGGCTTGGATCTGAATTTTTCTTCCTTGATTGCAGCTGTGATCAAGATGGTACAAGAGTCTGGCAGAGTGACTGTTCGAGATGGGATGTCTGAGCTCTTGAAGCTGCCCCTTCGTTGTCATGAGTGCCAGCAGCTACTGCCTACCATTCCTCAGCTGAAAGAGCATCTCAGGAAGCACTGGACAAAATGATTCTGCAGATCCTGAACTTCTGCCACAAGTGTGACTGATGGAAATGAACCTGCTAGCACCTCTTCTGGGTTGCTCGTGAAGATTTTCTCATTTCCCAAATTAAAACATGCAGTTTTTTACAAAACTTATTTTATTCTTGAGTGGCCACAATGTAGGGTGGCTCAAAATAGTTCAGGAATTATTAGGTAGAAATAGTTCAGGAATTAGGAATGTATTCTCTGATGAGGTTGCTGGGACATGCTTGATTGCCATTTCCAGGACCAGCAGAGGGGCTGGTCATATATTTTTGTTCCTTCCATTTATCTTCTCTCCCTGGAGGCATGTGGTACCTTTTTGTCAAAGCAGCTTGTTTATCCTGAAACTCTGAGGGGTCAAGTTCTCTGACCTTAATCTGTACTATACTACTCTTCTTTCCTCTTTCATTGAAAGTACTTAGTTTGTTCTGTCTCTTCTACTCCTGCCCACCCAAGGTCACCTAAGTGCTCCCTCTCGGGAAGTCAGTCTCATCAGTTCTTCACTGAACAGTGAGGCTAGATGAGGGAGTAGAAGGTGGAGTTTTCCTCTAGTCACAGGGTTCCTGGCTGGTAAGGAAACACTTAGCCACATTCATTGCACTTTAGCATTCAGGTCTTTTTGCTGGACTTCTTGGATCTGTCCATTTGTTTGAAGCATCTCTCCCAAGTAGTTGAAAATTATTGAAAGTTCTGCTGACCATCAGCAGCTTTACTTTTCCTCAAGAGCAAATTTGGATGGATAGTTGTATCAAGTTGGTTTTTATCAGAACTAAAAGTAAAGGGAAAGCTAAAAGTTGGTTTTGATCGGATTGTTGACATATTTGGAGATGACTTTTTATTTATTTTTTGGTGGTGCTGGGGATTGAACCTAGGGCTTTGTGCATCCTAGGCAAGCACTCTACCAACTGAGCTGTATCCTTAGCCCTTCCAACTATTACTTTTGAGTTGTGAAAAAAAAGAACACCGTTAACAAAAGCTTCTCTGTGGAGAGAAAACTTCAGTCTATTGAGACCACATTTAACCTGTTTTTGTCACAAATGAACAGCATGCCACAGGTTGCTTATTGAGCATGGTTTCAGTAGTAATTAGTGATTACAGAGCTACTATTTTCCAATTCCTATGTGTTCAATATTATAAGAAGCACTTTATTCAAATTATCTCATTTAGTTCTCAGTGTACATAACTCTCTGAAGTAGGTATTATTGTTATGCCCCTTTATGGATGGGGAACTAATATTCTGTAAAGAGTTCAGGGTTCCAAAGTTGGTCTTGGTTTTGATGCCTCAAACTCGTTATTTCTCATCAGTTTGACAGTATAATTGCAGGACTAGCCATAGGACCCAGGACCCTTGGATTTATATTGATCAAAAGCTCCCCATGGCATATTTCTGATTTCCCTGAGGCCTCCCAGTTCTTTTCAAGCCCTTTTTGTCCATTTTTCATCTATCATCTCTGTCCTCAGTTCCTTCTGCACTCCAGGAATATAATCCTTACCTTGTCAGCCCATCTGCCCATTGTTCCTTCTGTCTGTCTTGACAGCTTGCCTGATCGTCTGCTTTCTTGCAGTGGTTGTCCACTTACCCTGTGTTCTTTCAAGTTCTTCCCCATCTGCAGAAGGGATGTGGCTACATATCTTCCCCTTTGCTGTCATCAGGTACCAGACACTGAAACTTCGAAATCCTAGGTAGATTAGTTAAGAACAGATCTCGATTCAGACTTAGGTGTTAATTCTGACTCTGCTACTCAGAACTGAAGGATCTTGGTCAATTTATTTCTCCACTTCATTATTTACATGTGTAAATGGGCACATTAGGGCACAACAGGATTAAATAAAATAGTCCATGTAGGGCTCAGTATGTAGTGTGTAGATGACCCTATATATGGTAACTGAAAGCCTCTGGTATTATCTTGGTGGAGGTTTGAAAGAGGGGTTCACCTGATCTAACCCTTTCTCTGTATTGGTACCTTAGGGCTCTTCGAAATTTTCTAAAGATTTTAGCCTCCTGAGGTCAGAATTACTGGTTTCCCTTTAAAAAATGTAAATACCTTGGTTCTACCCCAGACCTACTGAATCATAATCCCAATGGTCTAGGAATATGTATTTTAAAAAATTGAAGGTTATCTTCATTCTTTTAAGGTTTGGGATCCACAGTATAAATCACCTTGGCTTCAAAGCATCTTGCATTTCTAAAACTTCTAGATTTGACTGTGCTCTTCTAGGACAGATAGCACCAAATATTAGTTGGCTGCCTGAGCCAGTTGCAGGCCTTCCTCCTTTCTGCAGGGTCAAGGGTTATTTTAGATTCAGGGAGACACTGGGCATTAGGTGAAGGAGAATGTCTGTCTATATGGACTGACTTTTCTTTTCTGTCAGGGCTAGGGTAAGTCCCTGGTCCCAGGCTTTTGGGATCCAGGTCTGGAGTTGATGACTGTTCCCCTTAAATCTCTTCCTTTTTCATGCCCAGAGGTCAGTCCAGTGGCTTGGTCTAGGACATGTAACAAATTCTGCCAGCCTTAGGCTCAGAGTATAAGCATTTTTCTTTCTCTGGTTCTGTCTCTTGAGATCCAGATACAAATAGTTCTTTCAGGGAGCAGAGTAGACTTGAAATGGTTATAAAGATCTCTGCAATTTGAGAGACATTTTCTAGAGCTTGGCATCTGGTATTTAGTCACATACACTGAATGTGACTGGATAGCAGACTTAGGGCTCATCTGTCAGAGTTAGCCTGTTACCCTCCGCTCCTAACAACTCCAACTTGGAGACTTTCAGAGAAAATTGAAGATTCTACTAAATACTAAATTTAAAAAAATGTGAAAACCATGAAGCCATGTGTATATATACCATTTCATGTATGTCATCAAGGAGTTCATTAAGTCATTGAAGAGTCCATGGATTCTAGGGGTCTGTGGACCTCTATTTAATTATTTCTTTGTTCTAGAGAAAAGGATCATCACTATACATCTGGGATGTTTAGAAAGGGCCTGGGGTCAGTATAGGGGATTAGGGAAAGACCTCACCTCCAGGACATTTTGGGGATGCTCTTTGAGCTCAGTGCTCTCTCTTCAGCTCTTTGGTGCATGGACATCCTGCTGGCCTCTGGTTGGAGGTGGAGTTCAAGCCTAGAGACTGCAGATTCCAGTTTAGCCTCCTTACTTGGGCAATAGTTTTGGGACATGGGGAAATCCTCAGTGGTTCTGAGATGTTCAAGAACTCTGCTAGCAGACTCTATAAGCTATGTAAGGACATTCAGTCTACTTTACTAGGATCTAGGATAAATGTCTAGGGAAAAAGAGTACCAGTAATCTGAACAGATAGATCAGCTGCCTTGTGACTGTCCAAGGACAGGGAGTTGCAATACTTGGGTACAGTATGTTAACAGTACAAGCTGTATTGAAGACACAGCTTGTAGCAGTGTGTACTGTTAGCTCAAGGCAGAGATTTTATGAAGGCCCCAGCCAATGCTCTTGAGAATTATAGAACATTTAACCAGACTTCAGATAAAGTTTCCCTGGTATGCCTTTTAAAAAAAGATACTGTAAGAGCAATTTATTTCCACCAAATTAACAATGCTATGTAGTTTAGAATACCAGTATTAAGATCAAAAAGAATATTTGATTAGAAATTGCATCTCAGGAGAGACTATCAGACAGTGAAATATGTGATGAAATGAAGGAAAATTCAGAAGAGTGGGGTGACCACTTTCAAATCCTTTGTTCAGTCAGACTACTCAGTGACCTTGAAAAATTCATCCTTTAGAAAAACAAAGTGTGAATAATGACTTGGAGAGACCAGAAAAAGGATGTGGGATATTGAGGTATAAATGTCCTATGACCCCACTCTCCTAGTTGGGCTATTTTTTAGCCCTAGAAGAAAGAAAGAAAGACCAGACCTTTTCTACACCTATTTAACCCAGATTTATCATAGCATTACAATTAGGTGGAGTCTTCTGAGGGTGTAGGGAGTACTCGTGTGAAAATGTAAACCAAAAGCAAATAAATCAGTATTCGTGGTGCCAAATTCTAGTATTTCCTCCATAAGGGGCTATCCTTTTATCTTGGTCCCATCATAGCCAGGCAAGGCAGCAGTTTTATTAAAATAAAGCAGTTGAATATGGAGGGATACCTCAATCTAGCCAGAAAGACAAATGTGTAGTCTAGCTTCGCTGTTACTGTAAGAGAAGGTAGATGGTGTTGGGACTCAGAAACTGAGAAATCGAGTTTCTTATAAGAGAGCATGAAAGATAGAGCTTGAACAGAGTATAGAGAATGGCTCTCAGTCCATTAGACTAAAATGGAGAAATCCAATATCTATATCTTACTATGTTAATTTCTTAGCAAACAAACTACCCCCAGGGAATGGTTTTGGGTTTTAGATTCCAATGATTAGAATTCTGGTGCAAATCAGGATGGGGTTGATAGATGAGCATTATGTAGGTAGTTGTAAGTGACTTGTTAAATTAGTGACATACCCAAATGCACGAGAGCTTAACCTCAGGGAAAGGAATGGCCAGGGTGCGGGGGAGTAGGAATGGAGTTTAGATATCTAGGCTTCTACTCAACTCCTTTGGCCTATTCTATTTTTGTTTGTGATGCTGTGGATTGAATCCAGGGCCTTGGGCATGCTAGGCAAGTGCTGTACCACTGACTTACATGCCTAACTCCTTTTTACTTTATTTTAAATAATATAAAATATAATATTTTTTATATGATTTAAAAAATTTTGAGACTCACTGAGTTGCCCAGGCTAGATTTGAACTTGGAATTCTCCTGCCTCAACCTCCTAAATAGCTGGGATGACAGGTGTTTGTACTATCACACCTGGCTCCATTCCTTTTTTCCTCTCCTTTTTTATTTTTTGTCATTAAAGAGCAGGTGAGGTCCTATTCCATTTTGTAGATTTATTTTTACACTGTTTCAACTTACTCAAAATTATTTTTTTGTGGTACTGGGAATTGAACACAGGGCCTTGCCTGTGCTACCTCCTGAGCTCCACCCCAGGTCAACTTCCTCAATTTTTAGAAAACAGCTAGTATTTGAAGGCTTAGGGGACTCTTTCAGCAATTTAAACCAGATCTTGGCCTTTTTGAAGTTTTCCTCTTGACTCTTCCCAGATGCTATCAAGGTGCTGATGCCTTATTGAAGAATAAGCATTGGTTCACTGCTAAGTCTCACTTCTAGTATCATAATATTTTCATCTAAAGGAACAGTAGAAAAAAAATCTAGGGCTCACATTTGAGGTTCAGCTCTGTTACATGTTAGCTGTGTAACAATGGGCAAGTCATGTTTCTCTGTCTTGAATTTCCTCGTCTCTGAAATGGAGCCAAAATCTGTACCTTCAGACTGACTCTGAAGATTAAACGAGCATAAGCATGAGTCTCCTAGTCTGAAACCCCATCCATCTGTGAAGCCACAATGTGTATTCCTTTAATAAGCCCTCTTTCCTTCTAGCCCTATGTTCTTATGTTTAAAACCGAGGCCTTGGCCTAGATTTTATTTGAGGCCACTGCTAGTTTTAAGATTCAAGTTTTTATTCTTTGTTCTTGGTTACCTCCTATTGCTCTCTCCTAAAGGTCTTCTTTTTTTCTAAGACCAGAATTGACAGATGAGCTTTCTAAACCTCAAGAAATTATTTGCATCCATACTTCAAACTGTAGGTAATTTTTTAAAGAAAAACCCACCTGTCCCACTTCATGGTGACTGAACCCATGGTGAGAAATGAAGGGCATAGCTGAATCTCTCTGAGGTCTATGAATATTTTTGCTATACCCAGGAGAGAGGGTAACCTGTTCTCCCGACCCTTTCCTACCAAAGGGCAAAAATGAACAATTCTTCTGTTTAGGTCACAGTAATTAGTCTTCAGCTTTGCCTGATGGCATACTCTGGCCATCTGGAGTAATAGGACTACCTTGAAGTGTGAGGTAGAGAACCATGTGATTGATGACCCTACTAGAACTATAAAGAGCAGAGAGAAGCAACCTGCAGAATAATAACTTTACAACTTACTTGGATTGCACACATCATCTGGACATTCTGATAGCTCTCCTGGTCCCATGCTGGTATCATCAGATCCAAGAAAAAAGGAGACAAATAGTCCTGTTCTTCAAGTGGAAAGCTGACACAATCCATTGCCTCCAATCCCAACTGTTTAACATTGATTGGAAGATAAAAAAGTATCATTCATTCAAATTAAATAGCTAGTTACTGCCCAAAGGCCTTTTGTAGAAATTTCTCCAGTAACTGTAGGAGGTACCTTTAGAATGCTGTTTGGAGTTGCCAGGAGCATGAGGCACCTCCACATCCCAGCCACAGACTACCAGCCTTTGTTGCTCTTTCCTCAGCTGCATTCTGGAAGTAGGAGGTCAGGCCCATGGCGGAAGAGAGGGCTTCCAGGGATGTCTGAAGAGCAGGTTGAGCATCTGGATTCTCACCTACTACTGACAGCATTTCCATTATCATAAGCACCCTCTAGCTTACAGATACATTGGTCAGTGACTAGGGACGGAAACTTACTATTGCTTTCATCAACCCATGAAGGGAAAATTATTCATAACAGAGCAAAAGGAGGAAAGTGGTCAAATCCTAAAATACATTTCTTTCAGCTGGCTATGCATTAGGGAAGAGACCCAAGATTTTGTTAAAAGGTTCCAGTAGGTACACCTATCTGAGTTGCCCCCCCACCCGAAGGTGATAGCTCATATGTCCCCTTTATGCAAATGAGGAAAAGGTGCCTCCTGCAGGCAGAAGCCCAAGCTCATCTGAGACCAAGGCCCATGATAAGGCACAACGGTAGGACCATACAGACTGGGGACCCTGTTTTTCATGAGGTTCTCTAGAAGAGAAACTTTTTGGTTCTCCATCATGTACCCATTGAAATTCAAGAGTATCTGGAACATAACGTGATCCCATTAAAATTTTATTTAGTGAATGGATCCTTGTATCATATGCTTCAAAAATATAGAGAATAACACTGTCATCAACTGTCAAGTGTGTTGTCTGGTGAGTCTGCCTTTTTGTCTTTGGAGATATTCTAATAGACATAGCTGCCATTGTTCATGGGAAAAGTATCTATTATAGGTCAGAATGAGTGGTGCATAAGCAGGTTAGTATTTTTCCACAGTATGTTCCTGATTATCAGATTTGCTAACAAATCAGGTGGTTGGGGTTTTCCTGTCTTTTCCATGAATGGCCTAGTTTCACAGTTTGCAATATTTGACCACCAGATGGCAGCATTTGAACAATAAATTCTTATTTTTCTGTAATTCAAAAAATTTTTTTGGAAGATGTTATATAATTTATGTTTCAGAGCCAATGATTCAGAATGAAATATGTAAGGAAGTTTAAAAATAATGTTGATGTGGTTTTAGTGCTCTCCTAATTAAGGTAGAAACTCAAGGTGCTGGGGGTGGTGGTACATGCCTATAATCTCAGTTACTCAGGAGATTAAGGCAGGAGAATGGCAAGTTCAAGCCTGGACAATTTAGTGAGACTGTGTCTCAAAATAAAATTTAAAAAGGACTGCTGTCAATGGGAAGGTATCTAATCATGCTGGTGCTGTGAGACAGACAAATGTTTAATCTCTTGCCTGGAGAATCTGTCAGACCTCTAATCTAGTAATAACTGATGTTTCATTGAGGGATTTGGAACTGTTACAATATCAGCAGCACACTTATGTCTTTATTAAACATCAAATATGTTTACATTCCCAAATTCATGCTGGAAGAAAATAAATACCCTAATATGTTAATTAGTAGAATTCTCTAGCTGAGATGCAATTTTGATTTTGTTAGATTGTTCATTTTTCCTCTTCCTTTTTCTTGTGGGGATTGAACCCAGGGGCATGGTAACATTGAGTTACATCTCCAGCCCTTTTTGTTTCTTTAGATAAGGTCTCACTAAATTGCTCAGGCTGGCCTTGAACTTGAGATCCTCCTACCTCAGCCACCCAAGTACCTGAGATTTCAGGCATGTGCCACTACACACAGTTTATGTTGTGCATATTTCTAAGTTAGGTACAGTGAATATATATTAGGCAATTTTGAAAACAAAACCCAATTTTATTTAAAACAATGATAGGGCACAAAGGATGTATTTGACATTCAGTTATTTATATTAATATCTGAAATAATACATTTTATTTATATTATTAGAATAAGCAAGGATATTTATTTAATAAATGGTTGTTTATTAAAACAAAAAATGGCTAATAATTTTTACAAGTCATGTTCATTCTATTCCGATATTCTTCAGCCCCCCCAGAGACAGACAGGCATCCTGCAAGGCCAGATTTCAAGACCAAATTTAACTGAGCCTAATGATGACACACTTGAAGATAATTCATGTTCTGGGTCTGATTTCTAGATCTAGAAAAGTAGTAGATTTTTTCTGTTTGCCCTAACCTCAATCTCTGCCTCTTAGAGATACCAACTATATTTTAGTTATTCAAAATTGTCATCCATAGCAACTTCATATGTGTAGTCACAAATGACCTTGAGTACCCTTTGAGATCCCATGATTTCCCTTGTGTTATGTTGATGTGACATGTTACATTAGGTTTCCACATATTGAATTGCCAGTGAATTCTGGGGATGAATGCTTGGGGTTTTCCAGGGTTACTCTTTTAATTTGACTTGGACTCAAACATTTGTGATGGGGTATGGATCAAGAATAAGATTTGTAGGTTGCTTTGACCTGGTACTTTAAAAAACTGAAGCGCAAAAATTATGTATGGGGTTCTGTGTGATTTTTGATGTATGGATACACTGTAATGTTCAAATCTGGGTAAGCATATCTACCTCCTTAAACATTTGTCATTTCTTTGTGGTGAAAATATTCAAAATTCTTTCTGTAGTTTTTTTGAAATATATAATACATTATTGTGATCTATAGCCATCTTGCTGTGCAACAGACCTTCAGCACTTGTTTCTCCTAACTATTTCTTAGTACCTATTCACCGACCTTTCCTATCCTTCCTTCTTCCATATCTACTCTCCCCAGTCTCTCTAGTAACCATTATTTTACTCCCAACATCAGTGAGATCAGCTTCGTTAGATTCCACATGAGTAAGATAATGTACTATTTGTTTTTCTGTGCCTGAATTATTTCCCTTAATGTAATGTACTCCAGTTCCATCCATGTTGTTGCACACCATAGGATTCCATCCTTTTTTTGTGGCTAAAAGGTATTCCCTTGCATATATGTACCACATTTTCTTTATTTGCCATGAGTTGGTGGACACTTAGGTTGTTCTCATTTCTCTGCTGTTGTGAATAATGCTGCAATGAACATGGAGAGCAGATTTCTCTTTGACATACTGATTTCATTTCCTTTGTATATATCCTAGTAGTGGGATCATATGGTAGTTCTATTTTTATTTTTATTTTTGGAATCATGATACTGTTTTTTAAATAATGGCTATACTAATTTATATTCTTACCAATAGTGTGCAAAGCTTCCCTTTTCCCACATCTTTGCCAAGACTTGTTATTTTTCATCTAACAGCTGTAGGGTGATATTTCATTGTGGTTTTGATTTGCTTTTCACTCATGATTAGTGATTTTGAGCATTTTTTCATGTACCTATTGACCATTTGTATGTCTTCTTTTGAGCAATGTTTATTTAGGTTCATTTCCAATTTTAAAATCATCTTAGTTTTTTTTTTTTTTCTTTTTGGTTACTGAGTTGTTTGAGTTCCTTATAGGTTTGGGATATTCAATTCCTTGACAGATGAATAGTTTGCAAATATTTTCTCCTATGCTTAGGTTGCTTTTTATCATTCTATAGATTTTTTTTTTAACCTTGGCAGTGCAGAGCTTTTTATTTGGACATAATTCCATTTGTCTATTTTTGCTTTTGGATCTTATCCAAAAAATCTTTCCCCATTTCAACATCTGGAAGCACTTTCCTTAGATTTTCTTCTACTAATTTCATAGTTTCAGGCCTTCATTTAAATCTTTAAGCCCTTTTAGCTGGGTGTTTTTGTATAGTACCCAGACTTTGACATAAAGTATGAGGAGAGGGGGAAGAACAGATGGAGCTTGAAAATTAGAAGAATGGTTAGAATTTTGGCTTGCTGTATAAGTTTCCAGGATAGTCTTTGCGATAGAGGAAGTAAGTGATGGGAGAAGTGGAGAGGATACAAAAAGAAGTTAGAGAAACTCAACCGATCTACATGATGAAGAGAGGGGGAGGAGAAAGACTAAAAAAGACATAAGAGGTGAATATTTGGGGAAGACTTTGGGGCATCTAAGAAGTGGAGCTGTGGCATGCTCTGGGAGGTTTGGGGAAGAGAAAAGGGGGTTTGGAGAAGAGATGCTATTTTGGACATGACCTGAATCCCCTTAGTATTTTTTTGAGAGATGGGAGCAAAAATTATGTACTTTATTTTTTATTTGATTTGTTGCTATTATGTTCTCTCTCACTTTTTTTCATTTTGTGATCCTTTTTTCTTTATTACACTTGCTAGATATTGGCTTATATTATTTTTCAAAAAAGTAGTTCTTGGGTTTATTAGTAACTTTCATGATTGTCTTTATAAAAATTCTTTATTTTTACCTTTACTTCTTTTTTATTATGTTTCTAAGTATTTAACCCAGATAATACACCTGAATATTAAGAGTTCTTCTTTCTTTTTATTAATAACTGAATTTAAAAAATGAAATTATTTAAGTCTATAAATTGAATGCTGGGTTGGACCTGAGACTTATATGGATTGCCTTGCTATTGATAACCAAGAAATATTTACTTTGATTTCAAGACCTGAACCATCAGGTTTCTTTGTGTTCATCAGAGAGGTGAGCATGTCAAGATGCTCAAGTGTCATGTTTATTCCTCAGATGAAGCTTTATTCCTTGTGTGTTTCACAAACACTTTTCTTCCTATTTTCTTATACATGAGTAATTGTATTAGGATGCTTGTCTTCGTTTCACCTACCCCCATTATAACTATGGAACAAGTCAACGTAGACAAGGGAAGTGGAACATTGGAAGAGAAGGATACATTCCATATCACAAAATTTCCCTATCAGATAATGCTTGGTAGATTCGCCATTAGTCTTTTATATTTTAGTATGATTTTGCATCTCAATATTACTGCTTTCCAATAGGAATCTGCATTTCAACTCTATTTGCACAACAAAAAGTGTTGTCCTCAGTTAAAGGATTTTTCAATTTTTTTTTTTTTTCTTTTCTTTTTTTCTTTTGGTACTGGGGATTGAACCCAGTGGTGCTTTACCACTGAGCTACATTCCAAGGCCTTTTATTTATTTATTTTTTTACCTTTTTATTTTGAGTCAGTATCTTCCTAAATTGCTGAGGCTTGTCTTGTGATTTTCCTGCTGCAGCCTTCCAAGTTGCTGGGATCACAGGTGTGAGCCACAGTGCCCCACTGGTTTTGATGAAACCCAACTTAGTTTTTCTTTCTTGGATAATGCTTTTGGTGTTTATACAGTCATTGCCAACCTCAAGGTCACCTAGATTTTCTTTTATGTTATCTTGTAGGAGTTTTATAGTTTTAGATTTTACATTTAGTTCTATGGTTCATTTGAAGTAAATTATTTTATTGTTCTGAACAGAAAGGTTGGACTGAGGATATAGGTCAGTTGGTAGAGTGCTTACCTCACATGCACAAGGCCCTGGGTTTAATCCCCAGCACCATCAAAACAAAACAAAACAAAACAAAACAAAACAACAACAACAACAACAACAACAGAAAAGCAGAAAGATATAAGAGTCAAGCATTATCTGATAGGGAAATTTTGTTAGATGAAATGTTTCTCCTACTGTTCCAATTTCCTGATCATGAGAATTTGCTATTAAGGAGAATAGTTTCAAGGGAAAAGAACATAATTGCAGAAAACCATGCATATTAGGGAGATTAGAGTGTGAGACCTCCATCCTTCCTCCTGTTTTTTCTTCTTTTGACAGCTTGCAGCCTTCTCTGGGTTGGATTTATTAAATGGTTTTCAACTCCAAGGTTACTGTTACGGTTTAGGTAAGTGTCACTCAAAGTCCCATTTGTTAAAGGGTTGGTCCTTAGTTCATGGCATTATGGGAGATGATAGAAACTTTAAGAGGTAGAACCTAGCGAGAGGAAGTCTGGTCATAGGGGGCTTGTCCTTGAAGGTGATATTGGGCTCCTTCCTGTCTTTTTGCTTCCTAGCTGCTGTGAAATGAGAAACTTTGCTCTATCACATGTTCCCACTATGATTTACTGCCTTGCCACAGGCCCAGACAATCATGAAGTGAAATCTCTTAAACTATGAGCCAAAAGAAACCTTTCTTTTTGTAAGTTTATTTATCTCAGGTATTTTTTTATAGTAGCAGAAATCTGACCAACACAGTAACCATTAGCAGAGGCTTTTCACCTCCTGTGTCCATCTGCCAGTGCACAGGCTCCACAGAATAGAAACAGTGTTCAAAGAACTGTTCATTTGCCTCAATATCTTATCGCCAAAACCACTTTTGGGGAAAATGAGCAAGAATAGCTATCATCAATATTAAGCCTAAAAAGTCAATACTTCAAGTCATGATTGAATTGTCACAATTTGGTAAGAACTTGTCACAGTGTATGATCTGCCCAGAGGCACTCTCCAAAACACCAAAAATCCTCTAGCAATCTTTTCATCTTTTTGAAATACCAGTTTGCATCTCCAGGAGCCAGGCTGACCTGCTGTGCTCAGTGTTCTGAAGGCAGAGTGTGTTTTTTGGTTAAAGGTGGTAGAAGAAATATCAGAGCAGTGTCTGCATTTGGAGAAAGGGGTGGAACTCATTCTTGAAAAGGAGATGGCGAAGAGAGCAATAGGGTGAGCAGTGAGGAGAGGTTTGGGGTTGAGTTTCTGGGGACAAAAGTAATTCTCATTCTATGTTTGCCAAGAGAAATAGAAACCGTCCCTTTGAGATGAGATTTTTTTCCCCCTCTCCTGCAGGGGCCTAGGAAATATGGTCTGCTGGGTATGGATACACTAAATCAACAGTCCTGAGGTTTCTTTTGTGCCAGTCACCAACCTTGGCAGCAAAGCCAAAATGCCTTCCTTTGAGGAATTTACAGCTCAGTGGTTATGTCAGAGGTCAAGGAAGGAGGTGAAGGATCTAGCAATTAGAAAATAGAACACCTTCCACATGCCAGACCCCACAACAGCCTCCTTAAGCTGGTGACTGAGCCTTGAATTCTGTTACAGTATGTTAAAAAGCAAATTGAGAATAACCAAACCTGTCTGAACTGAAGGAAATAATTAACTGATAGCTGGGGCATGCTACTTGGAAAATCCATCTTCTTCCCTAAGGGTAGCACCTCTGCTACCCAGCTGCATACTTCTTTTTCTAGAAGGTGGTGGTCCAGTTTTAACCACATTAACAGAGAAAGATGAAAGTATTACAAAAGCCTGAATCATTCCATCAAAGTCTCTGCTGCCACAGAGCAGAAGAGCATAGAGAGAAGCAGGTGTGGCTCTTAGTATCCTCCCTGCCCTGACAGGCTTTTCTGTACCTCAGTTTCCTTTGGATAAAATCAAGAGTTTAAACTGCAGGAAGTAAATGAATTGAAGTATCTGGAGTGCCTAGCACTGTGCCTGGCCAGTGCGTTTTGATTTCCTCTTCTTTCCTGGGTGGGGAAACAGTGACGAGGTAGAGTGGAATGGAAGTGCCAGCTGGAAGAAGGTATCAGGCAGGTGTGGATGGCGTCCCAGTCCCCCAGAGCAGAACTGGAAGAAGGTGAGGGATGGCAAAACAACCAGGAGCTGTGGTTCCTCCAACTGGGAAGCTCTGGCCTGTTCCTCCTGGGGCACTGACTGAGAGCTGGGCCTGGTGGGCTGTGCTGAGTGGGGAGAAGCCACAGGAGCCAGCAGCGGAATCCTCACTAGAAGAGCACCCCCGGGGCTCTTCGAACTCCTTGGCTTGATGGTAGGTCCTGGAGGTTGTCCAGTGGGGCTCCAGAGGGAAGGAGGGCCTGGGAGGCGGTAACCCTAGGGCGTCCTGGGTCCTGAATAGCTGGGGATAGAGGAAGCCTCAAGCCGTGCACCAGGTGCCCTCAAGAGACTTGGAACTAACTTCCACCGCCTCCAGGGTTTGCTCTGTGGGCGGAGCTGGAGCCCGGAAGGGGTTGGGGACGCTGGTGTAGAAACCTTCCTGCAGAACTCCTGTTGGCCAGGACAGGGCACAACCTGGACAATAGCGACGACTGCTTGGCCCTGCTAGGGCTGGACAGGAGCAACAAGCTGACTTGCGTGGGTAAGTGTGGTTGCGAGTGGTGCTGGGTGCTTGGCCTGGGAGGTGCCTGCCCTCCGCGGCTCATCCTGCAACAGTAGGCTCGAATGCTCCTGGTCTGGACCCTGAGGAAGGGCTCTAGGGTGACCAGCCTAAAAGTGGGTTCTCTGCAGCCTTATGGTGAAATGTCTGTGCTTTTTTCTTTAGTGACCAATCTTGGTTTTTCTTAGTCTCTCATGTTAACCAGAACGACCCACACCTGAGATAACACCCACACTGAAAGCTTCAGTTATTATTAGTTTTCCAGATTGACCACTTAGCAATGGTGTTCCATTGGGCAAGTTGTTTAACATTTCTGACCCTGCGATTTCTCACCTGCAAAACAGAAGTGTAATACCTTATATTGCATAGGATTACTGTGAACATTAAGTGAAAAAGAAGAGGGTAAAGCACTTTGTAGATAGTCATCAAATAAATATAATAATGAGTTGTTTTTCAAAGGAAACTTTCCTGTGAAGTTGGTCTATTTATTCATCTGAATTCTTGATTTCTTTTCCATCTTAAGGAAACGCACAACCAGCAGATTTTGGTGATGTGAACTATGACTTAAGAGTCAATAAAACAACCCTGACAAAACAAATCACTATTAATTCAAAAGATTTTTGGGAAGGAAATAATTTGGCTTCTCTTCAAAGATAAGAGCTTACAGTTGTAGTTTCTATATTAATTAATTAACTTTTTTTTTTTTTAATACTGGGGTTCAAACCCAGGGTGAATTCATGCCAGGCAAGTGCTCTACCACTGAGCTATCATATTTTAAAGTGGAACACTAATCTGATAGGTGAAGAGTTTAGGTGAATCCACTTCACAAATGTTTAGAGCAACAGTTAACTTCAAGATCAATGCTGTCATTTGATCACGTGCAGATTAACTCCCCAACTCATTTGTTACGCCTATGTGGAAATTAACATTTTGTATAAGCACCAGTTTCGTCATAGTATTCACGTTCTGGGTTCTTTCTTAGGATTTTCCACCTGTTCTATCCCCACAGAACCTATAAACAACATGACTAATAGCAAAGGTGGGTATCAGGGCATCTTCTCTCTTTCGTGACTTATTTCTTTCCATTTGGGCCTTTTCTGTAGCCATGATGTAATTGTATTTTGCCCTATACCTACTCCTTTATTTAAAATCCAAAAAGGAGTTTTCAAAGAGAAAAGAAGGGCTTTTTAAAGATGAACAATACAGGCAGGTTCTTTGTGCATGATCACATTTGTAGTTAGCCTACCAGGACTTTGTTTTTTAATAAAAAGTGTTTCTGAATTGCTTTTTAGTTTCTCTTCACTGTATTAATTATGGTTTTGTTTCTTGAGAGAAAAGTCAATTTTTTTTGCTTTTAAAAAAACAGAATTACTTAATTGCCCAGTCATTTTCAACCACAAAAAGCCAACATTAAAAAAAAGTGAGCCGAGGGAAATAATTATGATTTGCAGGCTGGGAAGAGGTAAATGATATGATCTATAGTTCTTGTGCTTGAGGAATTTAATTTGACATCAACCAAAAAGGTTTTTTTTTTTTTTTCTGAAGAAAACATCTTGTAATTTAATATACAATGATTTTAGCTATAGATAATTCTATTGATAGAATTCCTTTAATGTATTTCTGATTCATATGGTGCTTAACAAAGGAATTACTTTAACTCTTATATCTCAATTTTTGTTCAATCCTTTTAAAAATTTTTAAAATTTGTTCTAATTAGTTATACATGACAGTAGAATGCATTTATGTATTTTGATAAATCATACATAAATGGAGCAAAATTTTTCATTTTTCTGATTGTACATATTATAGGATCACATTGGTCATGCAATCATATATGTACATGAGGTAAGAGACCTATTGTACAATATGATGGCTATATTGTTCTTTGGATGATACAATGTAACAATACATTGTTAATCACAACAAATTATATTCTTGCAAATTGCCCTGAGATCTTAAGTGTACATATTAAAAAGGTAGTGTATCACATTTTTTTTTTTTTTTGAGGCTGTTGTGAATGGGGTAGTTTTTCTACTTTCTCTTTCAGTAGATTCATCACTGATATATAGGAACATGTTTGATTTATGGGTGTTGGTTTTATATCCTGCTACTTTGCTGATACTTTTCTAGTGGAATTTTTTTGGATTGCCTAAATGTAGAATCATGTCATTGGCAAATAGTGATAGTTTGAGTTATTCTTTTCCTATTCATATCCCTTTAATTTCTTTCTCCTAATTGCTCTGTTGAGAGTTTCAAGGATGATGTTGAATAGAAGTGGTGGAAGAGGGCATCCTTGTTTTGTTCCAGTGTTTAGAGGAAATGCTTTAAATTTTTCTTCATTTAGATAATGTTGGCCTTGGGTTTAGCATATATAGCTTTTGTGATATTGAGGTATGTTCTTACTATCCCTAGTTTTTCTAGTGTTTTGAACAAGAAGGGGTGCTGTATTTTGTCAAATGCTTTTTCTACATCTATTGGGATGATTGATCTCATGTGATATGATGAATTACTTTTCTTGATTTCCATATGTTGAATCAACTGTGCATCCCTGGGATGAACCTTACTTGATTGTGGTGCACTATCTTTTTAATATGTTTTTGTATGCAATTTGCCAGAATTTGAGAATTTGTCATCTATGTTCATCAGGGATATTGGACTGAAGTTTTCTTTCCTTGAGGTGTCTTTATCAGGGTGATATTAGCCTCATAGAATAAGTTTGGAAGGGTTCCCTCCTTTTCTATTTCATGGAATAATTTGAGGAGTATTGGTGTTAATTCTTTTTTGAGGGTGTTGTAGAACTTGGCTGAGAACCATCTGGTCCTGGGCTTTTCTTTGTTGCTAGGCTTTTGATGGCATCTTCTATTTCATTGCTTGAAATCGATTTGTTTAAATTGTGTATGTCCTTCTGATTCAGTTTGGGTAGTCCATATGTCTCTAGAAATTTGTCAACGTCTTCAAGGTTTTCTATTTTTTTTTAGTATAATTTTTCAAAATAGTTTCTAATTATCTTCTGTATTTCAGTAGTGTCATTTGTGACATTTACTTTTTCATCCTATATTTTGGTAATTTGAGTTTTCTCACTCTTACTTGGGAATCAATCTAACAAAAGAGGTGAAAGATCTCTACAATGAAAATCACAGAACACTAAAGAAAGAAATTGAAGAAGACCTTAGAAGATGGAAAGACCTCCCATGTATGTGGTTAGACAGAATTAATATCATCAAAATGGCCATACTACCAAAGTATTATACAAATTTAATGCAATTCTAATTAAAATCATAATGACATTATTCTTAGAAATAGAAAAGCAATTATGAAATTCATTTGGAAAAATAAGAGACCCAGAATAGCTGAAGCAATCCTTAGCAAGAAAAGTGAAGCAGGTGGCATCACAATACCAGACCTTAAACTACACTACAGAACCATAATAACAAAAATGGCATGGTATTGGCACCAAAATAGACAGGTAGACCTGGTACAGAATAGAAGACACAGAGACATTATCTCATACTAGACAAAGGTACCAAAAACATTCACTATAGAAAAGATAGCCTCTTCAACCAATGGTGCTGGGAAAATTGGAAATCCATATGTAACAAAATGAAATTAAACCCCTATATCTCACCCTCAACTCAAAATGGATCAAAGACTTAGGCACAAGAACAGAGACCCTGCACTAATAGAAGAAAAAGTAGGCCCAAATCTTCGCTATGTTAGCCTAGGAACTGACTTCCTTAACAAGACCTCTAAAAGTGTAAGAAGTAAAAATCAAGAATCAATAAATGGGATGGATTCAAACTAAAAAGCTTCTTCTTAGCAAAGGAAACAATCAATAGTGTGACGAGAGAGCCTACAGAATGGGAGAAAATCTTTACCACATGCACCCCAGATACAGCATTAATCTCCAGGATATAAAAAGAACTAAAAAAACTTAACAACAAAAACACAAATAGCTCAATCAATAAATGGGCTAAGGAACTGAACAGGCACTTCACAGAAGAAGAAATACAATTGATCAACAAATATAAGAAAAAATGTTCAATATTTCTAGCAATTAGAGAAATACAAATCAGAACTACTCTAAGATTTCATCTCATTCTAGTCAGAATGGCAGTTATCAAGAATACAAACAACAATAAATGTTGGCAAGGATGTGGGGGAAAAAGATACACTTATACAATGCTGGTGGAACTACAAATTGGTGCAACCACTCTGGGAAGCAGTATGGAGACTCCTCAGAAAATTTGGAATGGAACCACCATTTGACCCAACTATCCCACTCCTCAGTTTATACTCAAAGGACTTAAAATCAGCTTACTATAGTGAAACAACCACATCAATGTTTATAGCAATTCAATTCAAACTATGGAACCAACCTAGATGTCCATCAACAGAAAAATGAATAAAGAAAATGTGGTATATATACACACAGTAGAATATTACTCAGCTTTAAATAAGAATGAAATGATGGCATTTGCTGGTAAACGGAGGGAGTTAGAGAATATTATGCTTAGCGAAATAAACCAATTCCAAAAAACCAAAGGCTGAATGTTTTCTCTGATATATGGATGCTAATTCACAATAAGAGGGGGAGCTAGGGAAGAATAGAGTTACTTTGGATTAGGCAGAGCAGAGTCAGGGAGGGGAGTGGGTATGAGGGTAGGAAGAATAGTAGAATGAATTGGACATTATTATCCTAAGTGCATTTATGACATATGACTGGTGGTATTCTACATCATGTACAACCAGAAGAATGAGAAGTTATACTCCATTTATGTATGATGTGTCAAAATGCATTCTACTGTCATGTGTAACTAATTAGAACATAAGAAGTATAATAATAAAATTACTGTCAAAGGGAAAAAAGGGTATTGTTTTATTTTCTGAAATAAAAAGATAATAAACAAAAAATGTATGTGAAGTAATGGGTATATTGATTAGCTGATTTAGCCAGTTTTCAGCAAAGCAAATCAATACAACTGGGACAATCCAAATATGTCAGCTTATTGTTGAATTGGCTGCAGTGCTGAATAAAATCTAGGAGTATGTTTATTCTGTTGTTCCTTCTGGAAGAAAAAAATAATAATGCAATGTGGTAGAGTGAACACAGGTTTTGAATTACATTGACCTGCAATCATTACATCTATGCCTCTTAGTTGCTCTGCGGCCCACCAGAATAAAATTTCCAATTTCCCTGAAACGTATACATGAAATCAGAATAATACCTCACCTCAGAGATTGTTGTGATGTATTGTTTTACTTTTGCAACAATCATGTATACTTTTATAAGACCAAAAAACCCTATCAAAATAAAAAGAAATTTAAAAAAATGTGTTAACTCCATCTCTAATGTCAAGAACAATGGTTAGCCCCTATTAGGCACTCAAAAATGTTGGCTGCATAAAGCAGTGAATTTTAGTGGTTGTTGAGTACCCTGTGTGCTAGGCCCTGAACAGCAGGTGTTGCCCTATATAGATAGTTTGGTACTCTAAGGCCATTTGAGTAAAATGGATTTTGGTATTCTATGGAACAGACTATCTGTCTTCAAACATAACTTGGTATGTCTGGTATTTCTTTCATCCAACAAAGGGGTTACATCTGTTCTGCAGGTACATTTTATTTTATACCTTTGACATACTATCTGTTCTCTGTACCTGCAGGTTCTGCATCCATGCATTCAACTATGAAATGAAAACATTGGGGGGAAAACTGAAACATACACAGATTTTTCTCATTGTTCTTTGAATGATACAGTATAACAATTGTCACATAGCATTTACTTTGTATTGAGTATTATTATTATTATTTTTTTAAATTTTAATTGAAAATCATAAATTTACATAGGGCAATATTGTTTGATTCATTCTGTTATTTTTTCCCTTTCCCCCACCCCTCCCACCCCTCTTTTCCCTCTATACAGTCCTTCCTTTCTGCATTCTTACCACCCACCTTATCCCTAACCCTAAACCTAACCCTAACCCTAACGCTAACCCCTCCTACCCCCCCTTATATGTCCTCATCCGCTTATCAGCGAGATCATTCGTCCTTTAGTTTTTTGAGATTGGCTTATCTCACTTAGCATGATATCCTCCAATTTCATCCATTTGCCTGCAAATGCCATGATTTTATCATTCTTCATGGCGGAGTAATATTTCATTGTATATATATGCCACATTTTCTTTATCCATTCATCAACTGAAGGGCATCTAGGTTGGTTCCACAATCTGGCTATAGTGAATTGAGCAGCTATGAACATTGATGTGGCTGTATCTCTGAAGTATGCTGATTTTAAGTCCTTTGGGTATAGGCCAAGGAGTGGGATAGCTGGGTCAAATGGTGGTTCCATTCCAAGCTTTCTGAGGAATCTCCATACTGCTTTCCAGAGTGGCTGCACTAATTTGCAAACCTCACCAGCAATGTATGAGTGTACCTTTTCCCCCACATCCTCACCAACACCTACTGTTGCTTGTGTTCTTGATAATCGCCATTCTAATTGATATGAGATGAAATCTTAGAGTAGTTTTGATTTGCATTTCTCTTATTACTAGAAATGTTGAACATTTTTTCATATATCTGTTGATTGCTTGTACATCTTCTGTGAAGTGTCTGTTCATTTCCTTAGCCCATTTGTTGATTGGATTATTTGTATTCTTGGTGTAGAGGTTTTTGAGTTCTTTATAGATTCTGGAAATTAGCACTCTATCTGAAATATGAGTGGCAAAGATATTCTCCCACTCTGTAGGCTCTCTCTTCACATTACTGATAGTTTCCTTTGCAGAGAGAAAGCTTTTTAGTTTGAATCTATCCCAGTGGTTGATTCTAGCTTTTATTTCTTGTGCTATGGGAGTCCTGTTAAGGAAATCTGATCCTAAGCCAACAAGTTGAAGATTTGGACCTACTTTTTCTTCTATAAGATGCAGGGTCTCTGGTCTGATTCCGAGGTCCTTGATCCATTTTGAGTTGAGTTTTATGCACGGTGAGAGATAGGAATTTAGTTTCTTTCTATTGCATATGGATTTCCAGTTTTCCCAGCACCATTTGTTGAAGAGGCTATCTTTTCTCCATTGCATATTTTTGGCACCTTTGTCTAGTATGAGAAAATTGTATTTATTTGGGTTTGTGTCCGTGTCCTCTATTCTGTACCATTGATCTACCTGTCTATTTTGGTACCAATACTATGCTGTTTTTGTTACTATTGCTTTGTAATAGAGTTGAAGATCTGGTATTGTGATACCCCCTGCTTCGCTCTTTCTACTGAGGATTGCTTTAGCTATTCTGGGTTTCTTATTCTTCCAGATGAATTTCATAATTGCTTGCTCTATTTCTGTAAGGTACATCATTGGGATTTTAATTGGAATTGCATTGAATCTGTATAGCACTTTTGGTAGTATGGCCATTTTGACAATATTAATTCTGTCTTTCCAAGAACATGGGAGATCTTTCCATCTCCTAAGGTTTTCTTTAATTTCTTTCTTTAGTGTTCTGTAGTTCTCATTGTAGAGGTCTTTCACCTCTTTTGTGAGATTGATTCCCAAGTATTTTATTTTTTTGATGCTATTGTGAATGGGGTAGTTTTCCTAATTTCTCTTTCTGAAGATTCATCACTTATGTATAAGAATGCATTGGATTTATGAGCATTGATCTTGTAACCTGCTACTTTACTGAATTCACTTATGAGTTCTAAGAGTTTTCTGGTGGAATTTCCAGGTTCCTCTAAATATATAATCATGTCATCAGCGAACAGGGATAGTTTGAGTTCCTCTTTTCCAATTCGTATCCCTTTAATTTCTTTGGTTTGTTTAATGCTCTGGCTAGAGTCTCAAGAACGATATTGAATAGAAGTGGTGAAAGAGGGCATCTCTGCCTTGTTCCAGTTTTTAGGGGGAATGCTTTCAGTTTTTCACCATTTAGAATGATATTGGCCATGGGCTTAGTGTAGATGGCCTTTACAATGTTAAGGAATGTTTCCACTACCCCAATTTTCTCTAGTGTTTTGAGCATGAAGGGATGCTGTATTTTATCGAATGCTTTTTCTGCATCTATTGAAATAATCATATGATTCTTAACTTTTAGTCTGTTGATATGGTGAATGACATTTATTGATTTCCAGATGTTGAACCAACCTTGCATCCCTGGGATAAAACCCACTTGATCGTGGTGCACTATCTTTTTAATATATTTTTGTATGCGATTTGCTAAAATTTTGTTGAGAATTTTTACATCGATGTTCATTAAGGATATTGGTCTGAAATTTTCTTTCCTTGATGTGTCTCTGTCTGGTTTGGGTATCGGTGATATTGGCTTCATAGAATGAGTTTGGGAGGGTTCCCTCCTCTTCTATTTTATGGAATACTTTGAGAAGTATTGGAATGAGCTCTTCTTTAAAGGTTTTGTAGAACTCAGCTGAGAACCCATCTGGTCCCGGACTTTTCTTTGTTGGTAGGCTTTTGATGACCTCTTCTATTTCATTGCTTGAAATTGATTTATTTAAGTTGTGTATGTCCTCCTCGTTCAGTTTAGGTAATTCATATGTCTAGAAACTTGTTGATGTCTTCGAGGTTTTCTGTTCTGTTGGAGTATAGATTTTCAAAATAGCTTCTAATTATGTTTTGTATTTCACTCGTGTCTGTTGTGATATTTCCTTGTTCATTCCGAATTTTAGTAATTTGAGTTTTCTCCCTCTTTCTCTTTGTTAGTGTGGCTAAGGGTTTATCAATTTTGTTTATTTATTTTTTTGAAGAACCAACTATTTATTTTGTCAATTTTTTGTATTGTTTCTTTTGTTTCAATTTCGTTGATTTCGGCTCTGATTTTAACTATTTCCTGTCTTCTACTACTTTTGGTGTTGGTCTGCTCTTCTTTTTCTAGGGCTTTGAGCTGTAGTGTTAAGTTGTTTATTTGTTGATTTCTACTTCTTTTGTTGAATGTGCCCCATGAAATAAATCTTCCTCTAAGTGCTGCTTTCATAGTGTCCCAGAGATTTTGATATGATATGTCTTTGTTCTCGTTTACTTCTAAGAATTTTTTTATTTCCCTCCTGATGTCTTCTTTTATCCATTCATCATATAATAATGTATTATTTAATCTCCAGGTATTGGAGAAGTTTCTGTTTTTTATTCTGTCATTTATTTCTTTTTTATTTATTTATTTATTTATTTTTTTTATTGTAAACAAATGGGATACATGTTGCCTCTCTGTTTGTACATGGCGCAAAGGCATACCATTTGTGTAATCATAAATCCACATACAGTAATGTTGTTTGATTCATTCTGTTATTTTTTCCCCTTCCCCCCACCCCTCCCACCCCTCTTTACCCTCTATACAGTACTTTCTTCCTCCATACTTGCCCCCCTCCCTAACCCTAACTCTAACCCTAACACTAACCCTTCCCTCCCCCCCATTATGTGTCATCCTCCACTTATTAGCGATATCATTCGTCCCTTGTCTTTTTGAGATTGGCTTATCTCACTTAGCATGATATTCTCCAATTTCATCCATTTGCCTGCAAATGCCATAATTTTGTCATTCTTTATGGCTGAGTAATATTCCATTGTGTATATATACCACAGTTTCTTTATCCACTCGTCAATTGAAGGGCATCTAGGTTGGTTCCATAGTCTGCTGTCATTTATTTCTAATTTCAATCCATTATGATCTGATAGAGTACAAGGTAGTATCTCTATCTTCTTGTATTTGCTAACAGTAGCTTTGTGGCATAAGACATGGTCTATTTTAGAGAAGGATGCATGTGCTGCTGAGAAGAAAGTGTATTCGTTCTTTGTTGGATGGGGTATATTCTAAATAAGTCGGTTAAGTCTAAATTGTTGATTGTGTTATTGAGATCTATGGTTTCTTTATTCAATTTTTGTTTGGACGATTTATCCAGCAGTCAGAGAGGTGTGTTAAAATCACCTAGTATTATTGTGTTGTGGTCTATTTGATTTCTGGAATTGAGAAGGATTTGTTTGACGTACATGGATGAGCCAATGTTTGGGGCATAGATATTTATGATTGTTATGTCTTGCTGATTTATGCTTCCCTTAAGCAGTATGTAATGTCCTTCTTTATCCCTTCTGACTAGTTTTGGCTTGAAGTCCATATTATCTGAAATGAGGATGGATACTCCAGCTTTTTTGCTGTGTCCGTGTGCATGGTATGTTTTTTCCCATCCTTTCACCTTTAGTCTATGGGTATCTCTTTCTATGAGATGAGTCTCTTGCAGGCAGCAAATTGTTGGATTTTTCTTCTTAATCCATTCTGCCAGTCTATGTCTTGTGATTGATGAGTTCAGGCCATTAACATTCAGGGTTATTATTGTGATATGATTTGTATTCCAGTCATTTGACTCATTTTGTTTTTTGACATGATTTGGTTTCCCCTTTATTTGGCTATTCCTTTAGGCTAGTTCCTCCTGTTGCTGATTTGCATCGTTGTTTTTCATCTCTTCCTCATGGAATATTTTACTGAGAATGTTCTGCAATGCCGGCTTTCTTTTTGTAAATTCCTTTAGCTTTTGTTTATCATGGAAGGATCTTATTTCATCGTCAAATATGAAAGTAAGTTTTGCTGGGTATAAGATTCTTGGTTGGCATCCATTTTCTTTCAGGGCTTGGTAAATGTTGTTCCAGGCCCTTCTAGCTTTTAGGGTCTGGATTGAATTATCTGCTGATATTCTTATTGGTTTCCCCCGAATGTAATTTGATTCTTTTCTCTCGCGGCCTTTGAAATTCTGTCTTTATTTTGTATGTTAGGTATTTTCATAATAATGTGCCTTGGTGTGGGTCTGTTGTAATTTTGTATATTTGGAGTCCTATAAGCCTCTTGTACTTGGTTTTCCATTTCATTCTTCAGATTTGGGAAATTTTCTGATATTATTTCATTGAATAGATTGTTCATTCCTTTGGTTTGTTTTTCTAAGCCTTCCTCAATCCCAATAATTCTTAAATTTGGCCTTTTCATGATATCCCATAATTCTTGTAGATTCTGTTCATGATTTCTTACCATCTTTTCTGTTTGGTCAATTTTGTTTTCAAGATTAAATATTTTGTCTTCAATATCTGAGGTTCTGTCTTCCAGGTGTTCTGTCCTATTGGTTATGCTTTCTATGGAGTTTTTAACTTGGTTTATTGTTTCCTTCATTTCAAGGATTTCTGTTTGGTTTTTCTTCAATATCTCTAACTCTTTATTGAAATGATCTCTTGCTTCCCATATTTACTCCTTTAACTGTTGATTGGTGCGATCATTTAATGCCTGCATTTGCTCTTTCATCTCCTCGTTTGCTTCCCTGATTGTTTTAATTATGTACATTCTGAACTCCCTTTCTGACATTTCTTTTGCTGTGCTGTCATTGGGTTTTACTGATATAGTATCTAGGTTTGTTTGGGACATTTTCTTCCCTTGTTTTCTCATACTGGTCAGATATCAGTGGGACTTTGTGATATTGCAGAATTCTTCTATTGGCTTATAGTGACCCTGTAGATTTCCAGTGTCTCACCTTCCTGCCTTCAGTAGCCTGAAGTCTTGGAGTAACTTGATGATGCAGTGCTTCCAAGGAAAGCTGTCCCTAGCCCGCTACTGGTTCCAGGACTTGGAGCTGGCTCTGTGTGGAAAGGCTCTCACTGGGGGGCCTGCTCCGAGAAGGTAGCCTGGAAAGGCGCTTCCCGCAAGAGGGGGCCGGGCTGCGGGCCGCTTGGGGAAGTCCCTGGCTGCCCTGTTCTGGTCCCTGAAGCAACCGGAGGGCAGAAACTCGCCACCCTGGTTCAGGGACTTGAAGCTTGGTTCTGTGCAGAAAGGCTTTCACTGGGGGGCCTGCTCCGAGATGCTGGAGACTCTGGCCCTGTGGGAGGAGCCCACCGCCGAAGTGCACAGAGCTGCCTGGGGAAGACTCTAGCTGCCCTGCCCTACTCTAATAAGCCACCCGAATCCGGGCCTGCCACCTGGGCAGCGCTTCACCGGGTGGGGGAGACTCACCCCGTGGCTCTGTTTTAGTCCGAGTCTCTCAATGCCTCCCCTTCTTGAATCCTGGGTTCTGGAGTGACTGGAGATGCAGTCACCCTCTAGTCTGCCATCTTGGATCGCCCCCGAGTATTATTTAAAGTGTACAGGAGGGCATGTATAGATTTTATGCAAATACTCTGCCATTTTATCTAAGGGACTTGAGCATCTGCAACTTTTCGTATTCAAGGGGGGTCCTGGAACCAGTCCCAATGGCTACATAGGGATGACTGTGCAAGTATACATCTTTCACATTTTAACATTTTACAGGGTGAGGGAGGGTGTGATAAGAGCATGTGAAGTAGGAAACTTTCTGATCACACCAGATAACTCTTAACATCCTTTCCAGCTTTACCAAGAATAATTCTTTCATTTCCAAGCACACGGGCTCTGCTTACTTATGATTGTATTTTACTTGTTATCTGGAAATAAGGTTCTTTTTCTTTTTTGTCCTTTCTTTCTTTCTTTTTTTTTTTTTTTGGGTGGAGGGAGGGTTGCCGGGGATTGAACTCAATCACTGAGTCACATCTCCAGCCTTACTTTATATTTTATTTAGAGACAGAGTCTCACTGAGTTGCTTAGCACCTTGCTTTTGCTGAGGCTGGCTTTGAACTCTCAATCCTCCTGCTTCAACCTCCCAAGCCACTGGGATTACAGGCATGTACCACCATGCCCAGCTACAGTTCTTTCTTCATTTAGAAATATTTCTTCCTTCTTTTAAGAAATTTGGGTTGTAGGGGTCTTCTGTAATTGCTGACTTAATCAATTGTAATAGGCACACCTTCCTTGAGTGCTGCTGACCATTCTGTGCACTCATTTTCTAAGACATTTTCAGTCAAGGAAAAAGAAGAGCTCATAATTGGATTAGGCTTTTCACTTACTTCCTTTTGGGCATTCATCTGCATTTGGAAACATTTGCTGCCTATAGGCAAATTTAGCATCAGTATTAAGAGCAGTGCATTTTCTGCCCAATGTGTTGCGCATGCTAACTCCTAATAGGCAGAATCATAGGATGCTTAGATTTTGTTTTTTCTTTTTCTTTTTTCTGGTGCTAGGGATACCCAATACCTGACTCATTATCTTTTCCCACTACATTGGATCTCATAGCTTGAAATATGTTGGTCCAGGCCCTTCTAGCTTTTAGAGTTTGGGTTGAGAAGTCTGCTGCTATCCGTATTGGTCTCCCCCTATATGTAATCTGATGCTTTTCTCTCGTGACCTTCAAAATCCTATCTTTATTTTGAACGTTAGGCATTTTCATTATAATGTGCCTTGGTGTGGATCTGTTGTGATTCTGTGCATTTGGTGTTCTGTAAGCCTCTTGTATTTGATTTTCCATTTCATTCTTCAGGTTTGGGAAATTTTCTGATATTATTTCATTGAATAGGTTGTTCATTCCTTTGGTTTGTATCTCTGTGCCTTCCTCAATCCCAATAATTCTTAAATTTGGTCTTTTCATGATGTCCCATAGTTCTTGGAGATTCTGTTCATGACTTCTTACCATCGTCTCTGTTTGGGCGACTTTATTTTCGAGATTAAATATTTTGTCTTCAATATCTGAGGTTCTGTCTTCCAAGTGGTCTAGTCTGTTGGTGATGCTTTCCATTGAGTTTTTTATTTGGTTTATTGTCTCCTTCATTTCAAGGATTTCCATTTGTTTTTTTTTTGAGAATCTCTATCTCTTTGTTGAAATGATCTTTATTTGGTTTATTGTCTCCTTCATTTCAAGGATTTCCGTTTGGTTTTTTTTTGAGAATCTGTATCTCTTTGTTGAAATGATCTTTTGCTTCCTGCAGGTACTCTTTCAGCTTATTGGTATTATCATTCATTGCCTGCATTTGCTCTCGTATCTCATCCTTTGCTTCACGAATCATCTTAATCATGTATAATCTGAAGTCCTTTTCTGACATTTTTTCTAACATACTGTCATTGGATTCTATTACTATAGAATCTAGATTTGTTTGGATCATTTTCTTCCCTTGTTTTTTCATGTTGTTCATGTATCTTCCCCTCTATCAGTGCAGATCTGGGGTATTGCAGATTTCCCCCTATAGGCTTATAGTGGCCCTATAGGTTTCCAAAATCCTTTCTTTAAGGGGAGATCAATATTAGCAGTGCCCAAATCAGACACTATGCAATCCCAGACCAAATAGCCCCTATGGGGACAATAACAAAATTGTCATAATAAACAAAATGTGTTCAAATGTTATCTTCGGTAAAACAAACAGGTTTGCAATAATGTCTGCAGTTTCTAATGGAGGACAAAGAGGATGCAGAGGGATGAAGAATATGGCTGTTAATGGGATAATAAAAGAATATGCAGATGTTCTAGAAAATAGAAAGGGTGAGAGTGTAATCAAAAGAAATTGGATGTTAGCATGTAAATAAGGGAGAAAGCGACTCTGAGGAAACAGGTAAACAGAAGGAAAAGAAAGCAAGAAATGTAAAGAAATAAAAACTTAAATTTTTTTTTTAAAAGGAGAAAAAAGAAAATACTGTGTAACAGTCATATACTCAGGAAACCTCCCAGTGTTCAGTAGCCTGATGTATGAGAGGTACCTGACAATGAGCTTCAAGCCTCCAGCAGGCGTCTCAGGATGGGTTTTGCCCCACCTGAATATCAGAGCTGCAGCTTCCAGGATTATCCAAGATGGCCGCTCTGGCTTCAAATGTGTTGGCAAATGGGGAGCTGCAGCTCATCGGTGGACGTGGTCAGCTGGAGGTCCTGGAGACAGGATGCAGTTGGTCCAGCAGTGGTCCTGGAGGTCGGGTGTTTTTGGTGTGGTTGTGGGATCCAGGAGGCCGGGTGCAATCAGTCAGTCTGGGGTCCCAGTGATAGGGCACAGTCAGTTGGTCTGGGGGTCCTGGCAGCAGGGAGCAGTCAGTTGATGTGAGGGCCCCAGAGGCAGGGAGTGATTGGTTAGGCTGAGGGATCCTGGAGATGGGGCTCAGTCAGTCTGGCCAGGGGTCCACTGGCCGTCTGTGGTCAGTCTGCTGGCAGCTGTCGAACGATCGGGAGGTGAACCTCGAGCGTTGGGTGATGGATAGGGGTAAGGCAGGCGATGGACAGGCGAGAGGCTGGCAAATGGCGGATGCTAGACGCCTGACAGTGAGCAATCTGCTCTTAAAAAAGGCGTCGATATGCTGGCAGACTGCAGGTGATCACAGCAGACAAATGGGGTAAAGAGCAGGGGATCGATAAGCAGCAAAAACTGCCTCACTGAGAAACAGATATCCTCTGCTTGAATCCGGCATTGGGGAGAGACAAGGAACGCAGCCTCCCTCTAGACTGCCATCTTGGATCCCCTACATTGGATCTCATGATTTCTCTCTTGATTTAGTGGTTCTGCTGTTGAGCTAGTTGACCAGGCTTAGAAACCTCCTTCTTGAGCAGATTAGATGAGATTGTGCATGTGTGGATGTTGCCTAGTTGTCCTGTGGTTATTATTCAGTGTTAGCAATTCCTCTCCTGCCACTCGATCTGACTATGAGCACCCTAGTCTATGGACTTCCTACCTGGTTTTTTGTCTGACTTCTTCCTCACTTCAAATGCATACTCTATTACTACCAGATTTTTTAAAAAATGAAAATCTAACTACTAGTGCCAAATATATCTTTTGTACCTCTGTATTCTTGGTTTTACTCACTTCCAGACCCTTGGGTCACTACTCTGTGCAGACCCCTGAAATTCCTTTTTAGGTTGACCAGCCAGACTCTTGGAGTTTCCAGATTTGTTTCGTACTTCTGGTTGGAAAACCTGGTGAGGCAACCCAAAGGGACACAGAAATGACCTCTCCTGGGGCAACTTTGACCAGGAGTCAGGACATAAAGCCTCTCCTTTCTTCCCTTCCATGGAGTTATCTGAGGCATGATCTTTCCATATAGGCTGTCCAGTGGTATCCTATGTGGCCTAGCAGGCACACCATTTACCTTCCAAGCGATCAGCGGGGCAATTTTATTACTGTCATAGAGAAGTGACTTGTTGCATTTTACATTCTTCCCTCACTTTCCTTTTCCTTTACTTCACTGCACTGGGATTGTACTTCCCAATGAAACTTAATACTAGCCTTAATACTAGTTTTCTAGGGAAGCTAGGCTAAGACTTGGAGGTAGTTCCTGCTTTAAAATCTTTTCTTGGAGCTGTGGAATATTACTCAGCCTTAAAGAAGAATAAAATTATGACACTTGCCAGTAAATGAATGGAACCAGAGAATATTATACTAAGTGAAATAAGCCAATCCAAAGAACCAAAGGCTAAATATTTTCTCTGATATGCAGTTGCTAATTCACAATAAGGTCAGGGGCAGGGGACAATAGAGGTATTTTGGACTAGACAGAAGGGAGTGAAGGGAGTGTAGGGGGTATGGGAGTAGGAATGATAATAGAATGTATTGGACATTATTACCTATTTGCATATATGACCACATGGCCTATTAACTCTACATCATATACAAACAGATGAACGAGAAGTTATACTCCATTTATATATGAAGTGTCAAAATGCATTCTTCTGTCATGTATAACTAATTAGAACAAATTAAAAAAAAAGGAGAAAAAAATCTTTTCTTGATTTCCTATTGCTTACAGAGGTGTTTTAAGTGTGGGAGGGGGCAGTTTGGAAGTTCATGGGATTTTAAAAAGATCTTCTAGGATAGATATACATGTGCAATTACACTTTAAGTATTTTGTTTTAATTACTTTGCTTTTCACTTTTTCTTTATATTACTGTTACGATATTATATTGATTATTAAAAATTAGCTGTGCAGGTAAGTTACATAATCCATGATGGTACATACATGAGTTTGTTGTAGACCCCTATTGCAGTTTTATCGAGCTATTATTAAACTCATGCTACAATTTTCATTACTATAATTTCATAGAAATTATTTATTTTTTCTTCTTTTTCAATTCATTTTCTTCCCTACTCCTCCTTTCTCTTTCCTATTTCTATTTCACCTATACAAACAAACTTACAATTCTTCCATGAACATGAGGCAAACTGACACATGCTTCAGTCTGTGTTTCCTTAACCATGGATCCTTTTTATCCTTTCCTATTTATCACTCTTCCTTTTTTTTTCTTTCTGCCCAGTGTCCCTACTTCAGGATTTGCAATGTCTGGGAATGCTGGGCTTGGAAGAACTGCTGCTTGTAGCTCATGGTTTTTCTTTGCATTTTTTTCTTTTTGGTCACACAGACACCACATTGCATAAAATATTCTATTTCTCTTTATTGCTAGATTTAGAAAAATCTCTCTATTGTGGGCTTATTTCTCTTCTATTCATCTTCTTTGGGTGCCTGAGTTTTTTTTTTTTTTTTCTGCAATTATGAAATTCTTCTCTGAATTAGGGAGTGGGCTGACATCAGAATCCTGAGGCACATGAATGAGTTATATGGTGTTCAGTGGTCCCCTATGGCCTTGGAAAAAATGTGTTGTCCCAAATTCTGACTGACTTTGTTCTGGATGCAGGTAATGAGGAAGTTGCAGTGTGTGGTTGCATGAGAAATAGGCACACCTCTCCCTTGGGCTCTACCTCCATAAGCTCTCTGGGCTCTTCTGCTGCCATCCCCTTGACTTTCTCTGTGACCATGTCTTATCTGGCCCATTTCCTTCTTCTCTTACATTTTATTGCTTCTAATACAGTTACTTTTCTAGATAATTTTTCTATTCAACTTGCCAGAGTCTGTATTTTGAAAAAACTCACCAGCATTTTGACTTCGTTTTTAATTACATCAATTAACTGGAAGGGATTAACCATATTAACCATGTTTCTTCGGAACAGATCTGATGGCAAGAGGTAGGCTCCAGTGAGTGGTGTGTGTGTGTGTGTGTGTGTGTGTGTGTGTGTGTAAAGAATAGTGGTGTTGGTGGGAGACAAGTATGGAGGGTTTTTATTTATATTGTTATTTCCATAGAAACTTTAAAGGGAAAATACATTTTCTGGCTCACTCACTTATCTTGGTTTAGAAGCTCTGATAATTTTTATGAGACAAGATAATTTATATTTAAAAAGGAATCAAGGCCAAATAAGTCAATATAGTTTGATTTGCAATAAGATGTTAATTTATTATAAAGTCACTGAATACACATTGAAAGGTTGCCATAGTAACAGTAGTTTTCATGAAATGATTTCAGATACTAGATCTTGAGTGATACTGTGCCTTGTAATTTGCTTGAGGCATGGTTAGTGTGCTTACTTGCTCTGTCACATCCCTTCCCACCCCCCTCATCTATGGAATAGGAAATGGGAAAGGGACCTGTACCTGATGCAATTTTTTGATTAAAAGCGACAGAAGCCAGTTTTGGATCATTTAGGCAGAAACATATCCTTATTGGTAGGATGAAAGAACAAATCACAGAACTGAAAGAAATGTGGAGAGCATTTCAGAGTGGGGCTTCAGAGGGATCGGAAATGTGGAGTAACTCTGAGGATCTGGGGGAGAGGAATCATGGGACAGTCTCTTCAGGGCAACAATAGAGCTGAGTGAGCTTTTGCCATGTTTAGTTTGTCTGTCTCTATTCAACTTTCACATTCCAGGGAGTCACTGATCTGCCTGGGTCAAGGAAAAAATTTTGTTTCTACATACACACACACACACACACACACACACATACACATACTCACACACTTTTTTTCCTTTGTGGAGAGATTCTCATAGGGGTTGATAGATGCATTCAGATTATAAATCATAAACCACAGACAATAGGCTTTGGATGATCATATAAGAAGTGCTGGCATCAAGTGAAGAAATACATTTATGAGGCTGGGAGTGTAGCTCAGTGGTAGAGCACTTGCATAGCATGTGTGAGTCACTTGGGTTTGATCCTCAGCACCACATAAAAATAAATAAAGGTATTTTGTCCACCCACAACTAAAAAAAAAAAAAAAAAAAAAAAAAAAAAAGAAATACATGCCTGAATGGCTTTATTTCTGGACATGATTTTCTTAAAATTTGTGTTTCTCTGGAATTTAAAAAAAATTTTACCCTTTATGTTGATATCTTCCCACTATCTTACCTTGTTTTTCTTAATTTCTTTTTTTCCTTCATTTCTGAATTCTCGTTAGTGAATTTTTTCTAAGGGTGTTCTGCTTTATGATGTCTGCTTTATGATGTCCTCTGTGGTCCTTTCCCCAGCCCTTCCTCCCTTTCTGGGCAGTGTCCAAAATGCTACATGTTTGTAGCTCCTACTTTCCTTCTTCCTTTTGTCCTCTTCCCTAGTGTCCTCCTTTTAAGACTAGCTAAATATAAAAACAGAGATGGTACTGTATTGTTGGTTAACAGTGAGTTAATGCTACTTTTGGCTTATTGGTTCTTCTCCCAGGTGCCAGGGATTTGAACTTGGGTCTGTGCACATGCTGGGCGAGTGCTCTGCAGCATGAACTATCGTCCTGCTTTTAATGCTACTTTTGGAAGACTACATTGCTGTTCCCAGTTTTTCAACCTTCCCTGTGCCCCACTCTTTTCCATGTGGCATTGTGGTTCTTCTTATCAGAGGTGGAGTATCTTTCCCTGTCCTACTAATGTTAGAATTGGCCATGCGATTTGCTTTGACCAATGAGATTCTAGTGGGCATGATGATGGCAAAGGCTTCAAATATGCTTGTGGCTTTTGTCTTGCCTTCTTGGTCTGCATTGCTATGAGCATATCCCAGATTTTCTGTAATTTCCAGAAGAATGAGTGGTATGTGGAGCAGAATTGCCCCAAGTGACTCACAGTCTGAGGCTGAGCTGTCCCAGCTAGACCTGCAGACTTAGGAACATGAGAATAAATGCTTCTTGTTGCCTTTCCCTCAATTCTGGGGGAATCTGTTATGTGGTACTGTTGTGGCAATACTTAAGCAGCATATTACTTATATCAGTGGAATGCATTTTCATTTAAACTGGGGTATTCTGGAGTTCATGCCTAAATCCATGTAAATGTTTTATAGACATTCATGCAAGATAGAGACAAAATGCTGGGCAGATGGTGTCTTATGTGATCCCCTTAGAAGGTACCCAGAGGAAAAAGCCTATTAAGTACCTTTAGGTTTTGCATGCTAAATTACCAATATTTTCATTAGAAAAGGAAGTACATTTGGAAAAGCCTTTATAACAGTGTAGCTGCCAGAATTCTTCCCAGCAAAGTACATTTTCATCATAATTCTAGTATAGGTTACACTGTGGCTCTAATTATAAGAAGCTTGTGAGGGCTTTGATAGTCTCTTGAAACTCTATTTAACATTGTATTCAGCAGATTTCCAGGCAGTCTTCTGGGGGAAAGCTATCAACCCTTCCTGGAACTTCCCCTGTCTGAGATAGACTTTTGAGTTCAATACTTGGTTTTTTTTTTTTTTTTTTTTTGGTCTAAAAATGTCAGGTTTATTAGAGGCTTTTTATTTGTTGCAGCAGGCAATATATAGAGGACTGCTCATCTGTTAGCTAGGACTTCCAGAAACTTATGTTCTAAGAAGATAGCATTAAATGTGCTTTAAAAATCCTTATTGTTGCCGTGTGCAGTGGTGCATGCCTGTGATCCCAGTTGCTTGAGAAGCCAAGGCAGGAGGATAGTGAGTTCAAAGCCAGCTTCAGCAAAGGCAAGGTACTAAGCAACTCAATGAGACCCTATCTCTAAATAAAATACAAAATAGGGGCTGAGGATGTGGCTTAGTGTAGGGAACATTCCTCAAGCTTATCTGACAGCAGTCGCTGACACCATGGTCTAAGTAAGCCAAACAGTCTGGACAGAGAAACTGAGGTAATGGTAAAGACTCACCATGGAATGAAGGTCTTTGCAGCTCTTGAGGCTGAGTTAGGAGCTGAGGGGAGGCCTCGTTCTGTCAAGCATCCCAGCAAGCTGTGATGTGAGCTTGCCTGAGCTGCCTTGCCTCATGCTGTGTGCAGGAGCTTACCAGCCCCCCAGTCCTTTGTCTTAGACCTGTTGCTGGGCAGAATTACTTAGGCATGCTTGGTTTGTTTACACTACCTCAATGTATAGTTCACCCATAGGCTGATTCTGTTATGCTTTAACAAGCGTGTTAACCTGATTGGATAATGTGCCTTTATATGTCCTGTACAACCCTAAATAAAATTAGATCTGTGCCTTCAGAGCCTGGTCTCCGATGTCTGAGTGCACTAGGTAGGCATCGTACGTCCTCACCGTCAGCAGACCACCATCTCGGAACCACCATCTCCGAACATCTACAGCTTAGTGGTTGAGAGCCCCTGAGTTCAATTCCTGGTACCCGCCTCCAGAAAAAAAAAAAAATCCTTATTTTTTTTTATATTTACTTATTTATTTAGATTTGTTGTACACAAATGGGGCACAACTGTTGTTTCTCTGGTTTTATTGTTTTTATGGTTAAAAAATACCTACTTATAAAATAGGCAAACAGTACATAAGTCACATTGTAAGTAAAAGTCATCAATAATCCTACATGTCAGAAATTTCTTCAGATTTTTTCTATACTTATACAAACATGAATTTTTTTTATACAGAAAAAGGATTGTCTGTAGCCACCTTGTAGCTTGCTTTTTTCTACATGACAGTACATTGCAGACCTCTTTCCTTGTTAGTTAATATTCTAGTTTTTTTATTTTAAAATTTTCTTCACAGAACTATTTGCAGAGTGTTTCTCTTTGAAGCATAATTTTATTCTCTTTTATAGGATTCTATCATATCAATAATAATCAAGCATGATTATTTATACCTGCTAAATACAGTAAACATTTGGGAAGAAAAACATTTAAAAAGGCTATTATTGGATTACCAAAATCAACTAAACATCCAGTTGTTAAAAATTCTAATTCTTTTCTTAGGAGTGGGCCTCAGTCTGAGCTAGCTTTTTGCTTGAACTTTAGACACATTTTTTTATACCTTAGTATTAGCCATCAGTTGAAGGAAGACATCAGAAGGAAAAGGAACTGCAAGAAGCCTGCAGTGATGGCAGCAGTAAGAAATGACAGATGTCATTCTTACTTTAAAGAGAGGTTTGGAGTGAACCATTTCAAAGCATTTACAGGACTGGGGATGGAGCTCAGTGGTAGAGTGCTTGCCTAACATTCGTATGAGGGCCAGGTTTAAAAAAATCAAAACAAAAAAATGCCAAAAGCGTTTATAAAAAGAGAGTAATTCAGAGCCTTTTGGTATAGTAGTAAAGAACCAGAATTTCTTCAAGAGTTAAGGGAGCTGATTTTCTTAGTAATGGACTTAAGGATAGAAAAAATTCATTATTATCCACTCTCTTGGAACAGGAAAATTGTTATGCATTTTTGGAAAAGTTTTCTTCAAGTGTGAAAAATTAAAAAAGTGTTTAAAGGGCAAACTCCAGTAATATGAAGAAGATAATTGGGTGGCTCCTTCTTATTGATAAACATACTTCATTCGATGAACTTTAAGTAAGGGAGGGGAAGTATGATGGTCCACTTCCCAGGCTCCCTTGCAGTTACACCATGGAGACTGAGTGTATCTAGGGGAATAGGAGCAGAATGAAGGGCATCTCATTCAGACCTGGCTTCAATTCCTTCTCCTTTTTTCTCCATCTGTTGGTGTGACGTTGAAGTTCAGGGCAACCTGAAAAGCCAGCATTGAGGATGACAGGGACACAATCTGTCTGGTTCCTATCCTTTCTCCCTGTCTCAGGCAGATTTGATTTGTAAGTAGGCAACTAATTTCATCTTGTTCAGCTATTGAGACAATGGGGTTTATCTTTACAGTTGCAAGTGTTACCTTTACTTACAGTATAAAAGTAATATTCTTGCCCCAGGAAACCTGGCAGTCTTTGGAAATAGCTCAGCTCTGTTTGTTTATATTCTTTTTGTGAAGTCTTCTTATCACAAAAACATGGACCTGGTGAGGCGTATAGTGTGGTGACCTCTCCTCATCCAGTGATCCTGCTGGAAGCCCAATTTTTTAGGTTTGACATTGCATAATCACTGGCTCTGTTCTTGAGTGGGACCTCAGTGAACCTGGGTGGACTTGAATTGTACATCTCTTGACTTTCCTGGTAATGGGTCCAAATCTTCCTTTATATCTTGCAGGATAGTTTTGTAGTTTTTTTTCCCCTCAATCTATACCTTCCATGTCTCTTGTTAAATTTATTCCAAATGTTCATTCTTTTTTTAAATGTTTTTATAAATTAAATTTTTTTCCATACATGTATATAAGGTAATGCAAGTGGTCATTTTTTATGTGTAAAAAAGATACTATTGCTATTGGAGCAGGTTCTATATTTTTCATCATGGTTTTGGCTCATTGCTCCTATTTAGGAAAGTTAGTGATTTGGTTTATTTATTTCATAACTAACTTCTTTAGTGAACATTCTGATTAGTTCTGATAGCTTGACCATTGACTTACTAAAGTTTTTAGATAGACTGTCATCTGATAATCCTTTTTACCTTCTGATAGTTATACTTATTTTTTTTATTGCCTTCCCTTCCACCCCCTTTTGGCAAAATATCCTAAACAATTTAAGTAATAGCTACAATACTGGATATCCCTCTCTTGATCCTAAATCTATTAGGAGCTTGATTTCTGATTTTCTGTTTTTCTGTTCAGGCTTTGTGAAGTTTGTTAAATGAAGGAAATTGTTCCCCAAATGTAATGCCCTGGGATGGATTACAGAGTGTGAAAATTATCTGTACATTGGAAGTATGCTATTTTCACATTATGTCAACTGATGTGTGAAATAAAATTATATAAATCCTTCTTTAGAAATGAGATAAATTAAAAGAAGAGAAATAACATTTCCCCCCTTTAAGAATAGAAATTAACCTACCAGTAAAATGCTTATTAGCTGGATTTTGAAGGTTTAAGGAAAGTCTGCAAGCAAAACATATTTGCTTTGACTGAGTAACTGTTCTTCCATTCTTAATGTGCAAGGAGAAGACTTTTTTTTTATAGTTCTTAAATGATTATTTTATTTTATTTATTTTTCATTTTTAAAAATGTTCTTTTTTATTGTAAACAAATGGGATACATGTTGTTTCTCTGTACATGGAGTAAAGGCATACCATTTGTGTAATCATAAATTTACATAGGGTAATGTTGTTTGATTAGGAGAAGACTTCTTTTTGGTACTAAAACAATCTTGTTACTGCCTTTCTTATAGCACACCGTAGAGTCTTTTAAATTTACTGTCCCTACCACTTATGAAATAGTGTTTAGATAAATTATATTATTTTAATAGTGTTTTATGAAGAGAGATAATAAATGACTCAAATGTTCAGTAATTCCTTTTTCATTATTTTGTGGGTTGTGGATTGAATCCAAGGCCTCATAAAATGCTAAGCATGTACTTTTCCATGGAACTATACCTCTGCCCATGTTTAGTGATATAAATGATTCACAGGAAAATTTTGACACTTACCTTAAAAGCGAATTGTAATCAACATATATTAAAACACATACCTGATTTATTCTACAACAGTGATTTGAAAAAAAATGGTAAAACAATTCTTGACAGTTTTGCCCTCTGGAACCTGAACACAGTGTGTAAGAAACAGGGTGAGATAATTATGCAGTCATGGATAACCCCAAATTACAATATAACCCAAATTCATTAAGGCTGCACACAAAAATGGATTTAATGTGAACTTAATTGGCACATATTATGGCCAGAAATAGTTGCACACTTATTGGTCATGTATGTCATCTCCTTCCTCACCTGTGCTTTCCCCTTCCTCCAACCGCTCCTCCCTATTGAGAAACCTGCCCGTGAAGGAACCCACATCTTCTGTCTTTTCCTTTTCCTCCATTTGACCTCCACAGCTCTAAGCTTTGAAGGTGATTGAGACCACTCAGAGCTGAATGTGTCAGAAGTGCAGCCAGCTGAGTGAGCTGCTTTCTCCCTGCAGGGACACGAAACACACTTAGGATCAACCTGCTAACTCTCCTACCCTGCCCAGCCCATTTCCCCTCCCATCCTAGGAGGGATCTAGGGGATCATCCTCCATCCTCTCTGTGCCACCTCCCTGTGCCAGAAAGATGACATGGAAGAGTGTCTCACAGTTGACAGGACACACTCAAGGCTTTGTGAAGTCAAGTGGGAGGTTGGGGGTGTGCTAGGTGATGAAGCTGTTTAGCACCTGGACCTGAAGAGCTAGAAAGTTGCCTTGTGTGGGCTCTGTTACAGCCAAGCTAGTGCACATAGTTGTGGTGTGTGTGTGTGTGTGTGTGTGTGTGTGTGTGTGTGTGTGTGTGTGGTGGAGGGTGTTGGACAACAGAGGACAGTGGTGTGGCTAGCAGGTTCGCTGGGTGCAGCACTGCAGGCTGCCTGTCTGATGGGAGGAGGAGGGGCTGTTATAGGCTGAATGTTCGAATATCCCTCCCCCAAATCATGTATGTGTTGAAGCCCTAACCCCCAAGGTGATAATGTTTGGAGCTGGGGCCTTTTGGAGGTAATTAGGTTTAGATTAGGTCATGAGGGTGGGCTCTTCATGGTGGGATTAGTGCTATTAATAGAAGAGGAGGACAGTGATTCCTCTCTCTCTGGGCACAGGCATCAAGGAAAGGCCATGTGAGCCCAGTGAGAAGGCAGCCATCTGCAAGCCAGAAAGAGATCTCTCACTAGAGGTCAATCTGCTGGTATCCTGCTCTTGGACTTCCAGCCTCCAGAACTATGAGAAATAAATGTGTTGTTTAAGCCACCCAGACTGTAGTACTTTGTTATACCAGCCCAAACTAAGACAGGGCTACGCCACACAGTAGAACGTGAAGTGAGTCTCTGCTGCCTCTATTTTTTCAAACAACATGCACCTTCTAATGTGTAGATTCCTGCCCCCCTAATAATTTTAATTTTTTCCACAAATTCACTATTGCACTTACATACATACTTTTTGGTTTAAACATTAATGATTGCATAATGCATGAATTCCTTAATAAAAGGCAATGGCAGAAGCATGTATTACCCCATTTGAAAAAAGCCTCAGGAAAAGTCCTATTTGTAGCTTTAGATGATTTTAAATTGATCTCCTATGACTTGACCTACTTTTATTCTCTCTCTTTTTTTTTTTAACTATTATTACATCTTAATGGAATTAATATAAAACTTGTTTACCTCACCTAGATAATTCAGCATCAGACCTGTGCATATGTCTATTTTTTAATGCTGTTTATCTTATGAGAATATGGCTTCTGAAGGAGCATATCTATAATCATTTGAGCCTTTATGTTGATAGGATTGTAGTGGTCACTGCAGTCTTTTTGTTTGGTGACTTCCTATGCTCTGATTTCCTCCTGCTGGCTGGAGGGAGAACTGTGTAAGGAGTTTCCCTGGAAGGTGGTGAGCTCTGAGGTTTTGCACATCTGAGTATTCATGCTGCTTTTCATGGGAAACAACTTGTCTAGAAGGAAATTTTTGTATTACAACTTCTACCTTAAAACACTAGTTTTTGTGTTGTGGCAAAGGTCAGCTTAACTTCTCTTTCTTAGTAGATACCTTTGTTTTTGCTTTCCTGATACTGTAGGTTTAATTTCTTATCTTGAAGTTCATTATTGCCATCCTTGCATGGCTAGGAGTTGGTCTTTTGCCATTAATTTCACCTGGCTCCAATGAGTCCTTTTCATCTGGGATATCCTTTATTTATTTATTTATTTCAGTTCAGGCAAGTATTTCTTCTTCCTTTTTAAGTTTGTCACTTCTTTTCTATTTGTTCTGGTCCCATCTTTGAGCATATATATTTTATGTTAGATCGCTGGTCTCTTTCTCAGTATCTCTTATTTTCTTTCTCATAATTTTATCTCTGTTCTTTTTCTTTAGCCTTCTGATTAAATATCTCAGATTTGCCCAGAGAGTATTGATTTAATTTTTTGGAATCCTTCCAATTTTGGTAAACTTTTGTCATCACATGTCATCACATGTATCAGAACATTCCTCCTGTTTTCATCTCTTTTTAGTTTGCTTGGATCTCAGCCAGATTCTTTCCTGATGCAAACAACTGCCTTACTATCTTGTCTCAGATGTGTCCCATTGGGGTAAGTACAACACCCCAGAGGCACCTCCCTCTCTCCAGGTCTGGGATGAATGAACCAGAGAGGGACACTTGAACTAAAGAGGCTTCATCACCTGACCAGAGAAAAAGGAACTTAGGTAGATTTTTTTAGGCATTACTGTTTCATAGAATTTTTTTTTTTTTTTTTTTTTTTTTTTTGGTACCGGGATTGAATTCAGGGCCACTGGGCCTCATCCCTAGTCCTTTTTTGTATTTTCTTTACAGACAGGGTCTCACTGAGCTGCTTAGTGCCTTGATTTTGCTGAGGCTGGCTTTGAATTCACAATCCTTCTGTCTCAGCCTCCCAAGTTGCTAGAATTATAGGCCTGCACCATTGGGGCCCGAATGGAATTCATTTTTTAAAGTTTGTCTTTAATGGATACACAAAATTATAAGAATTATATCTATTAATAGGGTAACCATGTAATATTTAATTATTTTATTTATTTATTTATTTAATTAAGATCTTTTTTATTTTTACAGACTGCATTTTGATTCATTGTACACAAATGGGGCACATCATTTCATTTTTATGGTTGTATACAATGTAGATTCATACCATTCATGTAATCATGAATGGTATGAATCTACATAATGCATGTACATAGGGTAATGATGTCTGTCTCATTCCACCATTTTTCATACCCCCCTCCCTCTCATTTCCTTCTACATAATCTAAAGTTCCTTCATTCTTCTCTCACTTCCCACCCCCCTCACCCCCATTATATATCATCATCCACTTATGGGGAAAACATTCAGCCTTTGATTTTTTGGGATTGGCTTATTTCACTTAACATGATATTCTCCAATTCCATCCATTATTTGCAAATGCCATAATAGTATTCTTCTTTATGGCTGAATAATATTCCATCGTGTATATATACCACAGTTTCTTTATCCATTCATCTGTTGAAGGGCATCTAGGTTGGTTCCACAATCTAGCTATTGTGAATTGAGCTGCTATAAACATTGATGTGAATGTGTTACTGTAGTATGCTAATTTTAATTCCTTTGGGTATAAACTGAGGAGTGGGATAACTGGGTCAAAAGGTGGGTCCATTCCAAGTTTTCTGAGGAATCTCCACACTGCTTTCCAGAGTGGCTGCACCAATTTACAACTCCACCAGCAATGTAAAAAAGTGTTTGATACATGAATATGTACACTGAATAATGTTTAAATCAGATTAAATGTATCTATCCCCTCAGTTATCATTACTTATAGTGAAAACTTTCAAAAAAATCCTTTCTTAGATATTTTGCAAAATACAGTATGTTATTGTTATCACCCTACTATGTAATGGCACACCTGAACTTATTTTCCTAATTGTAACTTTGTATTATTGACCAACCTTTCCTTATCCCTACTTGAGCTCCCCAGTCTCTAGTAACCACTACATATTCTACTCTCAACTTCTGAGGTCAACATTTTTAGATTCCATATATGATCGAGATCATGCAGTAATTTTTTTGTGTGTCTGGCTTATTTCACTTAATGATCTCCAGCTCTATCCATGTTGTCCAAATGACAGGTCTTCATTCTGTTTAAATGGCCAAATGGTATTCAGTTGTGTGCACGTACCACCTTTTCTTTATCCTTCACTCAGGAGAGGGACACTTAAGTTGTTTCCATTTCTTAGCTATTGTGAATAGCATTGTAATGATCTTGGGAGTGCAAATGTCTCTTTGACATACTGATTTAGTTCCATTTGGATATATATACCCAGTAATGGGATTGCTGGATCAGACGGTAGATTCTACTTTTTTTATATTGTTTTCCTTAATGGCTGTGCTGACTGACATTCTCACCAATAGTGGGCAAGTGTTCCCTTTTCTCCATATTTTTGCCCACACTTGTTTTCTTTTAGTCTTTTTTGATAATAGCCATTGCTTCTGGAGGGGGTGATATCTCATTGTAGTTTTGATTTGCATTTTCCTGATGATTAGTTTTGCTGATATCTGTTGACCATTTGTATGTCTTTCTTTTTTGAAAAATGTCTATTGCCCATTTTTAATTGGATTATTATTATGATCATCATTTTTTTTGCTGTTGAGTTTTGGAGTTCCTTATTTACATAGAATTCATTTTTTAAGCAACTTAATGAAACTACAAAACAGATATGTAGTAGTTACTTACTCAGGTATTCAAGAACAAGTACACTTTATACTCTCAGTTTATTACCTTAAGTTAACTCCTGGACCGAATCTCATTAGATTTTTGGAACATTTACTTTTTTTTTTTATTAGAGCTTTATTGTTATACATAGTAGTTGGACTTTCCCCAAAAAACTCATACATGAATGGAAATTGATTTCAGTTCTTGATCTCTCCCTTTCCCCTCTCATCCCCATCTCCTTTCCCATTCTCCTTTTTACTTAATTTAAAAAAATTTTTTTAGTTGTCAATGAACCTTTATTTATTTAATTAATTTATTTATATGTGGTGCTGAGAGTCGAACCTAGTGACTCACACATGGTAGGCAAGTGCTCTACCACTGAGCTATGACCCAGCCCTTTTTTATTTTTTATTTTTGATGGTCCTTTCCATTCCAGGTTGGTAAAAAGGGAGTCCTCCAGGCCTTGCACTGATTATCTTTGAGCAAATTCCCTCCAGGTCCTGGGGCTACTGTTTCTGTGCCTGCTCTTTGGCACAATCAGGAATGTCTCACAAATTTTTTTGCTGATTCCAGTCTCAGCCAGGGAGAGAGCTCTGGACTCAGCTATGTACAGAATCACTGGACACCTTATTGTTGGGGTCTTAAGCTCCTTTGCTCTTCTCGACTAGCGGCAAGGGAAGGGGACACTCCCCAACAAGGTCAGACCGGGATAGGTAGGGCTGACTAACCGCCTGCACCCAGCCCTCCAGGAGGAGGACAATCAGATGTGTCAGGGAGACCAGTCACAGCAGGAACTCGGAAGTCACACAGCTTTTATGTAGGGTGGAGGCTAGGCGGGGAAACAATCAGCTTAAAGGTCAGCAAGGCATGGGGGGGTGGTTCACGCAGGCGAGAGTCCCATAGGACTATATGGCAAGCACGAGCTGATCATGTTCGCGGAACTGTTGTGAACCAATCCCTGACAGTGGTCCGATTTATCGTCATTAACTATTGAAACCGCCTTTGAGGCCTTGATCTTGCTCACTCGCCAGGGAGTAAGGAGTCAGCCTGAGTTAGTTAACGTGTCATTAGTCCCAACACCTTATCCCCACCACAGGCTTCTGGGAGTCTTTTCTTGGTCTTAGGGAATATACTCACACTTCCTTCCTGTCCCCTCATTCAATCTTTTTTCCTTCGGACATTCATGCCATATGTCCTGCCAGACTTTGGAGCCGCAATCAGGAAAGGACGCATCACAGCGACTTCTACTTTCTGCCCTGCCTTAACCCTCCACAAGGAAGGAGGCCCAGACCTGCTACTGCTTGAAATAGCAAATAGAAAATTTATACTATGTAATGATCACTATTTTATTCTGTAGTTCTATGTTCTTTTACCAGTATTAGATTAAAAAAAAATAGGCCCACTACATGATTTCTACAATTCCATGTAGTCAAATTTGATCTATCCAAGACTGGTATTTATCCTCAAATCAGGTAAGCATATTTTTCCTGGGCCTTCTTATGTTCCACTTGGATGCTTTGAGGATCTTCCTCCTAAGTGGACCTGGAGCCTGCATCCTGGATCAGGAATGGGACAGTCTGAGGGGAGCATATAGGTCATTGAGCCTTGGGTAGTCCTGGCAGGACATAGGGAACAAGTGTCTCTGGGAACATGACTGTGGCACGAGATGCACAGCAGCTGTGCTTCTTCCTCATGTTCCTGTCCCTTTATCAGGAAAGAGCCCACTCTTCTAGGGATGCCCCCATTCCTGCCCAGCCCCTCTGAGCATTACTGTCAGTGTCTCAGGGTCCATCCTTGTACCTCAGGAGGATGTGCCTTCTTCTTCTGCTCTGGGTTGGAGCTTGTGCTCCTGGGCCCCCAGCCCTCCTGCCTTCCTCATCCACTGATGAGAATTTCCTCCAGAGCAGGTGGGATGTTTAGTAGATTCAGGTTCTCCTCTACTCACTTCCCAAACCAGTTTTCTCTGGGACGTGAGTTGAATGTTGGGTCTTACCCTCTTTCTTCATCCTGGTTACTCTCACTGTTTCCAGAAGAATTTTCTGGCTCTTGGATGGGATTTGCCCTTAGTTTCAAGTGTCAATGAGATTTGTCCAGTTTTATATTTCCTTAGTCATTCAGACACCTGTGCTCTGATCTCCCTCTGATTTTTTATTTTTTATTTTTTATTTTTTTATTTTTGTACCAGGGATTGAACTCAGGGGTGATTAATCACTGACCTAAATCCCCAAACATTTTCATTTTTATTTCAATACAGGGTCTCACTAAGTTGCTTAGGGCCTCACTCAGTTGCTGAGGCTGGCTTTGAACTTGTAATCTTCCTATCTCAGCCTCCTGAGCTGCTGGGATTACAGGTGGGTGCCACCATGGCTGGTTCCCTGTTTTTTGAGTGAACATCCTCCCCCCTTACTCTCCTACCAACTGACCGTTGTCTTAACATCTAAATAGGTAACACCTAAATAATTTAGATAACATCTAAATAGATAATGTGGAAATGTTTGTCAACAAAACAGATACATTTTTGGGCAAATGCCTAGGGAAGAGGGGTGCCAGTCAAGTTCATCCAAGATCTTAAGCAGTGGCATCTATGCAGCCAGGGTGTAGTCAATAACTGGGGACTGAGGTAAGTGTCTGCAGTCTGCGCAACACTTTGATTTCCTTTTTAGTGCCTGATTAATCACCTACTATCAAGCTATAGTTCTCTTTAAATTCTTCTGATTCGACTTGGACTTTACAGATTACTCCATAACCTCTCAGAATGGTGAAAGGAGAGGTTATCAAGGATCAGGAAACGTAGTCACAGCTGACCTTCTCATCACTACCTAGAAATATTATTTTGCTTCTTTTTTTTTTTGTTTGTTTGTTTTGTGGTGCTGGGGATCGAACCCAGGGCCTTGTGCATGCAAGGCAAGCACTCTATCAACTGAGCTATCTCCCCAGCCCTAGAAATATTATTTTGAGAGTAAATTAATGATATCCCTACACTTATGGAATGAGGATGGCACGGATATTTGTAGTAAAACTTTACAGTCAGTCGTTTTCCATATTGTATCTCAGTATCTCATTAAAAACCCTCTTTTCAAAACCTGAGTGTGCTGGTCTGGTGTGCAGAGTGAAATAAAACATCCTCACTGGCTCTTTTCAGGCTTGGAGATGAGTCCATTGGCCTCTCCGTGTGTGGTCAGCGAGGAGCCATTCAAAATGACCCATGCAGTGATGGCCTCAGACACCTTTAACATCTATGCTGGTGGGAACGGACTCTTCCTTCACAGGCGTGGCCTTGCCGGGGGCTTCTCTAATGTTATTGTGCTTAACTGTTCTGTGCAATTCAAACATTCTGCTAGTCAAAGAATAACTTGCTGACAGAAATGGTGGGGAAAGGTGTCAATTTAGAGGTCCCCCACTGGGCCAATTTCCTCTGAGCATTCAGAGAACCTTGCAAGAGCAGCCAGTGTCAGGGCAAGTACAGCAGATGCTGTGAACAGGGTCTACTCTTTAATGTCCTTGGTTAGGAAAATGTTATTTTAGTAACAATGATTGTAATTGACATTTATAAATGATTGTGTATTACTTGCACTGCTTCTTTAATTCTGACCATCTTTAAGTAGGCACCATTGTTATACTTATTTTGCAGGTGAGGCTTAAGAAGTAAGGCAACTGCACCAATGTCAAGTAGCCAAAAAGTACGCCAAGGAACCTGGATTCAGGGGTTGGGGAGATAGCTCAGTCAGTAGAGTGCTTGTCTTGCAAGCCCAAGGCCCTGGTTTGATCCCCAATACCACCAAAAAACAACAACAACAACAACAACAACAACAACAAAAAAAACAAAAAACAAAAAACCTGGATTCATGCCCAGGCTGCCTGGCTAGGAGCCTGACCTTGCCCCTAGACCATTGTGGGGCACAAGTAATCACAGCATCATTTGTTTGAGGTGACCATCAGTATTCTCTCTGTCTTTAACACGTGCCCTTGAGGCCTGGTTTTCCCATTACCTTTTATTTGCATAGCTACTCTTTGAAGTTTGATTTCCTCCTTTCCTATAAAATAAGGGAACTCTTGCTGGTCAACCTCTAGGCTCCTTTTTAGGGCTAACGTTTTCAGTCCTTTGACTCGACACCCACACTCTGTGGACTCCTACACTCTATGTGTAGGGTGTCTTTTAAATTGCTGCTAGAAACATGCTGAAAACAAACTTGAGGTTTGCAAAAATAAAGACGCCTGGTTGGACTCAACAGAATGTAATCCAGTGTTATTTTTGGGTGGTGGGATGATGGTAGTTTTAAAACAGATTGTATTTCTTTTTTGGCTTCTCTGTTTTCTAGCTTTTCTCCTATATATATTTGCATAGTTAAAAATATTAACAGTCTAAAAAGTTGTGATCATGTATTGCGGGCTGGTAACCCACATTCAACCCTTGACTTTGATGAGGGATGAAAGAATGAAATTCTTAGAATGCTAGTTCCCTAGAAATAAGATTAAAATATTTTAAAAATTGTGGTAAAATATACATAATGAAATCTACCATTTTAACATCTTTGAAGTGCACAGTTCAGTAAAGTACATTCAGGTTGTTTGGCAACCGTCTCCAGAGCTCTTCTTGTAAAACTGAACCTCTATACCCCCATTAAACCACTCCATTTCCTCCTCCCTCCCAGCCCCTGGCAACTGTCATCTTACTTTCTGTCTCCATGAATCTGACTTCTCTATGTACCTCATACAAGTGGAATCATGCAATATTTTTCTTTCTGTGACTGACTTATTTCACTTAGCTTAAGGTCCTCAAGCTTCATCCATGTTGCAGCATGTGGCAGAATTTCCTTCCTTTTTAAAGCTGGATAATATTCAATTGCATAACTGACCACAATTTATTTATCCATTCATTTTTTATTGGTTCTCTGTAGTTATATATGACAGTAGAATCCATTTGGATAAAATTATACAAACATGGAATATATCTAATTCTAATCAGGTCCCCATTCTTGTGGGTATACATGATGGTGGGATTCCCTCAGGTATTTTCATATATATACATAGGAAAATTATGGTAGATTCATTCTACTATCTTTCTATTCCTATCACTCCCTTCCTTCCCTATTCCTATCACTCCTCCCTTCCCTTCAGTCCCCTTTGTCTAATCCATGGAAATTCTCTTCTTCCCCTTCCCAGTCCCTTTCTTGTGGTTTAGCTTCCACAGGAGTGAAAACATTTGACCTTTGTTTTATTTTGGACTGGCTTATTTCACTTAGCATGATAATCTCTAGATCCATCCATTTACTGGTAATGTTATAAAGTCATTCTTCTTTATGGCTGAGTAATATTCTGTTGTATACATATATTACAATTTCTTTATCCATTCATCTATTGAAGGCACTCAGGTTGTCTCAATAGCTTAGCTATTGTGAATTGAGTTGCTATAAACATTGATGTGGCTGTGTCACTGTGGTGTGCTGATTTAAAATCCTTCGGATATATGCTGAGGAGTAGAATAACTGAATCAAATGGTGGTTCCATTCCTAATATTTTTGAGGAATTTTCACACTGCTTTCCAGAGTGGTTGCCACAATCTGTAGTCCCACCAACAATGTATGAGTGTACCCTTTTCCCCACATCCCCACCAACATTTATTGCTACTTGTATTCTTGATAGTTGCAATTCTGAGTAGAATGAGTTTCAATTTGCATTTCTCTAATTGCTAGAGATGTTGGACATTTTTTCATATATTTGTTGTCCATTTGTATTTTTTTTTTTGAGAAGTGCCTGTTCAGTTCTTTTGCCCATTTATTTTATTCTACTTTATTTTATTTTATTTTTTTGGTGTTAAGTTTCTTGAGTTCTCTGTGTGTCATGGATAATAATGCCCTTCCTGAAGTGCAAGTGGCAAAGATTTTCTCCCATTTTTTAGGTTTTTGCTTCATACTTTTGGTTGTTTCCTTTTCTGTGAAGAAGCTTTTTAGTTTTTTGCCATCCTATTAGTTGATTTTTAATTTTATTTCTTGTGCTTTAGGAGTCTTGCTAAGGAAGTCCGTTCCTGAGCCAATATGTTGAAGAATTGGGACTACATTTTCTTCTAGTATGTACAGGGTTTCTGATCCAATTCCTAGGTCCTTGATTCATTTTGAGTTGTTTTGTGCAGGATGAGAGAAGAGTTTAATTTCACTTTGCTACATATGGATTTCCAGTTTTCCCAGCATAATTTGTTGAAGAGGCTATCTTTTGATGCCTTTGTTTAATGTGAGATAACTATACTTATGTGGGTTTATCTCTGTGTCTTCTATTCTATTCCATTGGTCCTGCCTGTTTTGGTGCCAATACCATGCTGTTTTTGTTACTGTGGCTCTGTGTATAATTTAAGGTCTGGTATTGTGATGCCTCTTGCTTCACTCTTCTTGCTAAGGATTGCTTTGGCTATTCTGGATCTCTTATTTTTCCAAATTAATTTCATGACAGCATCTTCTATTTCTATGAGGAATGTCATTGGAATTTTGATGGGAATTGCATCGTAATCTGTATTAGGCACCTTCAGTAGTATAGTCATTTTGACAATATTAATTCCGCCTATCCAAGAGCATGGGAGGTCTTTCCATCTTCTAAGGTCTTCTGTTTTTTCCATTTGTGTTCTATAGTTTTCATTGTAGAGATCCTTCACCTCTTTTGTTGGTTAGATTGATTCCTAAGTTTTTTTTTTTTTTTGAGGCTATTGTGAATGGGATGGTTTTCTTAGTTTCTCTTTCAGCTGATTCATTGTTGGAGTATAGGAGTGCAATTGATTAATGGGTGTTAATTTTGTATCTTGCTACTTTGCTGACTTCATTTATGAGTTCTAGAAGTTTACTGGTGGAATTTTTGGGTCTTTAAATATAGAATCATGTCCTCAGCAAACAGAGATAGTTTGAGCTCTATTTGTATCCCTTTAATTCCTTTCTTTTGCCTAATTGCTCTGACTAGAGTTTCCAGGAGTATGTTGAATAGAAGTGGTGAAAGTGGGCATCCCTGTCTTGTTCCTGTTTTTAGAGAGAATGTTTTCAATTTTTCTCCATTTAGAAAGATGTTGGCCTTGGGTTTGTTGTATATTGCTTTTACAATGTTTCTTCTATTTCTAGTATTTTCAGTGTTCTAAACAATATATGCATAATGGAATATTACTCAGATATAAAGAAGAATGAAATTATGACATTTGCTGGTAAGTGGATGGAATTGGAGAATATCATGTTAAGCGAAATAAGCCAATCCCCCCAAAACAAAGGCCAAATATTCTCTCTGATGTTTGGATGCTGACACACAATAAGTGGGGAGGGAAGAATAGAAGTTCATTGGATTAGACAAATGATGAAAGAATGGAAGGGAGGGGAGATGGGAATAGGGAAGAGAGTAGAATGAACCAGACATAACTTCCCTATGTTCACATATGAATACAAGACCAGTGAAAGTCCACATCATGTACAACTGCAAGAATAGGATCCTAATTAGAAGTTATACTCCATGTATGTATAATATGTCAAAATACACTCTACTGTCAAGTATATCTAAAAAGAACAAAAATGTAAAAAAAGATAATAACACTATGCTCAAACTATGCCCAACTATCCTATAAATTCCATCAAAAGTATTGCTGCACCTGGTGTTCTTTTTATGAAAGCATAGATTGAGAGGGAAGATATTCTCTACCATAAATATTTTTAAAAATTTGTTTTGAAATAATTTTAGAGTTACAGAGGAGTTGTAAAGGTAGTATGGGAGAGTTTCCATATGCCCTTCACGTAGCTTTGCCTAATGTTAACATCTTATGTAACCATGCTACATTGTCAAAACTAGGAAACTAATATTGGCACAATACTGTCAACTAAAGTATAAAAACTTACTCAGAGTTTACTGCTTTTTTTTAACTATTTTTTTCTCTGTTCCAGGATCTAATCTAATATACCATGTTGTATTCATCATAAAGATTTTTAATTAAGAGAATAAAATGATTATTTGCTATTAGGTCTCAGAGTATTTGTCAGTGGACACATAGGAGTATCAGGACAAGTTTAAAAATCTTCCTCTTGCTGGGCACAATGGCACACACCTGTAATCCCAGTGCCTTGGGAGGCTGAAGTAGGAGGATCATGAGTTCGAAGCCAGCTTTAACAACTTAGCGAGGCCCTAAGCAACTCAGTGAGGACCTGACTTTAAATTAAAGATATAAAAGGACTGGGAATGTGCCTTGGGGGTTAAATCCTCTGGGTTCAATCCCTGGTACCAAAAAAAAAAAAAATCTTTTTTACACTGGTGTTCTATGCTGAGAGTTCTTTCCAACTCTGTAAGAATACCTTTTTTTTTTTTTGATTGGCATAATGTGGGCAACCCAAAGAGCCCCAAGTCAGTGAAGGCTGGGAAGGACTTGACTCACCCAAATGGCTCCTCTCCCATCACTGAAATTCTTCTCACTTACCAATCTGTTATTTTCTTTTACAGTTGCACAAGACATCCATAGCATGAGTCATAGTAAGAAACTCATCATAAGAATGTGCAGATTGCAAAATAGATTCCTCTTTTCTTCCTAATGGTAGATTCAAGATTTTAAAATTGCAGTGATTTAGGAAGCTTAAGAGCATGAATTTTAAAGCCCATACTGTTTTTTCTTTCTTTTTTTTTTTGCTAATGTAAACTGCATTTTTAGTAAAAAACTTAAGTAAAATCATCATTTAATTCAGGCTTTCTCAAGTTTGAAACAGTTGCCCCTGCAGAGCTGTGCTTTTGAAAATTGAAAATGAATGCTGCAATTATACATAAATGGGTACAAAAAGGGGATAACAAAGGAAGCTCTCACCACTTTGCTGTTCAGAGACTTTGTGTGTGAGTGTGTGTGTGTATGCACACACGTGTGTATGTTGTGTGTGTTGTTTCTGCAGTTTGTGTGGCACAGGTGTCTTGTATATGTAGTGTATGTGTCTGTGGTTTGTGTGTTGGATATATATGTTGTATGTGTGTGTAGTTATGGTGTATTTTTATGTGATGATTATGTGAGTGCTGCATGTGAATTGTGTGTATATTGTGTGTTTTTGTAGTGTAAGTACATTCATGTGTAGTGTGTGTGTGTGTAATGAATATGGTGTGTGTGTGTGTGTGTGTGTGTGTGTGTGTGTGTGTGATCTTCTGCAGGGAGCTGAGACCCAGGGTTTAGAGCTTATATTTTAAAAGTATTTCTACATTGAGGTCAATGGTAAGTCCTTTTGAAATATTTCATCTCCTCAGAAGTTATTTGGTCAGTGCTTTATTAAGCCTAAATGTTTGTTTTTTGGAGGAAATTCCAAATATTGACAACTAGATTAAAACAGCACTGATTGCTGCATTACTGTAATTTCAACTAACACTGTAGTTTAATTTAGCAAATAGAACTATTTATATTCAGAGTTATTATGCTCAGAACTTTGAGAGCCTATCCTTTCTGTCTCTGATGTGTAAATCTATTTCCTATGGATTTAGTTGCGACCATATCTTGCTCTTCAGAGGTGGTGTTGAGGAATGAAATGCCTCTTTTGGCATCTCTCCCCATGGGGCCTGTCTCATTCTGAGGAGACAGTGTTGTTTAGAGGCTAAGAATGGAAGCTCTCAGTAGTCCTCCACCACCTGGGCGAGGGCTTAATCTTGATCACTTTCCTCATCTGTGAAACTCGGTCATGGTGGTACCTTCCTTCCAGGGCTGCTGGGAAGTTTAGATAAGATGATGCTGTAAACATAATGTCTGGAACATAGTAGATATTCAGTGAATGCTCATTGTTGTGATGGAGGTGTTCTTGTTTAGATACAGTTGTTCTTGCATAGTACATCTATATCTCTGTACTAGACATTGCTCTCTACTCATACAGAGAGGAGGGAAGTGAAAGCCATTAGGACCCTTTCATCCAAGATTTATTGTGAATTTATGGTCTTCCTTTATATCCACAGGTTCCATATCTGCAAATTCAACTAATTATGGATAGAAAAAAAAAGTATATATATATATATGTATATATATATATATATATATATATATAATTGCTTCTGTATTGAACATGTACAGACCTTTTTTTACTTGTCATTATTCCCTGAATAATATAGGGCAACAACTACATAGCATCTATATTAAGTATTATAAGTCATCTACAGATGATTAAAGTATATGAAAGGATGTACCTAAGTTATATGCAAATATTATAGCATTTTATATGAGACTTAAGCATTCTTGGATTTTAGCATCTTCAAGTGGAGGTTTCTGGGACCAATCCTCTGCAGATACTGAGAGATGACTATATGCCATTTGGTCCACTGAGCAGATTTGATTCATGAGTAGGCTTTCAGCTCCTGCATCAGTGTAGCCTACCTTGTTGGTGGGATAAATATTATTTCACATCATGAATGCCCAGGAGGGATTTTGAAGATGTCAATGGGTCTAGGTTTAGTTGGTTGATAGGACAAATGTCCTCTGAGCAAAAGTGCTCTCCCTCACATGTTAAAATTGCCCCTGCTATCTTTTTGTGTGTGTGTGTGTGTGTGTTATAATAGGTTAAGTGACTCAGCAATGGAGAAAGGTACTCAGAGAACATTAAAACAACAACAAAAACCCAGAAATATTATGTAAGTCACTCTGACTCTGCAGTTATTAGGTTCAATTTTAGATAAAACTTCTCATTTTGTCCCTCCTATTTCTGGGCCCCTCTGTAGAAAATGTCTGAGCAAAGTGCCTTTCAGGAAGCTCCGGATGCTAGAAAGGGAGGGTGTGGATGTAGGGTTACTATTGTAAAGTGTTCATTCCTTTTAAAATTTCTGTCCTGTTGAATGAGGAGGATCCCAAGACCCTTTTCTGATGTGAAGAATGCAAATTGCGGATTCAAAGGGTGTGCATTGGGGGTGGGATGTGGAAACACCTACAGAACTCAAATCCTTGCCCTTGTCCAATGTGGCAGCTGTCCTCATAGGGTTGTACGGACGTAGAGTGCCCAGCCAGCTGGAAAGATGCCAATACACTGTGTCCATCACACCAGCATCTACTCCTGTTCACTTCATGGATAGTACTGGTCTTTAAAATTGATAGGATTTTGCTGAATGTCAAGAAATAACAGTGAAAGGGCCGTCCTACCAGGTTTCCATCAGAACTCACCTCTCCCCTTCTTTTCTTCCTATCTGTTCTGCTCTAACCTCAGTCTAGGCCTCATAGATTAAAAGGACCACCTCCAGTTTATTCTCACTCTGCATTAATGACAAAGTCTTTGACTGCATCTATCCCCTTAATCCCACATTTATCCCACTGCCCAGCCACTCTGCCAAGGCAACTTTATTTCTCCATCAAGTTCTGGATCAATATCTTCTCCTTTCTTCAGCTATCCTTCCCTCTTCCAGGCACCTTCAAATTACTTTCCTTCCCTGATATCACTTTCTGGTCACCAGTTTTCCCAGGGGGCACATTTAACTCCACTGTGCAGCTTTGGGTCAAGTTTGGCTGTGCTACTGTGCTACTGTGGCCTCCCAATGCAGCTCACAAGTTAAGTTCTTCATTTTTGTGCAGATAACACCTGATCTCTTGCTTCTAACAAATCTTTGTCAAGTTCTTGGGAGGGCGATGACAATTTTCTTTAGACCCTGGCTTATTTATTCATAAGCAAAATGTGATGATGCTATTGATCATTCATTCAGTTAGTGAAGAAATCAGTGAATTAGGAATGTTATAGATCGAATATCATAAGTTTTTCCCTTGATACGTGCTCAAGGGCACATGAAGGAATACCGTACAAAGACCTACTTTCAAGAAGCTTATAATCATGTTAGAGAGACAATATTAGCACATACTAATCAATAAAAAAGCAGAGAACAGGTGTATATTAATCTTTGTAGTCTGCCTGCACCAAGGAATTGAAGTGATTCACAATAAAAGAGAGCTATATAAATGTTACAATAGATGGAGTCATTCAGTAGGGATATAATTAATAAGGAAACCTAGCGGGATAGAGGAGCAGCTTTCAGTGGTGGAACATGGGCTTAGCATGCACAAGGCTCTGGGTTCAATTTTTTTTTTTTTTTTTTTTTTTTTTTGGTGCTGGGGATTGAACCCAGGGCCTTGTGCATGCAAGGCAAGCACTGAGTTGTATCCCCAGCCCTGGGTTCAATTTTGAGAATGAAAAAAATAAAAGCCAAAAAACAAAAAAAAAAGAAAAAGAAAACCCATTTTAAAGTAAGTTGTTGGGCTTGAGTACAAAATTTAGAAGTGAGCTTCCTGAAAGTTAAGAAAAAAGGGAAATGCGATGAGTTATATACTTTCCATGTCTCATTAGAGGATGTAGATCAGTCTGCAAACAACAGAATATTTTATTTTCTTAGTATGGTACTACATACCAAAAAAGAGTTCATTCATTTTTCTATTTGTGTGCACATGCTGTGTTTCAGGCACCATGGACATGAAGGTGTACAAGACAACCATGCCTGTCTTCATGGGGCTTATGGTTTCTTGGGGAGAGGAGGTTGGCAAGTCAGTAACTAAGGTAATGCCAGGCAGTGATGAGAGCTCCGCAGAAAAATGAAGGGGATTAATGAGATAGAGAGGGTTGGGGAGGCAGGGGAGGGGGTCTCTGAGTAGGCAACATCTGAACAGATGCCTGAATGATGAAGGGAGTGAACCATGCAAAGAGCATTTCAGGAGGAGGAATAGCAAACTCCAAGACCCAGAGTCAGGGACAAACTTGAAATACTTGAGAATGGAGAGGACTTGTACATGGTGGGGGATACAGGGGTGTTGGGGGTGAGTGGCAGGGAAATTGTAGGAGGAGAGGATGAAGAAGGTTGCCAGGTATGGCTTTGTAGAGACTTGGATGTTTTTTCCCCTAAGCGTGATTGATTGTTTTGGAAGTTTTAAGCAGGAAGCTATGTCATCTTTAAAAAAAGTCAAATTCTAATTTCCACTGGCTGGGGTACGGAGAGTTGACTGCAAGGGGCAAGAGTGGAAGCAGGGAGAGCAATCAGGAGGTTTTGCAAAAGTCTGGGTGAAAGATGATGGTGGCTTTGTCCAGAATAAAGCTGGTGGAGGTGGAGTTAAGGGTTTGACTTACTGCATGAGGGAAATGAGCGAAGGAGAGAATTTGTTTTTGTTTTAGGTCTTCAGCTTGAGAAAATGGATGAATGAGGGGCTGGGGATATAGCTCAGTTGGTAGAACCAAGTCCCTGGGTTCAATAGCCAGCACTGCAAAAAAAAAAAAAAAGAAAATAAAAAAGGATGAATGAGAGGGTGAGGATGGGGTACAGGCTGGCTTAGGGAACAAAATTAGGAATTCTGTTTTTGGACATATTTGAACTAATTTGAATCAATGAAGAAATGACTCAGGTGAGATGCTAAGTGGACAGTTGAATCCATGAACATGGAAGTCTGGGAAGTGGGGGGATTGGTAAGAGAGATACATTTGGGCAGGAGCAGCATGTTCAAGTTGGATCTGTCACTGTTTCAGTGGACCACTGGACAAGGTTTTCAGTGGGACTAATAGAAGTATTTTTCAAATGGCCAATCCCAGAGAACCAGAAACACACACACACACACACACACACACACACACACACACACACACACATGATTATAAGGAATTGGCTTACTCTATTATGGAGGATGATAAGACTCAAGATTTGCAGTTGGTGAGCTAGAAACTCTGGAGAGTCAATGTGTAGTTTTAGTTCAAGTCTCAAGGTCTGAGAACCAGGAGAGTTGACGATGATATGATTTATTTCTGTCTGAAAGGCAGCAGAATTGAGATCCAAGAAGATCTGATGTTTCAGTCTGAGACTGAAGGACAGAAAAGATCAATGTCCTAGATCAGGCAGATTCTTATTCGGTTTCTTTGTTCTATTATATTCATGTCTTTAGTTGATGGAATGAGACCCACTCACATTGCAGGGGAGAGAAGGGATCAGTTTTACTAAGTCTACTGATGCAAATGTTAACCTCACCCAGAAACATCCCTACAGGCACACTCAGGTCAGATTAACACATTAAATTAATCATCACACTGACAATTCAGCATTATATCAAATTACAGTTGTATGTGGGGTGTGGACAACTAAAACAGGGAGTTTCTTGGTGAAATAATTTATTATGAGGTTACAACCTGTCAACTACAGAATCATGCCTGACTCATGTGGTAAGGGTTGTTTTTCTTGGTCATGAAAGAACTTTGGTTCTCAGAACTTAAGATTTTAAGAGTTACTAAATCCATTGGGCCTTCCCAAATCAATTACTTTCTAGATAAATTCTTATTGAAAGAAGTTAATTAATCCATTAGACAATCTTTATAAAAGATTCTTTGTCAGCTAATGCCATTACTTGATAGTCTGTTTGGAAGACTACCACACAAATGACAAATTGTGATCCAGTGGCCACAATGAAGGTGGGGAGAAAGGACTGTGGGAGAATGAATGAGGAAGAGACAACTCTCATGGGGCAGGGGGTGGCCAGAAAGGAAGGAGTCATAGTGAAAGGTAGATAAGAGTTTTGCTAGAAGCAGAAGGAGGCAGAAGAGCAGTGTATAGAGAAAGGTGTGGAGGCATGGGGGGTGCTGAAGAGTCTAGGCAAGAGTGAGAAATTCAGTATGACTGGTGCATAGGGTGTATGGTATAGAATGGAGGGGATGGAGGCTAGCTGGGCTCAGAGGGTGGAGGACTTTCTATTTCTGCCTAAGGAGCTTGGGTTCTCCCCTTCAGGGCAGTGGTTCTCTACCGTAATGGGTACAAGAATCACCTGGGGAGCTCATTAAAAATGGGGATTCCTGGGTCTTCTCTCCAAGGAGGTGGATGCAGTTGGAGATGACAGCTTAATGAGCTCCCCAGTTGATTCTAATGTGTTTGGTCCGCAGACCCTATCATTGCTATGGGCTATGAATGCTTTTAAGAACAGGGAGTGACATGACCCAATTTATTTTTTAGGAAGATAATTCTGCCAACTGTGTGGAAGGTGGACTGACTGTGCTGGCAGGGAAAATATGTAGGAGGGTGTTGCAGGCACCTGGTGAGGTATGATGAGTACTGGCTTAAAGAAAGAAGGGCTGAATCTAAGAGACCTGTTTAAGTAGAATCTGTAGTTGACCCGAGCAGGTAAAGGACTGAGAAGAATGAAGGTTGACACTTCATTTTCAAGTATCTAGCTGGGAAGAATGAGTGATCGATAGTAACTAGTATCACGCAAGTAATAAAACAATAATGCAATAATAATGGTTGAATAAATGAATGAACGAGTAAATATGGAACAAAAAGGTGGGATGGTTGTAAGAAAGAAAGGTTTTATTTTAGTTGGCACATTTCAAACCAATAAAAGATATATTGATCTAGTGTTTGCAAGCATAGTTCATAAGGGTTGGGATATGGATGTGGAAGTTGTCAGAATATAGAGTTCTTAGCTGAGTGCAGTGGCCTGTGATCCCAGCTACTTGGGAGGCTGAGGCAGGAGGATTGTAAATTCAAGTCCAGGGTTGGCAGCTTAGTGAGACCCTATTTCAAAATAAAATTTTAAAAAGAGCTGGGGATGTATCTCAAAGGTAGAATGCTCCTAAGTTCAATCCCCAGTACCACACACACACATAGAATATATGTTATTCTTACATATGTGTGTGTATATATATGTATAGTGAGAGAGAGAGATGATTCTTGCAGTAATATTAGAGTTTGAGAGTATTGTATTCATAAAAGGTATAAACTTAAAAGAGAAGAAAGTTAATGCAAATCATTTGGTATTTGGAATTTAAGGGTCAGACAAGTGACCCTAGTGAGCAGAGAGTGGAAAGTGGTCGAAAAGAAGTTGGAGTATTGAGTGGGGGTGTGTTTGGAAAAGCTTTTAAATAAAGGCAAGAAACACTTTGATGAATTATGTGTGCTTATGTGAGTTCAAGTATGTGTGTGTGTTTGTGCACTATGGAGGGTTATATTGGGAGCAGCTTGTCAATCTGAACGTGAAGTCTGTTCTATTCATACTCTTCTTTCTAATATAGTTTGCCAGCCAATTTAGTTCTCTCTTAAGGTCATTTCTGAGTCATAATAGAAAAACCAGGTCAGTGAAATGAAGGAAGACACTAGTCTTCCTATGTGCTGTAGCTGGAGGGCAGTGCTCATTTCAAGCAGAAGCTGTTTCAGCTCATTTGGACATGAGGTGGTTGGGACATTTTAACCCACCCCTGTGACATTTGCTTCTTCTTAGCACTTAGGTTAGAATTAGCCCTGTCAAATCTCTTCCTTATCTTTGGTTTCTACAGATTTTGAAGATCTATTCATATACTCCTGCCACTATCCTATTGTTTTGGACAATTATTATTAAAAAAAAATCTTTGATAATATGTTTGGCCAAAGTAAATAACTCATTTTAATTTTGATATCTACCTTAGACAAATGCTTTATACATGGTTATTGGACATTTATATTTGTATTAGATATTTTTTCCCTTTAAATTCTCTCAGGATCATGGTTCATTTGTACTTGGGGGCCTTAGGGGCCTTTGGGATTGATGTTTGCATGTTCCTTATATATTAAGGGCATTAATAACCCCTTTATAATGCTGTTATAATCATTGTTTCCACACAACCATGGGGCAGTAACACAGTAGTGGAAGGAAAGAGTTAAAGTATTTGGATTCTTCATAAAATTCTGGTCCTTGGGGTATCACTAGCCAGGGTTTTTTGCCTCTGGTCCTTACTCTTTAGTTTACCTTTCTGGAAGATTCTCCAGCCAGGGCCAAGGAAGATATCCTTACCCGACCAGTGCCCCTGGAAAACAGCTGTGTAACTTAGCTTTCTTTCTTCCCTCAGAGCTCAGGCAGACATACTAGAAATGTCAAGGTACCTGGGACTTTGGACTTCCTTGTAGATGAGTGCCAGAGTTGTTCTGAAGGCCTTAAAGAAGATACAAACACACTCACGTTTGTTGAATGAAGTCCAGTTGTTTAAGTGTAGATTGTCTCTTACGACTCCAAAGTTTTAAATTCAGTATCAGATGATTATTTTAAAAATGAAATCTGAGCTTTACTGGGGCAGGGGTAGTTACTATTGTATCATTTTTCGAATTTTATTTTCTAATATTTTGGAAAATATATCAACTTTGTTTACTGATAAACTTGATAAATTCACTTATTATAGATTGTCTTCTCCGACAGTAATTTTCTTCGTATTGGTATTTCTTCTTCCTTAAGTGGAAAAATTCATCAGTGAAACCAAGTGGATCCAGAGATGTCTTTCTGGGAAGATTTTCAATGATAGATCCAGTTTCTTTAATAGTTAAAGTACTATTCAGATTTTCTGATCTTCTTGAGTCAGTTTTGGTAAGTTTTGTTTTTCTAGGAGTTTTATCTAAGTTTCAAAAGTATTGGTATAAAATTGTTCTTATAGCCCATTAGTAACTCCTTGGTGTTCATAGGCTCTGGAGTGAGGTCAACATTTTTACTCTTATTATTTGTAATTTGTGCTTCTCTCTTTTCTTTAGTCTCGCTAGAGAATTAAGTAGCAGGCTGTCCTCCCTAGGAATCTTGTCTTTTTTTCCCTCTTGTTCCTCTGCCTCATACCATCTACTCTGCCTCATTTCTCTGTAATCTCACCCCGATCCCTGCTCAGCCCCTACCATCTTAAGAAAAATTAGCACCTCAAGGGGAAAAGAAGTTCACAAAATGGACTTGTCTAGTGAGCTTCTCATTTCTCTGGAATCTTGGCCTTTTAAACCTTGAACATTTTATTAGCTCCATGATAACTTGAAATAGACCATTGAAACCCCAGACCATTTAGTTACTATCTTTTATTCTTCCTCAGTCCTGAGCAATCATTTCTACTCCCTGTATCTATAGATTAGCTTCCTTGGGACATTTCATGTAAATGGAATCAGATAATTTGTGATCTTTTGTGACTGGCTTCTTCTATTAGCATGTTTGAAGGTTCACCTGTATTGTAGCTTGTATCAGTATGTTGTTCCTTTTTGCAGATTGTCACAATCCTTTCAAAATTTGGATCAGCTTTCAAGATTTTTAAACTTTGCACTCTTAGTGTTGTGAATTAGTCCCTTTATTTATTTTAAAAATATTTTTTAGATGTTGATATACCTTTATTTTTTAAATTTTTTAAATTTTTTTTATTTTTTATTTTATTTTATTATTTTTTTTATTGTAAACAAATGGGATACGTGTTGTTTCTCTGTTTGTACATGGCGTAAAGGCATACCATTTGTGTAATCATAAATTTACATAGACTAATGTTGTTTGATTCATTCTGTTATTTTTTCCCTTCCCCCACCCCTCCCACCCCTCTTTACCCTCTATACAGTACTTCCTTCCTCCATACTTGCCCCCCTCCCTAACCCTAACTCTAACCCTAACACTAACCCTTCCCTCCCCCCCATTATGTGTCATCCTCCACTTATTAGCGATATCATTCGTCCTTTGGCTTTTTGAGATTGGCTTATCTCACTTAGCATGATATTCTCCAATTTCATCCATTTGCCTGCAAATGCTATAATTTTATCATTCTTTATGGCTGAGTAATATTCCATTGTATATATATACCACAGTTTCTTTATCCACTCATCAATTGAAGGGCATCTAGGTTGGTTCCACAGTCTGGCTATTGTGAATTGAGCAGCTATGAACATTGATGTGGCTGTATCTCTGTAGTATGCTGATTTTAAGTCCTTTGGGTATAGGCCAAGGAGTGGGATAGCTGGGTCAAATGGAGGGTCCATTCCAAGTTTTCTAAGGAATCTCCACACTGCTTTCCAGAGTGGCTGTACTAATTTGCAGCCCCAACAGCAATGTATGAGTGTACCTTTCTCCCCACATCCTCGCCAACACCTGTTGTTGCTCGTATTCTTGGTAATCGCCATTCTAATTGGGGTGAGATGGAATCTTAGGGTGGTTTTGATTTGCATTTCTCTTATTACTAGAGATGTTGAACATTTTTCCATATGTTTGTTGATTGCTTGTAGATCTTCTGTGAAGTGTCTATTCATTTCCTTAGCCCATTTGTCGACTGGATTATTTGAATTCTTGGAGTAGAGTTTTTTGAGTTCTTTATAGATTCTGGAGATTAGTGCTCTATCTGAAGTATGATTGGCAAAGATATTCTCCCACTCTGTAGGCTCTTTCTTCGCATTGCTGATAGTTCCTTTGCTGAGAGAAAGCTTTTTAGTTTGAATCTATCCCAGTGGTTGATTCTAGCTTTTATTCTTGTGCTATGGGAGTCCTGTTAAGGAAGTCTGATCCTAGACCAACAAGGTGAAGATTTGGACCTACTTTTTCTTCTATAATCTGCAGGGTCTCTGGTCTGATTCCGAGGTCCTTAATCCATTTTGAGTTTAGTTTCGTGCACAGTGAGAGATATGGGTTTAGTTTCATTCTGTTGCATATGGATTTCCAATTCTCCCAGCACCATTTGTTGAAGAGGCTATCTTTTCTCCATTGCATATTTTTGGCACCTTTGTCTAGTATGAGAAAATTGTATTTATTTGGGTTTGTGTCCGTGTCCTCTATTCTGTACCATTGATCTACCTTTCTATTTTGGTACCAATACCATGTCGTTTTGGTTACTATTGCTTTGTAGTAGAGTTGAAGATCTGGTATTGCAATACCCCCTGTTTCACTCTTCCTGCTAAGGATTGCTTTAGCTATTCTGGGTTTCTTATTCTTCCAGATGAATTTCATAATTGCTTGCTCTATTTCTGTAAGGTACGTCATTGGGATTTTAATTGGAATTGCATTGAATTTGCATAGCACTTTAGGTAGTATGGCCATTTTGACAATATTAATTCTTCCTATCCAAAAACATGGAAGATCTTTCCATCTTCTAAGGTGTTCTTTAATTTCTTTCTTTAGTGTTGTATAGTTCTCATTGTAGAGGTCTTTCACCTCTTTTGTGAGATTGATTCCCAAGTATTTTATTTTTTTGATGCTATTGTGAATGGGGTAGTTTTCCTAATTTCTCTTTCTGAAGATTCATCACTTATGTATAAAAATGCGTTGGATTTATGGGCATTGATCTTGTAACCTGCTACTTTACTGAATTCACTTATGAGTTCTAAGAGTTTTCTGGTGGAATTTCCAGGTTCCTCTAAATATATAAGCATGTCATCAGCGAACAGGGATAGTTTGAGTTCTTCTTTTCCAATTCGTATCCCTTTAATTTCTTTGGTTTGTCTAATTGCTCTGGCCAGAGTCTCAAGAACGATGTTGAATAGAAGTGGTGAAAGAGGGCATCCCTGCCTTGTTCCAGTTTTTAGGGGGAATGCTTTCAGTTTTTCACCATTTAGAATGATATTAGCCATGGGCTTAGCATAAATGGCCTTTACAATGTTAAGGAATGTTTCCACTACCCCAATTTTCTCTAGTGTTTTGAGCATGAAGGGATGCTGTATTTTATCAAATGCGTTTTCTGCATCTATTGAAATAATCATGTGATTCTTGACTTTAAGTCTATTAATATGGTGAATTACATTTATTGATTTCCTGATGTTGAACCAACCTTGCATCCCTGGGATGAAACCCACTTGATCATGGTGCACTATCTTTTTAATATGTTTTTGTATGCGATTTGCTAAAATTTTGTTGAGAATTTTTGCGTCAATGTTCATTAAGGATATTGGTCTGAAATTTTCTTTCCTTGATGAGTCTCTGTCTGGTTTAGGTATCAGTGTGATATTGGCTTCATAGAATGAGTTTGGGAGGGTTCCCTCGTCTTCTATTTTATGGAATACTTTGAGAAGTATTAGAATGAGCTCTTCTTTAAAGGTTTTGTAGAACTCGGCTGAGAACCCATCTGGTCCCGGACTTTTCTTTGTTGGTAGGCTTTTGATGACTTCTTCTATTTCAGTACTTGAAATTGGTCTATTTAAATTGTGTATGTCCTCCTCGTTCAGTTTAGGCAATTCATATGTCTCTAGAAACCTGTTGATGTCTTCGAAATTTTCTATTTTGTTGGAGTATAGATTTTCAAAATAGCTTCTAATTATGTTTTGTATTTCAATTCTGTGTGTTGTGATATTTCCTTGTTCATTCCGAATTTTAGTGATTTGGGTTTTCTCTCGTCTTCTCTTTGTTAGTGTGGCTAAAGGTTTATCAATTTTGTTTATTTTTTCGAAGAACCAACTATTTATTTTGTCAATTTTTTGTATTGTTTCTTTTGTTTCAATTTCATTGATTTCAGCTCTGAGTTTAACTATTTCCTGTCTTCTACTACTTTTGGTGCTGTTCTGTTCTTCTTTTTCTAGGGCTTGAGCTGTAGTGTTAGGTCGTTTATTTGTTGAGTTTTACTTCTTTTATTAAATGCGCTCCATGAAATAAATTTCCCTCTAAGTACTGCTTTCATAGTGTCCCAGAGATTTTGATATGATGTTTCTTTGTTCTCATTTGCCTCTAAGAATTTTTTAATTTCCTTCCTAATATCTTCTGTTATCCATTCATCATAGAATAGCATATTGTTGAATCTCCAGATGTTGGAATAGTTTCTGTGTTTTACTCTTTCATTTATTTCTAACTTCAATCCATTATGATCTGATAGAATACATGGTAGTGTCTCTATCTTCTTGTATTTGCTAACATTAGCTTTGTGGCATAATATGTGGTCTATTTTAGAGAAGGATCCATGTGCTGCTGAGAAGAAAGTGTATTCGCTCTTGGTTGGATGGTATATTCTATAAATGTCCGTTAAGTCTAAATTATTGATTGTGTTATTGAGATCTATGGTTTCTTTGTTCAATTTTTGTCTGGAAGATCTGTCCAGTGGTGAGAGAGGCGTGTTAAAATCACCTAGTATTATTGTGTTATGGTCTATTTGGTTTCTGAAATTGAGAAGGATTTGTTTGACATACATGGATGAGCCACTGTTTGGGGCATAGATGTTTATGATTGTTATATCTTGCTGATTTATGCTTCCCTTAAGCAGTATGAAATGACCTTCTTTATCCCTTCTGACTAACTTTGGCTTGAAGTCCACATTATCTGAATGAGGATGGATACTCCAGCTTTTTGCTGAGTCCATGTGCATGGTATGTTTTTCCCCATCCTTTCACCTTTAGTCTATGGGTATCTTTTTCTATGAGGTGAATCTCTTGCAGGCAACATATTGTTGGATCTTTCTTTTTAATCCAATCTGCCAGTCTATGTCTTTTGATTGATGAATTCAGGCCATTAACATTCAGGGTTATTATAGAGATATGATTTGGTTTCCCGGTCATTTGGTTCATTTTTTAAATTTTATTTATTTATTTGTTTGATACAACTTGGTTCCTCCTTTATTTGACAATTCCTTTAGGATAATTCCTCCCTTTGCTGATTTGCTTCTTTGTTTTTCATCTCTTCCTCATGGAATATTTTGCTGAGAATGTTCTGTAATGCTGGCTTTCTTTTGTAAATTCTTTAGCTTTTGTTTATCATGGAAGGATTTTATTTCATCGTCAAATTTGAAGGTAAGTTTGCTGGGTATAGATTCTTGGTTGGCATCCATTTTCTTTCAGGGCTTGAAAAATGTTGTTCCATGCCCTTCTAGCTTTAGGGTCTGGATTGAAAAATCTGCTGATATCCGTATTGGTTTCCCCCTGAATGTAATTTGGTTTTTTCTCTTACAGCCTTTAAAATTCTGTCTTATTTTGTATGTTAGGTATTTTCATTATAATGTGCCTTGGTGTGGGTCAGTTGTAATTTTGTGTATTTGGAGTCCTATAAGCCTCTTGAACTTGATTTTCCATTTCATTCTTGAGATTTGGGAAATTTTCTGATATTATTTCATTGAATAAATTGTTCATTCCTTTGGCTTGTTTCTCTAGGCCTTCCTCAATCCCAATAATTCTTAAATTTGGCCTTTTCATGATATCCCATAATTCTTGTAGATTCTGTTCATGATTTCTTACCATCTTCTCTGTTTGTTCAACTTTGTTTTCAAGGTTAAATATTTTGTCTTCAATGTCTGAGGTTCTGTCTTCCAGGTGTTCTATCCTATTGGATATGCTTTCTATGGAGTTCTTAACTTGGTTTATTGTTTCCTTCATGTCAAGGATTTCTGTTTGGTTTTTTATCAATATCTCTAACTCTTTATTGAAATGATCTTTTGCTTCCTGTATTTGCTCTTTTAAGTGTCGATTGGTGCGATCATTCAATGCTTGCATTTGCTCTTTCCTGTCATCATTCAGTGCGGGCATTTGCTCTTTCATCTCATCGTTTGCTTCTCTGATCATTTTAATTATGTACATTCTGAACTCCTTTTCTGTCATTTCTTCTGCCCTGCTGTCATTGGGTTTTATTGATGTAACATCTAGATTTGTTTGCCGCATTTTCTTTCCTTGTTTTCTCATATTGTTCAGGTATCAGTGGATCGCTGAGATATTGCAGATTTCCTCTATTGATTTACAATGTCCCTGAAGATTTCTATATATATCCCCTCTTAGCCTTCAGTAGGCTGAAATCTTGGAGGAAGTTGATAATGCGGTGCTCCACAAGGAAGCTGCCTCTGTAGGAGTGGTGGCTTTCAGGTGGTGTATAATCCCTGCTAGTGGGCAGAGGTGCCTCCACTTGTTGACCAATGGTCATCCAAAGGGGACCTAGGCTGCAGGCTGAGGCAAGGCCTGTTTGGGCCTGAGTCTCTGGTTTTACCGTCCTTGTGGGGAAACCTCACCCGGCAGGGAAGACTCACCCGGTGGGGAGGTCTCGCTGGTCAGTTCCCTCCTAGAGGTTCCCCTCAATTTACAGCTACTGCCTGGGCTGGGCTGCCTTCCTCTGCAAAGTTCCCAGGGGCCCGGCCCTACCTCCTGGGCCTGGGAGCCTCACCCTTCGCAGATGAATCTCCTTAGGCTGCCCCTCGTCAGAGAATCTCCCACAGGCCTGGAACCTTCGCTCCGCCCTAAGCCAGTCTCTGTGCGGCTCTTCCACCAAGAAGCCTCCTAGATCCTGGGACCCTGCTCTGCACCTAATCGCCTGGCTATGCGGCCCCTCCTCTGAGCAGCCACCTGGGGCCCCGTACAATCGCTCTGAGTCCCAGAGACCCGCCACACGCCTCTTCCTCCAGACAGCCGCCCAGTATTCCGGTGCAGTCACTAGGAGTCCACACAACTCACTGCGTGCCTCCTCCTCCCACCAACCACCCGTAGCCCTGGGCAATCAATCACTCCGAGTCGAAGTGACCCTCCCCGTTCCTCCTCCTTCTCCAGATAACCCCCCGGGTGTTCAGGAGCGGTTGCTCTGAGTGGCTCTGAATCCACGTGACCCGCTGCACGGGTCCTCTGGGCAACCACCCGGAGCTCTGGTGCGGCCACTCAAGACCAAGCCACCCACCGCGCTTCCCCTCCAGGCAGCCCCCCTGTGTTCAGGAGCTGTCACTTTAAGTCCAAACAACTCACCACTCGCCTTCTCCTCTGAGCAGCCGCCTGGAGCGCTAATGCAGTCACTGCGAGTCCAAACGACCCGCCGCGCTCCTCCTCCTCCTCCTCCTCCTCCTCTGGGCAGGCCGCGGTGTTCAGAAGTGGTCTGAGTCCAAACAGCTCGCCATGCAGCCCCTCCTCTGGCTACCGCCTGTAGCTCTGGTGTAGTCACTCCGAATCCAAGCGGCCGCGCTCCTCTTCCTCCTCCTCGTCCTCAGGGCAGGCCCCGGTGTTCAGAAGCAGTCGTTCTGAGTCCAAACAGCTCGCCGCGGAGCTTCTCCTCTGGCAACCGCCTGTAGCTGTGGTGCAGTCACTCCGAATCCAAGCGGCCATGTTTCTCCTCCTCCTCCTCAGGGCAGGCCCCTGTGTCCTGAGTCCACACAGCTCTCCTCGCCACTCCTCCCCTGGGCAGCCGCCGGAGCCCCAGTGGTTGCTCCGAGTCCCAGCGCTGTGCCGAGCGGCCTCCTTTACGGCGCTCCCAGTTGTCCGAGTTCACTGCTCCATCGGGGGGAGGGGTGTCTCTCCGGCAGCTCTACTTCACAAAGTTCCCTGCGTTCCGGGACCACCGTCCCATCCGGGACGCCTTCCCAACGGGTGAGAGTCACCCGGCTGCTTTGAGTTGGTCCCAAGTGTCTCAATATCTCCTCTTTTGAATCCTGAGTCCTGGAGCAACATGAAATGCAGCCACCCTCAAGGCCGCCATCTTGAAACCTCCCTTGATATACCTTTATTTCATCCATTTATTTATATGCAGTGCTGAGAATCAAACCTAGTGCCTCACACATGCTAGGCAAGTATTCTACCACTGAGCCCCAGCCCCATCCCCCCTTTAAAAATTTTTGTAGTTGTAGATGGGCAGAATGCCTTTATTTTGTTCGTTTATTTTTATGCGGTGTTAAGGATCAAACCCAGTGCCTCACGCGAGCCAGGCAAGTGCTCTGCCACTGAGCTACAGCACCAGCCCCCAAAAGTCCATTTAGCCTGAGCTTTTTTGTCAGCATCACTTCCCTTAAGACAACTTCATGCTTTGGTTATAGCCACTTCCATATTTGAGAGCAGAACTACCTGTCTTAACTGATCCCTGGATTTAGGTTCAAATTTCATAGCAGCATTCTTATTTTCTCCTGCCACATTATCAGATAGCTTAACGTTAATTGATTTATGTTGACATTGATTTATGAAACCATCTTTTTCTGGCAACAAAGTGTTCTTCAGTCTCCTTGGAAGTACTGCCATCTTTCAATGGGGCAATTCACTTCAACAGTGTGGAATGTGAGCCAGACTGATTGGGATTTCTTTTTCAAGACAGCGTCTCACCAAACTGTCAAGACTGGCCTCAAATATGTGGTCCTCCTGCCTCAGTAGCTGGGATTATGAGTGTGCATAACCATGCCCCACCAAGATTAGTTTTTATGGCAGCCTTCAATCCAAAGTATAAATAAGCATTTCAATAATATGTGGATTTCTAATTCTACTGCAATTTAAGCTAAAATATGTTGAAACAACTTTACCTTGTTTTTTTTTAATAGTCTTTAAACTTCATAAATGTATTTAATACTGTAGCTTTATGAAGGGCTAGTTCTCATCTTATTTTTGCTTTGATGTTGCCATTCAAATCTTCTTATCATATCCAATTTCATTTCCATTATTGTCACTTTTCATTTCTTTGCTACACTTTAATCTTCATTGTAAGATTTTATAGTAGTCTAACCTTATTCTAACAGGATACATTCCAAGACCCCCAATGAATGCCAGAAACCATGGACAGTACTTAACCCTATGTATAAAGTAATGTGCCACTTAATGATAGTGATGCATTTTAAGAAATATGTCCTTAGGTGATTTCACTGTTGTGTGAACATCAGAGAATTATATATGTAAACCAAGAGGGTATAGCCTACTATACACTTAAGCTATATGGCTTTTGTTTATAGGGTACAAGCCTGTGCAGTATGTTATTTTACTGAATACTGTAGGCAGTTATAACAATGGTATTTGTACATCTAAACATATCCAAACATAGGAAAGTTACAGTAAAAATATGGTATTAAATTTAAAAAAATGGTCAATCTGTATAGGGCACATATGCCATGAATGGAGTTTGCAGGACTGGAAGTTGCCCTAAATGAGTGAGCGAGTGAGTGAATATGAAGGCCTAGGACAATTCTGTAGACTATAAATACAGTACATTTAGGATACACTAAACTTATAAAAAATTTCCTTCAATCATAAATTAACCTTAGCAAAGCCTGTACCACAGAACATTCTCAGCAAAATATTTTGTGAGGAGGAAGTGAAAAACAACAACACAAGTCAGCAAAGGGAGGAACTACCCTAAAGGAAAAGCCAATCAAAAGAGAAACCAAGTCAAGTTAAAAACCAAAAATAAGCCAAAATGACCAGGAATACAAATCATATCACAATAATAACCCTGAATGTTAATGACCTAAACTCATTAATCAAAAGACATGGACTGGCAGATTGGATTAAAAAGAAAGACCCAACAATATGCTTCCTTCAAGAGACTCATCTCATAGAAAAAAGACATCCACAGACTAAAGGTGAAAGGATGGAAGAAAACATACCATGCACATGGATTCAGTAAAAAAGCAGAGGTCTCCATCCTCATATCAGATGAAGTGGACTTCAAACCTAAGTTATCAGAAGGGATAAAGAAGGACATTTCATACTGCTTCAGGGAAGCGTAGAACAGCAAGACATAATGATTTTAAATATTTATGCCCCAAACAATGGAGCATCTATGTACATCAAAAAACCCTTCTCAATTTTAAGAATCAAATAGATCAAAACACAATAATAGTGGGGGAATTTAACACACCACTCTCACCATTGGCTAGATCCTCCAAACAAAAACTGAACAAAGAAACTATAGAAGTAAATAATACAATCCATGATATAGACTTAATGGACATTTACAGAGTATTTCATCCATCATTGAGCGAATATACATTCTTCTCAGCAGCTCATGGATCCTTCTCCAAAATAGACCATATGCGATGCCACAAAGAAGCCATTAGTAAATACAAAAAAATAGAGATACTACCTTGTACCCTATCAGACCAAAATGGAATGCAATTAGAAATCAGTGATAAAATAACAAACAAAAACTACTCATACATCTGGAGATTAAATAATATGCTATTGAATGATGCAAGAATAACAGAAGACATCATGGAAGAAATAAAAAAATTCTTAGAGGTAAATGAGGACAACAACACAACATATCAAAATCTCTGGGACACTGAAAGCAGTACTAAAAGGAAAGTTCATTGCATTAAGTTCATACATTAAAAAAATAAAAAGTCAACAAATAAATGACCTAACATTATACCTTAAAGCCCTAGAAAAAGAAGAACAGATCAACACCAAAAATAGTAGAAGACAGGAAATAATTAAAATCAGAGCTGAAATCAATGAAATCAAAACAAGAGAAACAATTCAAAAAATTCACAAAATGAAAAGTTGTTTCTTTGAAAAAGTAAACAAAATTGATAAACCCCTAGTCACACTAATGAAGAAAAGGAGAGAGAAAACTCAAATTACTAGAATTTGTGATGAAAAAGGAAAGATCACAACAGACACTATTGAAATATATGACATAATTAAAGCTACTTTGAAAATCTATACTCCAACAAAATAGAAAATATTGAAGACATCGACAAATTTTTAGAGACATATGATACTCCCAAACTGAATCAGGAAGATATACACAATTTAAACAGATCAAAAGAGGGGTGGGAGGAGTGGGGGGAAGGAAAAAAAATAACAGACTGAATAAAAAACTATTACCCTATGTAAATGTATGATTACACAAATGGTATGCCTCTACTTCATGTACAGAGAAACAAGATGTATCCCATTTGTTTACAATAAAAATAAATTTAAAAAAAATCAGATCAATTTCAAGCACCAAAATAGAAGAAGCCATCAAAAGCCTACCAACCAAGAAAAACCCAGGACCAGATGGATTCTTAGTCGAATTCTATAAGACCTTTAAAGAAGAACTGATACCAATACTCCTCAAAGTATTCCAGGAAATAGAAAAGGAGGGAACCCTTCCAAATTCATTCTATGAGGCTAGTATCACTCTGATACCAAAACCAGACAAAGACTCATCAAGGAAAGAAAACATTAGATCAATATCCATGATGAACATAGATGCAAAAATCCTTAACAAAATACTGGCAAATCGCATACAAAAATATAGTAAAAAGATAGTGTACCATGATCAAGTGGGGTTTATCCCAGGGATGCAAGGTTGGTTCAACATCTGGAAATCAATAAATGTAATTCATCACATCAATAGACTTAAAGTGAAGAATCACATGATTATTTCAATAGATGCTGAGAAAGCACTTGATAACATACAGCACCCCTTCATGCTTAAAACACTAGAAAAAAATAGAAATAGTAGGAACATACCTCAAAACTGTAAAGGCTATCTATGCTAAACCCACGGCCAACATCATTCTTAATGGAGAAAAACTGAAAGCATTCCCTCTAAAACCTGGAACAAGACAGGGATGCCCTCTTTCACCACTTCTATTCAGCATCATCCTTGAAACACTTGCCAGAGCAATTAGAACAAATAAATTAAAGGGATACAAATAGAAAAAGAAGAATTTAAGCTGTCACTATTTGCTGATGACATGATCCTATATTTAGAAGATCCAAAAAACTCCACTAGAAATCTTCTAGAGCTAATAAATGAATTCAGCAAAGTAGCAGGATATAAAATCAATACACATAAGTCTAATGCATTTCTATTCATAAGTGATGTATCCTCTGAAAGAGAAATTAGGAAAATCACTCCATTCACAATAGCCTTAAAAAAAAAAAACTTGGGAATTAATCTAACAAAAGAGGTGAAAGACCTGTACAATGAAAACTACAGAACATTAAAGAAAGAAATTGAAGAAAACTTTAGAAGATGGAAAGGTCTTCTATGTTCTTAGATAGGCAGAATTAACATTGTCAAAATGGCCATTCTACCAAAGGTGCTATACAGATTCATTGCAATTCCAAATAAAATTCTAATGACATTCCTCATAGAAATAGAGAAAGCAATCATGAACGTCATCTGGAAGAACAAGAGACCTCGAATAGCCAAAATAATCCTGAGTAGAAAAAGTGAAGCAGGAGGTATCACAATACCAGACCTTAAACTATACTACGCAGCAATAGTAACAAAAACGGCATGGTATTGGCACGAAAATAGACAGGCCGACCAATGGTACAGAATAGAAGATACAGAGACAAAAACCACATAAATACAGTCACCTCATACTAGACAAAGAAGTTAAAACATACAATGGAGAAAAGATAGCCTGTTCAACAATGGTGCTGGCAAAACTGGAAATCCATATGCAGTAAAATGAAATTAAACCTCTATCTCTCACCCTGCACAAACTCAACTCAAAATGGATCAAGGACTTAGGAATTAGACCAGAGACCCTGCACCTAAGAGAAGACAAAGTAGGCCTGAATCTTCATCATGTTGGCTTAGGATCAGTCTTCCTCAACAAGATTCCCAAAGCACAAGAATTCAAAGCAAGAATCAATAAATGGGATGGACTCAAACTGAAAAACTTTTTCTCAGCAAAGGATACAATCAGGAACGTGAAGAGAGAGCCTACAGAGTGGGAGATAATCTTTTCCACAAGCAGTTCAGATAAAGCACTTATCTCCAAAATTTATAAAGAACTTACAAACTTTACACCAAAAATAGAAAGAACCCAGTCAATAAATGGGCCAAGGAACTGTACAGACATTTTACAGAAAAAGACATACAAACAATTGATAAATACATGAAAAAGTGTTCAACATCTCTAGTAATTAGAGAAATGTAATTAAAACAACTCTAAGATTTCATCTTACTCCAATTAGAATGGCTATTATCAAGAACACAAACAATAATAGATGCCATAATATTATTCTTCTTTATGGCTGAATAATATTCCATTGTGTATATATACCACAGTTTCTTTATCCATTTATCTGTTGAAGGGCATCTAGGTTGGTTTCACAATCTAGCAATTATGAACTGAGCTGCTATAAACATTGATGTGGCTGTGTTACTGTAGTATGCTGATTTTTAAGTCCTTTGGGTATAAACTGAGGAGTGGGATAACTGGGTCAAAAGGTGGGTCTATTCCAAGTTTTCTAAGGAATCTCCACACTGCTTTCCAGAGTGGCTGCACTAATTTGTAACCTCACCAGCAATGTATGAGTGTACCTTTTTCCCCACATCCTCTCCAACACCTATTGTTGCTTGTATTCTTGATAATCGCCATTCTAATTGGGGTGAGATGGAATCTTAGGGTAGTTTTGATTTGCATTTCTCTTATTACTGAAGATGGTGAACGTTTTTTCATATGTTTATTGATTGCTTGTAGATCTTCTACTGTGAAGTGTCTGTTCATATCCTTAGCCCATTTGTTGATTGGGTTATTTGTATTTATTTTTTTAGTTTTAAAAAAGCTTTTCGGGCTGGGGAGATAGCTCAGTTGGTAGAGTGCTTGCCTTGAAAGCACAAGGCCCTGGGTTCGATCCCCAACACCACAAAAAAAAATTTTTTTTGAACTCTTTTCTAACTATACAGCTTAAAACATGCTGGTACAGTTGTATAAAATCTATTTTCTTTTTTATATACTTATTCTATTTTTTCCCATGTTTTAATTAACTTTTTTAAAAAATTAAGACAAACACACACATTAGGTAGGCCTACACAGGGTCAGGATCATCAACGTCGCTGTCTTTCACCACATCCTGACCCACTGGAAGGTCTTCAGGCCAGCGTGGAGCTGTTATCTCCTATGATGACAGTGCCTTCTTCTGGAATACCTCTTGAAGGACCTGCCTGAGGCTTTTCTTGAGGAGGTATCACTATTTCCAGAAATATGTCCATGGTGTTTGCATTTTTTCATCATAGATTTGTTTCTAAGCAGATAATACATCTTGAACTTCCTTCTCAATGATATTGGGGTCTGTGTTCAAACTCTTCAAGGAGATCATTGAGGTCTGCAAAAGCTTCTGCTTGACCCCTTGGGGTGAGTTTCCTTTGAGGTTTTTTCCTCCTCCTTCTGCAGTTTCCTTTTCTCTTGCTGCTTCACTAGTTATGTGTTCACTAGGTAATAGGAGTTTTTCAGCTCCATTATCATCTGATGGGTCTAGCATGATGTTTGTGACTGAAATGTCATTATCTGGTCCATGGCTATACAGTTTTTTTCCTGTACATAGTTTAATTTATAAAGTTTAATTTATAAATTAGACAGAGTAATAGACTAACAGTAAAATAGAACAATTATAATAACATGCTACACTTAATGTTATTTAAAACTTATGGATTATTTCTGGAATTTCCCATTTAATATTTTTGGACCTTGGTTGACTATGTCTAAAGAATCTATGGAAAGAGAAGCCATGGATGAGAGAGGGGGCAAGTACTGTGCCTGGGTTCATCACTGGGACAAGAAGGCAACACAACTTTATGGTTTACTGTCTGTGTCTGAACTGAATGACAGGTGCAGTGACCAGTTATCAGCAGACTTTGAAAAAAAGTGATGTGATTGGTGCCTGACCAATGGCGCCATGTCACGTATAATGTGTGAACTGATGGATAGTAGCAAAGTTTTTACTTTATGTGATTATTCACGATTAAGATAGAGTGGTAACAGCAGTTTGAACTGTTTTGTGGTTTCATCAACTACACCGTGGTATCTAAAATTTGTACATATTGGAACCTTGCAAAAGGGGGATACCTGTAGTACTCTGAAATGAATCACTTATCATTAAACAAAATAAGAATATCCAAATACACTCTTACTATAATCATCTGCTTACTCATCCTAGCTCTCAAACGAATTCTGAGTATTTTATTTGCATTGGAATTTTGAGGCAGTACTGCTCTAACCTTTGAGTTTAGGAATTATGGCAGCCGCTTCGATCCCTGTGATTGTCTCTTCCTTATCTCTTCTGCTAATGAGTCTTTGAGCAGTGATTCCTCTGACACACCATTTCCTTTCATGGATAAAACAGCAAGTCTTCTCTATTTCTGTCTTTCATACTCTCTCTCAGTGTCCTTGTGATTTAAAATTGCCCTCCAGGAATACATGGCAGCCACACCTGGTTTCATAGTTCTCACCTCCAACCAGGATCAAAGTTTTGCCTTGGCACCCACAGTGTCAGCCAGTTAGACCCTGATTTTCTAATGAATAACTCATAAGCATTGAAAGCATTGTTTTCCCTGCAAAATGTCCCGTAGTGGTTGTTACAACCTGTGGTTCAAACCTCAGGCCAAACCGTTTTTTTCTCCCTTTAAGAACCTAAGTTTTGAAAACTCTTCTTCAGTATTTAATATAAGCTTCAAAGGTTCACAAAGGAAAAAGTTTCCTGAAGAGGCTCTGTCTCCCTTTTTTTCTTTGGAACATTTGATACATTTTCATTGTAACACAATAGGTTTTTAAAATGGATCCAGAGAGATTCCATGCAGTTCTTTGTATCTCCAAACACTTAAACCTTTGACTAGGCACATAGGAAGCATTTACCAAGTGCTTGTTGCTTTATTGATATGACAAGCTGCAGGCATACTTTGATTTTCATGTAGTTTTATTTCTGTAAGTTGATTTTTTGGGGGCAGGGAGGGAGGCATTATATTGGACCGGGAGGAGAAGAAGGAAACTTGCTCTGAGATTTATCCTGTGGATCTTTTTAACAGTGACAGATTCAGATGTCTTTTTGATGATGCTTTTGATAATGAATAGTTTACAGGCAGGAAGTCTTCTGTTTAAATCTGTACTTTAAATATTTGCTTTAAACATGATAGCCATCTAATAGTAGCAAACTTTTACAGCCCAAAGAATTAGTATTTCAAAAGATAAGGCAGTGAGACTTGGAAAAATGTATTTCATATGAGCATCCTGCAATCTCTCCGGTGGAGGGAAAAACAGGAAATCTAATGGAGACTTCTTTCTGAGACATGCTTGTGGCCAGGCTGGCATGTACTCACTAGTTGGAAGTCAGGGCTATTTTCCTTTTCCTTTTGTCTCAAAATTCATATGTCGAAGTTCTAACATCCAGTACCTCAGAATGTGACTGGATTTGGAAATAAGAACTTTAAATAGGCAGTTACAGTTAAAATGACGTCATAGGGGTTGGCGCTAAGTCAAATATGATGTGTATTCTTATGAGAAGAAAATACTAGGACAAAAACATGAAGAGGGAGAAGATCATGTGAAGACACAGAAGACATGGGAAAACATGATCACTTAAAAGTCAAGGAGAGAGGTCTCAGAATTGAATCCAATCCTACTGACACCTTGATCTTGAACTTCTAGTTGCCATAATTTTAAGGAAACAAGTCTCTATCATCTAAACCATCCTCATCAATGGTCAGGTAAAAATAAGTTTGAAACAAGAGAACAGGCAGTATATATTTTTGCCTCTATTCACTATTGTAGGACTTCCTACTTGCTCTGAGTCTCCCTGCTCCTTGCTCCTCTTCCCCATTTCAAGTGATTCCAAAAGATTCTTCTCTATCCTCTTGACACAGACTTCTCATGATTTCTTTGCTGTCTGTGCGTCTCTTTACAATTTAAAGAGTTGTTCAATAGATTTATAAGTTTTAAGTTAGTTTGAATGTTTTTATTTATTTACATATACTGATATGACTAATAGAGCCACAGTAAAAGAAAATTTGGAAAATAGATTTCAAAAACCATCCATGATTGCATTATCCTAAGGGAACCATTAGCATTTGGTTGACTTTCCTTTTGACATTTTAATCCCATGCATAAGAATTTCTCCTCTGAAGTCATCATTGTAATATATACACAAATTATTGTATTCCTTTTTTTTTTAAAGACAGTATTGTGTCATGAACCTTTGTTAGTGATATGACAGAAGTTTCTTAAATATTGTTTTAGTGATATATAATATGGCATTGAGTGGATGTAGTAGTTTACTTATCAGTTTGTCAATTGTAGAACAGTAAGGTTGTTTGCAGTTCTTTATTTTTATAAACTTCATGGGCATATTTGATGTAGAGTTTTTTCCCATCTATTTTACATTTCTTCCTTAAGACATATTCCCACTAACTGAATTACTCTCAAGGGCCATGCTCATTTTTGGCAGAGAATAGTTTGTCTTACTACTGGCAGAGGGTATCCTAAAGAGAATTTGTAATGGGGACCATTCTTCACCCATTCCAAGATCCCCCCTGACTTGGAAGCACTACTGTTGTTTTTGGGGAAATCATCTGTCTAATTCTATCTAGCATTTTATCTAGCATGTTTGTGGGACTAGTCTGATGAAATTCAAAAGTAAGGTGAGGCCAAACAAAGAATTTCTAAGGCTCAGATGAGCATTAGTTGATGTATGCGGGGACACTGATTTAAGTTCCATTTGCTGTCAGAGTAACTTTGTTCATTTTAAGATTAGAAGTATTTTTTTGAAAATTGTCATGAAGATTATGATTAATTTTAATTTGGTAAATGTCATTTTTATTTACCTATTTGAAATTAATTTTTGAAACTTGTAAAAATACTTATAAGGTAAGGATAAGAGTCAAAAAGCTTATTTCTTTTTTAAATTAATTAATTTATTTTTCATTGTAAACAAATGGGATACATGTTGATGAATGGATAAAGAAACTGTGGTATATATATATATATATATATATATACACAATGGAATATTACTCAGCCAAAAAGCTTATTTCTATGGCAGGCCAAGAGTCTGTAGATTTGAGACAAAAATGTGATTCCTTTGAAAACCCTTGTAATACTCTAGGGCATTTTCTTACTTCTCTCCAGTGACTAATTTTGAGGGTATAGGTAGGTTGAGCCATTTGAGCATTTAAAAGTAGTAACTAAACTTTGTGTATCCAGCGCATTATGGTGATGTTATTTGAGAACAAATGACACAGAAAATATATATATATATATATATATATATTTTTTTTTTAATCTAGTTACATTAGGTCCTAAGACTAGAGAATTGTATAACTTGTTCTCAGAAACCCTCAGCATGACTACAGGAAATTTGCTGCAAAGTAACCCTGATCAGGAGAACTGGTTTAAATATTCCCATGGATGATCATTTTCCTCTCATTTGCTTTTTGCTCTGCACTTTCTTGTTATTATAACTGATGTTTTCTTACCTTCTCTATTGTTAATAAAATAGCTTCTTTCTTTTGGTCAAGGGGAAAGGTGGGATCTTTGGTCCCTGGATTCTTGCTGATAGGCAAATATTCACTCAATCTGTCTGCTGTTGGCAAAATGACCCAGTGAAACCAGGAGGCATCTGTGTTGCCCAGGTCAATATGCATACAATTGTCAGCCATAGTCTCCCAGGAAATGGACTCTTTAGAAAGTAATATATTATGCCTTTATGTAACCATGGATGGTTGGAATAAAATATAATTCTGGAGCAAGAGTGTTAACTCCATATGTGAAATCCATTCACTATTATTCATAGACAATCTAGCGTAGCTACAAATTGAAGTCTAAAGGATATGAAGTGCCACAGGAGGTCATCAATGTCATTAATTTTATAAAAGCAAGGACTTCAATAGTAGAATCATCCCAATACTTGGAAAAGGAAAGGGATTGATGTAAAAGTCTTTTCTATCTCAAGATGTGTTCTCATCATGTTGTGATGGTCTTTAAGAAAGAATGGTCTTTCTTAAAGATGAGTTATGTTTTTCTTTTCCAAGTATTCCAAATTCACTGACCTTTTCTGTGATAACAATGGCTATTAAAAAGTTTATTCAAGGTAAACTTCGTCTTCAAGATAAAGATGACATTTTGTTAGTGAGAAAGAAGGTATCTGCTTTTTAAATAAACTCTTGCTATGGAAAGAAAATCTTGAAAATAGATGTTTGGCAATGTTTCTATCCTTATGTGCTTTTATGGTTGAAAATAGTGTTTCATCCATAAGAACCTCAATAGTTATGCACTTCAAAAATCAGAATTTTTTGACTTTTCAGAAATGGGTTTGATTAGTTTAATGCTTTCATTAGTGTATTATGGTTATACATGATAGTTGGGTTCATTTTGACATAATCATACATGCATGGAATTTAATTTATTCCACTTAAGTTCTCAGAGCTTCCTCTTTCCCTTCCCTTCTCCCTCCCCCATCCCCCATCTTCTGCTCTACTGGTATTCCTTAGGCTTATTTATTTTTTAAATTGGTTCTTTATAGATATACATAAAGTTGGAATTCACTGTGATATATTTATACATGTATATAGTGCAGTTTTGTCAAATTCATTCTGCATTTCCTCCCTCCTCCCTTGTCCTTAATCTCCTTGATCTTCCCTCTGTCTTTATGAGAAACAATACCCCTCTCCTTTTTTCCCCCTTACTTTGGTATTGCTTCTGTTTGTGAGAGAAAACATTCAAACCTTGACTTTTACATCTGGCTCATTTCACTTAGCATGATATTCTCCACTTCCATTCATTTACTGGCAAAGGACATACTTTTATTCTTCTTTGTGACTGAATAAAACTTTATTGTGTAAACATATTGCATTTTCTTAATCCATTTATCTATTGATGAACATCTGGGCTGGTTCCATATCTTGGCTATTGTGAGTTGTGCTGCTATAAACATTTAATGCGCCTGTACCACTATAGCATATGCTGTTTTTTGTTTTTTTTTTTTTGTTACCAGGGATTGAACCCAAGGTATTAACCACTGAGCCACATCCCCACTCCTTTTTATTTTTTACTTTTGAGACAGGGTCTCTCTAAGTTGCTGAGGCTGACTTTGAACTTACTATCCTTCTGCCTCATCCTCCTGAGCCACTGGGTTTATAGTGTGTGCCACCATACCCAGCAGATTTTAGTTATTTTGGATAAAGACTGAGGAATGGGATAGCTAGATCATATGGTGATTCTATTCCTATCCTTTCGAGGAATCTCTATACTGCTTTCCAAAGTGGTTGTATTAATTTGCTTGATTAGTTTTTGAAGATTGATTAACATCAGAGAAAGTAGGAATTTATAAGCCTAATCTTGACAAAAGCCTTTGTGTAGCTGGCAGTTGGGATTTAAAAAAAATCATGGTTTCAAAACTTGGTCAATGATGTATCTTTTCTTCCATTTGGACCTATTAGTCATTTTGAATTAGGTTTTCAGCTCTAAAACCAATTTTTGGACAAACTAACCATAGCATCAAATGTGAATTTTTATGCCATAGAATTGAATGAAATCTTTAAAACAGTGATTAATAAATAAATAATAAAATTAGAATACTGTATTAATTTTTATTACAGAAAATGTTTTTATATTATTTATAAAGTAAAAGTTTTCAGTATATTTCATTCATCTTTTAAATTTTTAAAGAAGATTAAAAATTATATTCATGTAATTTTTTTTACTGACACAGAGACACAGTAAAAAAATTCAGAGATTACTGGGTGTAGTGGCACACACCTATAATCATAGTGGCTGGGGATGCTGAGGCAGGAGGATTACAAGTTTGAGGCCAGCCAGGGAAAATTAGTGAGACACTGTCTCAAAATAAAAAAAAAAAACAAAAAAGGGTTAGGATGTAGTTCAGTGGTAGAGTGTTCCTGAATTCAATCCTTAGCACAAAAAAAAAAAAAAAAAAAAAAAAAAAAATTGAGAGATTGGTGTGGTTCAGGATCACTCCACGGTAGTGTGTGCTTTGTGTGTGCAAGGTCTTGGGTTCAATCCCCAGAACCAAACTAACCCAAACAAATGTCAAGATCACTATTCTATACATGTAACTGTATCTTAATCCCAATTTTTTGAGTTGGGCTGGGTGTCTACCTCTGATCCAATCAGCTGTGGCCCAGCGGGGAGGGGTGCTTAATTCAGGAATCCTCAATATCTTAGTGTTTATTACTCCAGTTATGACAATTACGTGGTTTCCCAGAGAAGCCAAAGTTATCATCACATAAAAATAATCACTTGGGCTGGGACTGTGGCTCAGTGGTAGAGCACTTGCCTAACACATGTGAGGCACTGGGTTTGCGTCTCAGCACCACAGAAAAATAAATAAATAAGTGAAATAAAGGTATCGTGTCCATCTACAACTAAAAAGATATTTAAAAAAAATCACTTATCAACTCGCAGAATTTGTCTTCCTGCAATTATCGCCCTTGTTTAATGGTAGCGCCTGTCTCTCTTCATCTGTCAGCATATTTTCCCAGTAAGTTTCACTGATGGATATTGTATTGTACATCCAGTAATATAAATGCAAACTCAATATAAATAGGTTGTAAAATGAAATTGCAACAATTTTAGGATTTCACAAAGTCGAAGAAAATGTTGTTGGAGTCTTCCTCAAATCACATGCAAATGAGGCTTAGGAAAGTCAGAAAAACTACCAACTGAAGAAGAGAGGGCCAGGAATCATTATGACACAAGTCTTCAAAGTACATGATCTGAATGCCAAAGAATATTGATATTGTTAAATTAATAATCCTTTGACTATATTTGACATAAAGTGATCTTCTTTATGTTTGTGCTACAAAATCGAGCATGAGGCAAAGGATATTATACTATTCAGATCTTTTTTGTTGGAAAAAGTTAGGTCCCCCCAAGCACAAATATTTGAGTTATTCAGGACTTAGTACATTGTTGTGCCAATTATAACCTAATTTAAAAAGTAAGGTAAACTTATTCATTTACATTTTAATTTCACTTAATAAAAATAAATTCCTAATCATTTTTTTCCTCAGCTATTTACTATGGAATTTTGTTCCCTATTTGAGCATCTGATGCCCAGCTTCCCAAAGGAGAACAGTTTTGTTCTAGGCTGACTCTCCAGAGAACTGTGGGTGAGAAGTGGTATTCTGCACCCAGGCCTTGCCACCTTCTTTGACTAATCCCTGATCATTTACTTCTTGGAATCAGGTCCATCTTGAACCCTAAAGCTTTAGAGTTTTTCTGGGGATCTACTTTATTGATGCAAAAGACTAATTTGAGCTAAGGTGTTTGTAAAAGACAATAGCTCAAAAAAGTTATTCTTTACTGAAAATGCCTTTGTTTGAATGGCAATCCTCCGCACCTAAAGCCAAGAAGTGAAATGGGAGAGGATAATGAGGGATGATTATCCTGCTATCCATCTGTATGTGCCCTGAATAGGTCCTTTGCAGAAGGCCAGCTTTCCTGTTTCAGTGTGTTTCTGTACCATCAGCTCTAATTCCTCTGTGTGTTCCTGGGGTGAGATCTTGGGACACTTATCCCCAAATTGACATTTTGGGTTTAATCATCCCACAGAGTAGGAATGGCAAATAGATTTCATCTCACATGTCAGTTCTGATCCATTGAGAGTAACTGCCTAGGGGACTGAAAGTAGAAAGTTTCTGGGACTGTGCTGGCTCAGCAGGAAAGACTGTATCAATTGATTAATGATGTCTATCAGGGTCACTGAATGTAGGGTAGAATATGTATGTGTGCTACATTCTTCCTATCTTTGTGCTAGATTGTGCCAAGTAGTGAGTGTGCCTGTACCACATCAGGGAAGTCATTTGTTATCATTTAGCTCTTGACTGTTCACCAAGACTGTGGGTTTACTATTACTGAGTTCTTCAGCCTTCTGGCAGCTACCACTATGTACCTCGTGTACTATATATGACTTAGACTATTTATATAAGATTAGCAGCACTGCCTCAGTATACTTGAGTGGCTCGTTTCTTTCTGATTAGGCTAAATACAATTGATTTCATTGAAGGACTTTCATTAGAGAGCACCAACATGTGAAATTACTAAGTTATAATTTGACAGAAAGAACATTTCAGATTTGATCATCTTTTAAAATATACAGAGTAGACATTTCTGTACAGTTCAAGCTTAGGGAAGATTTAATTTTTCCCCTGTCACTTCCAACTCTATGTGCTTTTATATACTTTCTGTAGTGTCACAGAAATTTGAGCAGCTTTTAGAGTTAGCAGCTCTAGGGATGATTCTATTTGGAGGAGAAAAAAAAAAAAGGGGAGTGGGGAACAGTAAAGATTAAAGACTCTTATTTTAGCCAGTACACATGAGAACATTAGGAAGGAAGGGTGTTTGCTGGACTCTGGTTAGCATTTTCCCTAAACCTCAAGGTCCCTAAAGGAAAGAAGGATGCCTCATCAATGGGTAAATTTTAACTGTGTGTTTGGGGGATGATGTTGGAGCCATGTTGTGGTTAAAACAATGCAGTCCAACTTTCAAAAGAAATTTCCAAAGATCTTAGCCTTTTCCTACCCTATCTCAAATTTTGGTGAAAGGGAGACAAGGAGACCACAGCACCTCCTTTTAACGACTCCTTTTCTCTTCCATCCATTGCTTCCCCATCTTACTCACTCCAGCCTTCCTCCAACAAAACTCTCTCCATGATGGAGACATCAGCTTTAGCCTCTATGCCTCTTACCCTACTCATTGGCCCCTTTCCTGTCCATCACAAGGTCCCATAGGGCTTATTGAGCAAAGCAGGTCCATCCATAGCTGGGTGAAGAGGGTCAAGACAGAATTGTCTTAAGCATGGGAAGAATAGAAAGGCTGGACAACTAACATACACGAACCCTTTCTCTTTTATCATGTACGTCATGTACACCCCTCAAAGATGTCATTTCCTGGATCGAATTGCCGTCACTGACAATGGATTGGTTGGAAGCTCTCACACTGGATCTGCTTTCAGGATGCCATTGCTCCTGGTGGTATCTGGGTTGAGAGTGTTGCTCTGGACCACGCGCTTCAGTAACTGACTCTGGGTCACCCCCTATGTGCTCCTGGGATGTCTGTGATGGCCTCTTTCCACTGGCATCAAGGGGTGTCCTGTCTGGATGGCATCTTTTGGGATGGCTATCTTTTACTTTCATTCCTCTTATGCCCTCTTCTGGAGGGAGTCTCAACTTCACACATTCAGTTGGTTTTAGATCCTAAGTCTGTTTTATTACTTGTGAGGTAATTTGGGGCACTGGTACACAGAGGTGGGTACGTTAGAGCTGTAGAGTCTAATTAATCCATCATTTTTATAGCCCCTGCTTATTTCACCCCCAGAGCTTGTCTTTAAGCCCAACCCTGGCCTCTCTTTAGGCGCAGTCTCTCAGATGGATTTTAACGTTTTCTCCACCAACACCGTTCACAGCTTCTTCATTGAGTCTTCCTTCTATTGATTTTCTCTTCTCAGAGGAATTTCTCTTTGCTTCTTTTCCTTGATCTCAAATATTTTCTTTCTTTTCTTAAAACAAATCATTTCCTCAATGTACATGGAAGCCAAAGCTCCTTGTTCACTGCAGAAATTAGGAAAATAGAAAAATGTGCAAAGAAAAACAATCCATTATTTACCACAATCAAAGAAATGACCATGAAGTTTAGTACATTTCCTTCACTTTTACATAATAGAAAATATGCTGTATGTTTAGACCTATATTCTGTGTTTCCCCCCCTTACCTTTTCTTCTCTGTTAGCAAAGTTGTAAGGCTGTAATGATGTTGTTATTTTTGTGTGCATGGGTGTGCATGCATGAACACACACAGACACACACAGACACACACACACACACACACACACACACACTCTGACACACATTCTAACTGGTGTCTTAGGATCTGCTGCTGAACTCCTGGTTGTTCTACAACCTGATTTACAATACTCTACTTTTCTTACTTACTTTTTTCATACTGGTTCTGTCCCGACTTCTCAACCTTTATGGATATAGATGGTTTCTGATTGATTAAAGGGACAACTATAAGATGTCATCAATCCAACTTTAATTTGGGTAGCAGGTAACACTGACACATAAGAGGGAGACCACCTCTCCATAATTGCCTCTTTGATTCACTCCCTGTTGCATTTGTAACCTTGATCTCCACTCTTCCCCAGCCTTAGCTCAATTGCTTATTCCTAAGAATAAACTTCCACAGATTGCTAGGAAACAAGGTCTGAGCACCCAAAGAGAGTTTCCTATTATTCTCTTGTAAAATAATGATGAAGAGATGGGATAGAAGCTGAATAAATGTTTAGTCTAGGATGTTCTGTTCTTAAGCTATAATTGCTGTTTTTTCTTTAACTCTATAAATGATTCTGCCAAACAAAAGAAACTTCAGTCTTCATATGGGTATTATTATTATATCAAGAATTTTATCCTTCAAATGTGTGAGTTAAAAAAAATTCTTCATCATCAAAGGTGATTGTATTTTGTCTTGGGATTGGTTTTATATGATTCTTAGAGGGGGAAGATTAACTTTAAAGGATGAACGTGGTGGGATGCATTTATTCCACAAAGTAAGGCATACCTGATTATCATAAATATAGAGAAAACCATGAAATACCCAATTTAAATCTAATTTTACAATTGAAAAGCATTAAATGAATTCTTATTTTTTTAAAATGATATATATTTGATCTTCAGAATTTAATATATATTTAATATTATATTATTAATATATTGATGTATGTTTTAAAATAGATTTAAATATATAAAATATATTTTAAAATATATAAATGATATATATTTGATCTTCAGAATTTAATAATCACTCAGAGTAGTAAAAGAGAGTAAGGATTAAGAAGTATTTTGGAGGAATTTAGGTTAGCTCTCACAAGCTTTGAAAGATTCAGAGACCAGAGTATCTGTAGTCATGTCTGGGAGAAGCCTTGCCCTGGGTTGTATAATAAGAGAGCAGACAATTTCTCTCCTTATAGTACCCTTCAAGAAATCAGCCTCATGATTCAGGGATGGTTATCTTCAATCAGGTCATATGTCCTATAGGTGTCAATGAATCTTGGGTTTTGAATATTTTAATCTGGATGAGGGATATTGTTATAAGATTGGATAAGATAGAAAATAAATATGGCTTCATGAGCTACATTTTTCTTATCATCCTGTATTCTCCAATAAGGTAAATCACTTCGTATTCCAGCAGAAAAACCAGGCTCAACATTTACCACACTGAGTAGCCATAGCGTGTTTATTGTTTATTGTGTTTTCTTCCTTTCTATAGCTGCAACTTGAAGGGACTGATGGATCTGTGCTGGAGGTACCCATAGATCATGGGGCTCCCAGAGTGACAGTGCACGAACAAGAAAGAGAATCAGCTAGAAGGGATGAGTTGAACCTTGGCTGCACAGATTCCTTGCTTTATTACTATTCCTGGTGGTGTCAGTCCACATGGGAGTGACCTCTCTTTTTTGCTCCTATCAGAATCAGAAAAATGCAAACTGTTCTGGAAGCCAAAACTACTGTGTTACTGAGGGCAAGGAAGCAGAATCTGTTCAGCAAGTTGGAAGGTGACTCAAGTTCTGTGAGGGTGGGGCCCAGGTGCATCTGGTTCCTTGTACTCCCTGTGCCTCAACAGCTCCTGCATAACACAAGGACCAGTAAGTACTATTCATTCCCTCCCTCCTTTCCTTCTCTCTTTCCTTCCTACATCCTCTCCCCTCCCTTCACTTTTTTTGTGGTACTGGTAATTTAACCTAAGGCTTCACATATGCTAAGTAAGCCCTCTATCACTGAGCTAATTCCACATCCCTTTTTATTTTTTATTTTGAGACTGGGTCTTGATAAGTTGCCTAGTCTGGCCTCAAACTTGTGATCCTCCTGCCTCAACCTCCAGAGTCCCTTTGATTACAGGAATGTACCACCACACCTGGCTTGTTCTACTGTATTTCTAAAGGTAACTTATTATTCCATACTCCAATTTGTCCTTTTCTTCAGGGTGTTGGCTGAGACTCTACATAGAAGCTCTAGAGATCTAAAGCTTTAGAGTGCCCAGAACTTTTGCCTGGACAATCGGAGGTGGGGCTTCTGTAGTCCTGACTGGCTTCTGGAGCCAGGATTAGCTTTGGGAACACGACAAGGGAACTCTGCCGACAGCACTGGGGAATCAGGGTCTAGAACCAAGCTGATTTGAGTATTAATCTGAAGGGCCTGCACAGAGAAACAAACTCATATTTGAACTTCAGAGATGGCATAAGCAGACTTGGAAGGTGGAGTTGGAGGCAGTCTTGGACAGATTCCTGAAGTACTAGGTGGAGACAGGGGTCTTTTAGGAGAAAATTCATTCTCGCTCAGGATGCTGGGCCTTAAGGACATAGAGTTCTTTCAGGTAGAAGCTTGTCCTACACAGCTCCTTGATGCAGGAACCTTGGACCCCTACCCCACATATCTCAAGAGCTTGTCTTATTTCCTTCCTCAGGCAGGACCCAGAAAGTTCTCCTAGAATCCAAATGAAGTTCATTTTCCCAGTAGGGAAGCAAGTTCTAGAATTGTCTATGGCTTCAGCAGGGATCCTCAATATTGTTGTCTCAGTAATCCAGCTCCCTAGGACTCCCTGAAGGTTTGGGATTGAAGCCAAGAGTCAGGCTCAGCCCTCCAGGAAGTAGGTTTGTCATCATTACCAGCCCTTAGGATGCACAAGCTGATCCTCACAGCTTCTCTCCTTGGTGACTTCTGTGGGCTCTGGGGTTAAAGACTTTGTGCCACATGGTTCACCTTAGGCTCTGAGAAGGCGGTTCTTGCAGAGCCATTGAGATTTTAAAGAATTACCTATTTTTGATGCCAAGCATATCACTTAAATACAAGAAGTTTAACAGCTTTAACAGCAGTCTCTGTGCCTGGATGCAAGATGGTTTTTAACCCACAATATTCTTAGGATCTTGCCAGTGCACCCCAAGGCTCCTTGAGGCAATTAAAACTATGCCCTTGGCAATGTGGCTGACTTCAATGGAACTTTTGCCAGAATTTTTTTTTTTAACAGCAATTTCTCATCATATCTGGAAGAGATTAAGTTTGACTAGTGTGGACAGAGGAAGCTTCCTTTTGAATTCCTGGTTATCTACAATCCCTGGCACAAGATAGGCCACTCGGCAGTATCTTGGCAGCTCCCAAAGTGTTCCCCAGCAACTTCATTTTCTTCCCAACAAATGAATTTCAATTTCCTGGCCAAATCCAGCAACTAGAAAAACCTATATAAACTGTGAGGTCACAGAGAGCAATTTTACTAAATAACATCTCAGCCTGCAAGGAGAAATTTAGGCAATGGAACACTCAGGTGTACTTTCTGTACACCTTTGTGGAAGTTTTGTCACTGAGCCTAAACATACTAAAATACATCTACATCTTGAATTAAATGTAAATTTTCCATAAAAATGTTGAGGATCTTTTATAGTTTTACCTTTGAAATTATTTTCCCATGAATGACTTATTCCTTACAATTGGCTATGCCTTCTAATCAATCACCAAGCTTACTCAGGGATTCTAGGAAAATAAGAGAATCTAATCCACAAACTATTCTTACATGTAATGATTTTTAAATGAATAATAAGTTTAACAATGAAGTTGACATAATGTTATATTTTTTAGGCACTTAATTAAATGACTATCAATTTTGGTTTGGCTGTCTTGTGACTTGGAGCCAATTCATTTTTTTTTCTCCCATAGACCTTTGGAAAGCTGGTGGTCCCTAGACATTGAGCCTCTTGTGCCTAATAGACAAAATTGCTCTAAGGGGATTTGTTCCTGTTTAGCTCAGGAACAAAAGACTTATAGTGCACAGGATTGCTATTTTCAAATATTGGAAGACCTGAAAGTCAAAGAGGCATAAGACCAATTCTGAGCTACTCCTTTGGAGTAGAGCAGATAATTGTTCACAGCAACATGTTGGTGAGGCTTTCCAAGGAGTTGTGTGGCCTTGGAAGTGTTCATGGGAACTGGAAGGATCTTTTGTAGAGGATGAGAGTTGGAGAAGGCTTTAGAGTCAGAAGATCAGAGTACAAGTCCTTGTGCCAATCATGAACTGCATGACTTTGAGCAAGTCACTTAGTCTACTTGTATTGTTTCCCTCATCTATAAGATGGGGATGTACCCATATGTCAGTTATCACTAGTGATCACAGTGGGATGATTTCAATCTTTTAATCAACCTGATTAAATTCTAAATATTAAGTCCTTTCCAAATATTAGTGTTCTAGCTCCAATTCAAAGGATACTAATGGAGCATCTAAGAGTATTAAGATGAAAAGAATCTACAAAATGAATCATTGAAAATTCATTAGTGTTACCGATAGTAATCTTCAAGACATTCAAGAGCATAAATGTCTCCCAATAAAAGTACAAGGAAAACTTAAAACATTTCAGGGAATTCAGTGCTGCCAACATTTACTAAGTCAGGACTGTATAAACCTAATATGGTCTTTGAGCTATAGAAATGAAAGACTAGAATTAAGAGGGTTAGAGCGGAAAGGGATATTGATCTTAAGTCCTAAACTCTCATTTTGTACATGGAAAATGACGTGTAAAATAACTGAATGATTCACATGATGATTTCTATATATTTATACTCAGCCTTATTTCATAAAGGAATTCAGGTGGATTATAAGAATAGATACAATGAAATAAGAAAATCTAAAATAAAAGCAAAGTTATGATCATGGGTGTATTAATCAGGGTTCTTCAGAGAGACAGAACCAATTTCCAAGATGGAGAAATTGGCTTACTCAATTGTGGAGGCTGAGAATTTCTATGATATGCTGACTTCTAGGCCCTGGAGTGCTGGTATTCTGGCTCAGTTCGAGCACAAAAACCTCAAAACCAGATAGCTGTTGGTGTAATTCTCAGTCTAGACCAAAATTCTGAGAACCTGAGGGACCACTAGTGTAAGTCTTAGAGTCCAAAAGTTAGAAAGTCTGGATTTCTGAAAGGACAGAAGAATCCAGGAAAAAGAAAATTATTTTCTTTGCCTCCTTGTTCTATTTAGTCCCCAGCTGATTGGGATGTTGCCTGCCCCCAGTGAGGGTGAATTTTCCCCATTTACATATACCCTCTGGAGACTCCCACATAGACATACCCCAAAATAATGTTTTATCAGTTTTCTAGGTGTTTTAGTCAGCTTTTTTGCTGCTGTGACCAAAAGACCTGACAAGAACAATTTTAAGAAGGAAAAATTTATTTTGGGGCTCACAGTTTCAGCGGTCTCAGTACATAGATGGCCTATCCCATTCCTTGGGGTCTGAGGTGAGGCAGAACATCATGGCGGAAGAATGTAGCGGAGGAAAGTGGCTCAGGACATCACCAGGAAGCAAAGAGAGAGAAGGTATGTTCAGCTCACAAAATATATATCCCGAAGGCATGTCCCCAGTGACCCACTTCCTCCAGCCACACTCTACCTGCTTATAACCACCTCTCAGTTAATCCCCTTTAAGGGATTAATTCACTGATTGGGTTAAGGCCCCTATAACCCAATCATTTCATCTCTAAACTTTCTTGTATTATCTTACACATGTGCTTTTGGGGGACAACTCACATCTAAACCATAATACTAGGTATTCCTTAATCTAATCAAATTGACAACTAGAATTAATTATCACAATGGAAAATAAGTTAAAGTATAATTGCCAGTTGAAAGGGGAAGTAGAGTTATAATGAGAATATGTAGGCCACGGACTTCTATAGTTTTTAAAAATGAGGAATAAATTTGTGATCTTCCTGATAGCCAAAGCAAAATCAGAAACCAAGCTAATGATATTAGAACCCAGTTTTAGACCAATTTGCTTTTTGCTTTTTAAAAATATTTTTTTTTCATTACTAGGAATTGAACCCAGGGTTTCATATGCTAGGCAAGCACTCTACCACTGAACACATCCTAGCCCTTCAACCCTCAATTTAAAAAAATTGAATCTATTTCTTTTGGTCTTAAAATGTTTTTTGGTATTGTATTCTTTTTCTTTCTCTCCACTGGTTCAGTCTGTGGAGATGGTCTTTGTGAGGGGACTGGGAGCTGTTCCATATGCCCAGCTGACTGTGAGAAAGGTCCACTTCTGTACACGCCTGGGTGACGATGACTTTCCAGTACGTTTGGTTTCCATTGCCTCTACCTTGACTACTATTTTGTTAACATTTAATCAGTGTCTCAAGTTGGATTTTCCTCAGTTATTTGTTCCTTATATTTATTATCCTCTGTCAGTATCTGACATCTTCTAGGTGTTTTTTCTTATTGAGTCTTTGAAATTAGGTAATCTATCCTGTACCTTACAAATGAAGAAACTGAGGGTCAGAGATGCTAAGTGATTTGCCCAAGGACTGTACAGCAACCATTGATCTTTATTGAGTACCTACATGTGTCTCATTTAACTCTTACAACAAACTCTGATCAATATATATGATTATCTCTTTTTACAGATAAGGAAAATAAGACACACACAATAAAAACAAGTGCTTTGCCCTAGGTTACAAGAACAGTAAGTGAGGGAGCTGAGATTCGAACCAAGTTTTCTTTGGTTCCAAAATCTATTTCTTTGTTCAACCTCCCAAACCCGTGTTGCTTCTTGCTATGAAGTTGAGAGGTCATGGATTGAATCCAGTTCTCTGAACTCTAGCATCTTCTCACCATATTTCTGCTCTCATCAGAGAAGACTGACTACCTCAGGCCCTAATTCCCCTTGGACTGGAGAGATGTACATGACCAGTTCTGGATTTGGAAAGGTCCAGACTAAGCTTGACCATTTCTGTCCATCTTGCTTTTTGAAAGGTTTATTCTTCCTGAGATGGAGGTGAGGAAGTAGTTGGGGGAAGTGACTGAGACTACTCAGGCATTTTCTTATTTGGTCCCCTGTCAAACCAACTTGAGGTGCATTTACACTGTGGCAGGTTGAAAAATCTAAATTCTTCCTAGATCATGTTCTGATTTTTGGGATCTGCTTCTCATCACTTGGCATATATACAGGAAACTGGCAAAGTGCATCTAAACAATCCAGAAACTATCATTAGAAAGGCCTATCTATTCCCCCAAAGTTATATGGTATATTTTGAAACAAGACATCCTTGGCTTGGCCTTTTCTATTCTTTTGTATTGTGAGTGCTAATGCTTTTCTCCCTGGGATTGATACTAGAGCTTTTTGACTGTGGAGGCAGTGTGTGTGTGTGTGTGTGTGTGTGTGTGAGAGAGAGAGAGAGAGAGAGAGAGAGAGAGAGAGCGCGCGCAGGGTGGAAGGAGGGAGGTAGGGAGGGGGAAATAGTTCCTTGGAAACTTTAATAAGAGAATGGAGAGGAGTTCATAAGATTGAGAAAAATGATTCCAGAGAAATAGGGTCAAGGTGAGAGGAAACATAGCAATAGCTATCTAAGGATTAGAAAACAAAGCATATGTCTTTATTTTGAAGCTAAAATCCTCAGTGTATTAAAAATTAGGATTTTGATGAACCTGAAATATTCAGTGATGTTTTAAAAGTTGTATTCTCAAATATTTGATTTCTTATTTAAAGGAATTTTAAAATTAATTTATTTTATTATTTTTATTATTTTATTATTTTAAAATTTTTTATTAGTATGTATTAATTGTACATATTAGTGGGGTTCAGGTGATATTTCCATACATGCATATAGCATATACTGATCAAATCCAACCTCTCTTTATCCTCCGCTCCCCGACATCCTTCCCAGTCTCTTTACAGATCCTTATTAAACCAGTGGCAATGGATTTTATTGAATAATATCATTGTATGGGAAATCTTACTAGTGCTAATGATGAGTAATTACTGATTTTGTGGGAAATGCTATTGTTTTAATTAATACTTGCTGTAAAACATTTAAATTATATTTTAACCTTCATTTTTCTTTCTTTTAAAAAGTGCTTTCAGCATCAGAAACAGAAGATGTTTGGGGATCAAAGTTGGATAATAGATTTCACTCACATCAAACAAATTTGTAAATGAGCAAAAGTTCTTCACAAGCCATGTTCCCAAATGTGGACTCAAAATTGATTGAGACTAGAGGAGTAAGGATTCAATAGCCGAGATTCTTGGAATTTGGTCCCGAAGTCTAGTACCGTGGTTCTGAGGCCAAACACATGAGGTACCTGGAGAGTACCTCCAAGACTGAGAGAGAGAGGAGAGTTTGGTCAGGTGCATATCTAATTCACCTGCTGAGAATTTCTGACTGGTGGTGAAGATGAATGAAAGATAGCATTTATGTCACGCCTCTAACTTTTGCAAGGACGCTGTTGGAGGTTACAGAGCTTGTTCTGTCAGTCTCTCTTTTTTATAGCAACACTGAAAAAAACTGGAGAAATGGACAAAAGGTAAAATCTTCCTTTGGAGGCTGATGAAAATTGTCAGATTGGTTGGGCTCTTTGGGAATCATTACTTCTTATAATGCTCTGCATATACCCAGAAAAGCACAAGAAATCACATGTCAAGGTCACTCTGCTCAGCAGAAAATATCCTTAATGCAACATAATAATGAGTGGAAATGAATGCAAATAAGGCTTTTACCGCCACCCACCTCATTAGAACGGTCTGTGCTCCAGCTCTGTAAGCCATGTGGACTCTGTTCAAAGACCCCAGTAATGGCTGATGGCTTCTGCCAAAATTTTGCAACTTAAGCATCCACCTGGAAGCAGGACTGGTTCCTCCCCAGGTTAGAGCCTACTCTGCCCCTCAACGTGCCCCCTGAAAGCAGGGCTGCATTCCCTTTGGTATCATGGAAATCTGTCGTCCTTAGAAAAACAATGGCCAGGGCTCTGCCATTTTAGTCAGTTATGGTTCGGAAAGATAATCAGACTCCCAGCCAAATCCGAAGAAATATACTGTCCGAAGTTCATATGCAGGGCAGTAAATGATTGGAATACTTCTAAAAGAGAAGTCAGTAAATCCTTATCAAGGAATACCATTGACCAATGTTTTCAAGTCACTTTACCTACCATTCTTATAGAAAATGAAAGGAATTTTTATTTATTTGGGTGATTACTCTGTGCCAAAGACTGTGCTGGATGTTTTATATATGTGATTTCACTGTAAAATAGTGAAATATTCCCCTTGGAGAATGAAAAAAAAAAAAAAATAGGAAGCTCAGAGAAGTAGTCACTTGCTTGGGGACTTAAAACAAATAGTGGCACTGAAATTCCATTCTCTCTCATGAGCTGCTTTTGGAAAAAATGCAAAAATGGCAGATTCCACTGGTCTCTTCAGTACTGCCCAGTTTTCTCCCAAAACTCTCTGACCATGTAGCTGGAATGGAAATCTTGAGGTAACAATTAGAAAGTTGTGAGCCCCTCACTAGAGTTATTGAGAAAAGGTTGATAGATTACATGCTTATGGTATTGTAGGAGAGATCTGTGCATCTGATAAGGTAGTGTGTGCCAGCAGTGGTTTATGTTTTACTCACAGAAAATTTAAAAAATAACTTTGCCAAGTATAATGGCACACACCTGCAATTCTAGTGACCGGGGAAGTTGAGGTAGGAGTTCACAATCAGCATCAATGACTTAGTGAGGCCCTAAGTAACTTAGGGAGACCCTGTCTCAAAATAAAAAATAAAAAGGACTGGGGATGTGACTCAGTGTTTAAATCTCCTGGATTTAATCTCTAGTCTAAAAATGAAAAACAAAAAACCAAATAAAACAAACAAAACTTTAATAGTTGTATATTTTAATGCATATTAGAAAAAAAGACAGTATATCAGTGTGTGATTTCACATATATTACTGTTTAGACAGAGCTAAATAACAATAAATAAAGTAGTTCCCTCTCTCTTTATCCACAGAGGATACATTCCAAGACCCACAGTGCATGCCCGAAACCTTGGATAGTACTGAACTCTATATGTACTCTGTTTTTCCTAGGCATACATACTTATCATAAAGCTTAATTTATAAAAAAGGCAGAATAAGAAATGAATAACAACTAATAATAAAACAGAACAATTATAACAATATATATAATGAAATTGCCAGCATTCTACTCTTATATTTTGGGGCCATCATTAAGTAAAATAAGCATTACTTGAACCCAAGCACAGTGAGGCCATGACAGTAGATCTGATACCTGATATGGCCACTGAAGGACTGAAGGGTGGGTGGCATATATGAAGTGTATATGCTGGGCAAAGGGGTGATTTATATCCTAGGCAGGATGGGGCAGGACAGGGAGAGATTTTATCAAGCTATTCAGAATAGCATGCAATTTAAAATCTATAGTGTTGATTTCTGGAATTTTTCATAAATATTTAAAATACTTCACAATTTTTTATTGTAGTTGACTGTGGGTACCCAAAACCACATGAAGTAAAACTGATATAAGGGGGGGGCGGCAGTGGCTACTGTAAGCTATTTTTCAGAAATATCACCTGAAAGAGATAACAGTGGTTTACAGATATTCCAAAAACTGTGATGGTAGCATGGAACTGACAGATGTTTGGGAATCACCAGGTGAACTTGCTGGATTTAAGGGTCCAGTGGCTTAGCACAGGCCTGGAGGAACATGCGCCTTTGCTCAATCAGGAAATGACATGAATGAGCAGCTTGCAGGTGGTAGAGCTCCTGGGATGAGAGGCCCCTGAGTCTCCACATTTGTCAGAAGTTTGCCCTTTTCTTCTTTTTGGGAGAAGAGTATATGTAAGAGTGATACTTATTTATTACTTGTGTGACTTTAGGCACATTACTTACCTGCTATTGGCTTCCATTTCTGCATTTGTAAAATGGGAATATAATAGTACCTCCTCATTGGTTGTTGGGATTAAATGAGATAGCAAAGCACAGTGACTGGCTCAGTAAGTGCTATATATTCTTGTTATTAACTGATAATACTTATGTGGATTAATTACTGATGGAGGGTTTGGCCAAATACAGTTATCCTTTGGTATCTATTGGAAATTTGTTCCAGGACTTCCTGTGGATATCAAAATCTGTGGATGTTCAAGTCTCTTGTGTAAAATAATGTAATAATTGCATATAATCTATGCATGTCCTTCTATATGCTTTAAACCACCTCTAGATAACATATACTATCTAATATAATATAAACATTTTACAAATTGTTGTGTTGCATTGTTTAGGGAATAATGAAAAGAAAATAAAGTCTGTGTATGTTTGGTATAGGCATAATATTTTTCTGAATTTTTTCAACCTGTTGTTGGTTGAATCCTCAGTTGTAGAACTCATGAGTGTAGAGAAAGCTGACTGCATTTTATTTTAACCAACAATACTATAAGATTATTTGAATTTAATCATAAGTTGTTTTGAGTCCAAGTTTTTCATTATAATTTTCAAATATTGAGGGAAATCATTATGATTACATATGGTCAAATCCCATTTCCTCCTCATGGCTCAGGAATGGACAAGACCTCTCTTTTGCTGGACCATGCCTCATCTCATGGAGGACAAAGGCTGGCCCTGGCTGATGTCTCTGTTTGCACCCCACATACAAATTTGTCTACAGGTCCCTTTGTGTTTCTTGTCTGAGTCTCCAGGGAGTACTGAGGGTTATTTGCAGTGTCAGTGCTGGCCATGGTGCCTGAGGACATACATATATTTTTAGTATCTCTTCCCTAGGGTCTTGGTGAAAAGGTCATGCCTATTATCATGCCTAATGTCAACTTCTGAATAAACAGGAGGAAGAATTCATTTCTGTTAGAACCCGAACAATGTCAGGTTGTGGACTTTTTCCTCCCTTTGGAATATCATTTTGCTAATGATCCATAAGGCAAGTGCTTTGTAAACCCCAAAGCAGCTTATAGGAGTTCTTAGGAAGGCAAGGAGAATGAGGGACTGGACTGGAGAAGGGGGCTCAAGTAAATCCAGGTAGCTTCAGCAGCATTGTACTAGGTCCAGTGTGAGGCAGATACAGGGAGAGGTTTGTAGTCCATGTTTTCTATTCCTCAGAATTGAGCAGGCATCAGGTGTTTTATTGTTAAATGAGCACCTCACCCTTGAATGTGTTCAAGCAGACCGAAAGGCCTCTTCCAGGAGATTAGAGTCCTATAGGACTGGGTGAGAGATGCTCAGAGGCCGTTCCATACTAGTATTCAGTGAATCTGGAGGGGTTAGGGTGGGGCTATTCTACATTTTCTGTTTAGGCTTTAAAAAAATTAAGGTAGAGCAGTCATCTGTGGTTACATTTTCTTAGGGCTGATTTTTTTTTTAATGGTAGCTTATAATAGTATCTAATAATGGATTCATTATGATATATTAAAATATGCATATAACATAATTTGATCAATTCTATTCCCCAGTATCTCTTCATTTTCTTCTCTCCTCCCTCCCCTGATCCTCATCCTCTACTCTATTGATCTTTCTATTTTCATGATATCTGTTTTTATCTCTTTATCTTCCACATATGACAGAAACATATGACCTCTGACTATCTGAGTCTGGTTTATTTCACTTAATATGGTTCCTTGTTGCTCCATAATGCCGGTTTAAAGCAGAGGATATCTGTTTCTTGGTGAGGCAGTTTTTGTAAAAATAAAAGTGCCAGGGCTGGGGTTGTGGTTCAGTGGTAAGAGCACTTGGCTATCATGTGTGAGGCACTGGGTCTGATGCTCAGCACCACATATAAATAAATGAATAAAAGAAAGGTCTATCAACATCTACGAAAAATATTTTTAAAATAAATAAATAAGGAGATCCAAGATGGCAGACTAGAGGGAGGCTGTGTTCCTTGTCACTCCAGAAGAGGATATCTGTTTCTTGGTGAGGCAGTTTTTGCTGCTTATTGATCCCCTGGTGTTTACCCATTTGTCTGCTGTGATGACCTGCAGTCTGCCAGCATATCAACGCCTTTTTTGAGAGCAGATTGCTCACTGTCAGGCATCTATCATCCGCCATTTGCCTGCCTCTCGCCTGTCCATCGCCTGCCTTATTCCTATCCATCACCCAACGCACGAGGTTCACCTCCCGATCACCCGAAAACAGTCAGCAAACTGATCGCCAACCGCCAGTGGAGCACCAGCTGCCTGCTGTTGCCTGGAAGTTCACTGTTACAGTACCTGCAGGTTTGATTACACGTGGCTGCCGCCATTTTGAGACAACAGCCAGGCCCCGTAGGACCCCTGGCCGGACTGACTGACCCTGTCTCCAGGAACCCTCAGCCCAACCAATCACTCCCTGCCTCTGGGACCCTCACAGACCGACTGATTGCACCCGGCCTCCAGGATCCCACAACCACACCAAACACACCTGACCTCCAGGACCCCTGCCGGACCAACTGCATCCCATCTCCACGACCTCCAGCTGACCACGTCCACCCCTGAGCTGCAGCTCCCCATTTGCCAACACATTTCGAAGCCAGAGTAGCCATCTTGGATAATCCTGGAAGCCATAGCTCCGATCTTTGGGTGGGGGAAATCCCATCCTGAGACTCCTGCTGGAGGCTTGAAGCTCATTGTCAGGTACCTCTCATGCATCAGGCTACTGAACATTGGGAGGTTTCATTAGTATATGACTGTTATACAGTAGATTTTCTTTTTTCTCCTTTTTTTAAAAAATTAAGTTTTTATTTCTTTTCTTGCTCTCTTTTCCTTTTGTTTACCTGTTCCCTCAGAGTCTCTTTCTCCCTTTTTTGCATGCTAATATCCGATTTCTTTTGATTACACTCTCACCCTTTCTATTTTCTAGAACTTCTGTATATTCTTTTCTTATCCCATTAACAACCACATTCTACATCCCCCTGCATCCTCTTTGTCCTCCATTAGAAACTGCAGACATTATTGCAAACCTGTTTGTTTTACCAAAGATAGTATTTGAACTCATTTTGTTTATTATGACAATTTTGTTATTGTCCCCATAGGGGCTATTTGGTGTAGGATTGCATAGTGTCTGATTTGGGCACTGCTAATATTGATCTCCCCTTAAAGAAAGGGTTTTGGAAACCTATAGGGCCACTATAAGCCTATAGGGGGAAATCTGCAATACCCCAGATCTGCACTGCTAGAGGAGAAGATACATGAACAACATGAAAAAACAAGGGAAGAAAATGATCCAAACAAATCTAGATTCTATAGCAATAGAATCCAATGACAGTATGTTAGAAGAAATGTCAGAAAAGGACTTCAGATTATACATGATTAAGATGATTCGCGAAGCAAAGGATGAGATAAGAGAGCAAATGCAGGCAATGAATGATAATACCAATAAGCTGAAAGAGCACCTGCAGGAAGCAAAAGATCATTTCAACAAGGAGATAGAGATTCTCAAAAAAAACCAAATGGAAATCCTTGAAATGAAGGAGACAATAAACCAAATAAAAAACTCAATGGAAAGCATCACTAACAGACTAGACCACTTGGAAGACAGAACCTCAGACAATGAAGACAAAATATTTAATCTTGAAAATAAAGTTGCCCAAACAGAGAAGATGGTAAGAAATCATGAACAGAATCTCCAAGAACTATGGGACATCATGAAAAGACCAAATTTAAGAGTTATTGGGATTGAGGAAGGCACAGAGATATTTCACTTAATATGATATTTTCCAGTTCCATCCATTTTCCTGCAAATGACATAATTTTTGCTTTTCTTTATGACTGAGTAAAACTCCACTGTGTATATATACACATTTTCTTTGTCCATTCATCTGTTGATGAGCACCTAAGCTTGTTCCATAGTCTGACTATTGTGATTTGTGCTGCTATAAACATGGGTATGCATGTATCACTATTCTTTGGGATAAATACTGAGGAATGGTATAACTGGGACATGGGGCGGTTCCATTCCTCATCTTGAGAGGAAGCACCATATTGATTTCTATAGTTTTTGTAATAATTTATACTCCCACCAAAAGAGTGTAAGTGTTCCTTTTTACTTTCATCCTCACCAACATTTATTATTATTTGATGTCTGGCATTCTAACTGGAGTGAGGTGAAATCTCAATGTACTTTCGACTTGTATTCCCTGATTTCTAAAGATGTTGAGCATATTTTTTCATGTATTTATTGGCCATTCGTATTTCTTCTTTTGAGAAACGCCTGTTTAGTTCATTTGTTCATTTATTGGTTGGGTTATTTGTATTTTTGGTTCCGTTTTTTGATTCTTTATGTATTCCAAATATTAATTAATCTTCTGTTGAAGAGTAACTGCTGAATATTTTTTTCTGATTCTGTAGGTTCTTTCTTCATGTTTTTGTTTCCCTTTTAATTTTGCCATACCATTTACTAATTCTTGGTATTATTTCCTGAATTTTAGGAGTCCCACTGAGGAGGTCATTGCCTTTCCCTGTATGTTGGAGTGTTGTTTTTCTGACAGTTGTAAAGTTTGTGTTCTAATTTCTGTCTTTCATCCACTTTGAGTTGACTTTTGTTCAGGGTGAGATAAGGATCTAGTTTCATTCTTTACATTTGATATATCCAGTTTTCCCACTAGGTCTGATTTTGTATATAAATTTGTCCCATGCCATTCTCAGGGAATTACATTTGTCTATTATTAATTTTTTTAAACAAAGTTATACTTTTCCTTTTGTTTGTACTCTCTGGAGTTCAGGCTTTCTTTCTTTCTTCTTTTTTAAAAAATATTTTTAGTTGTAGATAAACACAACACCTTTATTTTTTATTTATTTTTATGTGGCGCTGAGCATGGAACCCAGTGCCTCATACGTGTGAGGCAAGTGCTCTACCACTGAGTTACAATCCCAGCCCTACATTTGTCTATTATAATGACTAAATTAAATAGGACTAAACTACATTTTTCATTTCTCCCAAATTTCAATAATAATCATCTTTAGATTTAACTTCTTGAATCTTATCTTGTCAGATTCCATGAGAAAATGGAGGTGGGATGACTAAGTGACTTGTCTACATTGTACAGAAGGTAAGTGACAGAGCCTGGACTTAGCACTTCTGGCTCCTGGGCAAGTGTTCTTTCTAGGAAATTGGACTGCCTCCTGCTATGGGGTATTGAGAAAAACAGGAAAAGCAGGGTTCTGAGATGAACAGGAAGTCACACATGAGCACAGAAGACCACCTCCTTCAGGCACAGGTTCTTCCTCTTTGAAAAAGCACTCACCTGGTACCTAGTTAGTGGTTCATAAATAGTTTTCCATAAAAACCACATGACTTTCAAGGGCATCAAGGGAGCTGTGCGCCAAGGCTCAAGATGAATGAAAAGGCCCATGGTTCCTAGATTTGTAGGTAAGCTCAGCCCTCAGATGGTGGCTGGGCCTCCTACATACTCGGATGCTTACTGACTTAACCTCTATCTTGCCTTGAACTGAGATGGATCCCTCTGAGGATGCATCCTGCAAACAAAGGCACTGAGCCCAGTAGGAGCCTGCAGGGCATCCAGGTTGAGTCATTAGTAGACAATAAGCAGCTCCTCCTCCCATCATGGCTCTGCAGCATCTCTGACTCAGGAGCCATCCAGTCTCCTTCTGTGATTAACTGACTACAGCTTAGCTGTGATCAGCAGAGCACCCAGGCAGGGAGTGGCTGTACTCCAAACCCAGCGCCTTGGAATCTTCTAATTGGGCTGCACCTGTCAGAGGTAACAGAGAAAGACTTATTGATATTTTTGAAGTGTGACTTTGTACTTTTTGATAGCTAGTAAATAACATATTGAAGCTTTCTCATTTTGCCACCCAGTCTATAGGAGGCATATGAAAGGTATTTATAGCTTTCATAGCTGTGATTTTACTCCTTCCTAACTGCTGAGTGTCCTCTGTTTTGTCTGGGAATCATCTGAATTCAGAGTCATGGTGATTGGCTATGAGAGGGGCTTCCGTCATTCTGAAGATTCCTGGATAGCTTGGGAGACAAATGATAGGATGTAAAAGATAGCTACTTTCTTGCCTTTCAGGTTAAGAAACTTGGTTAAAGAAATGTTGGTGGATGGAACAATATTCAGATTTTTATTCCATGCCAGAAGTGCAAAGAAAAGATTACTGACTTTATAAGTGAGTGGTCTTAAGAACGAGAGACTGCAGCTAAGAGCTCCACCTAACCGTGAAGATGCAGAAATATTTATCCAATCTAGAAGGGCAGGGAGACAAGACCTGAATATGGAATAGTGAGTAAGAGCCCTGGCTCTGCAGTTAGGCTAATTTATTTCAAATTGTACCTCTGTTACTCATTACATGGGGGACATTGGGAAAAATCACATAACTTCTGACCCTTTTTTTTAACAGGGATGATGGCATGTCCATCTGTCAGCTATAACACTTTCTAAATGGATAAAGGGTGGAAACATAACTTTTGAGCCTCTGTTTCCACATCTGTTTTATAGGGAAGGTAGTATATGCCTCATTGGGTTGTAGCATATCTAAGTGGACAAATGGTAGTTACATTATTTAAATTCTATTATCAACTTAGTTTGCAAACTTAAGCAAGTCCTATAACTTCTCTGGGTCTCAGTTTCCTCATTTGAGAGGCATCATAGTGGAAGATTCTTTATGTTATTCAGGGTTCTATCAGGAGACAGAAACCATGCAGTTATTTAACAGAGATAGTAATGTAAATAATTCTTAACCAGGTGTTAGAGAACTGAAAGGCTCTGAGGGAACACAAAGGAACCACAGAGGTAGCAAACTGCAGGGAGCAACTACCACCATTAACAGATTAGATGGTTATTGAAGCCTCAACTGAGAAGCCTGGAGAAGGGGACCCATACCTTGTGACATTAGTGGGTCCTAGGGAAAGACAAGGAAGGTGGAGTAGTGTGGCTGGTGCTGAGAAAGCAAACAGAATCACTGTACTAAAGGAATAAACTACTTTCAGACAGGGTCAAGAAGAGACACTGCTGGAACTATGCTGATCTAAATGGGAGGCAGGCAGGAAGCAACATATTGCTTCTCCCTCCTTTAGTCTCCCTGTAGTATTCTGGTCTCCAGCTCCCATTGGTAATGCCTCAAGAGAGCAGCTGACAAAGGAGAAATGGGCTGTGCAGGGTGAAGTTGGAGCAGAGCAACAACAGCTTAATAACCACAATCATCCCTAAACTTTCCCTCCCAGCTCAGAGTCTTTAAGTCAGGTTTTGAATCCCATGTAGAGAAACAGATGAATTCTGCATATGGACTTTCAGAGAGTCAGCATGGTATGATAGAATGAGTTTGAACTTCAGAGTCAGACAGATCTGTGTTAGAATCCTATCTCTGACTCTTACTAGCTGTGGGATATTAGGCAATTACTTTGAATTTCTCTGAGCCTCGTTTTCTCCATTGTAAAATGATAAAACCAATACTTATTTCACAGGGTCATTGTGACAATTAAACAAGATGACACATGAAAAGTGCTGGGTAGGGTGTATGGCACATTGGGGATGCTTATTCAGTGAATGTCATCTGATCCTCTTGTTCCTATTGTTGGCTGCACAAACTTTTCTGCTGCTTTGCTTCTTCCACTCAGATGTGGCTCAGTGGACCATGATGGGGCGCTTGGGCAGCAAGTCAATAGTGGCCAAGGAGTCCTGTCCCAGCTGGGCACCAGGGACAGTATTTGTTCTTGGTTTTTCACAAATGTATCAGGCTGGCTCCTCAGTGTGTGTTGGTGCAGGGCAGGGGGCACCTGCCCATTATTGTGCTAATTTTGAGCTGCATCCTTGGATGTCTTCAAGCCAAAGGTAAGAACTTTGGTTTTCTAGGCAGAAATTCTATAATCTAGGAGAAGCATCTAGAATCTCTTTCCTCCACTCAGCATAGCTGATTTCTTTTCATTTTTCTCTGAGTGAGCTTTCAGACTAGAAATAATAAGGAAATATGGACTATTTATGTTATTGGTGACATCAATAACTACTATTTGTTAGGTATCTAGTTTGTGCCAACTATTGTGGAAGTCCCATTATATGTATTATCTCTAAACCTTAAAACCTACAAGATAAGTTCCCCAACATTAATATTAGGAAACTGAGGTGCAGAGCTGTTTAAACAAACTTCCAGGGTTTTCAAATAGTATCAAGTAGACCTAAGATTAGAACCCCAGCCAGATCTGTTAGATTCTAAATCATTCTTTTACTGTTATACTGGGCTTTTCCCAGTGTTGGTTAAAATAATGCAAATATGAAACCTCTCTCTGACTGGGGATGGTGTGGAACTGAGGGCACTGTGGAAAAGAAATATGTCACTTGTCCAGCCAGCTGACATTGGTCAAAACACCGTGAGGGAGAGGAGGTATTGCTCAGCAAATGCAATGTGGGTCACACATCGGCAGATTACCTAGTAGTATACCTCATAGACTTCTTTCTAACTTCCCATTAAAATAACAATTAAAATGGTTTAAGTGGTATCTGTTTAATAGCTCCTCATGAATATCTGTACCTAGTTTCTCAAAAAAATTCCTAAACACAAAGAAAAAAAACGAATACTTGTAACTCAAATGGACAGTTTGGGGTATGATATAAATTTGCTATGGAGACTATTTATTTGGTCAATCTTCTAATAATTATTGGAGGAAAAGTCTATTTAACTAAAAATGTTCTCTTAACCTAAGTTAAGGCAGTCAGGTATTTTTTATAGTAAAGCAATTCACCTAAAAGATAAACCTCTGACATTTTTTTCCCTTTATACTTCTGAGTATTTTCAACGTTGCATGCTGTAAGCATTGTAGGCATTGTGGCTAAACTGTGCTATTTCTCAGAATTGTTTCTCTAACCATCCCTTTCTAACAGCTTGTGTTAGTCAGTTTTCATTACTGTAACAAGTAACTGAGATAATTGACTTATAAAGAGGAAAGGTTTATTTTGGCTCATAGTTTCAGAGGTTTCAGACTGTGATCTGCTGGCCCTGTTGCTTTGGGGCCTGACATAAGGCGGACATAAGGCAGCACATTATGGTGGGGAGTGTGTCACAGGCATAGAAAAAAGTTGCTCACTGAGGAGAAGACTAGGGTCCTATAATCCCCCTGGAGGGCACACCTCCAATGACTTAAAACCTCCTGCCAGGCCCCACCCCGTAAAGTTTCCATCATCTTCTAGTGGTGCCAAGCTGAGGACCAGTCTTTTAACACATAGACCTTTGGGAGATATTCCAGATCCAAACTACAGCACAGGCCCAGCATAGGTTTAATTAGAAGAGGTTTTGCTAAATTCTGCTTGACAGAAGAATAGCTTCTGAAAATATGGATTTCTAAAAATTGTAGGAATGGTAATGTTAGGTTTAGAAAAAGAATTTGTGGACTATACTTGCTTCACCTCACATAAAAGAGTGATAATGTTTGTCTGAGAGAGGGTGAGGGAAACTTGTTGTCCCCCATTGTCTATTCCCTGCTTGGAGGCTGTATCATCCCTAAAGAAAAGGGGGATAGTAAAACGCTATGTTCCTAAGAATGTCCCCTTTCTGTTCCCAAAAACCTATCCAAGTTAAGGGAACAATGAGAACACGCTGGAAAGTCCAGGTACATATTATCTACGCACACTGGGAACTAGGGTAAGTGTTATCTGTAGAAAACTACTTTCTTGCATGTACACCAGGACAGTTGCTCTTTGGGATTTTGGTCCACACAAGCAAACTAAGCAAAGCTCATGCTGATGATGCCATTGCTTCTGCAGCCTAAGGTATGAACCCTCTCTCTGCGTGAGGACTGTGTGTGGAACTGAGGGCACTGTGGAAAGGAAATATGTGACTTGTCCAGCCAGCTGACACTTGTAAAAGCACAGTGAGGTAGAGGAGGTACTGCTCAGCAAAGCACCATGAGGGATGGAGGTGCGTCAGCCTGCCACCACTGAGCTCTTCTTGAGCAGTCACTGATCTCTTTCTTGTAAGCTTACCCAATAAATCATCTGTCTTCCAGGCTGCCTCTGGACATTTCTTCGACTTTTCCACAATCTGGGCTCCATGCTCTGGTACAGCTTTGGCTATAGACCTGACAGAGGCCTTAAGGCTGTGTTAACAAAAATGATTCTAAGTGTCTTTTCAAAAAAATTACCAGATGAGAATATTTGGTGACATTGTTTTTTTGGGAGGGAATAATAGTACCCAGAGGAGTATTTCTGCTATTTGATATTAGCAATAATGGAAAGTTTCAGTAATTTAAAAGTATGGGGCTGGGGATATAGCTCAGTTGGTAGAGGGCTTGCCTTGCAAGCACAAGGCCCTGGATTCAATCCCCAGCACCACAAAAAAAAAAAAAAAAAAAAAGTATGTTATTACAAAAGATTGCTTTGGCAAATCTTTGGAATAGAAAGTTATGAAATGAACAAATGCATACATATGAAATAAATTCATGACAAAGCTCAAATATCTGAAGAACGGAAAAAAAAATAATTATTCAATACATTTGCTGGAATAATACATTAGTTGTGTGGGGAAAAAATCAAATTATATCTTCACCTCACACTATTTTCTAAATTAGTTCTAGATTACTTAAATAATCCATTGTTAAAAATTATATATATGTGTGTGTGTGTGTGTGTGTGTGTGTAACTATCTTTCTATATTTTTTTGGTGGTGCTAGGGATTGAACCCACTGCCTCATGCTTGATAGGAAAGTACTCTACCACTGAGTTACATCCTCAGTCCCAGTTGTTAAAAAGTGAAAGGTAAAATTTTTTTAGAAAGGAGTTTACAAGATGAAAAACAATGGATTAGGTTGAAAAGAAAATATTGATAGATTTGTCTATAGTGAAAAAGGAAGCTATTTAACTCCTTTTTTTCTTTTGGCAAGATTCAATGATGTTAATATGCATCCAGATTCTCTGCACACTGCAAAATGAAATGATTTAAAAAATATCTGAAGCCTTATGTAGGAGGATAAAACTTTTTCAGTTGGTGGTCCCAGTCCAAATTTTATCTTTATCCCAGTTTTCACTTGAGCATGCTAGGATTTAATTCATTAGAGTTGTTTTGTTTTTTACATAAGCATAACTGGTAATTTATTCCCACCATATTTTCACAGCAAAAGGTATCCATCACTCCTTTGAGAATGAAAGTATCACACCAGTTGATGTCTATAAATTCATTCTTTTAAATATTTCTACCACAAGGCCATTGGCATAGTTACTTAGAACTTGGATTATAGTAAACTAAACTCTCTGGGTTGTTGGAGAAGCTTAAGGATCAGAAAAAAGTCATGCAGAAAGGAGAGAGGCTAGAGGTTTGGAACTAGGGAAAGTGAGTGGGCCTGAGTTGTATTTTCTTAGAGAAAATACCATGCCTTTGGAAAAGACAGCTATGGTTTGAACCTTGATCTCACTCACTAATGGATGTCTCCAGGTAAGTTACTTCTTTATTCTGTTCAAAGAAATTAATAATGGTGACTGCTCTCATTGTTTTCTCACAAGGATTAGATCATCAGAGAGAAGTGTGGATTCAGTGCCCTGTTCCATGCCTTCCTTGCTTTGTCTTTCTCCTGTCTCTTGGCTCCGGCTCTCTAATTTCTTCAACAACTTGCATTGAAAGCTTACTCTGCATTTGGCTCCTAGAAGGTGCTGAGAATACAAATTAGAAAAAGACATAGATTCTGCCATTGGGTCGCTTAAAGTGTCTACTCTCATGAAAACTTAAGAAGAGAAGCCCTGAAACAAGGCAATAAGGGAATGTGGAAGCTCCAAGAAAGTGGCCTGGAGAAGCTGAAAAAATGATTGAGGAAAAGTTATCAAAACAATACACTAGTAGGACTCCCCACCTGAGCCTCTTCTTGTTCCTCTCAGAGGCCTGAAACGGACAGTTCCATGTTCTTGAAATTCCTGTGCCCATCAAACCAACTTGTCCTAGGAAGGACACATGTCAGCTTTACATGGATGAGAGGGGAACAGAGTCCCAGACTCACACAAATGGAATCTAGGTATCTTTTCATATTACAGTGAGGATAGGAGTGTAGCCATTAAAAGGATCAGGAAAGTCATTACTCTCTCCATAGGGAAGTGGATTCAGTAAGGTAAGCAGAAAACATGGGGCTGGTGGCTGTGAGGGATGATGCTTGTTGGGAAGCTGAGCTACATGACGACTGTTTACAGTTAATCCTATAGAATAGATAGGAGCCTCTATCTTAAAGTGTGAATTGTTGTTTATGAAACTCTGATTCTTGGGTCATTATTTTCTCTATTGCTGTGGTTTGTAGGGACTGTGTTTTTGCAGAGCAACAGTTTTGCTGTGGAGGTGGCTTGTCCATTGGTTAGCTTCAAGTTAGCAAGTCTTCCTTATCTTAAAATCAGTAGATCTTACTATAACTCTTACCCATTGGTTTGTATGCTGAATCTAATCTGTCTTCCAGCTGCCATGTCACTTCTGGGTGCTTCCTATGCTTCATTTCTACTCCTACCTCCAGCTACTTACCTCATTAAATAGGTAGTTATTATGTCTCCCATTTTGCAGAGGAGGAAACTGGGATTCAGAGGTCATAGAATCAGTGAGTGGACCAGCCAGAATTTAAGCTCCTTCCTGACTCAAAAGCCTATGCTTTTACCCCTACATCATGTTTTTTTAAAAAAAAAATTTAAATATTATGGTAAAATATTCCCTGACATAAAATTTGCCACGTAGCCATTATTAAGTCTACAGCTCAGGGGTATTAAGTACATTCTCATTGTGCAACCATCAGCTGTTTATTTTTTTAAAAAAATTTTTAGATGTTTATAGATCTTTATTTTATTCTTTTATTTTTATGTGGTGCTGAGAATCGAAACCAGTGCCTCACACATGCGAGGCAAGGGCTCTACCACTGAGCCACAACTCCAGCCCCAGCTGTTTATTTTTTAAGCACTTAAGTCAGCAGAGGCATGTAAGTCTTTTGAAAATGGGCCACAAGATCATAATCTGCATGCATGTGGGCCAGCAAATTTATAAGTGGTAACAATAGCTTGGTGAACAATTATTTTGGTCGTAACTGAAAGGAACATCTGAAGTTGGGAGATTTATTTATATTGATTATCTTTTGTAAGGAATGTCATAATCTCCCAACTTCAGGAAATTAAAAAAGAACATCTCACTGTTATGTGATTAATTATATTTGGCTTTAATTATACTTGCTAATTGATCCCAGTGTACAATCTGGGTGCAGCAGGAACACTATGTAAGTGGCGGGTAGGTAAATACCCCATGTGGGCTACCTAACTAGACAAAGGAGAGTTTGCTAAAAATCTCAGATTGACCACTTGGGAGACAACAGACATGCTGGATTACTGGGACAGATGGGTATCAGAATTTCATCAAGTTTTTTCTTCACCAGGTTGAATATCCCTCTTTTTCTTTATACAACAAAGGTTCCAAGGCCCTTTATTGAGTGTATTGCTCTCCAACTTATTGACTAACATTTCTTTCCCAATGTGACATGGAATGGAACCTAGTACTCTTACCACAGTCCCACCAGGTCAGAATAGAGCACACCTGACCAGCTTTGATCAGTATGCCTGCACCCATGCTACCCTCTCTGCTGGTGCCTTCATGTTGCTGTCTCATCTTGAGCTTGTGGTGTTCTCTGTATATATTGTTGTGACATCAATCCTATACTAATGTATTTGCAAATTGGCTTTTTGAACTCAAGGATTGGACTCTGTATTTATTAGGGATGGAAAATATATACAATACTCATGCCCATGGACCTTGATTATGTTCATGTCCTTTCCTCCTCTGAGCTCAGATCTGATCTCAGAATCCTTCCACTACAATGCTTCAGTTATTGATTGCCAATCATCTCCCAGAGTTGGGACACAAATACTTTTCAGTGCTTTGTATTTCCTTACTTTACATTGATTTGTATTATATTTTATTTTATATTTAACCCATCATGGCCAAAGATAAATAGAGGTACATTAAGGACTAGAAGACTATTGTGATGCCCAAAAGTAATAACAATTGATAGGATTAATATCACAAGTGTTTGGAGAACTAGTGATTCAGTTTCTTTTTGCTCCCTGCTATTCCTCCCTACTCCATGAAATTGGCTTTAGGTTCAGGAGAGGCAGGTGAGAAGGGACCTAGAAACATTGCTCTTTTCCCTCCTTTTATTCCAAAAGTCTTGTGCGGCAATATGTCTTCATTTTCCTCTTCTCTAAGTAACAAAGGCTAGGGAATGGATGGGATGACATCCGTTTATCTTGGTTAGGAGATGCTAGGTTGGGTTGAAGTTTGAAGTTTTGCAAAGTAGTCCTGATATTTAAACTAGGCTTCCAGTAGCAGAGGAGCCTGCAGTATCTGCAGCCTCATGCTATTTCTTTACCTTTGCAAAGGGCTCTATGGCTCAACAGATTTGGCAAACCAAGACATCATTGACTTGATGAATATATAAGAAACATATCATAGATTATAAAGCTTGGCACAAACAATCCTTTTTTTAATATGCCAGTCCTTCATGTATTTCAAACATCTCATCCTGCAGTTAGAAGGGGTTTCCTTATATGCCCTTGACTTAGTGGAGAGTGAGTGAAGAGTTGGAGAGACCAGAAGCATTCTGTCAAATACTTCTAGGAGAGGGGAGAGAGGTCAGAAAGCTGTTCATCTTCTGGTTGAGACTGCACTATAAATATCAACATTCCTCTTCTCTTCAGCCTTGGTTTCAAAAAGTAGTGGATCCCTTGGAAGATATTTCATTTTTTATTTAGTCTAAGGATTATGAGTGGGGAAACAAGCTTTAAACTGAAAAGATGATGGAGTTTTGATTGGAGAAACTCCCCATGGACAATCTGCAAGTCAATCCTTGGTTTATGCAAAGCAGCACCTGAGCTCTGTGCTGATGGTGCAGATGTAATAATTAACCACACTGAAATGCCAGCTGCATGCCTGGGGTTTAAGGAGAGTTTACTCCTTCCCCCATAGTTGGGGTGCAGGGATTCAAACTTACAGAAAAACAAACATAGGAGAGAAAGGTGTGGAGAGACTGAAAAATCTGTGACTTCTTGGTTTGTAAAATTGCCTTTTGTTTCTGAAGCAACGTTGGTTGGTGAGAAAAACAAAATTTCTCTCAATTCAGGAACTTTTCTTTTTGTATTTGTATTTTATATTAGAGTGACCAATGATAATGTTGAAAAAAAAAAAGCACGAATGAATTTCAGAATTAGGCAAAATCAGGAGCTGGTTCTGTTACCTGTGGGGGATTTTGGCCAAGTCACTTCACCTTTAGAAGTGACATACCCACCAATCAATGTTATTGTGTAGATCACAGATACGGGATGTGAAGAGTCAGGCCTAGAATAAATTGTGTTGATATTGATGTTTTTTCTAAATGCTTTGCTCTGCATCACAATGAGTGGATCTGCAAGCTTTGTATATAACACTAAATCCAGGAAGGTATTTGTTTCATTATGTGGTTGAAAAACTAGGTCAAATTTTAAAGTGGGAATTAGAAGATCATGTCCTAGATAAATCCTTTCTGATCTGTATTGGTTTTCCCAGAGAATTAGATCATCCAAACATTTGCAGATTCATTGGAGGCTGCATTAAAGTACCAGATGTTATTGTGACAGAATACTGCCCAAAGGGAAGCTTGATGGATGTTCTGCTCAATGATGACATTCCTCTCAATGGGGGTTTCCAGTAAGAGCCAGGCATTTAAGTGGTAGGAAACACAAAAAGTGAAATACTACAATCGAGCTTCTCTTCCATCAATATTCCTAAGGATTGACTGCTTTGTGAATGTATTATTATTTTGGAGTGCATTATGTTGGAAGTGAATGCAATATCTTGTGTTATATTTTGGGTCATGAATAGGTCATTATATCTAGAAAGGGAGACCAAGATAGAGCAGGATTTTGAATAAGACCTACCTCCTGGTGCCCAGGGAATACCTGGCTAGAGATGCTGACAGAATGTCCTGTTTGGTATCTAAGTTATAGGTAACAGCAAGTAGTTCTGCAAGCAATAGGAACTGGCTAGGTCTATTTAATTTATTTAACAAATACGATACTGTACACCAAAAGTCGGAAAATAAATATTTCCTACCTTAATAAATGTCTTTTTTGGGAAGATGAATAATCAAAGTTATAGAACAGTAATGAGGTCCTAGAAATATTTCGGGTGTATGGGAGTAGCATCTAGCTCAGAGTGGGGGGACAGAATGAGTCATGAAAGTTTTCACAGTGGAGGTGAGATGAGGAAGAGTAGAAGAGAAGAAGGGGGAAGAAGAGAGGCCGTTTTAAGCACAGGGAACCAGATGTGTAGGATGTTGGAAAGCAAGGACCAACCTGGGATTGTAAGTTCATTAGTATGGCAAGAGTTTAAGATGGGGACAGATATGGGAGGGAAGAGTAACAAGAAATGAGACAGAGAGGTAAGCCAGGCCAGACCACAAGTGGTACTTCGAATAGTCAGTGAAGTATTTAAGATATCATGGTGTCATGATCAGATTTTTATTTTAGAGAGATCACTTTGGCACATGGAAAATCAATTGAGGTAAGAAAGACAGTTGATAGGGAGATGAGTTATCAATGAGTTGTAGTCATTTTGGCTAACAATGATGGTGGCCAGTAAAGCAATGGCCTAGGAGATAAAGAGAAAAATGTGTTGGAGAGATTGAAAGGAGGCAAAATTGAGAGGACCAAGGATGCTGGGTACTGAGAGGGGAGGAGTAAAGTATGGGTTCTGGATTCTGGTTTGGGCAGCTGAGGAGAGAATGATGACACTGGATGAGATAGGGTGGGATTTCTTACATTAGGCTCTGTGGAATGGCCACTGAGTGAATTGGATACAACCAGGGGGTATTGAAATAAAGTATTCTGTGGAGAAGTGTTTGGGTAGTATGAATGTAATTAAGTTTTAGTCTTGAGTAGTGGAATCCTTTGAAAATCTTTTTTTTTTTTTTTTTTTTGCAGTGCTGGGGAGCGAACACAGGGCCTTGTGCTTGCAAGGCAAGCACTCTACCGATTGATCTATCTCCCCAGCCCTGAAAATCTTCAAGAAGGTGTTTCCAGACCTATTTAAATCATGCTTTCATGACCTTCCTTGAGAGACAAGTGTTCTGTAGATCATGGTCTGGAAAATGTTGATCAGAGAACTCAGAGAGAAGAGCAAGTTTGGGGGCAAGATGATGAGATCATTTGAATTTGAAGTCTTTCAGACATTTAGTTGGAAACAAACAGTTTTAGGAGTGGTCGGTATTTTGATCTGAAACTCAAGACTGGGCTGGAGTTGAAGATTTAGGAGGAATCAATAATTGAGATGACTTTTGAGGAGATTTAGAAGAGTCAGCAATATAGATTACTTTTGAGGCAATAAGGGGAAGAAAAGAGGAATGCGTTTAGAGTTCTAGGGAGTAATCACATTTGAGATGTGTGTGGGGAAGGAGTGGGGCACAGAGAGAAGGAAGCTCAACTAAAAGACTGAAGGACTGGTCAGGGCACTGGTAGAAGGCCAAACAAGACTACTTAAAGATGAATGATTGTGTTAGCTTTCCTTGCTGTGACCAAAATACCTGACAAGAGCAACTTGCAGGAGAAAAAGTTTATTTTGGCTCACAGTTTCAGGGGTTCATTCTATGGTCAGATGATTCCATTGCTCTGGGCTTGAGGTGAAGCAGAACATCATGGGGAAAGACACGATGGAGGAGAACTGTTCTGTTCATGGTAATCAGAAAGCAGAAAAAGAAAGGGGAGAGGGCAGCAGGGATGATGAACTCTTTCAGGGCATGTCACCTCCTCCAGCCACATCCCAGCTGCCTACAGTTACTACCCACTTAAGTCCATTCAAACTAGGATGGACTGATTAGGTAACGGCACTCACGATCTAACCATTTCGCCTTCAAATATTCCTGCATTAACACAGGAGTTTTTGGAGGACAAGTCATGTCCAAACTGTAATAATGATCAAACACTTTCAGGGACCACTAAGGTCAAGAAATTAAAGAACTAGCAAGTATGTGTTTGGTTTATTGATGGTGAAGTTGTTAGAGGTTTGATCAATTTTAGTGGAATAAGATGCACAGATTTTGGATTAGACTGGGAAGTGGAAACGGGAAGTGACCAGACTTTTAAGGGTTTTAGTTATAAAGGGTAGGGCTGGGTGAGATTCTTTTAAGATGGGTGACATTTAGATATTTAAGAGAAAAGAGGTAGTAAGAAGGAAGAAGAGATTGAAGGTGCAGATCACAAGTAGGAAGGGTTAGGGATTTCTCTTAGCGCAGGGTAATCTAAGGTGCTAACCACTGACTGAAGTCTGAACCAGGTTAGCAGTCATCAATGAGCACAGACCAGCAGTAGTAGGGTTGAGCACAGGCCTAAACACCAGTGCCTTGGGGTTGAAAACTTTTCAGGAATTTGGGGGTTCGGACTGGGTTCTCAGTTGTGATCAGGTATAGGCCCTCCATTACATGAACTCAGGTACAAAATGTGTCGTGTGTGTGTGTGTGTGTGTGTGTATGTGTGTGTAGGGCAAGGCAGGATGTCAAGCAAGAATTTTTTGTGGGCACAAAATTGAGGATGGCCTAGAAGCTGAGATAATCCTCTCTGAGTCCTACAGAGTTAGGCTGGAGGTCTTGAAATTCCTTCTGCCTTGGAGCTAAGAGTATATTTCATTTTTAAGACATAGTCTGTTCAGTTCTCACATTGGCTACCTTTATGGGACCATTGCTATGTGCCAGCCTATTGGGACTGTCAGCAAACTCTAGTGTAATTTGCTTACTTTTTCATCAGCAGCCTATTTTTATAAATAAAATTTTATTGGAACACAGCTATGCTCACTTGTTTACATATTGTCCATGACTGTTTTTGTGCTACAACAGCACATTGGAGTCTCTGCCACAGTCTGTATTTCCCACAAAGCTGAACATATTTAATAACTGGCATTTAAATAAAAGTTTGCAAACCTCTGCTGTATGGTACCTGCTGTACATGCCCGCCATATATGGTCATGTGGGGTGTGCAGTGCATTGACGGTGTCCCCTTGGGTTGAGTGTGTTGGTTCACTGAACATGCACAGTGGGTAGACCAAACTTATTTACAGGTAAAATAGGGTGCTTGGGATCTCATTTAAAATAATCAAACAAAACAAAAGAAAGTAACTGGTTGGGTAATATAGATGAAACACAAAAGGTAGAATGTTGGTGACTATTGAGTCTGGTAATGGGTACATGAGGCTTATTAAATAATCTATATATGTTTGGAATATTTTATAATTAAGGTAAATAAAAAAGAGACATTAATCAGGATAGATAAAATCTAAGTCCAAGGTGAGATTGAGGGGGAGTAACCTTGAGGTTGGGAGGTGACAGAACCAGGGGAAGAAGGAGGTCTGATAGATGGCAGAGGACTCTAAGGAATAGGGGGTATCTGGAGTGAAGGACTCTTCTAGCTCATTCTGCTGTATGTGTGAAGACTTAACTAGTATGTTTCTTTGTCTGCAGGCCACTGTGTTCCTCAAAGACTTGTCTAATGTTTGCCCAGGGTTAATGAAAGGGAGAAGAGCTGTGGGAGGTCAGCGATCATTCCTAGTGATTTTGGGGTGGCACTGGGGTATAATGTTCACCTGGACCTCAGAACTCAAGTGCTTTGTCTTTCTTTGTTTAGATGTCCCCCTTGTCATTCTGATTATTGAGAACCTACAATCTGGCAAAGGGGCAGACCAGGATTGCCACCGTAATCTTCTTAAAATATAATCATGCAGATGATCGGGAGCTTGTGAATTAGTGCTTAGATTTGGACAATGCTCTTCGAATGAAAATGGTTTAGTTTTTTCACATTGTCTTCTCTTTTACCTCACATGTTACCTTTATATTCAAAACAAAACAAAACAAAACAAAAAACCCCACAAAAAAAAAAAAAAAAAAACAAATCAAAACTACTACTATTCACGAGGACTGGCTCATCATAGTCACCATTTGTCATCTGTATCTGAAATTTAGTTAGGTACATAAGTTTTTCCTTTAGTTCAGTCTTGGGTGGTAATTAATCTACTTCTCTACTCTTGTTGAGTTCATCATTTCTATTTCTCCTGGAGTTCACATGGGCTTAAATCACATGACATTTCGGTCAGTTATGATGAGATGACATTGTGATGCTTTCCAGTTTTATGAGACTGTACATCTTCATTGAAAATGTATTCATTTTCCTTAATGATCCACTTTGGTTTGTAATCATAATAAGATTCCAACGAGTATGGTGGTTCATACCAATAGTGCCTGAAACAGATGTGTCTGTTCCCAGAAGCTCACTTCCTGTTGGATTATGAATCTGCTGCTCCAGGAGATGTGAACAGGCAGTCATTGGTGTTTTAATTCCCTTTGTTTCTTCTCCTCTTCCTCCTTTTTTGGTATCGGGAATTGAACCTGGAGCCACTTTACCATTGAACTATATCCCCAGCTCTTTTTATTTTTTATTTTGAGACAGGGCCTCAAATTGCTGAGGCTGGCCTCGAACTTACAGTCCTCCTACCTCAGCCTCCAAGTATCTGGGATTACACCACATCTGACCCTTCTCTTCTGGAAT